>NC_057409.1:42262469-42970633 GCF_019320065.1 Cervus canadensis
TGTGTGGGTGTGGGTGTGCGCGCATGTGGACGTGTGTGTGGGTGTGTGTCCGTGGGTGTGGGGGTGTGTGTGGGGGTGTGTGGGGGTTTGAGTGTGCGTGTGTGCGTGTGCATGTGTGTGGGTGTGTGTGTGCGCATGTGCGTGGGTGTGTGGGTGTGCATGTGCACATGTGTGTGGGTGGGTGGGGTGTGTGTGTGCACATGTGTGGATGGGTGGGTGTGTGCGTGGGTATGCGCATGTGAGTGTGCGTGCATGTGTGTGTGCACACGTGTGTGGGTGGGTGGGGTGGGTGTGGGTGGGTGTGCATGTGTGTGCGTGTGTGTGCGTGTGCATGCATGTTCGTGCGTGGGTGTGTGTGTGCACATGTGTGTGGTTGTGTGCGCGTGCATGTGTGTGTGGGTGTGTGCACATGTGTGTGCGCGCACGTGCATGTGCGTGTGTGTGCACACGTGTATGTGTGTGCGCATGTGCGTGTGTGTGTGCCTGTGTGTGCGCATGTGTGTACCTGCCTGAGAGATTGCCCTTCAGTGGCCCATGGCTCTCTACTGCAGGCTCACCCTTCTGTCCCCACATATCCCGCTTAGCCCCCACTCCCTAGGCAGCTTGGTGTGAAGAAAAAACTACTCCAGACCAGCTCCCCTCTCCTTGGGCTTGGCTTGAGTATTGATCAAGTTCCCTGGTCATTCTGACCCGTGATGAGCACATCAGGGATAATTCAGAGGACTTCCCTGTCGGCCCACTGGCCAAGACTCCACACTCCCAACACCGGGGCTCGAGTTCAATCCCTGGTCAGGGAACTAGATCCCACAGGCCGCAACCAAGCCCATACCACAGTGAAGAAGCCTGCATGCCACCAGTGAAGACCCAGCACAGACAAAATAAATAATTTTTTTTTAAAAAACTAAGCAATCACTGACTCAATGGACATGAGTTCGAGTAAACTCTGGGAGTTGGCAATGAACAGGGAGGCCTGGCATGCTACAGTCCATGGGGTCACAGAGAGTCGGACACGACTGAGCTACTGAACTGAACTGAACTGAACTGAAACAATACCTTTAAAAAAATGTTAGTTCAAGTTCCTGCTTTGCACCCCAAATCATACCCTGTGGGGTTCACTCGAGTTTTTCTCTTGCTGCTAGTCTGGCCCAGGACACTGGCAGAGCTTATATTCTTCCCAAGTCACCTTTCCCACTCACCTCAAGATGTTCTGTAATAAAGAATTTTTCTCATCCAAGTACCCTAAACAGTATCTCACACACACACACACACACACACACACACACTCATTGATACAACTGAACACACGCATTGATACAACTGAGCTTCTGCATCAGTCCCTATTTCTTCAATTTCTCTTACAGAAATCCATGTCCACTGATGTCTCCTTAGCCCTTGACCTGAACCTCACCTGCTACTTGATACCCAGACTCCCTTCCCTGTGTCTGGTACCTGGGCTCTTGAGAATCACAAACTTGTGAGATACTCTGCTACTTACAGAATGCCTTGAAGGGACTAGCTATTTTCCTGATTCATGGCTAGAAATTGTTGTGCTCCTTGTAGGGAAGATTCCCTGGAGAAGGGAGTGGCAACCCACTCCAGTATTCTTGCCTGGAGAATTCCATGAACAGAGGAGCCTGGCAGGCTATAATCCACAGGGCGGCAGAGTCAGACAGGACTGAGTGACTAACACTTTTACTTTTCACTTAAGTAAAACACCTTGCCCACCTCCCAGTTCAAATGTTGTTACCAGATAGGCTCACCCTCCCCCCCTCCCCCAAAATACCTCAATGTCCATCTCGCTGCAGAGTGGGTGACTTATTATTGGTGTTCAGTCGCGTTGGACTCTTTGTGATCCCACAGACTGCAGCACACCAGGCTTCCCTGTCCTTCACCATCTCCCGGAGTTTGCTCAGACTCAAGTCCATTGAGTTGATGATAGCATCCAACCATCTTATCCTCTGTCACCCCCTTCTCCAGCAATTCTAGGCACCTCCCCACCTTTCTGATCAGCTGTGAATGAGCAAATAGCCTAACAACCACTTTGAAAGATACTTGGTTACCAGTGCTAGATTCATATCAACACCCTATTTACAATTCCCAAATGCAAAATACTGACAGCTCGAATTTTTTTTCATAACTCATTTGGCAGCAAACCTGACTGAATTATTTTCCTGTGGCTGCTGTACCGAATTACCACAAACTTGGCGGCCTAGAACAACAGAAATGTATTCTCTCACAGTTTCAGACGCCAGAGTCCAAATCAGTTTCCCCAAGCCAATATCAAGGTGTCAGCCAGGCCACACTCCCTCCTGAGGCTCTAGAGGAATGCGCTGCCTCTTCCAGCTTCTGGTGACTGCCGGCATTCCTTGACTGGTGACTGCATCCCTGCAGGTTCTGCCTCCACGGTCACATCACCTTCTCTTCAATGTTTGTCAAAACAGTCTGTGCCTTCTTCTTATATGTACACATTTGATGACATTCAGGGCCCAACTAGACATCCAGGTTCATCCCACATGTCAAAATCTTCACTCAGTCACATCTACAAATATCCCTTCTCCTACCACGTACCATTTACAGGTTCCGTGGATTAGGACATGAGATCTTTGGGAGGCCACTATTCAGCCTACTGTGTGTTGTGTGTGTAGGTGCTCAGTTCGACTCTTTGCAACCCCAAGAACTGTACCCCACCAGGCTCCTCTGTCCACAGGATTCTCCAGGCAAGAATACTGGAGTGGGTGGCCATTTCCTTCTTCAAGAGATCTTGCTGACCCAAGAAATGAATCCACTTCTCTTACATGAGCAGGTGGATTCTTTACCACTGAGCCACGGGGAAATGCCTGGACTCCCAGAGGGGTAACTAATATGCAGCATGGGCACCGCTTTGCCTTTCTAAAATCAGAAAAGGCAGCTTCATTCTGACACACACAAACTGGCCACAAAGCTTTCAGATAAAGGTTTGTGCAGCTGTTTCAAGTCCACGCTGCCTGTGGCATGACATAAAATAGGTAGTTCTGAGTTACCTTGCCTCTAGAGAAGACCAGTCCTTGCCAACAGCATAACACTGATGCTTTCTCACCTTCACCATCTCAGTTACCCCACACATCAATCCTGTAAGGTGAGCAATTCAGGTATCATTTTCCCTGTTTAGAGGTAGGACACTCGAGGGGTTGAATATCTTGCCAAAGGTCCCATATTTTGTCAGTAGCAAGGATCAGAACCAGTATCTGTGGTTTTAATTTGCAATGCAGCATTTCCAGTTCATCAGAACTGCCTCCCCAGAGAGAGACAATCTGAAGTGAATTACTCTTTAAAGCCTGCAATTTGAATATTTTTACTGGTGAAGGTTAGAAATAGCACTTTGAATCCTGTCAAATGATGAAACAGATAGGCCCTGAGCCACAATTAAACAGAAGAGACAGGAAAGGTATGAGAAAATATTGTCTAGGAGCCGAAGGCAGCCGTGAAAGCTCTGCTGCTTATTGACTTGCTTTTTTATTTCTCTGTATTATTTGACTTTCCATGTGTGCATTGTCTAGTTTTGGAATTCAGGAAGAAAAATCTGCATCGCTATAGAAATTCACATCATGTTACAGGCAAGCTGACATGTCATTTATAAAATGAGAATAATGGTGCTTCCTTTGCAGGATGATCATGAGAATTAAATGAAGGCATGTGACGTGCTTGATGAGCCTTTAAAAACATGATTTTCTCTTCCCTTCTCCCTCTGCCATTCACTCTCCTCGCTTCTCCCATCAGCCCCAGTTCAAGGAATCAACCCCATAAAGCTGAGTCTTCTGAGACTGTCCATTGCAACGTCCCTGACTCCTGCGATGCTGAACCTGTATGGAACCTGGCAGACCAGCTCCCACGTCCTTACCAAGTCCTGACTAGAACCGGCCGGCAAGCACAACATGCCACTTGGAACCGACATGCCTCCCTGCCAGCCTTGGGCAGGAGCCAAAATACATCCTCATGATTCACCCCATCCTTCCCGCCCTATAGCCCCATCTCCCCATGGTATTCTATGTCTCCTGTACATGAAAATAAATAAAAAGGTAGAGTGGATAGCATGTCCATAAATTTGTGTCTTAAATAAGATGAGGATCCTATATATAGTGTTAACAGCTTTTTTCTTTTCATCAAGCCCTTTATTACTCTTTAATTACAATGTGTAACATCTACTAGCATGTCGTTTAGCCTCATGTGTTTGTACTTTGCCATTTTTCTTCCTGTAATGGATTTCTAGTTTCATACCACTGTGGTCAACGAGAAGGGGAGGTTTGACATAATATCTATCCTCCTAAATTTGTTGAGACTTGTGATCTATTCTGGAGAGCATTCTATGTTTACTTGAAAAGAATGTGAATTCTGCTGTTTTTCAAAGGAATATCCTGTAGATATCTATAAGTCAAATTGATATATTGTATCATTTATAATCACTGTTGCCTTATTGATTTTTTTCTCTGGATGACCTATCCACTGATGTAAGTGGGGTGTTAAAATTCCCTACAATTGTTGTATTATTGTCAATTTCTCATAACGTGTAAAATCTAATTAACCTTGATGTCGAATGTGCATGATCTCCTTGACTTCAGTCGGCACTTCCATTCCAGCCAAATATCACTTATTCCAAAGGCCTCATCCAAGGCTTTGTCATCACCTGCAACTGCTATTCCTCTGGAATCTTGAGCATTCGTCTCCAGGGTTCTCCTTATCATCCAGTTCTTTCGTCCCTTCACTCCATACACTGTTCCTTGACTTCAGCTTAGAGTGGGTCAACCCCTTAGGGGCATCACGTCTCTCCCTATTCAGTCTCCGGGTCTACAGCTCAAGGATTACCTATTCTACTCTCATACATGCACACCCCTCCCTTAAACACCCGTTTCTTCTAACTGATTTGCACGTCAGCCCTGCATCTCCTACTCCAGGTCATTTACATAGACTATCTCTTCTGCCAACTACCTGGGCTGCTAACTACTTCTAAGGAAAAAAATCACAAAATCTCACAGATTTTTGCCATGCAGCATTCACACTCAACATACTCAACTTTGCCCCTGTGCCACTAGATAATTCAACTGTCTTAATCAGCAACCTTTGCATTCTCTACTAAGCAGTGACTCCAAAATTTCAACACTTTACTTCAATCCCCAGGCCACATTTTTCTCCCTTCACTCTCAGCGTGTAGCTTTATCTCTTTACTGAAAAAAAATCTAAGCAATCACAATTTGCCTTAACAGCCCAATTACAAACTTGCCCACATTGCCACTATCTCCAACTCTGGAAAATGAATCCCACCTCAGGTTCAAAGTTTAATCCCCCACCTGTGCTCTGGACCCCAATCCTCTGTTCGCATTGTCACTTATCCCTTCTTTCTTATACCTTCCACCTTCCCTCTCTAGTAGTTCCTTTTCCCAGCCTGTAAACATTCTGTTATCCTTACATTTAAAATTTGACTCTAAATTTGACCCTATTTGACCCTAAATCTCATTCTAACTGGGTTTTCCAGGTGGCACTAGTGGTAAAGAACCCACCTCCCAAGAGACCCAGGTTCGATCCCTGGGTCAGGAAGATCCCCTGGAGAAGGAAATGGCAACCCACTCCAGTATTCTTACCTGGATAATCCCATGGACAGAGGAGCCTGGCAGGCTACAATCCATAGGGTCGCAAAGAGTTGGACATGACTGAAGCAACTTAGCACGCATGCACATAAATTTGAGAGTAGTCCACTTAGATGGTCACAAATGACCGGTGGTGAAAAGGATGAGCTCACCCTCAGTGGTGTCTAGAGAAGCAATCTGACCAGAGGCAGCTTGCTCTTCAGAAAGCTCACTCTAGCCCTTTTCCGTCCCTTTCTCACAAGCTAAAGAGTCTACAAGGCCTATAGGGTGTTTCAACTTGAAATCCATAGCCACAATCCTAGACCATCTCCCCAGAGAGCCTCCCAAGTTCAAGTTTTGTACAGTCCTCTTGCCCAAATCCTGACGCTGACTGCACCATTAGGATGCTCACATCTGGGCCTGAGGGGTGGCAGGGTCAGCAGTGTGGGCAGAGTGTGAATGTTGGGGTGACCACACCCTTGCACACAAAGTTCTTCATAAATGAGTGCAGGTATTAGATGAAAAGTGGTAAACCATTTTTCCCCATCCTGCCACATTCCAGTGTGGAACTCTAAGGAGCAGGAGAATTCCAGGTTATAGTCAAGCTACATATTTCAAGACAGGAAAGTGAAACATGTATTATTTAACAGTTAGCTTAATTTATAACTTAAAATATTTAGACATATAGTACGTGGGCTCCATTTATGCTCTTTTGCAAGACCACAAACATTAAGAGTAGGATTGTGCAGGAAATGAGCGTTCTTATTTACCAAAGGCAGCAACTAACGTTCACAGACTTATAATAGATTTCACCTAAAATGGATCCGTAGAACTTGCTTGAGAAACTGCATCGAGAATCAACAAGGAGGGATTCCTGGAGAGATTAGTGACATCTGCCCTGGGCACACCTACCACTTCCTTGACCTCTCATATACCTGTTCGTGTCATGGAGGAGAAAACTGAAGTCAAGAGCAGTTGGTGAGGGGCAGAGTACCACCTGGGTTCAGATGCTCTGGCTCCAGGTCAGGGCCTCTGTTCCTGTGATGCTGGCAGCAAGACATCCTCACCCTCAGAAAACACAATGAAGAAAGGTCTTCCCAGGCTCCCCACGGAGCTGCTGGGCTTGTGTGCAGAAAGCGGATATGACAGAATGGAATAATTAATTCCAAAAGATGTCATGTGAGAAAAATGCAATTAGGGATTTTTCTAACAAACCCAATAGTGTTCTGAATTATGGAGAGATTATTCTGGTTTAATTTTAATGAAGACGATGTGAACAATCAGTTTGGAGACACAAGGAAGTATTTTAATAGTGAGACTGAATTTGAGGAATCTAAATGGGCACAAACTAGCTGGGTGTTTTCAATGGACTATTTTAAGGGGACAGACATAAGCTAATGCTTAATATTACTCTTATAAAAGTCATAAGACATAAGTGGGAAATATTAGGTGAATAAAAGAGGTGACTGATGTGGTCTGGAACCTGAATCTGTAGCTGATGGGTTCTATGTCCTTAGACAAGATAACACCCTTAATTACTCTGCACTTGAGCTTCCTCATTTATATAGTTATATAATTATTCCTCAGGAGTAATAATATCTAACTTACACTGTTGCTATGACAATTGGAGATAACAGTGAGATAGAAAACACAAATGCAGAGAGCAGGCGTTTGTGTCATTGGCTATGTGGGCTGTATCACTTATCCAGTCACACAATGGCCCTTGACTGAGCATCTATTATGCACCAAGTACAACTGTGCTGTGGGCCCCGCTTCACCACCAAAGGTAAGAGAAGCAAAGGCAGCAAAGCCAGCTACCAAGCACCCTCTCAACTCTTCCCTTGCACATTCAGGTTTGGCATCCCTGGAAACCAGGTTCGTTCTGAGAGCGTTTCCAGTCTTCTTTGGAAACGTGACAACACCTCTGAGGACAATCCCAATAGTGAATGCTGTGTTCAGTGTCAGAGGCAGTTTGAGGCAATGGTTAGACACACACTGACAGCCATTGGCATAGTTGCAACATTCAGCTGTGCCCCTTGCTAGCTGAGTCAGTTACTTAACCTCTCTGTGCCTCAGTCTCTTCATCTATAAAATGGGAAGAAGAATAGTGCCTCTCCACAGAGTTGACATAAGGTCCAAAGAAATTAACACACATTGTGTAGCTAAGAAAGAGCTTGACACGAGCTCAATGCTTTATAAATATGTGTGTGTGCTCAGTTGCCTCCGTCGTGTCTGACTCTTTGCAACCCCACGGACAGTAGCCTGCCAGGTTCCTCTGTTCATAGGATTCTCTAGGCAAGAATACTGGAGTGGGTTGCCATGCGCTCCTCCAGGGGATCTCCCCAACCCAGGGATCAAACCCGAGTCTCCTGTGTCTCCTGCGCTGCAGGTGGATTCTTTTCCACTGAGCCACCAGGGAATAGTTATCAGTATTGAAATCGCCTCTCATCACTGACATCTAAGATTCCATTTCCATTGCAAACATGGGCCTTGTCCCTTTCTAACTGTTCCTGCATTGGATGTTGCTCAGAAGAACTGTGGCATGAAGAACCTCAAACTCTTGGCACTACACGGGTAAGCAAATTATAGGTTTCTAGAAGAATTCCAGTACCCACCCTGGCACCACTTAACACAGGGTCTAGTATCCCCATAACAACCTGTTTCATCCCCGAGTCAGACTCATCCCTCCCCTTCAGTCTCAAGGCTGAGGAAAACAACCACACATTTAGAGTGAAAATACTCTTTCCAAGTCCTTTGAACCAATGATTTCCCTTCCGGAGAGCCATTGCGGAGTAAATTACTGTATAAGAGAAATTCAAAGATATGCATACAAACATCTTTGTAACAGGAATTAAAACTGAAGTTTCAACTGAGGCATAAAGATACCAGTGTTGCCGCATTCCAAAAGGAGTCCAAATGCAAATTATTTTTAAGGGTTTAACTATAAAGTGGTTACCTGCTCTTTTAAATTCTTGACTAACGTAGGAGATATTATAGGGCAGAGAGAGAGTGGGGAGAAGGAGGGTTTGCAGAAAGACTGCCCCGGGGAGGAAACTGTGCTGAGGGTCCCTCCTCAACACCAACCCAGGAGGTGGCACCTCCCCTCGACTTCAAGCCCCAGGCATGCACGCTAAGTCCTCAGTCATGGCTGACGGCTCCTCTGTCCATGGGATTCTCCAGGCAAGAATCCTGGAATGGGCTGCCATCATGCCCTCCTCCAGAGGATCTTCCTGACCCAGGAATCGAACCCGGGTCTCCCGCACTGCAGGTGGATTCTTTACCTCTAGTGTCACCTAGGAAACCCCCAGGAGGGGGGATTCAAAGGGAACATTTTAAAAGCTTGGTATGGAGAGAATGGGGCTCCAGGACAGTTGTAGACTTAGATGCTCTGGTTGAGAACCACTCTCAGAGGCCATCCCTCACTCAGTACATAAGGATCTGGATCCCTGACCCTGGTGAAGTGTGGCACTCAGCTGAATTTGTCAAGGACTACCAGAAAGGCTCTGAAAAAAGCCCAGAAGCAAATTGAGTCCATATAGCTACCTTCTCCCCTTTCCTCTGGGTCTTTGAGACCTTACCTCAGACAGAGAAAGTGAAATGGACTGACTTGTCCCCTGATTCTCTGGAACCTTATGGTGGCATCTCCTTTCCCCTCTTTCTCCTTATGCCTTGCAGAAAAAAGGGATTTTTCACACTCTTTTCCTTGGACCATACACAATGGTTAAAATACAAAACAAAAAATCAGCAGTCCAGCTTCTTGCCGCTTGCTGTTCTCAGCCACGCTCTCTGCTCCTCATCACCACGCCTCACAAAACTGAGAAAATCAAGGACTTTCTGCATACAGCCAGGCAAAAGAAGACCCAGTCTGTCAAGCTGAAGAAAAGCAAGGATAATGTGAAGATTCAAGTCCAATGCAGCAGACACTTTTACACCTTGGTCATCACAGACAAAAAGTAGGCAGAGCAGCTGAAGCAGCCCCTGCTCCCGGGTGAGGCAGTGAAGGAGCTGACATGAAGCAAGCCTGCTGATGTCAACGGTATGAACATTTTAAAAATTAAAAAAATCAGCAGTTCAGCCAACTAGTGTTCTGGGGAATCCTGTTTGGGAAGTGCTCCCTTGATATCAATTCAAATATTATTGCTGTGGAACTGGGTGGCTCTGGCAGGCCACTCCATTCTTCCCAGTGAGATTTCCTGACATAAATCTTGCTGATTTGCCCATTAATACAATAGAAAACAGAAGAGTCTCGCCCCACCCATTTGAGCCAGATTCAGCTAAAATGAAGGGAAAAGTAGACCTTTGATTGGAGGATGCATCTAAGTCAGAAGACTCACAGAAACAAAGTTACAACTTCGAGGACTCCCCTGGGAGCCCTGAGGTCAAGTCTCTGCTCCCAAAGCAAAGGGCACAGGTTGGATCTTAGGTTGTGTCCCTGAGATCTCCCATGAGATATGCCATGACAAAAAAAAAAAGGTAAACAAGTTATAGCTTGGAGAGTTTCTTTGGACTTTGTTTCTTTACTCCTCAATGCTTTAACATTTTGAAAGCAATTTCTAGGTCTTGGGTAGATGCCATTGTTTGTCTTGTTGAAGTCCAAAGGTGGAGCACCTCAGATGAACCCTGAGACTGATATAAACCTAGGCAGGAAGAGCAAAGTTGTGTAAGAGGAAGGAAAAGGAATATCTAATTAACCCTATAAATTCAGGCACAGAAATCTCCCTGTCCCTTACAATTGCCTGGAAGTGGTGACTCCCTCTTTTCCTGTTAGCAAGGTCCCAAGAAGTCATCTCCAAGGTCAAAGTGGCCACAGGAAGAGCCTTCAGAGCTTCTAACACAGTGGTGCTTATGGAGTGGGCCCTGATCCTTTTCTCTTTGCCAAGTGATTTCCCACAGGGATGCTGCCCAGGAACCTGAGGTCCTCCATAGGAATTGATGTACCACGTGGGATTTCATCACACACACACCTAAGTCTTGACCCTTCTGATACATAACTTCATTCCTCCCGATCAAAAGCAACCAAAGCGTATATTCTCTGACACAGTGAGAATTCTGTTGCTGAGATTTTAGGTTTGTTTCTTTGAGTTCAGTTCAGTCATGTCCGACTGCGACCCCATGGACTACAGCACGCTAGGCTATCCTGTCCATCACCAGCTCCCGAAGCTTGCTCAAACTCATGTCCATTGAGTCCGTGATGCCATCCAACCATTTCATCCTCTGTCGTCCCCTTCTCCTCCTGCCTTCAATCTTTCCCAGCATCAGGGTCTTTTCTAATCAATCACTTCTTTGCCTCAGGTGATGTCCATATGTAGAGTCTTCTCCTGTGGTGTTGGAAGAGGGTGTTTGCTATCACCAGCGTGTTCTCTTGGCAAAATGCTATTAGCCTTTCTCTGCTTCTTTCTGTACTCCAAGGCCAAATTTGCCTGTTATTCCAGGTATTTCTTGACTTCCTACTTTTGCATTCCAGTCCCCTATAATGCAAAGGACATCTTTTTGGGGTGTTAGTTCTAGAAGGTCTCGTAGGTCTTCACAGAACCATTCAACTTCAGCTTCTTCAGCATTACTGGTCGGGGCATAACTTAGATTACCATGATATTGAATGATTTGCCTTGGAAACAAACAGAGATCATTTTGTCATTTTTGAGATTGCATCCAAGTACTGCATTTCAGACTCTTTTGTTGACCATGATGGCTACTCCATTTTTTCTAAGGGATTCTTGCCCACAGTATTAGATGTAATGGTCATCCAAGTTAAATTCGCCCATTCCAGTCCATTTTCCTAAAATGTTGATGTTCACTCTTGCCATCTCCTGTTTGACCACTTCCAATTTGCTTTGATTCATGGACCTAACATTCCAGGTTCCTATGCAATATTGCTCTTTACAGCATTGGACCCTGCTTCCATCACCAGTCACATCCATAACTGGGCGCTGTTTTTGCTTTGGCTCCGTCTCTTCATTCTTTCTGGAGTTATTTCTCCACTGATCTCCAGTAGCATATTGGGTACCTACCGACCAGGGGAGTTCATCTTTCAGTGTCCTATCTTTTTGCCTTTTCATACTGTTCATGGAGTTCTCAAGGCAAGAATACTGAAGTGGTTTGCCATTCCCTTCTCCAGTGGACCACATTTTGTCAGAACCCTCCACCATGACCCATCCGTCTTGGGTGGCCCCACACAGCATGGCTCATAGTTTCACTGAGTTAGACAAGGCTGTGGTCCATGTGATCAGATTGGTTAATTTTCTGTGACTGTGGCTTTCCATTTGTCTGCCCTCTGATGGAGAAGGATAAGAGGAATATGGAAGCTTCCTGATGGGAGAGAATGACCAAGGGGGACACTGGGTCTTGTTCTGATGGGCAGGGCCATGCTTAGTAAATATTTAATCTAATTTTCTGTTGAAGGGTGGAGCTGTGTTCCCTCCCTGTTGTTTGACCTGAGGCCAAACCATGGTGGAGGTAATGGAGATAATGTCGACCTCCTTCCAAAGGTCCCATGCAGGCACTGCTACACTCTGTGCCCCAACCCTGCAGCTGGCCACCGCCAACCCACGCCTCCCCTGAGACTCCTGGACACTCACGGGCAAGTCTGGGTCAGTCTCTTGTGAGGTCACTGCTCCTTTATTCTGGGTCTTGGTGAGCACAAGGTTCTGTTTGTGCCCGCCAAGAGTCTGTTTCCCAGTCCTGTGTAAGTTCTGGCAGCTCTATGGTAGGGTAATGGCGACCTCCACCAGGAGGGCTTATGCCACACCCAGGTCTACTGCACCCAGAGCCCCTGCCCCCGCAGCAGTCCACTGTGACCCGTACCTCCTCAGGAGACACTCAAACACAGTTCTGTCTCAGTCTCTGTGGGGTCTCTGGGTCCTGGTGCGCACAAGTTTTGTTTGAACCCTCTGAGCATCTCTGGTGGATATGGGGTTTGATTCTAAATGCAATTTTGCACCTCCTACCATCTTGCTGGGACTTCTCTGCCCTTGGACATTGGGTATCTTCTCTCAGATGCTCCAGCGTCATGCAGCCACTGATGATCAATACCAAAGTCAGATTGATTGTATTCTTTGCAGCCAAAGATGGAGAAGCTCTATACAGTCAGCAAAAACAAGACTGGGAGCTGGCTCTGGCTCAGATCATGAACTCCTTATTGCCAAATTCAGACTTAAATTGAAGAAAGTAGGGAAAACCACTAGACCATTCAGGTATGACCTAAATCAAATCCCTTATGATTATACAGTGGAAGTGACAAATAGATTCAAGGGATTAGACCTAATAGACAAAGTGCCTGAAGAATTATGGACAAAGGTTCATGACATTGTACAGGAGGCAGTGATCAAGACCACGTCCAAGAAAAAGAAATGCAAAAAGGCAAAATGGTTGTCTGAAGAGGCCTTAGGAATAGCTATGAAAAGAAGAGAAGCTAAAGGCAAAGGAGAAAAGGAAAGATATACCCATCTGAATGCAGAGTTCCAAAGAATATCAAGGAGAGATAAGAAAGCCTTCCTCAGTGATCAATGCAAAGAAATAGAGGAAAACAATAGAATGGGAAAGACTAGAGATCTCCTCAAGGTAATTAGAGTTCCCAAGGGAAAGTTTCATGCAAAGATGGGCACAATAAAGGACAGAAATGGTATGGACCTAACAGAAGCAGAAGATATTAAGAAGAGGTGGCAAGAATACACAGAAAAACTATACAAAAAAGATCTTCATGACCCAGATAATCACAATGACATGATCGCTCACCTACAGTCAGACATCCTGGAATGAAAAGTCAAGTGGGCCTTAGGAGGCGTCACTAAAACAAAGCTAATGGAGGTGATGGAATTCCAGTTGAGTTATTTCAAATCCTAAAAGATGATGCTGTAAAAGTGCTGCACTCAATAAGCCAGCAAATTTGGAAAACTCAGCAGTGACCAAAGGACTGCAAGAGGTCAGTTTTCATTCCAATCCCAAAGAAAGGCAATGCCAAAAAATAATCAAACTACAACGCAGTTGCACTCATCTCACATGCTAGCAAAGTAATGCTCAAAATTCTCCAAGCCGAGCTTCAACAGTATGTGAACCATGAACCAGATGTTCAAGCTGGATTTAGCAAAGGCAGAGGAACCAGAAATCAAATCCAACATCCGTTGGATTATCAAAAAAGCAAGAGAGTTCCAGGAAAACATCTGCTTCATTGACTACACTAAAGCCTCTGACTGTGTGGATCACAAAAAACTGTGGAAAATTCTGAAAGAGATGGAAATACCAGACTACCTTATCTGCCTCCTGAGAAATCTGTATGTGGGTCAAGAAGCAACAGTTAGAACTGGACATGGAACAACAGACTGGTTCCAAATTGGGAAGGCATACGTCAAGGCTGTATACTGTCACCCTGCTTATTTAACTTATATGCAGAGTACATTGTCAGGGAATGTTTGACGGGAGGATTCCTACATGCTGTCTCTCATGAGTCCTTTGTCCCTCTTCAAGCGGAACAGCACGCTGCTCCCAGGGACTGACGTCATTGTGTGAGGCAAGCATGAGTCTCCTTTAGTAAACATTCTCCTTAGGACAAAACAGCTTAATCTCCTTCCCCTTTCTTGAGATATGGATTGTCTCCTGACCTTGTGACTAACATTACCCCTTGTTCCCTTGGTAACAGTTGCTGTACATTTGGTTTTCTGATCTCTATCATTCCCGAAAGAAGTTTCTTGTACTGCAGCCTATATATACTCATAGAAAAATCATTAAAGCACCTTTGCTCCATCAGAGCTTAGGTCCCCGGGTCTTGTTTGTCTCTCTCTCTCTCTTTCTCTCTTTCACTTTCTTATCGTCGACTCCGCACCACAAGGTTCTGGTCCATTAAAGGACCCCAACAGTACATCATGCAAAATGCTGGGCTGGGTGAAGCACAAACTGGAATCAAGATTGCTGGGAGAAATATCAATAACCTCAGATATGCAGATGACACCACCCTTATGGCAGAAAGCGAAGAACTAAAGAGCCTCTTGATGAAGGTGAAAGAGGAGAGTGAAAAAGTTGGCTTCCAACTCAACATTCAGAAAACTAAGATCATGGCATCTGGTCCCATCACTTCATGGCAAATAGATGGGGAAACAGTGGAAACAGTGAGAAACTTTATTTTGGGGGTCTCAAAATCACTGCAGATGGTGACTGCAGCCATGAAATTAAAAGACGCTTGCTCCTTGGAAGAAAAGTTATAACCAACCTAGACAGCATATTAAAAAGCAGAGACATTACTTTGCCAACAAAGGTCTGTCTAGTCAAAGCTATGGTTTTTCCAGTAGTCATGTATGGATGTGAGAGTTGGACTATAAAGAAAGCTGTGCACCGAAGAATTGATGCTTTTGAACTGTGGTGTTGGAGAAGGCTCTCAAGAGTCCCTTGGACTGCAAGGAGATCCAACCAGTCCATCCTAAAGGAGATCAGTCTTGAATATTCACTGGAAGGACTGATGCTGAAGCTGAATTTCCAATACTCTGGCCACCTGATGCAAAGACCTGACTCATTTGAAAAGACCCTGATGCTGGGAAAGATTGAGGGCAGGAGGAGAAGGGGACGACAGAGGATGAGCTGGTTGGATGGCATCACAGACTCAATGGACATGAGTGGGAGTTGGTGATGGACAGGGAGGCCTGGCGTGCTGCAGTCCATGAGGTCACAAAGAGTCGAACACAACAGAGCGACTGAACTGAACTGAACTGAACTCGCCTCAGATGGCCAGAGTATTCGAGCTTCAGCTTCAGCATCAGTCCTTCCAATGAACACCCAGGACTGAATACTCAGAATTCCTCTAGGATTGATTGGTTGGATCTCCTTGCAGCCCACAGTACTCTCGAGAGTCTTCTCCAACACCACAGTGCAAAAGCATCCATTCTTAAGCGCCCAGCTTTCTTTATGGTCCAACTCTCACATCCATGCATGACTACTGGAAAAACCATAGCTTTGATGAGATGGACCATTGTCAGCAAAATAATGTCTCTGCTTTTTTAATATGCTGTCTAGGTTGGTCATAGCTTTTCTTCCAAGGAGTAAGCCTCTTTTAATTTTATGGCTGCAGCCTCCATCTGCAGTGATTTTGGAGCCCAAGGAAATAAGGAGTTTGTCACTGCTTCCATTGTTTCCCCATCTATTTGCCATGAAGTGATGGGACCAGATGCCATGATCTCCGTTTTTTGAATGTTCAGTTTTAAGCCAAGTTTTTCACTCTCCTCTTTCACTTTCATCAGGAGGCTCTTTAGTTCCTCTTCACTTTCTGCCATAAGGGTGGTGTCATCTGCATATCTGAGGTTATTGATATTTCTCCCTGCAATCTTGATTCCAGCTTGTGCTTCTTCTAGCCCAGCGTTGCTCCTGATGTACTCTGCATATGAGTTAAATAAGCAGGGTGACAATATACAGCCTTGACGTACGCCTTTCCCAACTTGGAACCAGTCTGTTGTTCCATGTCCCATTCTAACTGTTGCTTCTTGACCCGCATACAGATTTCTCAGAAGCAGGTAAGGTGGTCTGGTATTCTCATTTCTTGAAGAATTTTCCACAGTTTTTTTGCGATCCACACAGTCAGAGCCTTTAGCGTAGTCAATGAAGCAGAAATAGATGTTTTTCTGGAATTCTCTTGCTTTTCTATGAGCCAACAGATGTTGGCAATTTGATCTCTGTGTCCTTTGCCTTTTCTAAATCCTATAATGATTGAAACTTTCCTCTTCTACATATGCAATATTTATTTCATCCAATTTTATGTTTCTCAAATTCTTATCTCTTAAAACATTGACTCAATCTCCATGTTCCCACTTTCAAAACCAATCAGAGAAACTCCCAAATGCTAAGCATTAGCAGATAAACACTTATATCCAGAGGGAGTCAAAGACACTCTTAAAACCAGCTGGAAATCATTTCATAAATATGTGGGAAGTGTTTCCTTTTCTAATCTATAATTCACTTTAGAGCCATGTGACTGATAGTGGCAAGAAGTTTGTGGTTTAAAACACAGTAAATGAAAAACAAAATACTGTGACCAGGCCAGGGGGGCTGGGGGCAGAAGAGGGGGGGGGTACATGTTATATTAGAAATAAAAACACCAAAAGTATAAATAATATATTGAGAAGGTCACTCAGTGTGAGCATCCAAGTCACTCAGAGTTATCAAAATCATTCATTATTGATGGACCCATTTTTACAAACCATCATTCTTCCTTCCTCCCAACTGTGTTCTGAGTGGATGACAGAGCCATGCTGTCCCCCTCGTGCTGCTCTTGTTAATTCAGAACTTTGGTAATTTTCCTAATGGAAAAAAAAATCAAATTCATAAAAAAAAAAAAATGTTCACTGACTACCTGGCAGAGGGCCTGAGACCATATTCAGGATGTGATATAACACATTTATTTGATTGCTATCTTTTTCAACACACAGTGGAGCTCTCCAGAATTAGTTTTGCCTCCATTCCAAACTCTGTTGGCACAGATCTTTCCTAGGTCCTCTGATGGAGTAAAAGTATCCACTGTTGGAGCCTTAGCCAAGGAAACAGAGGAGACAAGTGAAAAGATCCAAATGGAAACAGTCTAACATGGATGTCATGTGGGAATTCACCTCAACGCAAAAGAAGCCTCAGAGAACAGTCCCAGGCAAATCATGCCTGAGGTCACAGAACAGAAAAGCTCAAAGCCTCAAAACAGAATAAGCTCAAGTTGCATGTTTTGGTAAACCAATTAAAATAGACCATGCGAGGCCAAGGGAAAGAGATGGGGGGGGTGGGGAAGGTGCAAATGGATGGAAGGACCACATGCATATCTGTTCTGTGTGTATGTGTGTGTGTGTGTGTGTGTGTGTGTGTGTGTGAGACATCAGCCTTCCCCATCCATAGTGTGATTTTCTGTGTGTTAGTTGCTCAGTCGTGTCTGACTCTTTGCAACCCCATGGACTGTAGTACACCAGGATCCTCTGTCCCTAGCGATTCTCCAGGCAAGAATACTGGAGTGGGTTGCCATAACTTTCTCTTCGACCCAGGGATGGAATCCGGGTCTCCTGCATTATAGGCAGATAGATTCTTTACCGTCTGAGCCACCAGAGTGTGATTGCAAGGCAGCAAGGGGGCCCATAGACAGAAAGTGCCCTGGGCTGGAGACACACACTTGCTGTCTCAGAAAGACACAGCAGCAAGCTCCCCTGGCCACCACTGTAGCTCCCCAATAATAGCCCAGACGCTCTGGATTTCATGTTCATTTCTTGGACAGAGGACACGTGGGACCAGAATGGGTGTCACCAATGGGTGGCCAACTTAAAGATGATGTATCTATCCACACAGAAGTGGCATAATCATGGCCTGACCTCTTCATCCCTTTCTGTCTATAAGCAACATACTTCTCATTTCCCACAGGTATTTCATTTATTCTATCTTTCTTTAACATGTTTTACAGATTGCTAACTTACTATCTATATATAACACATCTTATGAATTCTGCTTGTCTCACAAGCTATTGCCTTAGTCATCATCTATAATTACCACCCTAGGAGTTCCACCAAGATCTCATAAAACTGCTAGCTTACTTTCTATGGATTCTTATCATTTCCTGTGAGCTTTATGCTTCCCATTCGCTTTCTTGTCTTCTACAGCAGAATTTAATATACAGAAGCAGATGTAGAGGGTTTGAGCAGGACAGCAAATGCCTGTTACACATAGACTTTCTCTTCTGCCTATCAGAGAACATCATTATGAAGTAGTGAAATACTTAGCATTGTCTTCAGCCTTCTCTTATATTTTGCAAACCTTGATTCCTTCCAGGAGAGCACGAATAATTATTTTAAGTGTATTTTGAGTCTTGGTCTTGGGGGCTTGACCTAAAACAGGGGAAATTGATTATCATATAAAATCCCTGGAACCATGATCTGTTTTAACTCTGTTTGGGGGTTATTTTAGTTGAGTATGGACAAAAGGCAACCCTTAAGCTAATTTCTCCTCAGAAAAGTCACATAGAATAAATCAGTCATGTAGCTCGAAAAGGATCCTGGGAACATCACCAGTGAGACAAGGTATGGAGCTGACAGGAGTCCGGCTAAGCGAATGCCCGGGTGATCTCAGGACTTGGCAGTCCTCACACTGGGATGCCAGAAACAGAAGCATCCCGTTGCTGCCTCTGCAAGATGGAAACTCTGTTGAGCACCTGCTTCCACCTCATCTCCCGTATGAGGCCATCTATGCAAGAAGGCAGGAGAAGGTACAGAAGGAAAGGTAAGGAAGACCTCTGACCTGTTTCAAAAGGGACCCCTCGATGCTTAACTTTCTGCAGAATGGCACAGAGGGCAGACCCACCCCCATCTCTGAAGAGGCATGGTCAGAGGGCCAAATCCCAACTCTTTACTGGCTATATGAGCTAAGCAAGTTACTTAACCTCTCTGAGGCTCAGTTTTCTCATTTATAAATTAATTATTGTAATTATACCCACCTGCAAGACTTACGGTGAGGATTAAATGAAATGATTTACATAAAGGGCATAGCACACTATGCCTAGCACATGCTATTCAGATGGTTCTTTCCGTCCTCATTACTATTGCGTTGGGTAAAATGTTCGTTTGGGTTCTTCTGTAATATCTTAACATGTTACGGAAAAACTGGAATGAACTATTTGACCAACCCAATACAATTATTGCTGTTGCTATGTGTTATTATTATTGTTATTAGCAAGGCCAGCCTTAGAGTGAGAATTAGAATAGTGCTCCCCAAATACTGGATAATGCCCTAATATCTTCAATAAAATGAAGTCTTCTGCTTTAGAATTGGTGAAGGATCTTTTTTTTTTTCCTCTGTTTTTTTAATTGGAGGATAATTGCTTTACAATATTGTGTTGGCCTCTGCCAGAACCGTGACGTGTTGATTTAAATTCACGCAGAGACTTAGATGTCTGTGGTAAATTCCTTTTCTGGTGGAGGTTTTGAAAAGGATAGGATAAAGGAATAGAAGATACCTGAAAAAGAAGGGAGTCGGAGAGGGAAGGCTGGAAACTTTGAGCCAGTTGCCCAGGCTTTGAAATCAAACAGAATGGAGTTTGAGTCTAGACTCAGTCATATCGACATCAGGGTGGCCCATGGTAACCTCTCTGAACCTCTTATCCTCAGTGATAAAACGGGGATGATTATGGTACCTACCTGCAGGAATCTTGTAAGGGTTCAAAGAGGCGCAGCAAATGAAGCACAATGTACGTGTGTGCGAAGTCACTTCAGCCGTGCCCGACTCTGCAGTTCTTCGGATTGTAGCCCACCAGGCTCCTCTATCTGTGGGACTTAACAGTCAAGAACACTGGAGTGTGCTGCCATGCCCTCCTCCAGGGATCTTCTCCACCCAGGGATCAAACGCACCTCTCCTGCGTCTCCTGCGTTGGCAGGCAGTTTCTTTACTGCTGAGCCGCTGGGGAAGCCCATAAAGCGCGTTGGCTGACACTTCATAGATTTTCATCAAGGATCGCTTTCCTTCCTGCACATTGACAGCGCTGCCTGGAACTGACTCTTGTTTTCTCACATTGGGTTCTCCCTCCTGGCTCGTGCTGGCTTTCCTACAGACCATGAACAGAACGATCCAGTGCTTTTTAAGGTTAGATTTCTGTGACAGAAATCACAAAGGGAAGTTATGTTGATAATGTAATTTAGCTGAGAAAATCTAGATACTATCACCCTGCTACCACTGCCAGAAAATAAAATCTCTCTAGCCCTGGATAAAATTCCAGACGGGAAGTCTTCAGTTCATCCAGACCTGGGTGACCATCCTAAGCCTTGGATTTCCCAGGACTGTGAAATTCACCTAATGTCAGACCGGTTAGCAGACTTCCCTGGGAGCTCAGATGGTAAAGTATCTGCAACGCAGGAGACGTGGATTTGATCCCTGGGTTGGGACGATCCCCAGGAGAAGGAACTGGCAGCCCACTCCAGTATCCTTGCCTGGGAAATCGCACGGACAGAGGAGCCTGGCAGTTTGAGCGCTCATGCAGGCTGGTTAGCAGATGGAGCTGGGAGTTCCGCTCCACTCTATAGTCTGAAGTCCTCTGTGAGCCTCTGGGTCTTTCTCAAGAACCTGGGCTCTGCTGAGGCCCTAGAATTCCAACAGGTCCCCCAGATCCTTGGAGCCACCCCTGAGCCTCCAGGGCTGAGCCCAGGAAAGTAAGGGCAGGCAGGTGTTCTCAAGGCTCTTGCACAGCTAAGGTTTCTGGTTCTACCACTTTTCCACCACAGAGGGACCAGGAGAGAGGGGATAGTGCCCCAGAGGTTTGGGGAATTGAGACTTTACTAGTAACTCGAGTTTAAAAAGAGAGAGTGAGCTATACAGTCTGAGAATTCCAAGATTGGAGGTAAAGGAGTAGGGAGTAGGTAGGAGAAGCATCTAATCAACAAAATTCTCTTTATAAAATAATGAAAATTATTAATAGTTTATATGGCACTCACTGTGTGCCTGTCAGCATTCCAAGAACTTACTTCATTTAACTCTCATAATCACCCTGCAAGTTGGTAATCTGTTTCCTGTTTTACAGTTTAGCAAACAGGAGCAGAGAGGCTGAGTAACTTGCCAAAGATTGCACAGCCAGTAAGTATGATTAGTAAAGGCAGGATCCAAAGCCATACTTGCTGGCATTGAGCCTAAACCATAGTGACAGCAAATGTTTAATCAGCCCTATATTCCAGGCACTGGCCTAAACCCCTGTTTTACATGAACCATCTTCATTTAATCCTCACTCCACATCATATCACTTGAAGTCCCATTTCACAGATGATGTAACTGAAGTTTGGAGACACTGATGATTTGCCTGAGGTCCCAGAGGTCTACTTTCTCCAGATCTACAAAGAAGAAAGCTACAAAACTGAAATAACCCCTTGGCCATCTCACACCACAAAGCCAAAGTCTTGGGTTGCTGCTGAAGAGTTGACACTAGGCAGATTTTGCAACAACTGCTTCAAGACTCATCACTTCTATTGTCTATGGATTCTGTTGTTGTTTAGATGCTAAGTTGTTTCTGACTCTTTTGAGACTCCGTGGACTGTAGCCTGCCAGATTCCTCTGTCCGTTGGATTCTCCAGACAAGAATACTGGAGCAGGTTGCCATTTCCTCCTCCAGGGGGTCTTCCCCACCCAAGGATCGAACTTATGTCTCTTGCATCTCCTGCATTGCCAAGTGGATTCTTTACCACTGAGCCACCTGGGAAGCCCATATGGATACTAGGGCATATTTAAACAAAAAGGGTCTATATGAGGATAGAGGTTTCACGTGCGCTTTGTTTTACTATTCAATAAAATTCAGTTTGTTCACGCTGCATCAATCGTGGTTTTTATTTGTATTACTTCTACCCAGATGTGAAAGATATTAGCTAATGACTTCTGTGCTATGTCAGGGAGGGCAGGGACTCTGTGATTCCTCAGAACAATGACAGCCCTTTCTACGTGCTCTGATCACCTAAAAACCATCCCAGCTGATGAATCTTGCATATAATAAATGATTCTAGTTTTCTTACTGCCTAAAAAAAAATGAAAGCAACTCCTAAATTTCCATGCTTTTGACGGGTTTTCCCCCAGCTTTTTTTTTTTTTTTTTTTAACAGCTAGCATGTGTCTGCAGTCACTCTTCAGGGTCCTCTGGCTTTCTCAAGCGTTTTGAGTTGATGGTATTTTTGGTTTGGGGTTTGAGGCAGGGGAAGTTTGGGGAAGGAAGCAATGGAAGCCTGTGATTTCATGCGCACGATTTACAGATTCTGAAAAGAGTGAATTAAATATAGGGGTCAGCCAGGCCTAACTCTGAGGTAAGCCCCATCGGGAAACCTAACCGGCAGAAGTCACAGCTGTGCCCAAGTGCTGACCAAGGGCCCACTTTCTGAAAAGGGAAGAGCATTGTTGCTGGGGGCAGGAAGGATCTTCAGGGGGTGTCTGACAGGAGCCAGGGAAGGGTGTCGGGTCATCTCTCTACAGCGACAGAGGTGGCTTTCCTTTTGAGCTCCGAATTCGGGCTGCACCCTGGCCCCAATCCTCAGACCCCAGCCCTGCCCTGGCACCAACAGGACCCAGACCTGGCTAACAGAGCCCGGGTAAGAGCAGCAGCTCAGCCCGAGGGAGCCCTGGTTTGTGGATTCATCAGCCCTTGGACAGAACTAGAGATTGAGAGCAAGAAATGCGATGCAAAAACCCTCTGCCCTCAAAGCACAAGGGAAAAATCAGGATCAAGAAGCTGTCTTTACACAAAGATTATAATTAACAATTTGAATTAGGGTCTTTTAATTTAGATAGTATTTAATATTTTAATTATCCATGTTTATATTTGTCCTGGATGATCATCTTTCAGTCTTGTAAAGCCAATGCAATCTTTTAAAAAACCGAAGTTTCTTGATAATAAACTTGTCAATTATTAAAGAAAAAAAAAAGAAGCAGCTGTCTTTGCATTTGGGAACACTTACGTCTACTTTCTTGCCTTCTCTCTGTTTCATAGGCCATCTTCTCTGTGCTTCCTGCATTATGGATTCCTTCTATTCCTTATCTCTGTTTAAATCAATTTAAAGAGCGCTTATCTAAGACCAGACCCTGTGGGGAGTGCAGAATTGGATCTGACAGACCTCTGTCCTCAAGGGTTACATGACACGCTGCGGAGATATGGTGGACACCAGGCACTCAGAGGCCAGTAAGGACCACAAGTGCATTTGGGGTGAGAATCTGGAAAGGCAACCTGTTTGGGTACCGAGAAAGGAACATGGGCTGGATGTCACCTCTACACAACTCCTTGAGAAGGGCACAAGATATATGTGTGTGTGGCATAAGGAACAACCCTGGGAACAATAATGAAAGGGTTCAGTCCAACGTAACCCATGGTAAATACGTGCTTCAGATGGTAAAGAACCTGTCTGCCACCTGGGAGCCCTGGGTTCGATCCCTCGGTCAGGAAGATCCCCTGGAGAAGGGAATGGCTATTCACTCCAACATTCTTGCCTGGAGAATCCCCATGGACAGAGGAGCCTGGCAGGTTACACTCCATGGGATCGGAAAGAGTCGGGCACGACTGAGCGACTAACACATTCACTTTTGGCATAGAGAAAGGAGCGTGGGCTGAATGTCACCCCCACACAATTCCTTGGGAAGAGCACAAAATGCATGTGTCTGTGACATAAGGGACAACCCTGGGAACAAGAATGGAACGGTTCAGTCCGATGTAACCCATGGTAAATAGACAAAGTACAGAAACCACCTGATGTAATCAGCAAAGGGAGGAGTGTTGTTAGTTTTATTTGGACACCTTTATGTAAAAGGTGGGCTTCGGGCTGGTGGGATAAGCTAGGAGAAGGTCACCTTTCCTGACGGGGCAGGGTATTCCAGAAGAAGAGTGGCAGAGACATGGAGGTAAGAAGGAATATCTGTCCTGTACTTCTTCAAGTCCTTTCTTTTTCCTTTTTGCTCAGGGGAAGGAAATGGCAACCCACTCCAGTATTCTTGCCTGGAGAATTCCATGGATTGAGGAGGCTGGTAGGCTACAGTCCACGGGGTTGCAAAGAGTCAGACACGACTGAACAACTTCACTTCACTTGGCTTCTCTTCGCCTTCATTTAAACTGTTTCCTCAGGTCCCTCAGTTGCATTAATCCATCTTTTTTCAGCAGATGCCATTAGGAAAGGCTGAGCAGACACTCTGCTTGCCTGAGGAAGCCTGGTCTGGCTCTGTCAGCGCTGAACCTCCTCAGCGGTAAATAAATCACTGGTCTCCATAGTTACTAACCTCGATCATGTCAGAAGCTTCAGATTCACAGTAAAAATAAAGATACTTGAGGCTGTATAAACATCGGGTTTCATGCGCCTCTAAGGTGACGTGGCCTTAGCCCTCAGTCTAGCAACTCAGTTCCCCGAGCCTGATTTTTCATGATTATTTTTTCATTCTTTCATCTGCGTGAGTAACTGGTGTTAAGGGAAATGGCTGAAGAGTCAGAGACATCGGCACCCATGTGCTCATGGTCGGTGGATAAACAAAAATAAGATTGACATAAGCATATCAGTGAGTCATTTATCTGGACCAGCCTGCATCATGTTTTTTTCAAATGGAATTTTCTTTTCAGACCTCATTCGGCTCTAGTTAGCAAACTGACAGATGAAAACATAGCAGGTTGCCAGAATCTTTCTTTATCTCCTTCTCAGTCCAATACAAATAAAATAACAGTTGGGAAAACGAGGAGGATGGTCCACTCTCATTGTCCACTCAGGAATCTTTTCTAGAATGCCCCCGAAGAACGTTTATCAAACCTCCACTGGAATAATATCCATAACAGAGTTCACCATGACTTTGGGGAGCCACCCCTCCCACTGTTGGAAAGCCCTTACAGATATGTATAAATATATTTTAAAATCTTCATTATGTTGCATTTACTGCTTTCTGGTTCCCTGTAACCCTTTGGTTTTAGATTTGCCCTCCACCAGAGCAGAGTGTGTTCATCATTCAGTCGTGTCCAACTCTCTGCAACCCTACGGACTGTAGCCCACCAGCCCCGTGTGGAAGTCTTAAATGTTCTATTACTTACGGTAACTGAAAGAGCTCTAAACACAGGTCAAGAGACCTGCGTTCTAGTCCTAGAACCTCCATTCAGCTGCTATCCCACTTTGAGAAAATAAAGTTTCCCTCTTTGAGCCTCATTTTCCTCATGTACAGAATGAGAGCAATATCCGCCTGGCCTCCCTCACAGGCCAATGGAAGAATCATGTTAATTAATAAAAATGAAAGAGCTATGAAGATTGTGAGGTGCTATACATGATGTACGGGGTTACCCGTATTCACACGCAAGCCCTCCAAATAATTGAAGACAGCTGGTATTCCCCTAGTATTTGCTGCTATAATAGTTTCTAAATTTCTTTTCTATGCCAATTATCCTCATCTGGAAGCTTCCCATTTGTCATTGTGTCCTTTCAGCTTGGTGCTCAGAACAACACCTCAGGGCTGGTAAAATCAGCAAAGGAAGAAGTGCTTCCTTCCTGCCTCCCAGATTGAGCACAGTACAACACCTCAGTGACTGCTGCTTTGATGGTGTTGGTGCTTTTTTTTATTATTCATTTATTTTTTTGGCTTTGCTGGGTCTTTGCTGTCGCGTGCAGGCTTTCTGCAGTTGCAGAGAGTGGAGGCTAGTCTCTAGCCGACGTGCACAGGCTTCGCACTGGGAGGGCTTCTCGTGCTGTGGAACACAGGCTCTAGGGCTCAGGAGTTGTGGCATAGGGGCTTAGTTGTTCCTAGGCATGTGGGATCTTCCCAGTCCAGGCATCGAACTTGTGTCTGCTGAATTGGTAGGTGGATTCTCTAACCGCTGGGCCACTGAGAAGTCTGCGTGCAATGATCTGACAGCCTCTTCAGACTGTCGCTGACCGTTAAATTAAGGACACCCAACTCCTCTCCCTCTTTTTTACATGAACTCCTGTCAGATCAGGTCTACCCTTCCCTGAATTCATTTAACATTGGGGTTAACATCAATGAATAGCTTTATATTTATGTCCATAGAATTTATCTTTGTTGATTTTCATCTCATTGGTATCAGCTCATGGTCAAGGACTAGAATGCTGTTCCATTATTCTCCAGCTACTGCAGCTGACCTTGGTTTCTTGAATGGGGGTTTCTGCAGCAGTGTAACCAGAAGACTTCTGAGAAGTCTCAAAATGTTCGGTAAACAAAAACACTTGGGAGAAAGATCTATGTACCACAGAAGGAAATCTCCCTAACCAAGGTCTCATAACTGGCATTCCTGTGGTGAGGAAAGATTGTTTTAATAAGATTTTATTATTAAGATGATTGATCTAGTAAAGTATTTTTAGCATTAATAGACATTTCCGTTTCTACAGAGTTGCAAACATAATTGCAGTTCCAAAGTTTGAAAGCATTTTTCATTATGTTCTGAGAATTTACCATGAATTTTTTTAATTAAAATACTTTTCTAATAAAGCAACACCTACAGATTCACTTAATCCGTCATGTGAAACAGAAGTGATGAGACTTTTTCAAAAGTAGAAGCCAGTTACTGAGTCTGCAAGTAGGAATGGAGAGTCTTGAAGGGACATCCAAAGTGCTTTATCCTTGGACTCTCCAAAGGGAATTGGAGGAGGCCAGGCAGATGAGACCAGGTGCCCCTCACCTGCAACAGGCAATGATTAGGTAGGAGTTTCTCTGGCTGCCAGTGACACAGCCCATTGCCAAGTAGCTTAAGCAAAAATGATAATTTATGAGGTTTATGTAGTAACTGAAACATCCAGAAGTTGGTTTCAGCAATTCCACTCCTGGATGTATCCCCAAACATGTACGGGAATGTCAATGACAATGCTGTTTACAGAAACAGGGAGCTTGAGTCAACCCTAACCAAGTCAGGTCAATGAGTTTCAGACAGTAAGGCAATTAGAGCTTAAAACACAATATTGAGTTGAAAACAAACAAAAAAAAAAAAAAAGGAAGAAACTTAATGAAGTCTATAATATAATGCCATGTATTTGTATTAAAGACATAAATACACAAAACTATGTCAATATATGTTCTTTGATATGTGCATACCTTGAAAACTATAGAAACGCATCTAAGTAGGTCCCTGTAATGGAAGGAGAATGGGATAAGAGATGGAGGATGAAGAACAATAATTTTTTAAATGAGAAGCATCTTTTACAGACCCACAGTGTTATATGCCAAGAACTGAGGGGTACGAGTCACTCACCTCCATGTTCCAATAGTCTAGGAATTTTTTTAAAAACTTCTTTCATTAAACAATGTAGTCATTAATCAGGTAATCTCTATTTCTCAACTCGCTTCTCTCTGGATCAGCTTTATTCTCCAGCAATCTCTCTCCATGTGGAGGAAAAAGTGATCCTGGAATCAACAGGTATTTACAGTTCATGATCACAGGAGAACAAACACTTCCAATATTCCTACTGTTCTCTGAACAGAGACTCTGCTTCATTCCATTTGGGTCATTTCCCCACCCCTGGACCCATCACTGTCACCTGGAAACAGGTAATTCTAATTGTCAGCCTATTGATGCACCTATCTTTGTGATAGGGGAGGCCTTTTGATTGACAGCCCCACTAGTGTTGACCACGACCCATAACAGCGAAGCTCGTCCAGGACAATCATGGAGTCCAAGGAAGTCCTCGGCACACCAAACTCAGAGATAATTGTACTCTGACAAAAAAAAAAAAAAAGTATTTATTAATCAGGCTGGACTCCGTTGAGTGCAATCAGAAAATAGTTTTATTTTATTTTTCTCCCATTCTTATGCTTCAAACCTGCCCTGTCAGATCTTTTCCTGACCCCAGACAATATCTTGAACAAACTATATAACTTCTCCAGTGGCTTTTTACTTTTGTGACAGTCTTGTTTCAGGGCATTATACAGATACAGTCTTCTTAATATCCAAACTTCACTCTTTTCTTCAGATCTTCCTCCCCTATAGTCTCCAACAGGTCTTCATGGGTCTCAGAACCTGCAGTCGGGAAGTGGGAGCAGGGAGACAGTTCTTCTTTCAACCACAGACCAATCTTGTTTGTTGTTCCTGCCCAATTGAGGTGTGGAGGAGAAAGGAGAAGTAAAGAAGCAAAAAGACTTTCATTGTTTAGCTGGTGCCGTTTTACATGGTCATCAGCGTCCTCTGTGAGACAAGTCCTCATATGCCAGCTGACTCTCTCACTCGGGTAAATGGGGAACTTTCCTGTGTTCTTCAGAAAACCCCTCAACCCACACTGGGGATCTCCCATGCTTTCCCGCTCCCTCAAGAGGATGCTATATTCTCCTGCTGACCATTCATGAGTCCTCCTTAGCTCTTGCTCAGACAGATAGCTATCCTACAAAGACTGTGTTCTTGGGTAGAGTCTTTTCAAGATGGTTCCATCTCCTGTAGTGTCCGCAGTAATCCTCCTTAGTGTCCACACTAAGACCCAATCTTTACCCTGCTTACTCTTTGGAACTATAACTCACTTCCACTACAACCTGTTTTCTTCTCCTTGTTATGGGGGCAGCTCCAGCCAAGCCTCCTGACTAGGCAAGGAGTAGACTCCATACTCGGTGCTCACAGACCCCAGCAAACAGAGGTCAGACTGTCCCAAGATTACAAAAACATGTATGTGAATGTTCATGGCAACATTATACTTAACAGCCCCAAAGTGGAAGCAAACCAGATGTCCATCAGCAGATGAATGGATAAACAAAATGTGGTATAGACATATGATGAACCACAAAAAGGAGAGACATTCTGAATCATTCTACAACAGGGATGAACCTTGTAAACATTACGCTAATAAAAAGAAGCCAGACACAAAAAGCCACACATCATATTTCTTGTTGTTGTTGTCCAGTAGCTAAGTCATGTCTGACTCTTTGCAAACCCATGGACTGCAGCACGCTAGGCTCCCCTGTCCTTCACTATCTCCAGGAGTTTGCTCAAATTCATGCCCACTGAGTCGGTGATTCTGTCTAATCATCTCAACCTCTGCCACCCCTTCTCATTTTGCCTTTAATCTGTCTCAGCATCAGGGTCTTTTCCAATGAGTCAGCTCTTGTCAGAACTCTTCACTATGACCCTTCTATCTTGAGTGGCCCAGCGGATGTGGCTCATAGCTTCATTGAGTTACACAAGCCCCTTTGCCAAGATAAGGCTGTGATCCATGAAGGGGCACACATTATATGAATCCATTTAAATGGAATGTCCAGAATAGGCAAATTCATATTAAACATATAGAGAAACAGAAACGAAGACCAAAAACAGATGAGTGACTGGCAGGGACCAGGAGAAGAAGAAATGGGGTGTGATTGCTAATGAGTACAGGTTTCTTTGGGGATGATAAAAAAATATTCAAAAATTAGATAGTTGTGATGTTTACACATCTCTGAATGTACTGAAAATCATTGACTTGTATACTTTATTTTTTTCCATTTATTGTTATTAGTTGGAGGCTAATTACTTTACATGACTTGTATACTTTAAAAGGGTGAACTTGATGGTATGTGAATTATATTTCAATTAAGTTGTTATTGAAAACAATTCTCCCAAGAACTCTCACTAGTTGGGTGAGGGACCATAGGCCATATAAACAGTTTGGGGAACCTTCTAGCAAGCCCTGGTGTTGGTCTAGCTTCTCTTGATAGAATGTGGAGGTACGTCTCCAGTCGTGCCCTGCTTTGATGTCTCAGCCTGAGCCCACAGGAAAGTCCCATCTAGCAATTTTATGCTGGGTTCCGTTCCCAGGCTCTAAGAGTGATCAAGGTACATTTAGTAGTATCCTGGCCAACTTTCACATGAGCTATTCCCTTTTCATATTTTTTTCAGCAGAAGTAGAAATTGCTACCCACATTACTGCAGAAATAATCACTCTGCAAAAACCAGGGACACTTGACTGCCTTGTGATCTCAGGAATAAAGAAGTGATATTGACTAATTATCATCATGAAAGGTACAACACGAAGCCCTTATAGCTTAATCTCACACAGAGAAGCTGTTTCTTATTTTTCTCTCCTTGTAGCATTATGCAGCTGTTTTCACCGTTGATTATTATAATCATTGTTATTATAGTCTTAAGAGGAAGGTGTTTTACTCACCTACAATTTTGTTAAGGATACACTATTGCTGGATGTTAAGGATACACTCGGATGACAAGGGTGAATAACATAGGCAGGCTCTCTGGGCAGCCCGAACGAACCTCATTTTGGCATCAGTTAATAAATATTCCAACGATGCTGCCATGCTTCTCTCAGTGATTACTGGTGATCAAAAGAAGATGATGCCTCTAGCAGATAGCAAGGAGTTGCATTATATAATCATCAGACAAAGCATCTAAGTTATTAGTTATTAAAAATATAATCACACACACACACTCCCCGTATCACTTAAGCACTAGATTTGAAATCCTTCCAGATTATGTGTTGCAAAACAGGTACTCTTGTGGTCACACCCTTTTTTGACTAAGTATTAGTGCCATAACATTGTATCTAACACAATGAGAGGAAAAGAAAGGTTCCCCATTCCCAAAATGTTATAGTAAGATTCTTATACAAAGATTAGTTAATCCATTGTGTTTCTGAAAGGTATTTTGCAGTTTTGCATTTGTAGAAGTAGTTACACTGTGAGGGCTTTTTTTCCAAAATTTAATGGTTATGTTGATAACTGAGGATGCTATGAATGTGGGGTCTGGAGGTATATGAGAAATCCCTGTACCTTCCTCTCAACTTTGCTGTGAACCTAATACGGGTCTTCAAAAAAAATCTTCAAATTCTTTTAATGGGTACCATGTTTCTATTAGCCATAAGTAGAAAATTTGTAATTGATGTCCAGTTTGCTTCTCCCCTAAAAGGAGATACTTTCCAACCTCTCCCATCCTCTAACACCTCCTTTGCGTTGAACTGAACTGTCAGGACTTGCCACCTTACTCTACCTAGGATGAATATGACACCTTTTCAAGAATTAATCATCTCTTCCCAAGGGCCTCCCTGGTGGCTCAGCTGGGAAAGGACCCACCTGCAATACAGGAGGCCTGGGTTTGATCCCTGGGTTGGGAAGATCCCCTGGAGAAGGGAAAGTCTACCCACTCCAGCATCCTGGCCTGGAGAATTCCATGGACTGTATAGTCCATGGGATTGCAAAGAGTCAGACACAACTGAGCAACTTTCACTTTCACTTTCCTATATCCCCAACTCCCTCGTTTCTTAGAGCTAGCAACACCCTTCACTTCAGGAGTGCCTGACCTCAACTAGTGGGTCCAGAAGAATCTGTGTGTGTCTGTGTGTGTGTGTTACAGAGAGAGAGCCGTCAGGGGCTGAGTAGGGGAGGTGAATATGAATGCATCGTCCCTCAGTATCCATGGGTGATTGGTTCCAGGACTCCTACGGATACCAAAATCCATCCCTTAATACCCTTATATAAAGTGACACAGTGTTTGCATATAACCCATGCACATCCTCCAGTCTACTTTGAATCCTCTCTAGGTTGCTTTTAATACTTCACACAAAGTAAGAGCTACAGAACTAAGTATAAAAACTATGTAAATTATTGTCAGCATACAGCAAATTCAAGCTTTGCTTTTGGAAATTTTCTGTAATTTTCTTTCCCTCTGTTTTCATCTGTGGTTGGTTGAATCTGTGGATGCAGAACCCATGGGTACAGAGGCCAGGCCAACTGTACCTGTTTAAACAAATGTCATCCACACGTAGAATCAGAGGGAAGCATTCAAAGCATGAAATCAAAGTCCCTCTCTTTTTGAATGAAGAAACTGAAGCCTGGGGAGATTAAATGACTTGCTTAGAGACACACGGTTAGTAACCAACAGCACCAGAGCTACAAGCACTGCTGGGTCTTCAGGGTCCCCTTCCAATGAGCTCTTCTCCCCAGTGCACTTTTTATATTATCTTCCTCCAATCTCTCCCTGTGCCATTATTTCCTCCTCTGTAGAATAGGAATAACAACAGTTCTGCCTACTGCACAGGGCTGCTGTGGGAATTAATCAGATAACTAACATGAATGTGCTTTGAAACCCTTGCAAATGTCAGATGCTATTTCAAATGAAAATTATTTCAATCAAGAAAATAAATGCATACCATAAAGAATAGATAATAGAATAATTCACAATTGAGAAATACTCTACAGATGACTTCTAGCACTTATAATTAAGTTTTCAATTAGACCTAAGTACCCAATAGAACTGAAGGGAAAATAAGATTGTCTTGTGTGCATAGGGCTAAAAGAAACCAGCAGGTGCCTAATGGAAATTAGGCAGCTACATGGGGCCTAATGAAAATTAGGTTATGTCACTAAAAGCAGGGGATTATGCTCTGGCCTTTATTTCCCTTCCACTGTTGCCTCACTTTCAGGACACCCTCGTCAGTAATGGAGCTTTGAGGTTATCATCTTAATGGAGATGATTGCCTTTTCTTATTCAAAAAGAAAGTAGCATGTTTAACAGAAGTGAGTCCAGGGAAAGAGTAATTCTTTGGGCTAGCATTTCAACTTCATTGAATTTAGGGAAACTCTGAGGAAGCAAAAATAGGAATAATGGGAGGAGAAAACAAAGGGGAAACCCATGGCTTCCTGAAATATTTAACCTGCATGCAAACACCAAGATTGAAAAATAGGTAGAAAGTACTGAAGGGGAAAGTCAAAAACTGGAACCACAATGTTATGACTTCATTAATTGAGGAGTCATGTGACTGGTATTGAGTAAGACTAGTTATTCAGGGGAAAAATTACAGTGGTAAAGAACTTCCCTTGATCTTGGCATGAGGAAGAGAAAGTCCCCAAGTACCAGACATACCCCATTCTAAGCAGACCTTGGCCCGTGCACAGTTAGTTATTACGGCTCTCTCCTCATACGTTTACCCCTCAAATTCCTTTCAATCAACAGCTAAACTCTGTAGGTCACTTTACAAGCAACACAGAGAATACCTGACTCAGCCCTTCTTCCTTACCACCTTCTTACTGTCAGTGAAAAGATTAAGTGGGGGCAGAACAGCCCCTAAGTTAGATATTAGAACTGAGACTAAACACCTGCCTTTGAAGGCCAGGCAGACGCTTGGGAAACAGGCACTCTGGAGAGACAAGCCACGTGGGCCGGCACGGAGTCAAGAGAGTGAAATAAGTGGGGTGGTGAAGCATAGCGATGGGGCATCCTGGAGCCAGTCGGGTTCAGCGTGAGCAGGCAGCAGAAAGGTCTGGCTGCTGGTGGTGGAGTCTCCCACTTGGAGAAGGGTGTTCAAGGGCAGGCCAGCAAGAGCAAGGCAGAACCTCTGCTCCGGAAGACCTGAAACCTTGACCAGAAAGTCAGGCAGAGACTAAGGACTCAGGAAAATAGGGCGAAGACTCAGCCACTATGACAAAAGTACAAGATAGAAGTTCAGTGGGAAGAACAGGGCAAAAGGCTCATTTCTGGAAATGAAGTCCAAGATCAGAACAGGCTGGCTGCCCTGAGGCGTCCTGACGCCCAACAGCCAAACTCTGACCTGGCTTTTATTTATTTATTTTTAATCTCCTGAGTTGGAAGAGGACTTCAACCTGGAACAGGACTGAGTGAAAACAAAATTTTGATCTCGTTGGTGGAAATGTTGCGGTTGTTCAGTTGCCAAGTCATATCCGACTCTTCTCGACCCCATGGACTACAGCATGCCAGGCTTCTCTGTCCCTCTCTATCTCCTGGAGTTTGCTGAAGTTCATGTCCAATGAATCGATGATGCCATCCAACCATCTTATCCTCTGTAGCCCTCTTCTCCTCCTGCCTTCAATCTTTCCCAGCATCAGGGTCTTTTTCAATGAGTCAGCTGTTCGCATCACATGGCCAAAGAATTGGAGCTTCAGCTAGTGGGGATTACCTGCTCTTGTATATTATATGCTGGGTATATCTCTATTTTTGCATTTATTTATTTAACACTGAATAGCACTTACTATATTTCAGGTATCTTTTACATATGCCATAAATATTAAGTGCTAAAACACCCTTATGAGGTGGGTACAATGATGCTCCCCATTTTACAAGGAGACACAGAGAAGTTAAGTACTTTGCCCAAGGGCACAGCAATAGAAAGTGGCAGAACAAGAATTTGAACCCGAGCACTTAGGCTCAAAGTTCATGTTTCTAACCATTACCTCACATCACTTGGCTACCTTTGTCATGATCCATATGTTTCTCTTTCCCTCTAGTGCATCTCTGGTGCCTAGTGCAATGCCTAGCACATAGTGGGCCTAGTAAATGCCTGAGAGATGGATGGATGAGTGAACAAATGAATGAAATGAATGAACCAATGAATACATGCCGGGCGCATTAAGCACACGGACACCAGGGACTGCAAGATCCTCTCTAAGGGACTAACAGGGGGAACGCTGAATTCAGTTCATGTGATCTGTTAAGACGTGGCGACAGAAGGCAGCCAGGATCCAAGCCAGGGAGTGGCTCGTGGAGTGACGTGGGGGAGGTGTGGGGATGTGGCTCATAACAGGAGCTGTGGCTCAGTGGCTTAAAAAAGCAGCTGAGGTCAGAGGACTCTGAGGCACAGGAAATGGTTGTACAATAATCTGCTCCTTGTAAATGCCCCACCTCCAGCTTGCTGTGTGGTATTTCAGACACAGTTCCCCACACCTGGGAGAATTTATGGACTTGGTCACCATGATTTGTGTGCAGAAATGACTGCTCTCATAGATCATCGTCAACAGTCTTGCAGGGACTGGCACACCACAAGCCCTGGGTAAAGTAAAGCTATAATAAACATGGCTTGAAATCAACCATGGAGAGGAGAGACGAATATTAAAAACAGAACTGATCTGCCTGATAGCATAAAAGCCAGAAAGATCACTTTGGAAAGGAATCTTCATAAATGTTTGAACATTCAGTGGCCCCAAGTTTGTTTCCGGGAGAAAACACATCTGTGGGTAACACATAGGCCTTACAGTGGATGGATGGCACACCCACACACTTCTCACTCTCCTATAATTCCCTCTCCAGCCAGAACCATCAAGCTAGCGCATGAGTCAGTGGTCAGTAGGTCTCACTGGTAATTTTAAGAGAGGGAGAAAGTAAAAGTAGTTAATATTTACTGAGTGCTTACTCAGTATGGGTTCTATTCCAAGTGTTTCACGTATATTAATGCATTGATTCTTCATGACAATCCCCACTTTACAGAGGCAAAGAAATAAGCATGGCAAACTTAGGCAGTTTGTCCAAGGTCACGTGGCAAAACAATTGGCAGAGGTAGGATTCAAAACTCACGGCAGTACTTATAACCACAACTCTAGGGATCATGTACTCTGAGTACATCAAGTAATGGAATGACTGGACTGGAAAACTGGATTCTAGCAGCCACACCCAACTCACCTTTGTCTACCCATTTGGAGCTCATAGACTGTATATTTGCTCATGACTATGCTAAGTCACCCAGAACACTTATCCTCTACTTTTAATAGGGGTAAGGGAGTACAGACATCCCAAAGGTGTTCATGGACAGTACAGTCTCTGGATAGTTGCGTGTGTGGTCAGTTGTGTCTGACTCTTTACCACCCCATGGACTGACTGTAGCCCACCAGACTCCTCTGTCCATTGGATTTTCCGGGCAAGAGTACCAGAGTATTCTGGTATTCTTTCCTCCTCCAGGGGACCTTCCTGACCTAGGAATCAAACTCACATCTCCTGCATCTCCTGCTTTAGCAGGCGGATTCTTTACCACTGAGCCACCTGGGAATCCCTATAAGTCTCAGGATAGAGCCCTCCCTAATCACTGGTAGAGCAAACAGATCCAAGAAATCAGTCCAAGAAATGACAATGAATTCCGATCCATGCTAGTTTAGCAAAAGCTACTATTTATTTCAAGTGACTATTTTTTCAAGCCACTATTACTGGGTCCCCTGGGCTCCCCAACACACTTTGTCAGATAAAACATTCAAATTAGAGAATGCCTTTACAGGACTAGGAAGCCTTTGGCATCAAAATTCCACCTTGGCAAGGAACCAGAATAAGAAGGCCCTCTCAGTCCATGAGGACCAAGCCCATCCAAAGCAAACAGTTCCCATAACTGTTTACGGTAGAACATGCTCCTTCCTTTAAACAGGGCAAATGTGGAAAATCACCCAGCCAGACGCTGCTTGTTATTTTAGCACTTCTGAAATTCAGGGAGGAGGCCATCCCAACCAGAGACCCAGCCACCTCTTCAAATGGGGAACTCACAAGTTGGGAAACACATCAAATGTTCCTTTTGGAGGCTGTGAAGATATAATTGTTCTCTAAAAGCATGTTCTTATCATAATTACTTAAACAGGGACTATGTTTAATATCTCCACTCCTCTAGCACCTCCTGGCACAGCTCGAAAATCCTCCCTGCTTCTTTTGTGACACTACCCAGAGGAAGTTTGCAATCTGTGTTCCTCTGGCCTGGCCCCTGGAAGACCAGGGAAGGGGACTTGGTAGTGTTGTTTCTCAGTTATTGGCTTCCACTGCTGGACGGTTCCAGCTTTCTAGTTATAAACAAGGCTATTACATGATTACTGACATACTTTAAGACTACCAGTAATGGGTGCTAAATTTTCAAAGACAATATTTACGAGTATGCACAGACTCAAGACTGAAACTTGGTTAAGTCAAAATAAGACATCTAGATGATATGCCCACAGCTTTATGAAACACGAGATAAGGTAAGTATACAGAATATGAGATAGGCTAGTTTCTGAGTGGTTGGAATAAATCTACATGGATTTGAACTTGCCTCTTTTTCCTAGTTTCCCAAGAGCCAGACATCCCTTAAGCAAGCTTAACTGAACATTTGCTGTTTTAAATTCTAAAATGCCAGCCCAATTGAAATAATAGATGGTATTAAGAGTATGGAGAAGAGCAAAACAGTGTTTAATTTTTATTTATATGGGAGTCAATGCTTAAAATGGAACAGACTCTCTAGACAGCAGGCTCAGAGAAAAATTACTTAAAGCTGCATCAGTTCAGTTCAGTTCAATCACTCAGTCATGTCTGACTCTTTGCAACCCCATGGATCGCAGCACGCCAGGCCTCCCTGTCCATCACCAACTCCCGGAGTTTACTCAAACTCATGTCCATCGAGTCAGAGATGCTATCCAGCCATCTCATCCTCTGTCGTCCCCTTCTCCTCCTGCCCCCAATCCCTCCCAGCATCAAGGTCTTTTCCAATGAGTCAACTCTTCGCATGAGGTGGCCAAAGTATTGGGAGTTTCAGCTTCAACATCAGTCCTTCCAATGAACACCCAGGACTGATCTCCTTTAGGATGGACTGGTTGGATCTCCTTGCAGTCCAAGGGACTCTCAAGAGTCTTCTCCAACACCACACTTCAAAAGCATCAATTTTTCGGTGCTTTCTTCACATGTTCCTACACTATAAAAAGGGGCGGGGTGGGGCCGGGATCTTTAAGAGGGGCTTACTTACTTACGTTTAAGATAAAGTAGATATCTGGTGCCTTCCAGGGGTTAATTCATGATTACCCCCAAATCCTGACACCCAGTGATCCAGGAAAAAAACCTCCTGGGATGGAAATGACCATCAGAACCTCTGACTTTTCCCTTCTGTATGTGCAATTAAGAATGAGAAGGTGGACTTCCCGGACAGTCCAGTGGTTCAGACTCCTTGTTTCCACTGCAGGGGAGTGGGGGTTCGATCCCTGGTCAGGGAACCTGAATTTCCACATACCAGGCAGTCAAAAACTAAATATAATAATTCTTTTTAAAAAAGAATGAGAAAGCCTTACGGCAGCATCTGCTTCTCTTTGACCAGAGGTGAAAGGCTGAGGCGGAGGGCAGTGCCGCTGTCAGAGTGGCCCAAATGCAGCTGCAGCATCTGCAGGGACCCCCAGAAAACTCTCCGTCTCCCCACAGATCAGCCTTTGTGTTACTAATCGCAGGAATCAGGGCGCCACCCCTGGAGCTGCAACCTGGCTGTATCAGTCTAGGAAATAAACAGCGCCAGCTTCAGACCCCGGGGCTATCAATACGTTTACAATTCCAAAAAGTGGTAAAAAATAAATAAATAAACATGCACACTTTCTATATATATTTTAAATGAGGATTGTTTGAACTGCTAAAAAATGTACTTTACTCACTGTTGCTGCTTCCATTCTTTTCTAAAGAACAAGAGATTAATTGTAACAAATCTTGACTCAGAATTTTTAGCTTTGAGCAGAGGAAAAATGATGAAGAAATAATATTATAATTAATGCTAGGTTATTTATAATTAAAAACTGAATTCAGAAACATATGCAATGAGTATTTAATACTCTAATGACTACTCTTAGCATGTTCTTATTTTGTTTTATTAAAATGCCTGATACCCTTCTCCATTCACTATCATTTCATCTCATCTGCAGAACAATCATTCTAATAATCACATGATTCCTACAAGTTTTCAACACTGTGGATGATTCTTTGAGACAATGTTGAACAGAGATTGCATGTATATAGACTCCAGCTTTCTCTCTTCTACCAGGTTCTTGCCTACCACATCAAACCTAAGCCACACGTTTGTTGGAGTGAGTCGTGTTTGTTTTCAATTTATTTACAATTCCCGCCTCTTCCCAGAAAGGATTTGAAGCTGCTGTTACAGACAGTTAGTCACACCAGTCCTTAGGACTCCAACAGTTGGTAGAAACCAGTATTTCTGGTTCTTTCTGCATATGGAACCTCACAGCAATCAGAGACCCGTGCAGACTGGCTCAGATAACTGCCAGTAGAACTGCCCATTCTGGCTTCCTTCCTCAGCCAAAAGGGGAGCCAGTCGAGATGGTGATCTCTGCAGACACTATGTCTTTCTTGTCAGAATGAAATAGGCAGTCACTACCATCAACACCCCGCCCACCCTGACCGCCCCCCACCCACTGCAGGAAAAAAAAATCCCAACTTCAGAGCCGTGCTCAAAGGCACTGTGTCCTAGACTGGCAACCATCAATGCAGTCAACATAATCACACTTCTGCCAGCTCACAAGGTACACATCTGTGTTCTGTCATCAGTGTACTTTCTTCTCATACAGACAGCTCTCCAAATCTAGTCTTCCCATTCACATATTTCTACCATTCATTAGAAGCCAAAGATTTTCCAGGGGATCCTCATTAAGTGGCCCGACGTATGATCAATGTTTTGATAGCTCAGAGACCCAGTGTTCCTTCTGGGCTATGAACTTGTCATCCTTCATTTAACTCTGAACAATTCTTATATAAGAGCTCCTGGAGAGAGCAGGGGGAAAAAATCGGATTCCACAGAAACCAAGATTGATGATCTAAGTGGCAATTTTCTTGGCTGAGTAGAAATTAAATCAACATACTAGTTGAAACATGACCTCCAGTCCTGACATATTTTGATTTTGTGAAAATACAGAGATATTCACTAAACCAATATGATAGAAAGGATAGCAATCCATGCTTAAATGTTCTCAGAGCTTCTAATTAGAAGCTGCTCTTGACTTTGTCTCTTCAAACATATCATGAAGTCTTACTGGTGTCAAACAACCAGAGCACAGATCCTCAGCCACTTACTGAAGCCCAGCAGAGCTTCAACTCAAGGGGAACCTAGCTCCAGGGCAGGAGTCGAGACACAGATGTAGAGAATACACCTGTGGACACGAGGAAGGGAGATGGGGGAGAGAGTGGGACCTATTGAGAGAGTAGCATGGACATATATATTCACCGCCATATGTAAAATAGCTGGTTAGTATAGCTATATATAGCTTGTGCTCTGTGATGACCTAGATGGGCGGGATGGAGGGTGGGATGAGTGAGGAGGGAGGTCCCAGAAGGAGGGGATATATGCATTAGTACAGCTAATTCACTTCATCATACAGCGGAAACTAGCACAACATTGTAAAGCAACTACGCTCCAAAACTAAACAGATAAAAATAAATAGATAAAAATTTCTCCAATCTTCCTTCCACAACCAGCCTTTCTTCCTAAGTTTCAGCAAGATTCCTGATGGAAAGAAAAGAAGCTAGCCTGGCAACCTAATTCTCATATTGCTCAGGAATTTCACCGTCAGCCATCCTTTTCCTCCTCCACTCCTGCAGCCACTGACTGTCAACAAACTCTTCTCCAACACCACCTGTTTCAAGGCTTTCAAGAGAAACTTTTCTTCCCAAAAGAATATTATGTCCTGCAACAAAGTATCTCTATGTCCCAGACTCAGCAGACAGCTGGCTCACAGCGATATCTATAAATGTTGAATGAATGAAACAATGCATGAAGAAATGGTTTTCCTTCCCTGTAACTTCCCCCTGTAACCCCTACCCCTGAATGAGAGTGGTGAAGTGTCAGTCACTCAGTTGTGTCCAACTCTGGGCAACCCTATGCACTGTAGCCCACCAGGCTCCTCCGTCCATGGGGTTCTCCAGGTGAGAATACTGGAGTGGGTTGCCATTTCCTTCTCCAGGGGATCTTCCTGAACCTGGGTCTCCTGCATTGCAGGCAGATTCTTTACCATCTGAGCCACCAGGGAAACCCACCCGCTGAACATTCTTCTTTAACTCTAAACACCTCCAATTATTATCCACTAACTGCTGCAGCTTCTATAGAAGGAAAGTCAGATTGAAAGGGAGGAAGATTCTTTAGGAATAAGATAAAGTCAAGTTGGTTTATTCTAACCCCTCACATTGCTGGGCGTGTTTTTTCCACTTTCAATATTAATTTCAGTAAATAAAAATAATTACCTAACTCATTTCAGTGACGTTTCCATTGATTTTTCTTTTACATAGAGTATCAGTATTGGATGTTTTACTCTCACAGATGTCAGGAGGTATACCTCACTACTGAATCTCCAAGAGCACATGAGCTTTTTAAAATAGTGATACAGGGACTTCCCTGGTGGCCCAGAGGTTAATACTTCATGCCCCCAATGCAAGGGGCCTGGGTTTGATATCTGGTCAGAGAACTAGATCCCACATGACATAACTAAGACCTGGTGTAATCCCCAAAAAAAGTATTAAAAATACAGAAATATTGTCTATCTACGGATCTTCTATTTAACCAGAGAAGATAAACAGGTTTAGAAAAAAGGAGATATAAGGGTGCTGAAAACAGTCGATAAACAAATCACATATTCCTCTGTCCCTTTTTTCCCATCCTAAAGAACTTCATTTATCCCCAGGCAGACTGATTTTAAGTTATATGGCAGTATGTGTGCAAATACAGTTTGAGAGATAGAAAGCAATATAGAAATGAAAGATATTGTTGTTTCACTCTTATTGTTATTTCCATAATCATCAGCTGGTTACTTCTACAGAAGAGAGCAAAAGGGAGGGTTGCCAGATGATTGTGTAATCATAGTCCCTTAGTCCCATTGCTTGGTCTGCAACCACTTAAAACACCGTTCAAGAAAAAAAGCCTGGGACCCAAAGAAGCACGGAAGTAAAGAGGAGAAATCAGCACTCCAAGATAAGAAAAAATCAATGACTCGAGTGGCTTCACATGCTAAGCCCTTTGAAGTGGCATCTTCTCTGCTATTTTCCATCACCTATTCCAGACATCCCCCACTTCAGTGTCTTACTCTATGCAGTTTCCATTGATGGTACTAACAAGTGTGAATGATATGGAAGACAAGCCACTCAATTATCTCAACAAAGGGTTTACATTAGCATGCATGAGAAAGACTCAGATAACCTCACCAAATGGTGATTTTTTTCTTTAATATTTAATCCATTGTGAAATAGTTTCCTCTCGCTATTGCATTATTTCCCTGACAATAAAGGGCAGAGGAGTTGTCCTAAGAGGAAAATTTGTCATCTTTGTGTCATTTGTTTTGTATACTTCAGCAAATTTTTAATAATCAGTCTGGTTGCTGGCCCTGCCACTCTACTGAAACTGCTCTCTTAAAAAGGCATCAATCACCATCTAAATCCCATTTCTTCTTGGTCTGTATCCTCCTTGAGCCTTCAATTGCAATCCTTGCTATTGCTCAATTTCCTCCTAAAATCCTCTCTTACATTTTATCAGAATGCATTCTCCAGGTTCTCCTCCTATTGCCTGGATCATTCCTTCAGTATCTTAACACTGCTTTCTCTTGTTTCTGCTGTCTCCTAGAACCAGATTTTCCCTATAATTTCCCAATGCTCTTGTGTCTCCTGATAAGATTTTTCTTGATGACCTTATCTCCTCTACAACTTCTCTTATCTCTGCATGTCATCCACATTCCTACTCTCAGATTCTCTCTAGACAGGCTTCCAACCACCTCTCAAACGCAGCATATTCACAGGTGTTTGTGTGTGTCGTCACTCAGTTGTGTCCCACTCTTTGCGACCCCATGGACTGTGGCCTGCCAGGCTCCCCTGTCCGTGGGGATTCTCCAGACAAGAATAATGGAGTGGGTTCCCAAGGCCTCCTCCAGGGGATCTTCCCAACCCAGGGATCGAACCACAGTCTCCCGCATTGCAGACAGAATCTTTACCATCTGAACCACTAGGGAAGCCTGTATTCACAGGTAAGCCTACTCTTTCTCCTGACTTCCATATTTCCGTGAATGGGGCCACCATTTTCCCAGTAACTCAGGTTCTTGGCGGAGAAGGCAATGGCAACCCACTCCAGTACTCTTGCCTGGAGAATCCCAGGGACAGAGGAGCCTGGCGGGCTGCCGTCTATGGGGTCGCACAGAGTCGGACACGACTGACTCGACTTAGCAGCAGCAGCAGCAGGTTCTTGGAGATTCACACCTGCAACATTTATTTAACTTTTCTTGAACATTATTCTGCTTCAAGCCAGCATGGCATATTGCTTGTAAACTCACTTAAGGCATTCAACACATCTGCCCTTGTAATTTAGTCAGTTGTACATTTACGTCCTCTATATAAGTTCCTTGTACACTCAGAGTCTGGTATGTAGGAGGTATATTTAGTTGGGAAAGTAAACCTGAGCATTCACTGAAATGTTTTATTCACATGTTCCGCTGTCCTCTGTCATCCACAGTCAACAACACTAAGCTAAAATGTTACTTAATCTCAGTACTTGAGGAAGACTATCCAAGAAACATTCTAAATTGCACAACATACAGAGTTCTTGCTGTACTGAATTAATTGTGTGTGCACACCACATTTTCAGCCATTGGTTCCATATTTATGGAAGAGGCACTGGAATGGGTGGAGAACCAAATTCACAGCTCATGCAAAAGCTATTCCCTTGGTTTGCCTCCTCTGTAGTGGAATCCCTTCTCTAGTTCCCTGTAATTTGCTTATTCTGTTATTACTCCCACACTTGGCTATGAGAGCTCTGTATTGTTAAAAGCTGCACTCAAAACATTGCAACGTTAATTCAGTGAACGCACGCACCTCTGAGGGTGACTCAGCATTGTAGAGATTCCCGCACTCCTGTTTTTGCTAATCACTCCATTGACTCCAGTTTTGGTGTTAACTGAGCACAGATCTCAAGTTTTAGGTTTAGGGGCTGGTGTTTGCTTTGTTTGATTACAGAATAAGCAAGATAATGGAAAATAACATGGTCAAGCTGTCTGACATCCTGGCCAGCATTCCAATGCCAGAGGCATGGCTTTAAATCCACCAATAGGAAGAGAGCAGATATTGGGTTTATTATAGCCTGGGGAACTGAAAAGAAGCTTGCCCCAACCTGCACTCTGACACACATGGGGGTTTAAGAAAATTTGAACAAATCATTCCACTGGTCTCGTCCTACTTAAAGGGCTATTCACAGGTAAATTGATAGAGCCCTACCTCTGCCCTAAGGATTTTTCCAGATTCACCATTTTATAGAAAAGGACAATAGGCAATTCATGCTTAAACCTGCATTTTCAAGAGCATTTCATACAGCTCAACAATTAATTTTTTTTTTTTTTTAATGTCTGGCTTGTGGACTGTGTAATGCTAACATCCATACACCAACACCATTCATGTGTGAAAGTTTAATTTACTAAGTCAATCAGGAATGCTACAACCACAGAACTGAACATGCATTTACAACTCAACTTTGGTTCACATCTAATAATGGTTGACAACATCTCAGGCTAATGTTTGGACATGAGCAGATTGCTGATCATTAGCTGAAAATAGATCTCTCCTTATAACAGCGCTGCCAGATTGTTTTTAAGGAAGTAAAGTTCAGATGGTATCACTCATCTGTTTATTCCCTCCCACTCCTTACCATCTACATCTCATCTACTTCTGCCTGTTTCAACCCTCTTTCTACATACTCTCACATTCCAGCCGACTGAAAAACTCGCTCCTCCCCCACACCATGTCCTGGATTTTTCCTTCTGCTTACTGATGTTTCTTCTATGATCTCACTCTCAAATCTCAGTTCTAATGCTACTTCCTCCGTGAGCATTCCTGGACCCTCCTTCCTCCAATCAAAATTTCTCTTTATCTGCACCTCTCAAATAATTCACACCACTTTCTACTTGTGCATTTTTAGTTCTTTCTGCCTACCTTGATTTCCCCTGCTAACATGTAAATGCTTCTCTCAGGAAAAATCCACAAAGAATTCTTTATACATATATTTAGAGCACATGCTACAGTTTTTTGCATGTCAAAGTCCCTTACTACACCTTGGAATAAAAGCGCAATGCTTAACAAGGTACAAATGAGAATGGAAAATTATCCGTGGCTTGACTATATTTGCAGGTCAACAACCTCTGAGTCCTCTGCTGAGGTTAATAGTCATTGGTATGATTAGCATGGCTCTCATGATTTTCTTTGCTCAAAATGAGCCACTTCGTGTTTACTGGGTGCCAAGTTCCACCCTTGTCAGTGGTTGTTTTTCAGCATATAATGGCTTCATGACACAATTTCCATAAGCTCTGTTAAAAGCAAGTGTGATGCACATGTTTTACAACTTGCCATGAAAAAGGAAAAAAAAAAAAAACTATCAGTAAGTAGTAATTTTACTCTTTCTATTCTAAGGCAACATGCCAGCCATCCTAAAGCAGTCAGCCCATGGTCACTAATGTCTTGCCAAGTGTTCTGACATTATCAACCTCATTGATATCAAAGCCAGTCATCCTCATCTTCTACTGTTTATTCAGTTGCCACAGAATGTTTGGCATCATACTAAGCACTTGAGTAAAAATGTACCTTAGCTGTTGAGAGCACAGTCCCTGAGTTCTTGGAATTTCCTTCTGAGTCAGACCGCATTGGCACGAAGTGTCACCAGTAAGTTACAAAACTAAATTTTCAGAGGAGAATCTGAAGTTAAATTTTTAAAGCAGTCACCTTGGAAGGCAGTGTAATTCCAATGACGCTGGCAATTGCCTAAAGTTATTTTAGAACTTAGGAGCTGATTTGTTTTTAAAGTCACCTTCTATGCCACATTTATCATAATCTTTAATCAGATTTTGACATACTTATCACATTTTGTTTTGTTTTAACCTCAAGTGCAATTATTCAGCTTGATAACTCAAAACTGGCTCCAAATGACCACTGGTGATTTTTGGAAGTCACACCCATCTTTGAAAGATGAAGATTTTACATGACCAAGGACATTTCAGTGAAAATGCTGGAGGCCCTGAAGCCTGATCTAAGCATATTTTAAACAATACAGTATTTTTCAAGTAAATGTATAATTTTACTGGGAAGGGAAAAAAAAACTTAGAATGTTTATATTTAGACATGTTTACTATATGGTCACAGCATAAGAACTATAAAAAGCATATAGAAAAATCATTTGGGGTTTTTTTTCTTGCATTTATGCATACCATCTTTTAAAGAACGTTTCAAGTAATAAGAACACATCCTTCTAATGAAAAGGAAAACAATTAATGTGGGAGCCAAAACATTGGATCTGTGGGTCAAACTGGACTCAACAAAACCTTTAAACACACCTCATGGCTGTGTAGTTGTAGGAAAATGGTTCACAAATTTTAATTGCTTATGATACAGTTTAATGTGATTTACTATAGGATCTCTCTGTTTTTCTAAATCATGCCAAAAGTTTAATGAATTAGGGCCTCTAACATTGATGTTTTGAATCTCTGCAGACATTCTCTAAGCCTGGTATACAAGCGCTGGAAACTTAGCGGCACTTAAACTTGGGGGCATTAAGATGTCACAACAGACTTACTAGGCATTTGAAAAAGCAAAGCTGAGCCACACCTTTTGATCACATTATACTGTGTCATGAGGGGGAAAAAATAATCAAGACCAAAAGTGGTAAAGTAGACATAGTTTCCTGTGCGGGTTAAGTGTATATTTTGCAAGTATATTGCATGTGTTACAAATACTGGCTGACTTTTCAACTGCTTAACTGACCTACTAATGGTATGGATAGAACCTACCCAGGATGATCAAAACCATCTAAGCTAAAAATATGCAAAATAAATCCTTACAAGCAATACATTGCAATCAGAAATGGGCAGAATTATTATTATAAATATCATCTTCCTACAAATAATGCCTCAAGCCTTAAGAAAACACCTCCAACATTAGAAAGATAATGAATTATTGAATAAAGAGTTCAAATAGTAAAATAATTTCGATAGTTAAGTAGTAGTGATTATAATAGCTCCATTTACTAGGCATCTATTACATACACATAGTGCTTTCCTTAAGGTAGCTATTAACTGTCCTCACTCGACAAACAGAACAAATGAACCTCAGAGCTAGTAAATGGGTGAGGTCTATGCTATGTGGCTGGACCCAAAGTGAAGGTCTTCCATGGAGCCTAATTTCTGTAAATTCATCTCGGTTTTAAAGAATAATTTGAGTGGTAGTAAGAGTAAGAAGGAAAGAAAAGAGGGAAGGAAGGGAAAAAGGAAGGATGGAAGCAAGGGAGGGAGGAAAAGAGAAAGAAGGAAATAGGTACTGCAACATAATATCCATTGCAGATACTCTATTCATGGTTTCGATGATTCCATCTGCAAACTGACAGCTCATTTACATGCTATTAGTTCTCTCCTTTTACTGAGCCCAGGAAAGCACACAGTCATTTGCCAAAGTGAGAAGTGAATTGGGGCTGGCAGAAAACAATGCTAACTCCCTGTATGTCCCTGCCCTGCTGAAGCTTATACTCGGTAAGAGAGTGTCTTTTATTCTCAAACAGCCTAGGGTGTTAGTGGCACAGTGCCTGTCACAAAGTGTGCCCAATGTATTTTTTTTTTTTTTACAGAACTAAAACAAAAAATTTTACAACTTGTGCAGAAACACAAAAGACTCCCAAATAGCAAATGCAATCTTGAGGGGAAAAAAAAAAGAAAAAAACAGAACTGGAAGAATCAGGCTCCCTGACTTCAGACTATATTATAGGGTTACAGTAATCAACACAGTGTGGTACTGGCACAAAAATAGAAATATAGATCAATGGAGAAGGACAGAAAGCCCAGAGAAAAACCCATGCACCTGTGGTCATCTTTTCTATGATAAAAGAGGCCAGAAGATACAATGGAGAAGTGACAGCCTCTTCAATAAGGGGTGCTGGAAAACTGGACAGCTACATGTAAAAGAATGCAGTTAGAACACTCCCTAATACCATATACAAAAATAAACTCAAAATGGATTAAAGATTTAAATGTAAGGCCAGACACTATAAAACTCCTAAAGGAAAACACAGGCAGAACACCCTTTGACATAATTGTAGCAATATTTTTTTGGAAACATCTCCTAGAGTAATGGAAATAAAAACAAAAATAAACAAATGGGATCTAATTAAATTTAAAAGCTTTTGCACAGCAAAGGAAACCATAAACAAAATGAAAAGACAAACTACGGACTAGGAGAAAATATTTGCAAATGATGGGCCTAACAGGAGATTCATTTCCAAAATATACAAATAGCTCATACAGCTTAATATCATAAAACAAACACCCAATCAAAACATGGGTAGAAGATCTAAATAGACATTTCTGCAAAAAAGACGCACAGATGGCCAACAGGCACATGAAAAGATGCTGAACATCATTAATCATCAGAGAAATGCAAATTAATACCACAATGAGATATCACCTCACACCTGTTAGAATGACTACAATCAAAAAGAAGACAAATAATAAACATTGGTGGGGATGTGGAGAAAAGTGAACCCTCAGACACTTGTTACTGGGAATGTAAATTGGTGCAGCCTTTGTGGAAAACAGTATGGAGGTTTCAAAAAAACTAAAAATAGAGCTACTGTATGAGTCAGCAATTACATTCCTGGGTATTTATGTGAAAAACTGAAAACACTAATTCAATAAGATATATGTACTCCAATGTTCACTATTGTTGTTGTTCAGTTGCTCAGTCGTGTCCGACTCTTGCGACCCCATGGACTGCAGAATACCAGGCTTTCCTGTCCTTCACCATCTCGCAGAGTTTGCCCAAACTCAAGTCTATTGAGTCGGTGATACCATCCAATCGTCTGGCCCTCTGTTGCCGCCTTTTCCTCCTGCCTTCAATCCTTTCTAGCATCAGGGTCTTTTGCAATGAGTAGGCTCTTCAAAACAGATGGCTGAGCTTCAGCCTCAGCATCAGTCCTTCCAATGATTATTCAGGGTTGATTCCCTTTAGGATCGACTGGTTTGATCTCCTTGCAGTCCAAAAGAATCTCAAGAGGCTTCTCCAATACCACAGTTTGAAAACATCAATTCTCCATAGCAGCATTATTTACAGTTGCTAAGGTATGGAAGAAAGTGTCCATCAATAGATCAAGGAATAAAAAAGATATGATATATATTGTTGACTTACAAAGTACATGTAACCTAAAAGTTGAGAGTTACTCTTTAGTTGACAGAAATTTTTAGGACTTAAGGCCAAGAAGCAGCATCTCAAGTAGCTCCAAGAAGGCAAGGGGAGGAGCTAGGTGATACAGAAGTTTTGCAACAACAGGTAGTCTGAACATCAAAAGATTATTGCTAATTAAAGAAAACTAGATAGCTCAAGTTTAGGAATTTAGCACTTTTCTTTGTATGGGAAGATGTGAGAATCTGGGCTCAAAGAAATCCTTCCTTTCATAAACACCTCAGCTGTCTGGGGCCAGTATCCTGTGTTTTCACATTCTGAGCTTCTTTTCCTCAGGGCTCACCCCAGGGAGTGCCTGTAGTCTGATGGCTGCTAGATAACAGGTATTGTTCTCCTTCCTGAGTGCCCTTAGGGCTCACCGGCTCACATTGGAGGACTGCAATCCTTGATGACTGTGACATCTTTCTAAGTGAACAATGCAAAGAAATAGAGGAAAACAATAGAATAGGAAAGACTAGAGATCTCCTCAAGATAATTAGAGATACCAAGGAAACATTTTACGCAAAGACGGGCACAATAAAGGACAGAAATAGTATGGACCTAAAAGAAGCAAAAGATATTAAGAAGAGGTGGCAAGAATACACAGAAGAAAAAAAAAAGAATACACAGAAGAACTATACAAAAAAGATCTTACTAAACCAGATAACCATGATGGTGTGATCACCCACCTAGAGCCAGACATCCTGGAATTCAAAGTCAAGGGGGTCTTAGGAAGCAACACTACAAAGCTAGTGGAGGTGATGGAATTCCAGTTGAGCTATTTCAAATCCTAAATGATGATGCTGTTAAAGTGTTGCACTCAACATGCCAGCAAATTTGGAAAACTCAGCAGTGGCCACAGGACAGGAAAAAGTCAGTTTTCCAATCCCAAAGAAGCTCAATGTCAAAGAATGTTCCAACTATTCCAATTGCACTTATTTCACACGCTAGCAAAATAATGCTCAAAATTCTCCAAGCTAGGCTTCAACAGTATGTGAACTGAGAACCTCCAGATGTTCAAGCTGGATTTAGAAAAGGCAGAGGAACCAGAGATTAAATTGCCAACATCCAATGGATCATAGGAAAAGCAAGAAAGTTCCAGAAAAACATCAACTTCTGCTTCATTGACTACCCTAAAGCCTTTGACTGTGTGGCTCACAACAAACTGTGGAAAATTCTTCAAGAGATGGTTATATCACACCACCTCACCTGCCTCCTGCAAAACCTGTATGCAGGTCAAGAAGAACAGTTAGAATTGGACATGGAACAACAGACTGTTTAAAAAATGGGAAAGGAGTATGTCAAGACTGTATATTGTCACCCTGTTTATTTAACTTATATGCAGAGTACATCATGAGAAATGCCAGACTGGATAAAGCACAAGCTGGAATCATGATTGCTGGGAGAAACATCAATAACCTCAGATGCAGATGACACCACCCTTATGGCAGAAAGCAAAGAGGAACTAAAGAGCCTCTTGATGGAAGTGAAAGAAGAGAGTGAAAAAGTTGACTTAAAACTTAATATTCAAAAAATGAAGATCATGGTATCCGGTCCCATTACTTCATGGTAAGCATGTCAGGATGGCCGAGTGGTCTAAGGCGCCAGACTCAAGGTGTGTACCATTACTTCATGGCCAATAGATGGTGAAATAATGGAAACAGTGAGAGACTTTATTTTCTGGGGCTCCAAAATCACTGCAGATGGTGACTCCAGCCATGAAAGATGCTTACTCCTTGAAAGAAAAGCAATGACAAACCTAGACAGTGTATTAAAAAGCAGAGACCTTACTTTGCCTACAAAGGTCCGTCTAGTCAAAGCTATGGTTTTTCCAGTAGTTATGTATGGATGTGAGAGTTGGACTATAAAGAAGGCTGAGTGCTGAAGAATTGATGCTTTTGAACTGTGGTATTGGAAAAGACTCTTGAAAGCCCCTTGGACTGCAAGGAGATCAAACCTGTCAATCCTAAAAGAAATCAGTCCTGAATATTCATTGGAAGGACTGATGCTGAAGCTGAATCTCCAATCCTTTGGCCACATGGTGTGAAGAGCTGACTCAATAGAAAAGACTATGATGTTGGGAAAGATTAAAGGCAGGAAGAAAAGAGGACAATAGAGCACCAGATGGTTGGATGGCATCACCAACTCAATGGACATGAGTTTGAGCCAGCTCCGGGAGATGGTGAAGGACAGGGAAGCCTGGCATTCTGCAGTCCATGGAGTCGCGAAGAGTCAGACGTGACCGAGAGACTGAACAGCAGCAAACCGCTGATGACTGTGACCTCTTTGTTTACTGACAAGGCAGGAAATATCTTGGTGGCTCAGTGGTGAAGAATCTGCCTCCAATGAAGGAGACACAGGTTAGGGAAGGTCCCCTGGAGAAGGAAATGGCAACCCACTCTAGTATTCTTGCCTGGGAAATCTGGGCTACAATCAATGGGGTCCCAAAGACTCAGTCACAATTTAGCGACTGAACAACAAAACAACAAATGTGTATTCTTAGCCCAGGCTTTCTAATTCACTAATTAGCCATTTGGCTTTAATTGCATAACAGCATGTATGTCTTAAGCTGTGATTCTCATACATTATTTTCCAAGTGCATGGGATATGGAAATACAGAGTTGTATAAAACACACAACATAGTGCAAAATAATTTTGTTTGTTGTTGTTGTTTAGTCACTAAGTCGAATCTGACTCTTTGGGACCCCATGGACTGTGGCCCACCAGGTTTCTCTGTCCATGGGATTCTCCAGGTAAGAGTACTGGAGTGGGTTGCCATTTCCTCCTCCAGGGATTCTTCTCACCCCACGGATCAAACTCAGGTCTCCTGCATCGCAGGAGGATTCTTTATTATGTGTTTGACCTTGGACAAATCACAGCCTCCTCGAGCTTCATTTTCCCCATCAGTAAAATTTTATAATACTCTATAACTCATGGAGCTGGTAGGGAAATAAAGACAACATATGGGAGGGCTTCTCAGGTGGTTCAGAGGTAAAGAATCTCCCTGTCAATGAAGGAGATTCAAGAGATGCAGTTTCAATCCCTGGCTTGGGAAGATCTCCTGGAGGAGAAAATGGCAACCCACTCTAGTATTCTTACCTGGGAAATCCCATGGATAGACAGAGCCCATGGAATCACAAGAGTTTCAGACATGACTTAGTGACTGAACAACAACATATGGGAAAGAGTGCTATAAACTTCAGAGCTCTGTACAGATATAAAGTACTATTACCTTTTGAAGAAGCAGAATTATAGGAGTTAAAAAAAACTTAGATTCCAATTCTGACTCCACTGCTTTTGGACAGTGTGACATTAAAGAATTAGAGGACCTGAATTTTTATTTTTTCCTTTGTAAAATAGAGATAATAATAAAGACCTCACAGGTGTGTGAGAAAGAAAAGATAATGGTCCTGGAGTACTGCCTGGAACCCAGTAGATACTCAGTAAATGTTAGCTCTCTTTTCCTTCCCTGTTGCAGTTTTAAATGCTTTTATTTTCACTAAGTCAGAATCACTTCCAGAACTTGCTTATGCAGCAATAGCCAAGATGAATCATGAGGATATGATGAAGCAACAAAGTAGCAAATCAATGATGAAACCTAAGTTGTGGTGTTTTCCCAACCAGTCCTAATCGCTCTTTGTGATGGCACCAGCAACAGCTAATCACATCAAATGCCCAATAAACAGCCAAGGAAAGAGCCTAGAGCTACCATGGGAAAGTAAATTAACCTGGAAGTTATCATAGAAGTACAAAGAATAACCCTGAAAATATTCCTATTTGTACTCAAAAAAACTAATGCAAATTGCTTAGGCAAGCAGAGTATGTTCAATTAGATTCTTGAAAATTTTACCAAACAAATGATTTTGGCTCACCTTGTGGTGTCCTGGGCTCACAGTGCACAAGCTATTGTGCAATTTATTTGGGATTGCTTCTTACCACAAACAATTTTTTTTAATGCAAAATATTGTCTACCCTGCCACTAAAGCTCTGCTGTGTGTTATTTCCTAATTAAGGATGCAGACAGCCTGTGCGATAACGATGATTGATGTCTGCTGCATGTCTTAGTGAGAAGGATGGTGAGGACAAGCATTAGCTGCAGCCCACAAGAGAAACGAGGTAATTGGCATTGTTCGCTGCGCTGCAAATCACATCTTCCTGGAATCACAGAAGAGGCACTTAAGACTAGAGAATTATCCTGCATAAAAATGTAGTTGTGCTCATCCTGAAGAACAATCCTGTGAGGCACTGTCTTCAATTATTTTCAGTATATAAATTAATGACAATGTGATTTTTATCATTTCAGTTCAGTTTGCATCACAATACAGATAATAATAATAATAGTTCATTTCTGACTTTCTGATATGGACCTGTTTTCATCTCTTGTGTTTTAAACTTTCTGTTTAAAAGGAGATTTATCAATCTTTCAGTCTGGATAATTCGAAACCAACTGATTTAATGGTAATGGTAATAATTGTTCTTGAGATAATGAGAAACAATGAATAAAGAGTGAGTTCAAGAGCCAACCATTGGCTCTTAGCCCATTCCCACCATCCTGCCAGTTGATCTCTTCGAAACTCACTTCTTTCCTCTAAAATGAAAAATAGTAATTAACACCAATTAACAAACGCCACACACTGGTAACACAAGCAACTGTACCAGGTATCATGTCGACTTGGCAGCATAAGAGAGCTCAGCTTACAGAGACCCTGCCTACTACAAATGAGGAAACACAAAGAAGGGTCTCTGCTATGAAGAAAACACACTTTCTACCCAAAATTAATCTTCTAAAGCAGACTTCTCTGAAAGTACGGTTGTTTTAGCTATGCTCTCTGACTTATCCAACTATTGTGCGATTTCCCAGGTGGCGCAGAGGTAAAGAATCTGCCTGCCAATGCAGGAGATGCAAGAATTGTGGGTTCGATCCCTGAGTTAGGAAGATACCCTGGAACAGGAAATGGCAACCCACTCCAGTATTCTTGTGTGGAGAATCCCATGGATGGGGGAGTCTGATGGGCTATAGCCATGGGGTTGCAAAGGGTTGGACACAATTAAGTGACTGAGCTTAGTCCAACTATTTCAGTTCAGTTCAGTCGCTCAGTCGTGTCCAACTCTTTGCAACCCCGTGAATCACAGCACGCCAGGCTTCCCTGTCCATCACTAACTCCCGGAGTTTACTCAAACCCGGGAGTCCAATCACTGTCCATTGAGTCAGTGATGCCATCCAGCCATCTCATCCTCTGTCGTCCCCTTCTCCTCCTGCCCCCAATCCCTCCCAGCATCAGGGTCTTTTCCAATGAGTCAACTCTTCGCATCAGGTGGCCAAAGTATTAGAGTTTCAGCTTCAGCATCAGTCCTTCCAATGAACACCCAGGACTGATCTCCTTTAGGATGGACTGGTTGGATCTCCTTGCAGTCCAAGGGACTCTCAAGAGCCTTCTCCAACACCAGAGTTCAAAAGCATCAATTCTTTGGCTCTCAGCTTTCTTTATAGTCCAACTCTCACATCCATACGTGACCACTGAAAAAACCATAACCTTGACTAGATGGACCTTTGTTGGCAAAGTAATGTCTCTGCTTTTTAATATGCTATCTAGGTTGGTCATAACTTTCCTTCCAAGGAGTAAGCATCTTTTAATTTCATGGCTGCAATCACCATCTGAAGTGATTTTGGAGCCCAAAAAAATAAAGTCAGCCACTGTTTCCACTGTTTCCCCATCTATTTGCCATGAAGTGATGGGACTGGATGCCATGATCTTAGTTTTCTGAATGTTGAGCTTTAAGCCAACTTTTTTACTCTCCTCTTTCACTTTCATCAAGAGGCTTTTTAGTTCCTCTTCATTAGGTTGGTGCAAATCATGGTTTTAGACCATGAATTTTAAATCATTATAACTAGGTTCAGACACATCTTTATTAATCAAAATAGGAAACATCACAGTCAACATATTTTTGCCAATGAGAAATAAGTTTATTCCTGTATTGTAAAAATCCATGCCTCGGGATTCGATGAACTCTTGGAAAGCATTTTCTGCCTCCTGCCACTTGTGGAAGCATTTTCCCTGCAAAAAATTGTTGAGATGCTTGAAGAAGTGGTAATTGGTTGGTGTGAGGTCAAGTGAATATGGTGGATGAGGCAAAACTTTACAGCCCAATTCTTTCAACTTTCGAAGCATTGGTTGTGCAATGTGTGGTTAGGCATTATCATACATAAGAATTGCAGCCTTTCTGTTGACAAATGACACTGCAGGCATTGCAGTTTTCAGCGCATCTCATCAATTGCTGAGCATACTTCTCAGATGCAACGGTTTCTCCAGGATTCAGAAAGCTGCAGTGGGTCAGATCGGCAGCAGACCGCCAAACAGTGACCATGATCTTTTTTTGATACAAGTTTGGCTTTGGGAAGTGCTTTGGAACTTCTTCTCCAACTGAGCTGGTTGTAGCTGGTTGTCATAAAATCCACTTTTTGTCACGCATCACAATCCAGTCGAGAAATGGCTCATTGTTTTTGCATAGAATAAGAGGAGATGACACTTCAAAAAGACATTTTTTTTTTATTTGTGGTCAGCTCATGGGGCACCCACTTACTGAGCTTTTTCACCTTTCCAATTTGCTTCAAATGCCAAAGGACCATAGAAGGTCGATGTTGAGATCGTCAGCAACTTCTCATGTAATTATAAGAGTCAGTGATGGCTCTCAGTTATTGTCAACTTCCAATGGCCAGCCACTACACTCATCTTCAAGGCTCTTGTCTCCTTTGCAAAACTTGTTGAACTACTGTACATTCGTTAATAGTCCCTGGGCCAAATGTGTTATTGATGTTGCAAGTTGTCTCTGCTGCTTTACAACCCATTTTGAACTCAAGTAAGAAAATCCCTCAAATTTGCTTTTTGTCCAACATCTTTTCCCTAGTCTAAAATAAATATAAAATACACAGCGAGTAATAAGTCATTAGCAAAAAACATAAAGCGAGAAATGTGCATTAAAATGATGTATAACATAACCACATTTATTGTAATATATTCCAATATCAAATGGCAAACTCAACAATGTAAAACCACAGTTACTTTTGCACCAACCTAATAACAAATCAAAACATGGAGTTGAAATATTCCATTGGGGACTAGTTCAATAAATTACAGCAGACTCAAACAATGAAATCTACAATTGTAGAAAAGAGAGCAGAAGTGGATGAATACTGTGAGTTCACTTATGTGATAAGAAGGAAAAGATGAAAGAAAGAAAGGAGAAAGAAATAGTTAAGAGAGTAGATTTAGAAAGTTATCACCACACACACACAAAATGTGTATGGGAAGTGATGGCTGTGTTAACCGTATTGTGGTGATCATTTCACAGTATGTACATATATCAACCATAAACCAATGTTGTACATCAATTATATCTCAATAAAGCTGGGAAAAATAAAAGCAAATAAAAACAGGCTCTGGTGAGAGACTCAGAGCCGCTAGCTCTTGGTTTCCATCAAGAGAAAAAGGAAAGAGAGAGAGAGAGAGAGAGAAGGAGGGAGAAAGAAAGAATAAGTATATGTTTGTATGCTTATATTCATTGCAAACTTCTGGACGGGTCCTTGTAGATCCTCTTCATTTATTTGTATGTTTACCTTGTTTGCTTATTACTTTTTAACTGAAGGTAGGCATAGTTTGTGTCTGCAAAACTGTTTTATCCTACTGCTGCTTTGATCAGATGCAACTCCATTCCAATATAGATTCTAGGTGTTTCTTTTCTCCCATGGAGCACATCAGTGAAGGGACAGAACGAAAAGACAGTGACAGACCTGGCCTCTCTCTGACCATGACACAAAGTGTGAGAAAAGACGTTTACTCACATTTACCTAATGATTTCCCCAAATCAGAAAGAACACAGTAAATGGATTTTGTAAGAGGTGGTGGTTTTTTAAGGGAGAGGGAATTTCAGATAAACTGGCCCTACCATTGAAAGTGGCCCGGGGTGAATCAGAAACAGCCTAGGTAAATTTCAAAGTATTCTCTTTAAAAGGCAATTTTGACCAATTCTGAACAGAAAGGATGGAGTAAATCAGAGACTGAGGGGTCACTAGAGCAGAAGAAATTGGGTCATCTGGACCTATTTCGTGCTCAAAGTGAGGAGCCATGTCACTTAACAGTGGGTTCACAGCTATGCTAAAAAAAATTTTTTTGAAGCAGAATACAACCCCCTGGATGGGGTTCAGAGTAGGGCAAATGTGACCACTGGGCCATCACTCCCTGATTAGGGACCACCTCATTCCACCTGAGACAACAGTTTGTGCTAGGAGCACAGGGCTGAACAAGAATTAGAAAGCTGCTTCAGGGCGTGGCTTCAAGTGCTCCAGCTTAGAGTCAGAGACAATAACACTCATTGTTCCCTCACCCGGTTCTACCTCACTCTGCCTCCTCTGCCTGAGTGGAGTTGTAGAAATTGAGAGCTGAACAATTCTCTCATACTACCACTGCGGAGAGACAGGCTGGGGACGGGCTGTGATTGCTCCAAGTCACACAACTAGTTATTAGCACAGTGGTAATTAGAGTTTTCACGTCCTTAGTCCCCCAGCCAGTGTTGTAGGATATCAGTGGCCTCCTGTTCTGAAGTCTCCTAATGTTACCCAAGATGAATGAATTACTTATCCCTGAGGTGCTAATAGCAAGCAACGGTCCAATGTTGCATTTCATCCAGCGCCTTCTGAACTCTAAATATTTCCTAGGATGAAATATTTGACTTCAAAGGCATGAATCTCAAATGATGGGAATTACAGGGGCACAGAGCTGTCTGTTACCAGCACTTCCTTTCATTTCTTTGCCTGCCTTCTCTGGAATCATAGAGCCAACAGGGTTGCTAACAAACTTGAACTTGATTGAGTTGAAGGGGTTGATGGCATGTGTTTCCACAGGCAGCTCCAAACTTCAGAGTTGTACAAATTATGTCTGATTTTGTAACTAGTGGGGTTTCCAACCAATGCCAGAGCTATTTTTTTTTGAGTCAGTTTCATTATTTGGAAAATAAATAAAAGAAATATCTTCATTTCCCACAGATAGAATTTTCAATTCAAATATTTAGAAATATATTGCATGAAAAAACTGCAAAAAGAAACAGGCATTGGATATTTGCATTTTCAAAGTTTTTTTTTCAAGTGAAAATTAAGACTTCTACATGCAAATGGAGAAACATGACCAAATATTGATATTGTTCTTTACTGTAATTAGAATTAAATATACAAGAAATGGTTGACTCAATAAGTCAGACAAAAGCACACCTAAAGCAATTCTCTTTGCATGTGTACTGTAAGAAGTGATGCTTCAGAGCAAGGTATTATAAATACTCAATCCCCTTCATTCTGAATTAGCAAAAATTACCCAAGATTCTTCGTCTGTAAAAAGATGGTCTCTCGGGTCCTCACCAGCTCACAGGGAAATTCTCTTCCTTCGGTAGGAAAAGAGTCAAATTAGCTAATTACAACTAATCAGTGACAATGTGACTTGTACCCTCTCATGTCTTTCCACATTAATAAAGTCCCTGGATTTAAACACAAGCCCACATAGTTTAATTTGTAGCTTCAGAAACAGGATGGAGACATTTTCCCTTATAACAAGCTATTTATCTCAGAAGGCAAAATGGCCGAGAACCTTTCCAGATATTTTTATAATGTTTTTCTCAGTTTCCATTGTGTTAAAACATGTTGACTAAATATTCAAATAGAGCACTGTCACAGAATAGATCTCATAGGATATCCCCTGGGTTTGAGAAACCCAGAAGAGCATATTTGCTAAGAATACTGCCTTCCCATAGCAATGTGTGAATTCCCTCTCAATGAAAACCAGGTTCACCAATTCAGAGAGTGACATTCTTCCAACCATTTTCTTTTTTTCTTCTAATCACACTTAAATTTCAAATTAGGATTTTCATAGAGCAATTAAATTGCTTCTAGTCAACATTTTAGTACCTGAAACAATCTGATTCTTCCATATAGCTTTTTCTTGAAGTAAGTGTTGAGGACTTTTTGTTTGTTTAATATACTTCTACACAATTAAATGCATGTCCTAGTAGGAGAGGAATTTACCACCACCATCTCCAAAACTCAGATTGCAAATATAATTATAATTTGGGGAGGGAGAGTAGACATTCAATAGTGCCCCATAGCTTCCTGAAAACTAAAATTTGAAAAATGTGAGATTGTTTTGTTATTTGAATTTGGATCAGACTTATTGTTCCCTGCCTAAGGAGTGTTGTCTAGAGTATGAAAAATGAACGTGAACCTCTGACCATAATGCTTCAAGTATCTATTTAACGCTGCCATCATGATTTTCTTCCATTCAGTAAATTATCCATTCTGAAGAATAAATTACGTTTCTATGTTGTTGTTCAGTCACTCAGTTGAGTCTGACTCTTTGCGACCCCATGGACTGCAGTGTGCCAGGCTTCCCTGTCCTTCACCGTCTCCCAGAGCTTGCTCAAACTCATGTCCGTTGCACAGGTGATGCCATCCAATCATCTCATCTTCTGTCATCCCCTTCTCCTCCTGCCTTTTGAAAATAACTTTTATATATATTGTCTCATTTAATCCTAACCACAAGCCCATCAAATAGATAATTATCATCCTCATTTTACAGATGAGAAAACCAAGCCCAAGAGGGTAAGCGCTACCTAAAGCAGGCTTTCTCACTCTAAATCCAGTGTTCTTTCCACTAAGCAAAAGCTGCTTTAAATTGTTAGAAATAGCAAATTTTGCATGTGGTCGGTCAGTATTAAAACATATTTACAATCAGTTATCCTAAGGGGAATTAGTGAGTATGATCTCCAGAGGACATGACCCAGTTAGATCTGTTTGTGAGTTCCTCCAAAGAATCCAGGAGCAGACTAGAAGCACAGATGGAGGTAGATGGCCACCAGAAACAGAGAGGTCTTGGCAGGTGCCAATCTCTGCTAAGGAGCTGGGACCAAGAGCCAGAATATCGGGTCCAAGAGTCGTAGCAAGTAAGGTAGAACTCTGACCTCAGAGAGAGTAGTGTCTCAAGTTAAGAACATGGGCAAAAGGGAACAAGTCAAGGGCCAAACGACTATAAGTATCATTTACTTATTTACATTCAGTTCAGTTCATTTCAATCACTCAGTCATGTCCAACTCTTTGTGACCCCATGAACCGCAGCACGCCAGGCCTCCCTGTCCATCACCAACTCCCAGAGTCCACCCAAACCCACGTCCATTGAGTCAGTGATGCCATCCAGCCATCTCATCCTCTGTCGTCCCCTTCTCCTCCTGCCCTCAATCTTTCCCAGCATCAGGGTCTTTTCCAATGACTCAGCTCTTCACATCAGGTGGCCAAAGTATTGGAGTTTCAACTTCAATATCAGTCCTTCCAATGAACATCCAGGACTGATCTCCTTTAGCATGGACTAGTTGGATCTCCTTGCAATCCAAAGGACTCTCAAGAGTCTTCCCCAACACCAGAGTTCAAAAGCATCAATTCTTTGGCTCTCAGCTTTCTTTATATCCAACTCTCACATCCATACGTGACCACTGGAAAAACCATAACCTTGACTAGACGGACCCTTGCTGACAAAGTAATGTCTCTGCTTTTTAATATGCTATCTAGGTTGGTCATAACTTTCCTTCCAAGGAGTAAGCATCTTTTAATTTCATGGCTGCAATCACCATCTGCAGTGATTTTGGAGCCCAAAAAAATAAAGTCAGCCACTGTTTCCACTGTTTCCCCATCTATTTGCCATGAAGTGATGGGACTGGATGCCATGATCTTAGTTTTCTGAATGTTGAGCTTTAAGCCAACTTTTTCACTCTCCTCTTTCACTTTCATCAACAGCTATTATAACTTCCCAGGTGGTGCTAGTGGTAAAGAGCCTGTCTGCCAATGCAGGAGACATAAAGATGTGGGTTTGATCCCTAGGTTGGGAAGATCCCCTGGAGGAGGGCACAGCAACCCATTCCAGTATTCTTGCCTGGAAAATCTCATGGACAGTGGAGCCTGGCGGGATACTGTCCATAGGGTCACAAAGAATTAGATACAACTGAAGCAACTTAGCACGCACACAGCTATCAGTCTTCCCTGTTGGCTCAGCAATAAAGAATCCACCTGCCAAAGAAGGAGATGTGGGTTTAACTGCGGGTTCGATCCCTGGGTTGGGGAGAGAACCTGGAGAAGGAAACGGCAAGCCACTCCAGTATTCTAAACAACTAGGAAATACCATGGACCAAAGAGTCTGGTGGGCTGCAGTCCAAGGGGTCACAAAAGAGCCAGACACAACTTAGTGACTAAACAACAATAACAATAGCTATTATATGATATGCTTTATGTACATTATGTACTGTATTTATTATATTATGTATATTCATTTATTATATTAGAAGCTATCATATTATACTTTAGATACAATGCAATTAAGTAGGAGGAAGCCCAGACACAAGGCCCAAAATTCAGAGGTTCTCCCCTCACCCTACTCCACCCCAGGGCCTAGGGCACTCAGAACAGTTATTGTTTGCAATACACAAGAAGGGGCTTGGGAACAAATTGATCTATACTGGATCCTCATAGCAGATAATTGGTCTGGGTCATGAGTAGCTCCTTTCTGAAAATCTAAGTCCTCTTTCTCCTCCTTCCTCTTGCCCTTGTTTTGGAGAGCCCATGGACAGCTAATCTCCCCATGCCTCTCCTGCAGGGCTGCCACAGAAGGTTGGGCAGGTTGCGCATTTCTTGCAGGGACATATCTCAAGGCACTAGCATCCTCGTCACTTGGCCACACTTTTCCCTCCTTTCCCCGTGCAAATCCCGCCTGCAATCTGCCTTCTATAATTTCATCCATAGTTCATCACTTCACCCAAGCCCTGTAATTCTCCTGTTGCCTTTCTTTTCCTGGAAAATCCCAATCCTGTCTTCTCTATTCCTATCTTCAAGCTCCAGGGAATGGCTGGGGAAAAAGACACTGCTGTGCACGCTGGATGTTGTTAAAGTACATGGGATCCACCTGCTCATCCCTTCAGAAACGTTAAATAAGTGCAAAATAAACCTTCTGTTGTGTTAAACCACTGGGGGAAAAATGATTGCAAAACAAAAAACAGGACATCAGTAATGCCTACAGTTTCTCCCAAGGAACCCTCTCACTCGTCCAGCTTCCTCACAGTCCTTCAATCTCCAGCTCCATCCCGATCCCCTCCTTCTGAACCAAAGACTAATCCTCCCACTTTTCAAGATAATGGTGACCATCAGAAGAGAATCCCCTCAGCTTCAGTTCCCCCATCTTGCTGCCTTCATACTCATCTTTGATTCTTTCCCTCCTGCCTCGGTGCAAGAAGGATCCCTCTGATCCAAGGTTGATACCTTCTCCCAGCTGCTCCCTAACCCACCTTGGAGCCTCTTTTTTCTCTTTCTCTCTCCAAATATCACTTCTTTCATCTGCTTTCTCTGCTGACTCTTTTGCTGTTGTTCAGTCACCCAGTTGTGTCCAGCTCTTTGGGACCCCGTGGACTGCAGCACACCAGGCCTCCTTGTCCATCACCATCTCCCAGAGTTTGTCCAAGATTATGTTCATTCATCAGAGATGCCATCTGGCCAACTCATCCTCTGACACTCTCTTCTCCTTCTGCCTTCAATCTTTCCCGGCATCAGGGACTTTTTCAATGAGTCGTTTGTTGTCATCTGATGACCAAAATACTGGAGCTTCACCATTAGTCCTTCCAGTGAATATTCAGGGTTGATTTCCTTTCAGATTGGCTTGTTTGATCTCCTTGCTGTCCAAGGGACTTTTAGGAATCTTCTCCAACACCTCAGTTCAAAGGCATCAATTCTTTGGTGTTCTGCCTTCTTTCCAGTCCAGCTCTCACAACCATATATGACCACTGGTAAGACCATAGCTTGACTATACAGACCTTTGTTGGCAGAATAATGTCTCTGCTTTTCAACACACTGTCTAGGTTTGTTGCTGGCTCTTTACCACCAGCATTTAATAGCTCACCCTTCAGCTCCACAGGGTCTCTACCTACCTCCCTCTCTCCCTTTTTACCTCTATTTCTTGAATCCACTAGCCTCCCAAACTAACTGTCCTCTTGAATCTTCCCATCTAAATTCTACTCACCTCCTTCATTCCTCACCTTCCATTCACCTCTCTATCCACTGCAACCCAGCTTCTGCTAAACATTCCACTGAAACTCTTCTCACTAAAGTCCTCCCTGTCACAAATGAGCTATTTTCCCTTCTTATCTCATACACTTGTGTGTGTGTGTGTATTAGTTGCTCAGTCACGTCCAACTCTTTACAACCCCATGGACTGTAGCTCATCAGGCTCCCCTGTCCATGGGATTCTCCAGGCAAGAATACTGGAGGAGGTAGCCATGCCCTTCTCCAGGGGATCTTTCTGACCCAGGAATCGAACCTTGGTCTCCCACATTGCAGGCAGATTCTTTATCACCTGAGCCACCAGGGAAGCCCTCTCATGTACTGAACTAGCAGCATTTGTTGATGGCTCCTGCCTTCTGAAATGAATCCCCCCTTTGGCTTTAATAACACTAGGCACTTCTGGATTTTCTCCTGCCTCTCCAGTTATTCCTTCTCAATATCCTTCAAGGGCTCTTCTTTGGCTCACATCTCTTTAATGGTGGTCTTGCTCAGTGTTCTTGGAAGCTCTCTTTCCATCTACTCAGCCTCCCTGGATAATCTTAACCCTACTTCTAGACCTTTAAGTATCCTCATAATGCTGACTACTTCCAAATCTTGCCTTCAGAATTGAAATATCCAGCTGCTCAAGAGACATTTACACATGCATCCACAAGTACTTCAAAGACCACAGGGCAGCCTGGTAGGGAGGGGCGTTTGGGGGAGAAAGGATGCACGCAAATGTATGCTGAGTCCCTGAGCTGTTTACCTGAAACTATCAGGACATTGTTAACCCCAATACAAAATAAAAAGTTTAATAATGAAAACAAAAACCACCTTTGATTTCATCATTTTGCCAACCATCCTGTTCCCCTAGTGGCATTTCTCAATGGGACAGAGGATGGAGCAAGATGATCAGCATCTTCCCAGCAAGGGCTGTGGGCAGAGCAGAATTTCTTCCGGCTGGGTCCCTCCAGACAGATGTGTGCACTACAGCAGAGTGATCTGTTTAAAGATGCATAATTTCCCTGTTTATCCTGAGGGCAATAGCGGCTCAGTAAATGTTTTTGAAGTCCAAACTTCTTACCATGGTATACAAGAGTTTTCTTTGGCCACTCACAATCTTTCATTTCATACCATGGCTAAATAATAGCAACCTTTATAACTATGTGATATGCCTGGCATCATCCTAAGTGCATATACCTATCTATTACTTCTTAGAACAATCTTCTAAGGCAAGTTCTATTATTATTTCTATTTTACGGATGAGGAAACTGAGGCAAAAAGAGATTAAGCGCCTTGTCCAAGCATCAGTCTGAATTCAAACCTGTGCAGTCTAGCTTTGAGATCATGATCTTAACTACTATTAAATTGCCAGACAGAGCTACTTAGAGTTCCTGGAGCATGCTATTCTGTTCTTAGCCTCTGGCCTGTCTCTAGATAGACAGATAGATAAACACATCTTCCCTACATGCTTAGTAACTCCTACTCATCCCTCAGATCTTTGTACAGAAACCAACTCTTCTGGGAAGTTTTTTTCTGACTCCTGTACCCACACCAGACTCCCATGCTGGTGCCTCCCCTCGGTCCTCCCCTCTGCCCTTGATCTTGTCATAGAACTTACCACTCTACTGTGACTGCGGGTTAACTTGTCCGTCTTCACTTCAAAACTGAAAGAGTTTTAAGATAAGGACGATGTCTCGGTATTTGTTGGGTCTCCATTGCTTTACACAGCACCTTGCGCATGGTAGGGGCTGAATGGTAGCAGAGGTAAGTGTGGAATAAACGCTTGGCAAATGTTCAAATGACATCATCAGACAGGCTAACTTGAGGCGGAGTTGTCCAGATACTGGCCTAGGGCTCTTTTAATTGCTCCAGACCTGACTGGGAGTTGTTCCCAAACCTAAGTGTAGGACTCAGCTTAAGAGTGAGGGCTTGGGGATCCCAGCTGTTAGGACCAGAAGAGGGGAGATTGATGAGAGCCAGGAGGAGACTAAAGCATTAGCCTGGATAGGAGACTGAAACGGATCTTATAAGGTGGATTAGGATATAAGAAAAATGAAAGCAGATAAGTAGGAAGGACAGCAGAGGATTAAAGAGAGCATTATTCTGGGAGGTTAAAATAAAGAGGGAGTGTGAGAATTTGATATGGGAGCTTGATCTAAATTTAAACTGCGGAGTTGAAGGTTTCCCACCCTACATGACTGATTTGGAAAATGTAACCAAGTCAACAGCAGACACAGCGTACTTAGAGTAAGCGTTTTTATATGACTTGAAGTGTGCTTCAAATGATGGTGATGGTTCACTTTGTGTAGGTAGGGGCAAGCCTGATACTTTCCTGTGTGTATTTGTGGCTCCAGAGAGTCGGGCTAAAGTCAACCAACAAAGGAGAAAGCGCCTATTCTAGTTGAAGGTCCATCAGCAACCCATTGGTATGCTTCCTGGATGAAGACTGATCTCAGGTTATAATCATTCCATTCACTGACTCTTTTACTAGGATGCCTGGATCTAGGGCAGAAACATTAAGAGTACTATGACAGCCCAAGCTAAGAAAAGCATCTCAGTAAGAAAAATCAGGGCAATTTTTACCACGAGCAGTAAAATATCAGAACTATGAGAAATATGTCATGTTTGTGTATCTATTTTAATGAACATTCATATTTACAATGTGCCTGACTCTTTGCAAGGCCACAGACTGTAGCCCTCCAGGCTCCTCTGTCCATGGAATTCTCCAGGCAAGAATACTGGAGTGGGTTGCCATTTCCTTCTCCAGGGGATCTTCCCAACCTAGGGATCGAACCTTGGTCTCCTGCATTGCAGGTGGATTCTTTACCATCTGAGCCCCCAAGGAAGCCCCCAGAACATCTTACAATTCTTTTAAATATTGTTCTTTATGTTAAATTCATTATCTCAGATTCATTCATTTGAAATATGTGATAATCAGTTCTAAATCTGAAATATAAAAGGGAGGATTTGCCTCTCAGTACAGTTTTACTTTTCCCCCAATAGAAGTTTTGCACTTTTTTTTTTTTTTTTTTTGTCAGACTGAGATACTATAGGAGCTTCCTCAGTGGCTCAGTTGGTAAAGAACCTGCCTGCCCAAGCAAGAGATGCAAGAGACTCAGATTCAATCCTTGGGTCAGGAAGATCCCCTGGAGAAGATATTATATAAAAAGCATGCTGGTGGCTCAAATGGTAAAGAATATGCCTGCAACGCAGGAGACTTGGGTTCAGAGAACTTGGTTGGAGAAGGAAATGGCAACCTACTCCAGTATTCTTGCCTGGGAAATCCCATGGACAGAGGAGCCTAGTGGGCTACTGTTCACGGGATCACAAAAGAGTCAGAATGACAAAGAGGACTTTCCCTAAAGGGGGGAGTGGTGATATAGGGGATGGAGGTGGGGGGTACAAGCTTTCAGGTATAAGATGGGCTACAAGGATGTATTGTATGACACAGGGAATACAGCCAATATTTTGTAATAACTGTAAAAAAATATAACAAGTACTAAGAACAGTACTTGGCACATAACAAGGGCTATTCTATGTTAAATATTATGCTGTTCTTGTACTGAAATTAAGACTTGAAGAAAATAGCTTACCTCCTTAAGAACATACACTGTTATTAAAGACTTTTACAAAATGTTTCCAGTTGTTCAGTGGGTACACAGTTGCAATCATGCAGGATGAAAAAAGTTCTAGAGATCCAATGTACAGCAATGTGCATAGAGCTAACAGCGCTATATCACAAGTCATATTCTTGAGTAGAATAAATGACATTTACCTTTAAAGTCTCCATCTTCCTCTTCCTATAAAAGATTCATCGAGATCTTTCTGCTCCTTGCAGGCCTCTCTCCACCTCATCAACCACTCCAAAGACCGAGTTGCTTCGCTTAAATCAGTCACTTAGGCTTGTTGATTAATTGTCTATTACCCTGGTATGGATGCGTTTCAGTCAGTGTATCTCTTCATTAGGCATTTGCCTTTTATCTCTAATAGTCCATGAAAGGACTTGTAGAGAAAAGAAATTTCAGGCACAGTCAAGCAGGTGAAGAGATCTTTGTGGGGTCAGGAAAACTCTTCACCGTGAGTAAAGAAACAGGTCAGTGAGGCAAAGTTCCTCTTGGGCTGAATCTTTCTTCTCATCCATGAAGAAACAAGTTTTGGACTGAGAAGGATTCCTCTAGTAAGTGGAGGACAGGCCTCCTGTCCTCAAATTACTCAGTCTCACTGAGAAAGGGGGTCACTTCTATGAAGCCCCAAGTCAAGTCAGAAGCTGAGGCTTCCCTTATTATTCTTGCCGCTGATCAGATTTCTTCCAAGGAGTCAGCCATTTGGTCCATTGGCTGAAAAGGTCTTCGAGAAACAGCCTTAGGAACTAAGTGTGAAATCAAAGAGTTTTGAAGAGCAAAATGGCGCTGCATCCGTGCAAAGGTCAGGCTTTCTAGGTATGAGATCTCAGTTGGACCTCACGCTTTGTTAAAGGCAACTCACGCCCCAGGCTCTATCCAGTGAATCAAACTCTTTCAAGATGCTGTGACATGTAACCCAGTGGACCAGTGCTTTCTTTCAGTGGGTCTGAAACTTTGACATCAGGAATAGTCAAACTCAGGTGAACAGACATCTGCCCCAACCCACAGTTAGACTCTAAACCACTGCTATATACAATCTATACCTGAACTGACTTCAGTAAACGTTATGCCTCTTGCTGCCCTACCAAACACTGGGCCTCACCTGAGATGCTGCTTCTCTGCTTTACCTGTAAAAGGGCCCAATAGAGAGATGTCAACTATGACTACTTTCTTCCCCCTGAAATGGCTTTTTGCTTTCTTGGGGAAGGATGCTACACTCTAGCTCTTGGAATTCTATTCCCAGAAGATAATAGGAGCAGAGGAGCAAGAGTCTTTTTCTCACCACGAATGTCTAGGAGGGCACCCAGTCTGAACTCAGGGGCCCTCTGTCTCCTAGAACACAGCTCCCTGCTCCCTCTAGAATGGCTATATCCTCACTTTTCAACCCTGCATTTATCCCTTCCCTTCTTTTTCCCAAGACCCTCAGATATAGATCATGGATTCCCAGAATGTTTTCTCTGATTCCAGTTAGAATTTAATTATGTATTTTGGCAACAAGCTTAACTTTCCTACAACTTATACCTTCTCTATTCCTACTTTTTAGTAATAAAAATTTTAACCATCTTCAAATGTGACTCATCTCAATGATTAATATAATACTACATTTATATTATTGGTATATTTTTATACTGAAATAAAGTCTCCATAGGTGTTCATCCTGTAAGACAGGCTTCATAGGTATTAGTCCTAGGAGATCTTTTGACTCTCATTTTTTTGTAATTAAGATCAATGACATTAATAGACATTTTAACCAACTTTTCAACAGGGGAATAAACTTCGTGATTTTCTAAGAGGAACCTTGGCAAAATAGTCTTTACTTTTTTTGGTTTATATGATGAAAGACATTATCTTAAAGTTTTTAAACAATGGAATGAAATTTTAAGAGGAGTTTAACAATGAAGGACATAGACTTTGATGCTTTCTGTCTTCCTTGCTCCCCAAAACTCTCCATGCCCTAATCTAGATCTCTTGTCCCCCTTCTAGGTTCTGAGTCCAATCCTCCTTCTGGCTGTAGGATATTCAAGAAACCTGAAAATCAACGTTCAGTCAGTTATGCTCTGTCTGAACACATCTCCTGGTTCTAATCGCTGAGTTTTGACTTTGTTCCCTGTGTACTATTTCCCATTTCTTACCTCTCTCAATAGCTAAATCTTCACCTCCACCACTTATTTTTTCATAGTGTGTTCACCTTGGTTTCTGTTTCAGTCCAGAATATGTTTGACTCTGTGTATTTCAGTTCAAAATGCGTAAGCAATAAAAATCCCAACAGTTTAATCAAGAAAAGTATATTTTGTTTATCTGTTTTTGTTTGTTTTAATTACAATAAATCTGGAGGCAGGACATCTAAGGCTGGAACTGTGGCTGTACAATATCAAAGATTCAACCTGTTTCTCTCTTCTTGTTCCACCATCCTTAGCATATTGCCTTTGATAATTATACACTGATGTAGCATGCAGCATGCCTGTATTCAAGGCTGGAAAACAAAAGGAAGATAAGGTTCTTGCCAGTAATGCTTAGCCCTAATTATCAGGAAGGCAAAATATTCCCCAAAGCCTGTCCCAACAGATATCCCATAATATGTCTTGCTTTGGAATTGGATCATACGGCCACCTCCTGACTGCCAGGGAGGGAAGCTTTTTGGTGGCAAGCAGCAGTATCTTCTGTAGTTCCCACTCTAGTTATCCTAGGTCTGGGATCTATCTTGCTCTTGTCTTTATTGGAACTAGAACAGTGCCTCAAACTCTAGACCCATAACTGTGCAGTCTGTTTCCAGGTCTCTGTTCTGCTGACCGCCTCCCTGGGATTCTGTTCATCACTCTTCATGACTACACAGTTGCCGCTCTCGGGAGACTGACGAACAGGTTCCCACCATCACCTTTGCTGGGCTCATCCTCCAAGAACCTACTCTGCACTAGATGCTTGGTCTGCAACTCTGAGCCCCCTGCCCCTACTCCTCAGGCCCAGCGAAGCGGCAGAGCTGAGCTCTCATCCTGACCAGTCTCAGAGACAACTTCGCTTTTCAGTCCTAGACTGCCTTTGCTTCTACGTCTCTAGGAATATACCTAATACATAGTAAGCCCTCAATAAGTTTTTCCCGAATGAATGCTCAGGTCTAGGGTAGACATGGATTAGAGCGAGAGAAGGTTGCGTGCTTAGTCACACAGTTGTGTCCAACTCTCTGTGACCCCATGGACTGTAGCCCGCCAGGCTCCTTTGTTCATGGAATTTTCCAGGCAAAAATACTAGAGTGGATTGCCATCTCCTCCCCCAGGGGATCTTCCCAACCCAGGGATTGAACCTGAATCTCCTGTGTCTCCTGATTGCAGGTGAATTTTTTCCTGCTGAGCCATCCGAGAAGCCCGCAGAGAAGGTTAGGCAATGCCAGAAATTCAGATGGAATCATCCATGATAATTCTTTGTTCTATACGACAATCTAGGAGTACACATTTTTATGTGATAAAATCTGCATGAAGGTGACATGTTTTTCAGTTGCTCTCCTGCTTAGAGAATGCTGGAGGAAAAAGATTTTTCTCCCTACTTCCTAGAGCCTTAAACAAAGAGACAGACACACATCCTCACATTACACTGAGAGCTAAAAACTTTTCTGTTGGCCTTCTGTACATACAGTTTTAATGTTCCTGATTCTATGAACCATGATACATAGACATGGATAATCAATGGCAGATGTACATATGTCTTCCTCTAGAATAAATTTAAGGAATTATGATCTAGCTAAGGGACATTCTAAACAAACACTGATATTTAATTAAAGTTCCCTTTGGACAATAATTAAAGGAAAGAAAGTTTCTGTTACACAAGTAAAAGCATAAAATATAAATAGGAAAGATGCTAAAAAATATTTAGGAAAAAGATCTTTCACTTAGAGTTTTGACAAATATTCTACATGGATAGCCCTTCAAATAGAAAAATGCATAAGAGGCCCTTGTGATTTCCCACTATTTGTTGTGGTAACAGCAAAGAATCTCTAGAGTATGTGTGTGTATATATATACACACACACACACTACTCATTCTACATTACCATGATATTCTAATTATAACTTGTACTTAGCATTGCTATCACAGACATAAATGTATCCAAAACTGGAGCAGAGGAACAGAGAATATGAAATCTTTAGACAAAATGAGATTCCTATGTTTCCCTTTGTCAACTCTTGTGTTTCTAGTAAAAAGAAAAACAGTAATTATACAGCCAAAGTTACCATAGAGGTTGCAAATATATCGGTGAAGAAACTACTGCTAGTGACTTGCCTTCCTGTTTACCAAATTAATTTAGAGGAAAAAAAATCAATGAATGAGTTAAACAGAATGTGAAAGGACTTCCTACAATCTCATGGTGATTCTTCTTACAATGTAACTCTCTAAATTAGCTTCTCATCAACATTTTTAACTGGAGAAGGAAATGGCTACCCACTCCAGTATTCTTGCCTGGAGAATTCCATGGACAGAGGAGCCCAGCAGGATACAGTTCATGGGGTTGCAAAGAGTTGGACACGACTGAGTGACTTACACTTTCACTTCACTTCAACATTTTTAAGGGAGAATCAGGCTCTCAAAGGACAAAATCACTTTTGAAATATCCTAACTTTATCTATTGACCTATAAGTGCTCATGATTCTAACATTTTTCCTACTGGAATTAATCTTGTATGAGTAGACGTGAACTATGGAAATGATTCCATGCATGCATTTTCCTCACTTCTCTGATCTTCAATTTTTCCTCCTCAGTCAGAATTTCTGATTGAATTTCTAGAAGAGGGGAGATACCAAGAAGCTTTCTAGCGATTGGCCCTCTTGCCTGAAGGCTTCAGGCAAAAAATTCTCAGTCAGCTAAGTAAGCTTGGGCAATCTGACAATGTGTATTGGGCAATCTGACAGTTGTGTATACTCAATCCTTGATTGTTTTCCTCTTTTTACATCCTAAATTCAGGAAAGAAGCAGGTCCTTGATTCTTTGCCTGGAGGGAATATTCACGCGTCATAAGGAGGAAAGCAGGAAGCTGTCTGCAAGGTACTTCCTTTTCTTGATATTAATTTCCTGAAGGAAAAGAGAACTAACTGGGTTTGCCTCTGAGGGAAAAGGGTATTTTCCCTGAGGAAAATGAGATATATCTGTGCACCCTGCCCTCTTTCCCCTTTGAGTAACCTGAGGATGTGACTACATGTTTCCAGATCAGCCAAGACTCAAGTACCAGAGGAATGAGTGAAACCCACAGAATCCTAAGCCTGAGGGACTTGGAACTAAGGCAGCAGGAGCCTCCACAGAACCCGACGTGGGTGGATGACAGAAGGGACCTCCCCATGGCTTGGAGGCTGTGTGAGGCCTCTGTACTTCCCTGGCAGGGTGTTGGGAACTGCAGGGGAGAGGAACCCCAGGAATAACTGAGGCTGCATTTCTTACTTAGTGGAGGGGAGTATCCAAGTCAAAATTAATCCAAGAAAACAAATAAATGTGATATCTTTTGCACGTTAGTTTGAGAATTGAGATTTATAGCCAGAACATTTGGCTCTGACTGCCAAAAAGCACAGAAAGGAAGCTGCACCTCCTTCCCCCACTGAAAAAAGGGTAGCAGTCCCTTTCGCCAACAACTGGTATTCTTTAGAAAAAGCCCAGTTTTGATTACTGTGGTGAAGCTCACAGAAGAACTAACTGTGTTCATCTGGGAATGTGACCTCGAAATACACATGCAGCATTCGGGGCACTGGTATGCATTTAAATATACAGACTGTACCATTGCTCAAACCTTCCCTATTTATTCAAATAACCATTTCCTTCCTCTCATTCATCTTATTCGTTCCCTGAGGTCAGACAGCATTTATTTCCTGAGCACATTGGTGCTCCTGTGTGTCCGAGTGCTAAGTCACTTCAGTCATGTCTGACTCTGTGCGACCCCATGGACTGTAGCCCGCCAGGCTCCTCTGCCCATGGAATTCTCCGGGCAAGAACACTGGACTGGGTTGCTGTGCCTTCCTCCAGGGGGTCTTCCTGACCCAGGGATCAAACCCACATCTCTTGCATCTCCTGCAATGGCAGGCGTGTTCTTTACTACTGGCACCACCTGGGTAGACTCTGAGTTGGAGCATGTTGGGGATCTAGTTCTTCAACCAGGGATTGAACTTGGGTCCCCCTGCATTGAGAGGGCAGAGTCTTAGTCACTGGACCACCAGGGAAGTCCCCACCACATACACTTTTCTTGCCTTCAATAATACTTAGTGTCCAACTTCTGCACTGGTCTGTATGAGAAAGGGTTTGGAAAGGAATTATGTGGAAGAGTGGCATCCCCATTGTTTGTTCAACTTCTAAAATACAGTGTAATGACAAGAACAGTGAATGAAAATACTATTAAGAGCTACTTTTTATTCATGATGGAAAGCACTGATGCCAATATGGCTTTTTTTTTCTCCACTCAAAATTCAGGCCAAAATGGATTCCCGAGATAGAAAAGGAAAAATGAAATTTGTTACAAGTGCTTTCAGTTACTTATGGAGGACAGTTAGGTATTCTCTCTAATATTGGTTCACGGCTTCAAACTTTTATTTAAATTTTTTTAAAATAGTATTTTAATTAATTATTTTTAAATTAATTTATTTTTGGTTGCCCTGGGTTTTTGTTGCTGTGTGGGCTTTCTCTAGTTGCAGCGAGTGGGGGCTACTCTTCCTTATGGTGCATGGGCTTCTCATTGCAGTGACTCCTCTTGTTGAGAGCACAGGCCCTGGGCACACAGGCTCTAGGCACAAGGGCTTCAGTAGTTGCAGCACCTGGGTTCTAGAGTGTGGGCCCAGTTTTTGCAGCACACAGGCTTAGTTGACCCACGGCATGTGAATCTTCCTAGACCAGGGGTCGAACCCATGTCCCCTGTATTGGCAGGCAGATTCTTCCACTGGACCTCCAGGGAAGTCCTCAAGTTTAATTTATTTTCAATGAGACTATGATCCTTAGAGGATTTTTCTGGTGTTTAAAAAAATTTTATGCTCATCTTTTTCAACTCCTCACCTTTAGAAATACATTATACAAAGTTCAGAATTCATTGTTTGACATCCTTTTGGTGAAAAATCTATCTGTGTGTTCAGTCACCTCCAACTCTTGGTGACCACATGAACTGTGTCCCACCTGTCTGCTCAGTCCACTTAATTTTCCAGGCAAGAATACTGTAATGGGTTGCCATTTCCTCCTCCAGGGACTCTTCCCGACCTAGAGATCGAAAAGCAGCTCCTGCAGCTCCTGAATTGCAGGCAGATTCTTTACCACTGAGCCACTGGCGAAGCCCCACATTATACAAAGTTCAGAATTCATTTCATTGTTTGATACCCTTATGGTGAAAAGTCTATCTAGGCACACCTTAATTTCATTAGAGGGTTATATCCTTATTCCCTACCTCAATCTTAACTCCAAGAGAGGAAAACCTTACCTTTTGTATAGCAAATTTTCATAAATGTTAAGATGGCTGTTAGGTTTGCTTCCATTTTTATTTTTTCTCATGGCTAAATGATTCTGTCTTCTTCATTATTTCCCATCAGATCTTACTTCCCCTTCTTAAGTAATCTTTGTGAAAAATACGAGAAAACACACAACATAAGGGTGGCAACTTAACATCATGAAACTGTCCCCCAATGTACCAGACTATGCTGCTGCTGCTAAGTCACTTCAGTCGTATCCGACTCTGTGTGACCCCCACAGGCAGCAGCCCACCAGGCTCCCCGTCCCTGGGATTCTCCAGGCAAGAACACTGGAGTGGGTTGCCATTGCCTTCTCTGGTACCAGACTGTACCTAACTTATAAATATTCACTGTGTCCACTGTGCTTTCTTCCAAGAAGGACTGTACCTTGATATTGCTGAGCTCTGGCTTAACGTGTAATTTCATCAACTAGGAAGTTCCCTGGTGGCTCAGACGGTAAAGCGTCTGCCTACAATTTGGGAGACCTGGGTTCAATCCCTGGGTTGGGAAGATCTCCTGGAGAAGGAAATGGTAACCCACTCCAGTATTCTTGTCTGGAAAATCCCATGGACAGAGGAACCTGGTAGGCTACAGTCCATGGGGTCGCAAAGAGTCGGACACGACTGAGCAACTTCACTTTCACTTTTTCATCAACTAACATGAACAGCTAGCTCTAATTGTACAACATGGAGAGCTCTTGTCTTCATGGGTTTTATCATTTATTTGGAGTTACCCTGAACCATTAAAAGTGGACATAGGTGTTGAATGCATGGTGCAGACCTTACATACTATAAACATCCAGAGAAGGGAGTCTCTGCTGGCTGATTTGGGGGTTATCTCATGGACTGTCCTAGAAGTAGCTTGGAAGATTGGACAGGATTGGATAGATAAGGAGGGGGGCTGAAAATAGTGCAGACAAGGAGAACAAGAGCAAAGCCACGAAAGCAAACACCATAAAGTGAGTAAGGGAAGACGAGAAGGGCAGTCAGGGCGAAGCCATGTGGAGAAGTGGGGGCAGAGAAGGAGGGGATTGGTGAACAGCTTTGAAGTCAGTCAGAGGAGCTAATTTGAGACAGTAACAGGCAGCAGGGAATTGTTGCAGGCTTAGAAACTATTTTACCTATTTTAACCTAACTATTTTAACCCAACTCTTGTTGCAAATGATAGAAACAGCCCGAATGATAGAAACAGCCTGTTTTGTCAGAAAGAGAAATCTATTGATTTATACATCTAAGCCTAGGTAAGGAGAGGAATATAGCTCGCTGGTCCTCAGAACTTGCAAGCAAATACCATTAGGATTCTCCCACTCTGTTTGCCTCAGATCTGTTTTCCTCTCATGCTTCTGTGCTATTAGATTTCATAGTCACCAACATTTTCTGGTTTGCCTTTCCCAACAGAGAAGAATTGACTTTTCCTTCTAATTATAATTTTTACTCTTCTAATTCTAGGTAAAAAAAAAAAAGAAGAAGAAGAAGAAGAAGGGGAAAAAACACTGGAAATGCCTGCCTCTGGTTATCCCGGTGGGATCACATGCTCTCACCTGTAACCCAGGTAACCAGGTACCATGATTGGCAACAGTCCTTAGAACTCCACAGTTGAGTTGGAGACTGCATTGGGGGGCGCAGTTCCCAAAGAAACATCCTGTCTCCAGAAGAAGGGATGAGGACAGAGCAGGAAATGACAAATGGCTTGTACCGTGACGTTTACAGTTCTTTTGGTCAATCACTCTCTATGAATAAAAAGTAATGCAAGGTCATTTTTGAGAACTGGGGATAGTAATCAAACACAAAGAAGTACAAATTAAAATCACTTGAAGTTCTTAATCTAGAGATAATCAACCTGTTAACATGTGGGTTAGACAGAACCATGCCCCTCCCCTCCAAAGACATCCACATCCCAGTTCCCAGAATTTGTGAATATGTTACTTTACATGGCACAAAGGATTTGCAGATGTTATGAAGTTAAGGATCTTGAGATGGAAGGATGGTTCTGAGTTATCTGGGTGGGCTCAATGTAATCACAATGGCGCTTATAAGACGGGGGCAGGAGGGGTAGTCAGAGACGGAGGGAGGTTAGAAGATGCTATTCTGCTGGCTTTGAAGATGGAGGATGGGTCCACGAGCTAAGGAGTCTAGGTAGCCTCTTCAAACTAGAAAAGGCTAAGAAACAGATTCTCCCCAAAACTTTCAGAAGGAATGCAGTTCTGTCCACACCTTAATTTTAGCCAGCTGAGACCGATTTTGGACTTCTGAGCTCCAGATTTGTAAGATAATATCTTTGTGTTGTTTTAAGTAACTGAAAGTGAAAGTGAAGAGTGAAAGTGAAGTCGCTCAGTCATGTCCGACTCTTTGCGACCTCTTGGACTGTAGCCCACCAGGCTCCTCCACCCATGGGATTTTCCAGGCAAGAATACTGGAGTGGGTTGCCATTTCCTTCTCCAGGAGATCTTCCTGACCCAGGGATTGAACCCGGGTCTCCTGCATTGTAGGCAGACGCTTTACTGTCTGAGCCACACTGAGTTTATGGTAATTGGTTACAGCAGCAACAGGAAACAAATACAGTGGATATATATATACGTGATGCAATGGATATAAATGTATGTATTTATGTTTGTGGGTTGGGGTTTTCTGTTTTCAACAAAATCAGAATCATACAGTACTTAATGTTTTGTAGCGTGCATTTTTGAAATAAAAACATTGTAATGGGGGGCATATTATATGTTTCAAAGGAAGAAGAGAGAAAGCAGGGGAAGATAAACCTACAAACTTTTGCAAAACTACTTTGAGATGATGAAAATCTTGAGAGGGATGGTAGCAAAAAGAACAGTGAAGCAGGGACAATTAGAGACGTTTGAAAAGCATGACTGATGAAAATCAAGTGATAGCACTTCGGTGATGTCATGTTCTTTGGCATAGCCTTGCCTCAAAGCACATAACTGAACAAATGTTCTAGTGATCAGCTATTCATCTGTTGTCTTTTGTTTGTTTTTCCATGACATATTTTTCAAATGACTTTTCCCAAGCAGCTCAAAGAATCATACAAATATGACCATGAGGCAGCAAAGGGAGATAGTCATTTCTTAACTCACTCATCAATCCCCTAAATGAATTATCAAGGAAAAAAAGGGGTTAAATGATAAAAATATAATACTAAGAGAATTTAAATTGCTTTTGGTAAAATAACATGATTTGACTTCCTAGGGTATAGAATGGCTCTTCCTCTTCCCTGTGACCTCCCTGTCACTCAGCACAGTACCTTGAACTTGAGAGGCGCTCAGTATCTATCTGTTGATGTAGCAATGATATCAGTTATCTGCTCTCAGCATTCTTCCAGCCTAGACACCCTGGGGTTATCTTGGACTCTTTCTCTCCTTCATGCCTTTGTCCACTCTGTTAACTGTGCCTTTCAGTTTTTTCCAAATGTATTTTACTTTCCCTCCTTTCTGATTCCTCATCACTTCATACATGGATTAACACAACCAGCGCTCCCCTAATTGTTTCCGTTACTCTAACCTAGTTTTCAAAGTGTTGCCAGACATTTCTTAATAACATCTCTCATCTTTTAGTTTGACAAACATTGCTGAACTTCTGTAGGTACAAGATGCCATGCAAGGTGCTGGAGAAAATGTGTATGTGAATAAGATACAGTCTCTGCCCTTTGAGGAATTCATGACCTTATGGAGGAGTCAGACACATGCACAAAAAGTTCCAGTACAGACGTGGAAAGTTTTGGGGACCACATAGTTGCAGCCAATAACATTTTCCAGAGGAACTGGGGATAATGGAGGAGACATTTGAACTGTAACAAACAGAAGGACAGACAGAGATGGGGGACACGATGTTCCAGACAAAGAGAAGGGTAACTGCAAAGGCTCAGAGTTGGGGACATGGCTGGTATAGTCAAGAATGGACTTGATCATTCCCTCTACAGAATTGTTTCCTAAACCTACTGCTTGGTCTCCAAGGGCTTTCATACTCCATCTTTCTTTCATCTCACTCTTCCTAGATAGACCACTTCAGCGCTAGTAAAACCATTTTCCCCATTGTTCACTAAAAATGACCTGCTTCTTTCTGCTTGATATATTTGTTACACCATCCCCCCATTTGGAATACCTTTTCCTCCACTGTAGGGCAACTCTAGATCCGACAGTACTTCCACACTAAAGGAATACTGGGTGGACATTCATGGTCTGGCCTGTTCTTTCCCATTGCAGACATTTTTGAGATGGGCATAACTTTTTAGTTTGTTATTAGACGCTAAAGACAATTCATTCACTCTTTTAGTTAGTATGTGTAGCTAATACTAGTAGTGGTAGTTTAGTTATTGAACGGGTGGCTTAAAAATTGCACTCTGTAACATGTGTAATCAGAGAATTGCTGAGTTCCAATTGGTTGAATTCATTTGTGGTCTGATTGTGGACGTCAGAACAAGGGGGCAGGTTATGATAACTGCTCTTGCAGAATGGTTTGGTGTTTGTTCTAGGCAAATATCTGGGAAAGTCCAGTTCTACAGATTTTCCAGATAAAATGACCCCTCCCCCAAAGGGCTATTCTTAAAAAATACCTAGTGTAACTTCAAAAATATATGTTACAAAGGATGTGTAATACTCCATTTACTATATATTTATATTATACAAGGCATGTAAATCCCACTTGTATGAAAGAAGCAGAAACACCCTTACAGGCAGAGAGCAAGTGTTCTACGGCTGTTACTATTCAGCTCATAGAGGTGAGATGTATCGAGGATGGCCCTGGGAGGCTCTTGCCTCATCTTATATTAATGTCTCTCTGTCTCTCCCCTTGACATTCGGATTCAGATTCCAGCTAAATCTCACTTTTTCCACGAAGTCATCTTAACCTGCTCCAACCCTAGACATTTCTCTCTTCTCATAACTCCTATTGTACTTACCATCTGTTTCAGAGCTGAATATTTCATTGTTTGCTGATTATTTCATGTGTCTTTGCCTTCTCTCAACAGTTTCTTTCTCATCAACACAGAGATCCTTGTCTAAACTAAAATGAACTTTATTTTTATTAATGTATGCTTTGTGTGTTATCTTCAACATTGTGTCTTAGAGATTTATCTTCATAAATATTGATTTAGTTCATTCATTTAAATTGCCAATTAAAAACAACACATTTATCATTAAAAGGTAAAGAAATAAAAGAAAGTATCATAATCATTCCACACTTTAAAAACAATACATTCATCATTAAAAGGTAAAGAAATAAAAGAAAGTACCATAATCATTCCACTCTGCAATAAACACTTTCGTCCTCCTGTTGTATTTCCTTCTAGATTTTTCCTATTTATTTTTTCATGAGTTCACATTGTATATAGTGTTTGTAATTTTTTATTGATTAACATATTGTGAACACCTTTCCATATCAAAAACTCTCCTTTTAGAAATTGTCATTTTCATAAACTCATTGCTGGATATTTAGGGAATTTCCAATTATTTGCCAGCATCCCGTAATACCCTAGCTAATGTTTTGTTCTTACTCCTTGGAATTAAATTCATAGAAGAGAAATTGCTTGATCAAAGATATGCACATTTCACGGTATTTTTGCCTAGTGTGTAACTGCCCTCCAGAAAAAGGTTGTAACAGTTTATATTCCCACCTGCAGAATATGAGAGCATGCTTCTTTTCATCCTTGCCAACAATGGGTGGGGTCATTTTAGAAAATCAGAGACTGTATTTTGTATTTCTCCAGTGCTCCTTAAAGTGATATAACAGAGCTGGGGACATAGTGAACACTAAGGAAATAGTTCTGATATGTTAATTAATTAATAAGCATTCTTTTCATTGCTTGCAACTACTTATTCTTTAAGTAAAAAAAAAAAAATTATTCATAATCCTAATGAATGGTCCTTGGTCCATTGGTGATGGACCTTGGTCTGATGGTCCTTGGTCTGCCTACTAAAAATGAATACAGCATTTGGAAATGAAGCAAATACTTTATGATATTGCTGAAACATAAATTGACTGCGATAATGAGTTTCAAAAGTATTGTCTATAGAAACTACTCTTAAAATGAAAGCTGTCCTATGGTCCCAAGAAGTCTCTTGGGAACAAACAATTTGTCTTGTTTTTCTAAGAATAGGAAGTACTAAAGCTTCTCCTCTGGGAAATAGGACTATGAAATTAGGATCTAAAAACCTTCCCAACCATTAGCTATTAAGAGTTTTCAGAATCAGGGGAACTGTGCCAGAGAGGAAGTCAAAATCTGGTGTGGATTTTCAAAGTCTCAGCACATTCTAGAACCTGTCCTTTCATTCAGTATGAAGGAGAGGGTGGATCAACACTGAAATTTCTGGGAAGACTTTTAATATTTCTATCTGTTCCTGAAAGTTTATTTTATTCAAAGCTACCTCAGGGCTAGGGCAGCTAGAAGAATGTCCTATTTGGCTAGGTGATTTCATTCTATAAGGCTCCTGCTGAATTATCAGGAAGATAATACTAAGGTAATAATTTGCCCCACTTTTCCAATGTACAAATCTTTTCGTCTTACTTAAAGTAGTAATTGGGTTTCCCTGGTGGCTCAGATGGTAAAGAATCCTCCTGCAATGCGGGAGACCAGGTTCAATCCCTGGGTTGGGAAGATCCTCTGGAGAAGAGCATGGCAACCCACACCAATATTTTTGCCTGGAGGATCTCCATGGACAGAGGAGCCTGGCAGGCTACAATCCCTGGAGTCGAAAAGAGTTGGACATGATTGAACAACTGAGCAGAGTGCAAAGTGGTAATCATTCAAAATTAGCATCGCTTAAAAAACTACTGATTTGAAACTTCATTTGAAAGGATGTATTTCCTAATTCTTTTATAGAATCTCCCCCCCACCCCCCCAGGATTGGTTGAAGGTACTGAAATGAATTTGCAATTTATAAAGCATTAGGCAGTACAAACAGCATGTGAGTGAGGTCAGAAAATATGGATTCTAGCCCATATCTTCCAGCAATGGTTATTTAACTTTAGGCAAGTCACTTCAGCTGGAGGGTCTGTAGTTTTTTCTACTATAAACCAAAAATCTTGTTTAGGTTAGCATTCCCCAAGGTCTGTTCTATTGAACACATGTCCTGTGAGATATCCCATTGAAAAAAGCATCTCAAGGTCAAATACATTAGGGAAACACTTCAAATTTCTGAAATAACAGTTACCTCTTAGAAGTTCTCAGCTCATATTAGCATATTAACACTACTGAAAACCCCTCCAGTTTAGAAACCCATCAAACTTTAACATTTCTTCTTTATTTGATTAGAGAGAATTTTTATTTTTTGGAATCACACCTACTAAAATCCTGTAGAACTAGAGTTCCAAAAAACACACTTTGACTAAGATCCTTTGAGCTGCCTGGATGTATGAGCTGCTCTTTCTTGCACAGATATCCAGCCAATCCCCTGAGACCTGCTCTTCTTTCTGTGGTCTTTATTTCAGAGAAGGCCACCTCTGCCACCCAGTCTGTCTCCCAAACCAGAATCCTGAGGGTCATCTTAAGTGTCCCCCTCTCATCTACTTGCTCATACCTAATCATACATCAAAGTCTGTGGATCCCACCTCCTTAGTATTTCTGCCATCTGATCCCTGCTCACCATTTCCTTGCCTCTGCCATTATGGAGACTAACAACATAGCTTTTCTGGGATGTTGCCATCCCCTCCTAACATACTCATGCCCCTAGTCTGGATTCGTCGGTCTTCAAAACACTAACCCAGTTGTTCTGACACTTAAAATATTCCAAATATTTTATATTTTTTTAATTAATTGTGTGTGTTCGTGTTAGTTGCTCAGTCATGTCCGATTCCTTGAGACCCCATGGACGATAGCCCGCCAGGCTACTCTGTCCATGGAATTCTCCAGGCAAGAATGTTGGAGTGGGTTGCCATTTCCCTCTCCAATTTATTAATTAAAATACTCCAAAGATTTTTGGTATTATTTATTATTTCCCAAAGTATCAAGTTCAAACTCCTCAGTTTAGCACATGAGCCCCTTTGTTGATGAGATCCTTCTGCCTTTTCCACTCACCTCTTTGACCCTTCCCTGTACCTGTCCTGACAATATGAAGCAACCTGTAGAAACTCCCAGGCATTGTGCTCTTTTGTGCCTCTATACCTGCCCTTGTCTGGAATGCCTGTTTCCTCCTTCTTCATCTGGCTAGCTCCTCTCTGTCCGTGAACATTCAAAATCCCCTCCCCTGGGGAGGCTGTCCTGATCTGGGAATAGACTCCATACAGTGTTCCAATTGTGATTTCTTTGCCAACTTTATTCACTAGACCACGTGCTTTTTTTTTTTTAATTTGGAGGATAATTGCTTTACCATGCTGTGTTAGTGTCCACCATACAACAATGTGAATCAGCCGTAAGTATACACGACCCCTCCTCCTGAACCTCCCAGCCATCCTTCCAGGTTGTCCCAGCACTCTGCTGAGTTCCCACACTACACGGCAACTTCCCACTAGCGATCTATTTTACATAAGGTAATATGACCATGTGCTTTTGAGGGCTGGAACCATCTTGTCTTTATATTCGTAGGCCTTAGTTAAAGCTCAATAAAACCCTTGTTGAATGAATGATTTTATGGTTCAAAGGAACTGATGAAAACCTGTTTACCAGCTGAAAGTGACTGTTTTCTGATTAGGTTTGATCAACCTAAGCCCTGGGAGGAGAGAGCTAGGGGCTGTCTAAAAACACTCAATGGTCTATTTTTAATTTTTATTTTTTCCCCATTTATTTTTATTAGTTGGAGGCTAATTACAATATTGTAGTGGTTTTTGCCATACATTGACATGAATCAGCCATGGATTTACATGTTTCCCTTCCTGATCCCCTCTTCCACCTCCCTCTCCATCCCATCCCTAACGGTCTATTTAAAGGTTTTGATGACACTATGGAGAACAGTGTGGAGATTCCTTAAAAAACTGGAAATAGAACTGCCATATTACCCAGCAATACCACTTCTGGGCATACACACTGAGGAAACCAGATCTGAAAGAGACACATGTACCCCAATGTTCATCACAGCACTGTTTATAATAGCCAGGTCATGGAAGCAACCTAGATGCCCATCAGCAGACGAATGGATAAGGAAGCTGTGGTACATATACACAATGGAATATTACTCAGCCATTAAAAAGAATTCATTTGAGTCAGTTCTAATGAGATGGATGAAACTGGAGCCCATTATACTGACTGAAGTAAGCCAGAAAGATAAAGACCAATACAGTATACCAATGCATATATATGGAATTTTAAAAGATGGTAACAATAACCCTATATGCAAAACAGAAAAAGAGACACAGATGTACAGAACAGAATTTTGGACTCTGTGGGAGAAGGCAAGGGTGGGATGTCCAGAGAGAACAGCATTGAAACAAGTATACTATCAAGGGTGAAACAGATCACCAGCCTACGTTGGATGCATGAGACAAGTGCTCAGGGCTGGTGCACTGGGAAGACCCAGAGGGATGGGATGGGGAGGGAGGCGGGAGGGGGGATCGGGATGGGGAACACATGTAAATCCATGGCTGATTCATGTCAATGTATGGCAAAAACCACTACAATAAAAAATTTTAAAAATAAAGGTTTCGATGAAGAGAATATCTTCCCTGTGTAGTTATCATACAGCCTCATAAGTAGCATTTGATGAGAATATGGTGTTATTAGGTTTTGCACTCAGGTGTGCATAATCCCAACAAACCGGGTCATGAGGGGTATGGGGTAAGAAGCTAGAGACAGATTTGTATGAATTATCACTTATCAAAATGTTTAAAGTATTTATTAATATTTTAAAATACTTATTGTGCAAGGTACTATACTAGACATTATGGAAGACATAAGGCTGAATTAACTATTGCATTACATTCATTAGGAAAGACCATAATTTACTGAAATAATTATGATTCGAGGTAATGAATGATGAACTCCACAAGGAACAGAAGGCTGTAAGTCCACCTAAAACTATTACATTGTTAACTGTTAACTATTACATTGTTAATTAACATTGTTAATTGGCTATACTCCAATATAAAATAAAAAGTTAAAAAAAAAAGAATTGGTCAGCAGCAGCATCTTCATTTATGAGATACTATTACTCTACACAAGAATATTAAAGTACCGTCTAGACTTAAAATACAAAATTGCAGTTTTGTTACTAATGTACAGATATCTCAAGTGTGAAATGCAACTGGTAACTGTATTGTATGGTTCTAAATACCAGTTTGAAACAGATTGTGTACCAGTTTGAAACAGATTGTGCAAGAGACCAAACCACTTCAAAGCTCTCAAGAATATCTGAAAGAAGGAATGTAATTAGCCAAACCAGGATTTGGCCCCAGGACAGAGAAATGAACACTCTGGTTCTTACAAAGGGAGCCAGGATCTCAGAAATGTACAGTCAATTCTTTGTGAAAATTCAAGATACAAATACTCTTACTTAGCAAGCATATGGGAAGACATGAAAAAGAAATGTTCACTGCAACTAATTCCAGGTCACACTCCCGACTTGTTAATTGTCTTAATGATGTCAACAAATCTGCTTTGCACGTAGCCAGGCAAAAATGATTTAATTCTATTTTGTCCTTTTATTTTATTTTTAAAATTTTGTCCTTTTAATTAGAAGGTCAAAATAAAGACACAAACAGAATTTTAAAGTCTAAGTCAAGTCTACATCGAAATAAGCAGTATCCAAGTAACTTAGAGCTTGGTAATAAAGATGCCACGACCTTACTCCCAAACCGTTTCAATAAGGGGTGTGTATGTGAGACAGAAATTAAGAACACAAGGTAAGCAAACTGCAAAGTTAAAAAGTAATCGAGAATAACTGAAATGTCCAATTTCTAAAAGCTTCCTAACATAGTGCATAAAACTACAGAGAGCTGTTGGCCAAAATGGGACTGCCTAAAAAAAGGCCTCCCAGACTGCAATGACTGCGGTCCTTTAAGTGCCTGAGACCCCGTCTGATGGGTTGCAGGAGTCTAGGGATACTCCAGCAGGTCCCTGACAGACGCGGTCAAGGCTTTGGGTCCCCGGGCCCTCGGACAGAGGCCGCTGGGCCTGCTTCCAAGGAAAAGCGAGCAGGGAGGCACAGCCCCGGAATTTTCCTCCCTCACTCATTCATTCTCTGATTCACTGGTTCCTGGAGGCGGTTCCCAGGGACGCGCGGAGGACAGGCGGAGCGCCGGCGGCCGGGGCTGGGTGCGGTCGGGCGCCTGGGGCTGTGGAGAGCGAGGCGGGCCAGGGGGCGCGGGCAGGGGGCGCTCGCAGCAGGCGCCCGGGGGGCGGGCTCGGCTGCCTTCGCCGGAAGTGAGTGGCTGGCGACGGGCGGGGGGCGGCGGGGAGCGAGCGGCCGGGCGCGAGTCTGTCCGCCCGTCGGCCGCCCGGCCCTCAGCCCCGCCTTCTGCGTCTCGGCCGGACGCGGCCGCACTCGGCTCTGCCGCCGCCGGGCGCTCCGGCCGCCCCGCCCGCCGCGCGCGCCGCCCCGCCCCCGCCGCCGCCGCCGCCCGGCCGGTCAGTCAGTCAGTCAGTCACGGAGCGCGCGGCGCGGGAGCTGCGGGCGCTCGCGGCGTCTCCCGGGAAGGAGCGCCGCGCCTGACAAGGAGGCGGCGGCAGCGGCTGCCCAGCCCGGGGCCGTTCCGGAGCCGTGCCCGCCGGAGGACCGAGCCGTTGCCGCGGTGAGTGCTCAGCCTCGCCCTCGGGGCCGGCCGAGGGAGCTGGCGGGGCGCGGGGCTGGGAAGCGCAGCCGTCGCTCCCGCCTCCATTTTCCCGGCGCCCGGCCCCGCCATCCGGACGCGGTGCGGGCGGCCGAGCCTGGGGTGGGGTCGGGGCCGGGGCTGGTGGGACCTCGCCCGGCCGGTGGGTGGGGGTCAGCGGAGCTCGGGCTGCACCCTGCGCCCCCGGGGGCCGCGACAGAGGGAGACAATGAGATGCAAGGCCGCCTGGGGAGGGTGCGGTTGGGCTTCTCCGACCCGGCTCTGGGGGCTGGTGGCCCGGGACCGCGGGGAGGCAAGGACTCTTCCTTCCCCCGAATAGCCGCAGAAACCAGTGATTCGGTGTCTGGGGTTCCTCGGATTTCGGTGCCCCGCATCTTTCGTAAATGAGTTCAGTGCAGAGATTGAGAAAGGCGGGGCACCTTCCGTGTTTTCTTTCTAATTAGGCAAGCTAAGTAATTGCTCCATGGCTTTTGAGCCCATCTCATCTGTGTGTGTGTGTGTGCATTCCCGCCGGAAATCCAAACTGCAGCTCATGGTGGGGGGCGGGGGGGCAAGAGGAGATGGAAGGCAGTGAAGTAATATCAGGGTGCCTTCGTCTTAAGACGGTTTGAGAGATGTGGTTTCTTATTCAGACAGCGTCTTAGGGTGTCCCCACTGTGTGAGCTGGAAACCGCATAAGTCATTGCTTGTAAGCACGAAGACGTGGCTTAGGATGAAATAAGAGCTTTGAGGAAGGGTGTAAGCGTTGCATCAAATGTGACTTTGTATGGCTCTCGTATATTGTGTGGGAAGAGCCGTTGGGGAAAAGCTGAGAGAACCGAACGGTTCTTCCCTGTGCCTCCCGGTAAGGGTTGGTGTTGTCTGCAGCGTTTGTCTTGGAGATGTGTGTAAAGTCCGCTGTTAGGGAACAGTAAAGCTAACCGGTTAGGGGTGGGGCGTGATGGTGGTGGTAAAAAGGTGGCAGTGAGTCCGGAGGAATACTCAGTTCAGCAAGTATTTATGGAATAGCTGCTATCTGTTAGGCAGGGTGGAGGACATAAAGTGAACAAGACTGTAGCTTATCGTGGTGTTTCGAAAGAGGTCTTTGAAGCCAGGGGAACCAGCTGCCCCGTATACACTGGAATTGGCTGGTAGTGTGACGTTGGATAAGCTATTGCACTCTCAACAGTATGCTTCTCAGTCAGTAAAATGGGAATAACTAAGACCACCTGCTTGCCTCTGGAGGTGGTTGTCAAACGGATTAAATGAGATAATGTGTGCAGAATGCCTAGTACCTGGCAGGGCACCAAAGATGTTTAACAAATGTTAATTCCCTTCCTCTCTAGCCTGCTGTGCCTAAGATTTTCTTGGGGGAAGGTGGGGAAAGAAGTGAATGTAGGTAATGGTAATGCCAAACATTACATAATTAAATGTTGAACTAGAGGTGCAAAATAGGGAAGTGAAGAGGCGAGGGAATGATTCTAAATTGGGAGCACTGGGGGGAAATCCGTGGAAGCTGTGGCGTTTAAGTGGGACCTTGAAGGATGAGTAGGATTTCAGCTGGTGTAGATGGAGATGAGGGCATTCCGAGTGGGGGTGGCGTTCTCCTTTGAGAGAGGCCTTGAGGAGGAAGAGCCGTGGGGGAAGGGCAAAATTAGAGACGCTCAGGTTTTTTAGCTCTTGTTCATCTGACCTTCAAAGATTGTCTGTTATTTTGCTTTCTGTGTTGTGAATTTCCCAGAAAACAGACCTAGCCTGTAAGTACAGATATGTCTACACAGTTCAACACATGATTTTTTGGATGAAACATTTTGTGTTATTTGGACTGCTGCTCTCTCCTGTTTGAATTTAATAAGGAATTATTTGTAGGTATTTCCTTATGATGCATATTAGTTCTGTTTGGTAGAAAAAGCTGCTGATATTTCAGAGTCAGTGGTTGCATTAAGATTATTATGTGGCAAGTAACTGGCTGAAAGGCACGGAGTAGTGAGGACCTATTGGGTGTGTCTCAAACTCTTGGTCAGTATCACTTGTTTTCACAAATATTTTAACACTTCATTTTCAGAAGCGGTGTCTTTGAAACTAATTAAACTGACTTTTCTTTTGGTTTGGCTACCTTTTGATTTCCACCCCACGCGTAATTATTCATTAGATTAGCATGGTAGATGACTATCACACTATTATTCAGACTCTTGGACATATATTATAAAATCTCATGACTGTACTTGGTTCTGAAGTAGTTGAATGTGAGCATTAGTATCATTGACCTCAAATTCTTTTTTTTTTTTTTTTTGACCTCAAATTCTTATTCTAAGAAGATTAATGTTAGCAAACAAGCTATGTGAGTTCATATACCTTGAACTCGCAATTCCTTTACCAGTAAAATGAGAAATTGGGTTAAATCACTGGTTTTCAGTCTACGTTTTACTGAGGTCTGTAATTTTGAGGAGGACCTTCAGAGGTACTCCAGCTGTTTGAGTTTAATCTCATTTAAAATGTGTTTTAAACCTATAGGAACACTGGAGTGGGTTGCCATTGCCTTCTCCAGGGGGTCTTCGCAACTCAGGATCTTCCCGGGTCCTCCCGACCCAGGAATCGATCTGGGGTCTCCCACACTGCAGGCAAACTACTGTCTGAGCCACCAAGGGCTCCAATAAAAAGGACCTATTTTATGACATACATTGTTTTAAGTACTTTACATGTATTGGCTTCATCCTTGCTGTAATCCTATGATACAGGTTCTGTAACCGTTTGAGAAAAAAGGCACAGGCTACAGAGCTATAAAGTGGCAGAGCTGTGTTTGAAAACAGATAGCATAACTCGTAAGCTTATGTTCCTTATGGCATTCCTATATTGCCAATAAAAAATAAAAAACACACTATATATATATTTTGTGTGTGTGTGTGTGTGGTAAAATATACCACATAAAGAGTTTCCCAGGTGGCTCCATGGTAAGGAATCCGCCTGCTAATGCAGGAGACCTAGGTTTGATCCCTAAGTCGATAAGGTCCCCTGGAGGAGGAAATGGCAACCTACTCCAGTATTCTTGCCTGAAGAAGCCAATGGGCAGAGGAACCTGGTGGGCTGTAGTCCATGGGGTTGCAGAGAATCCAACACGACAGCACACATGCATGACACATACAGCATAAAATTTACCATTTTAATCATTTTTTTCATTTTAATCATTTTTAAATGTACAGTTCAGTGGTATTAAATACTTTTATATAGTTGTGCACACGTCATGATTGTCGATCTCTAGAACCTTTTCATCCTCCTATACTGAAGCTGTATCCATTAAACATTAACTCCCCAACCCCTTTCCCTCTGGCCCTTGATAACACTTTTCTACTTTGTCTCTGTGATTTGACTACTCTAGATATATCTTATAAATGAGATCATGTAATATTTATTTTGTATCTGACTCATTTCGCTTAGGGTAATGTCTTCAAGGTTCATCCGTGTTGGAGCATGAATCAGAATTGCATTCCTTTTTAAGGCTGAATAACAGTCCATTGTGTGTGTGTGTGTCTGTGTGTGTGTGTATATATATATGTATATATATCCCATTTTGTTTGTTCATCTGTAGATGGACATTTGGTTTCCACCTTTTGGCTGTTGTAATACTGCTCTGAACTTTGGTGTACACACATCTGTTCAAGTCCCTGCTTTCACTTCTTCGGGATATATACCCAGAAGTGGAACTGCTGGATCATATGGTAATTTTGTGTTGAATTTTTGAGGAACCGCCACACCGTTTTCTACAGCAGCTGCAGCATTTTACAGTCCTGCCAGCACAAGGGTTCCAGTTTCTCCACATCCTCACCTCAACACTTGTCATTTTCTGTGATTTTGATAATAGCCACTCCTGGTGGTAAAGAATCCGCCGGCAATGCAGGAGACCTGGGTTCAATCCGTGGGTTGGGAAGATCCCCTGGAGAAGGGAACGGCTACCCACTCCAATATTCTGGCCTGGAGAATTCCATGGGGTCACAAAGAGTTGGGCACGACTGAGTAACTTTCACTTCACTTAATGAGTGCCACTTAATGAAGTGGCATCTCTTTGTGGTTATGATTTGCATTTTTCCTAATGATTAGTGATGTAGAGCATCTTTTCTTGTGCTTATTGGCCATCTGTGTATCTTTGTAGAAATGTCTGTCCAGGTCCTTTGCCAGTTTTAAAAATTGTTTTGTTGTTGTTGAATTATAGCAATTCTTTATACACTCTGGATACTAAATCTCATATCAGATCCATGATTTACATTTTTTCTTCTTCTATGGGTTGCCTTTTTACTCTGTTGATAGTGTCCTTTGATGTACAAAAGTCCTTCATTTTAATGATATCCACTTCATCAGTTTTTCTCTTTTGTTGACTGTGCTTTTGGTGTCCAAGAAATCATTGCCAAATCCAGTCTCAGGAAGCTTTCCACCTGTGTTTTCTTCTAAGAGTTCCATAGTTTTAGCTATTATATTTAGCGCTATGATCCATTTTGAGTTAATATTTGCATATGGTTTTAGGTAAGGGTACAGCTTCATCCTTTGCTTGTGGATATCCAGTTTTTCTAGCACCATTTTAACACTCTTGTGTACATAAATATAAAATTTGTCACATTGCAAACAGTAGTGTTTTATGGTTATACCTGGTTTATTGTGGCAGGGGGAGGGCAAGCATTCCTTAGAATAAAACATCTTTTACTGTCTCTGCTTATTTGTGAATTTTAAATAGGTAAGGAAAGTTGTAGTTTGCAGTAAATTTTTAAAAAATTTGAGTCCTGTGCAAGTCTATTCATATAGAATTGTCTAAACAATACATTACTATGGTACATGAACTGTGTTCAGCTAAATGACAGGCACAACTGAAGCCAGTTCCTTTGGGGCATACTCATCCTGTGTATGTCAGTTTGTTTAGTAACAAATGAATATATAGCACTAGGTCCTGGTGTATTACAGATGTTTTATAGCTCATTGGAAGTTTGGGTTTTTCTTGTTTGCCTTGTAAGCAGTTTTTACATATGATTACTAACTCATATTGAAAGAAAAAGTCTTATTTATATCTTTATTAATTAATTTAATTGAAGCATATCCAGACACTAGGATAAGCAAACCATTAAAAGCTACTAACAAAACAAAACAAAAGCTGCTACCTACTTTCAACTACTATGGAAATAAATGGGTTGCTTAGGTGTCAAGAGTAACTAACATCTCTAACACTCAATTTGTCTCTTCGAGTTTGTAACAAATTATAATGTATTTGAACATGAAGTGGTATTAATAGTGCTTCTGTAGTTATATATATTTGGCATGCTGAATAAGATTTCTTCTGGAAAAGTTTTGTTGTGTTGTGAAATATTAGAAAACCCCCAATTATGTGATGTCTAAGCTTCATCCCATGCTCTTATCACTATTCTTTTAAGATATATTATTTACCACACTTTGGGACAGGTGTCTTAAAATACATCACTCATAACTTAAAAATTGACTTTTTAAAACTCATTATATATTCTGCTATTCATAAAACATTTACTGTTAGCTATGCTTTAGGCAGAGATATACATAATGGAGAAAAGAAAGAGAGAGATATTCTCCCCTCCAAAATAGAGAGAATGTTAATTTAAATGCAGGATACAAGGATTCAGTAGAGAATGTAATTAAGGGAGCAGAGTCTAAAGAAACTGTGTGTGTGTGTGTGCTGTCACTTCAGTTGTGTCCACCCCATGGACCGTGTAGCCCACCAGGCTCCTCTGTCCGTGGGATCCTCCAGGCAAAAATACTGGAGTGGGTTGCCATTGCCTTCTCCAGGGGATATTCCCGAGCCAGGGATCAAATCCGTGTCTCTTATGTCTCCGGCACTGGCTGGTGGGTTCTTTACCACTAGCACCAGCTAAAATGGGTGAATAGTTAGGCTTGGAAAAGAAGGGACAGGTCATCCCTTTCAGTTCAGTTCAGTCGCTCAGTCGTGTCCAACTGTTTGTGACCCCATGGACTGCAGCACGTTAGGCTTCCTTGTCCATCACCAAGTCCTGGAGCCTACTTAAACTCATGTCCATCATGTTGGTGATGCCATCCAACCATCACATCCTCTGTCGTCCCCTTCTCCTCCCGCCTTCCGTCTTTCCCAGCATCAAGGTCTTTTTCCAGCGAGTCGGTTCTTGTCATCAGGTGGCCAAAGTATTGGAGCTTCAGCATCAGTCCTTCCAGTGAATATTCAGGACTGTTTTCCTTTAGGATTGACTGGTTGGATCTCTTTGCAGCGCAAGGGACTCTCAAGAGTCTTTTGCAACACCACAGTTGAAAAACATAAATTCTTTGGCACTCAGTTTTCTTTATAGTCCAACTCTCACATCCATGCATGACTACACATGCATCACATCCATAGCTTTGACTAGACAGACCTTTATTGGCAATGTAATGTCTCTGCTTTTTAATACGTTGTCTAGGTTGGTCATAATTTTCCTTCCAAGAAGCAAGCATCTTTTAATTTCATGGCTGCTCTCACCATCTGCAGTGATTTTGGAGCCCCCCAAAATAAAGTCTCTCACTGTTTCCATTGTTTTCCCATCTATTTGCCATGAAGTGATGGGACCAGATGCCATGATCTTAGTTTTCTGAATGTTGAGCTTTAAGCCAACTTTTCCACTCTTTCACTTTCATCAAGAGGCTCTTTAGTTCATCTTCACTTTCTGCCATAAGAGTGGTGTCATCTGCATATCTGAGGTTATTGATGTTTCTCCCGACAATCTTGATTCCAGCTGTGCTTCATCCAGCCCGGCATTTCACATGATGTACTCTGCATATAAGTTAAATAAGCAGGGTGACAATGTACAGCCTTGACATACTCCTTTCCTGATTTAGAACCAGTCTGTTGTTCCATGTCAAGTTCTAACTGTTGCTTCTTGACCCTGAATACAGATTTCTCAGGAGGCAGGTAAGGTGGTCTGATAGTCCCATCTCTTGAAGAATTTTTCAGTTTGTTGTGATCCACACAGAGGCTTTGGCATAGTCAATAAAGCAAAAGTAGATGTTTTTCTGGAACTCTCTTGCTTTTTCGATGATCCAGCGAATGTTGGCAATTTGATCTTTGGTTCCTCTGCCTTTTCTAAGTACAGCTTGAACATCTGGAAGTTCACGGTTCACATACTGTTGAAGCCTAACTTGGAGAATTTTGCGCGTTACATTTCTAGTGTGTGAAACTAGTGCAGTTGTGCGGTAGGTTGAACATTCTTTGGCATTGCCTTTCTTTGGGATTGGAATGAAAACTGACCTTTTCCAGTCCTGTGGCCACTGCTCAGTTTTCCAGATTTGCTGTCATATCGAGTGCAACACTTTCACAGCATCATGTTTTAGGATTTAAAATAGCTCAACTGGAATTCCATCACCTCCACTAGCTTTGTTCGTAGTGATGCTTCCTAAGGCCCACTTGACTTTGCATTCCAGGATGTCTGGCTGTAGGTGGGTGATCACACCATCGTGGTTATCTGGGTCATGAAGATCTTTTTTGTATAGTTCTTCTGTGTATTCTTGCCACCTCTTCTGAATATCTTCTGCTTCTGTTAGGTCCATACCATTTCTGTCCTTTACTGTGCCCATCTTTGCATGAAATGTTCGCTTGGTATCTCTAATTTTCTTGAAGAGATCTCTAGTCTTCCCCATTCTGTTGTTTTCCTCTATTTCTTTGCACTGATCATTGAGGAAGGCTTTCTTATCTCTCCTTGCTATTCTTTGGAACTCTGCCTTCAAATGGGTCTATCTTTCCTTTTCTCTTTTGCCTTTAGCTCCTCTTCTTTTCTCAGCTATTTGTAAAGCCTCATCAGACAACCAGTTTGCCTTTTTTCATTTCCTTGTCTTGAGGATGGTCTCGATCACTGCCTCCTGTACAGTGTCATGAACCTCCGTCCATAGTCGTCCTTTTACATGAGAAGAAAAGCAAGATTGGGTGGCCCATAATTGATGTCATTGCATGGCCCTTAAAATGTAAGCCCCCTGGTGAAGAATAGTGAAATCTGGAGAAAATTAGAACTGTAAACATATTGAAATAGACTCATATTTTGTAGAATTACAGGAGTATGATTTTGTATTGTGCTTGAAGATTGAATGCTTTTTTGGAAATTATGTTTAGAATGATCTTACTAAGTTTGATATGTGAAGAAAACTGCTAAGTCAGTACAGCAAAATCACTAATAATATGACTTGCAAATACAGCGTATTCTTTAAGTGTCCCAGATTGTACTTGCATCTATCCATGGTTCTAAGCATGGTTTATTTTTCCTAATTTTTCTAGTTAAAATCCTACACATCTTTTGAGTCCCAGTTCCATTGCCATCCACCTTTGTGAAGCTGTTTGATACCAGCTAGAATTCTTTGCCTTCTTCATTCCTCTAGATCTTACTTGATTTGCCCTATGTTGTTGATAACTGTGTACTGTCTTAAATACCCAAGTCTGGAGTATTGAATCCAGTTTTACTCATCTGAAATGTCTCTTAGTCCCTTAAATACAACAGAAATGCAGTGAAAAAGGATTAAATGAAAGCCATTATTTGAAGAATACGTTATAGTTGGTGTTACATCTCTGAAAGGATCCATAAAAATCTAATAATGTTTATTTTATTTATAAAGAAGAATTCTTTCTCGGCTTATTTGGTTTATTTTATAATGTAACAAGTGACTTTAGAGATTTGTGAAGGGAATCAGTGATCCCTGTTATCTGTGAATAGAGTGCTTTATAAATGTTACTAATAGCTCAAAAAGCTTTTTGTTTACCCTAAGTTTTGAAAATAAATATATGTATTTTTAAAGCAGGCATAATGAATACGATGCATTATGTTTGAAAAATCTTGGTTTTACTGCTTAGTAATACAAAAATTCTAAAGTCTGAATCTTAAATCTATTTATTTTGGTGCTTGGTTTTAATGCTTGTCTTAGCTAAAAGGCAGCTCATGGAGGGACATACACCTAAAGATTATAAAGTGCTTCTTTGGCTATACTTTCTAAATGGAGATACTCATTTTTAAATTTCTGTCCATCAGTTATTCAGATTTGACTAACAAAGTTTGCCTTCCTGTGCAAACCAATGTGAAGATTTGTGTTTATATGTTTTTAATAAATATATTCAAAATCCACAGAAACTGTATGGAAGGCATTTAAAGAGTTGTTAGAAAGTGGTTTCTCTGTTTTTAGAGAGTGCAGGTATGAGGTTTCAAGATGACATACATTATCGTCTTTTGGAATACAGTTATTTTCTTACCAAGTTTTAAAATGCTGCTTTTACCTTTAAGGTATACATAGATTAACCATGTTATTGTTTTTAAAAATAACTGCTAACAGTCACTTATCACAGAACATCAGCAAATTTAGACTTTATTTTGGTAAAGATAAATGTTTAACTCACCTTTAAAGTTAAATTTGATAACACTTTTTTTTTTTTAATTTAGAAAGTTTTTATTTGCTTGACTTAACAGATTGACGTATCTTAATGTACCATACATTATGTCTTCTAATGTACTTTATTCATTTTTCATATCAATCACTGAATAATTAAAAGGTATTTCTTTTTCTTAACAAGTATCAAAACACTTCATAGTACCACTTTACTCTGCAAAATTTTGATAACACTTTTAAAATACTTTGCCATGAGACACCAATAAACCTGTTTAGTATAAAATACTTATGGGCGCTCCTTAGCCACATCAATAATATCATGTAATACTTTGGTGCTTTTTCTGCTTCAAGCTGCAGTAGTTGCTTTTGAGGTTAAACCTTATTTTCCCCGCCTCAACTTAATTTTGTTGAGATCAAAGCAACTGCTTCATGAAGGATTTTATAATATAGTTTTTCCATTAAGTATTGTTTCTATTAAGAAAATCATTTAGTGTAACGATGTATCTTCCCTGAAACACCAGTCCATTGTAGCAGTTTACAAAAAGGTGCGTTCTTTATTTCAATTTTGAAAAAGAAACCAGCCGATATTATCTCTCTTCCCGCCAAGTATTTAGAATCACTTAGTACCAGAATACTTAGATTACTTAACATATGTGATGTGTGACTTTCTGACAGGTGGCCATAATGAAGAGGGCAGTGTCATTTTGTATGTTAAGGATACACATATATTGTATTACATTATATTGTACTTAAAATACATGTGTGTATTGAGATAAAGATTAAATGTAAATGGAACTCCTAATTTTTTTATGACCTAATGGATCATCAGTCATACTTCCTGGGTTATAATCACCTCCATTTTGGAAATCACTGTACACTTTTATTGAATTATTGTTGATAATAATGAGCCTTTCATATTAAGTTCCACTTCATAGTGTACAGTATACTTTTATGAGACCAATCTTAAAAATAAAGCACTTGGGACAAGACATTCTGATTTTCTTACTAATTGGAAAGAAATGTTTGTGGAAGAAATTAGACAAATTTTGACAAAATGAGACCTTAATAAAATTTATCCTTTACCATCATTGAAATTATTGGCTTACTTTGGAAGCTTAAGTTTGGACTTTACATTATGCTTTCAGGAATTAGTTAAGGTGAATTAAATGTACCCATTTAAAATTTAATTTAGTAATTCAGTAGTGTTAAGTGACATAATTTTTCCTTGTTCATAGTGAGCATTTTTTCATTTCTATGACAGTACCCTTTCCCTTTCTCTACTGCAACTGCAGCCACAGTTGCTTCATCACATGTTTATTTTGCCTGTTCTAGAATTTTATATTAGTTGAATCAAATGTATGTGCTCCTTTGTCTCTGACTTCTTGCCCTCAACCTGATGCTTTTACATCTATCCACATTGTTTTTTATTCTGGCATAATATATTCAACTGTATGAATATTGAATGTACCATAGATTGTTTATCCTGTTCCTGTTGATGGGCACCTGGGCTGTTTCCAGTTTGGGTCTACTATGAAGAAAACTGCCATGAATATTTTTGTTCAAGTCTGTTTGTAAACAAATATTTCATTTCTCTTACATAGCAGAGTGGAATTTCTAGGTCATAGGTAGATGTCCTTCCCCTTTTTAAAGACTTGTATTTTGGGAGGGGGGATCGGGATGGGGAATACGTGTAACTCTATGGCTGATTCATATCAATGTATGACAAAACGCACTGAAATGTTGTGAAGTAATTAGCCTCCAACTAATAAAAAAAATAAATAAAATAAAAATTAAAAAAAAAAGAAAGAAAAAAGTGGTTCATTTAGCTTTGCAGTGCAGATCTTTGAAATACTGACACTCTTCATTATATAATATCAAAAAAATCACATTCATTAATCTTCAGAAAGTCTTGATCATCAGAAAAATCTTCAAGTACTGGAAAGCTGTCAAGCTCCAGGTGGCAGATTCAGGTTTTCCAAAACACTGATCTTTGTTTTTTATCTTAAATTTTACCATCGTCAATAAATAATTTTTCCCCCCTTAAAAAAAAATAAATAAATAAAATAAAGACTTGTATTTGAAGAACAACATACTTTAGAGCCTCTTGATGAAAGTGAACGAGGAGAGTGAAAAAGTTGGCTTAAAACTCAACATTCAGAAAACTAAGATCATGGCATCTGGTCCCATCACTTCATGGCAAATAGATGGGGCAACAGTGACAGACTTTATTTTGGGGGGCTCCAAAATCACTGCAGATGGTGACTGCAGCTATGAAATTAAAAGACGCTTTGCTCCTTGGAAGAAAAGTAATGACCAACCTAGATGGCATATTAAAAAGCAGAGACATTACTCTGCCAATAAAGGTCTGTCTAGTCAAAGCTGTGGTTTTTCCAGTAGTCATATATGGATGTGAGAGTTGGACTGTAAAGAAAGCTGAGTGCCAAAGAATTGATGTTTTTGAACTGTGGTGTTGGAGAAGACTCTTGAGAGTCCCTTGCACTGCAAAGAGATCCAACCAGTCCATCCTAAAGGAAATCAGTCCTCAATATTCATTGGAAGGACTGATGCTGAAGCTGAAACTCCAGTACTTTGGCCACCTGATGCGAAGAGCTGACTCATTTGAAAAGACCCTGATGCTGGGGAAGATTGAAGGCCGGAGGAGAAGGGGACGACAGAGGATGAGATGGTTGGATGGCATCACGGACTCAGTGGACATGAGTTTGAGTAAACTCTGGGAGTTGGTGATGGACAGGGAGGCCTGGCGTGCTGCAGTCCATGGAGTCGCCAAGAGTTGGACACAACTGAGCAACTGAACTGACCGATACACACTTTATTAGGTGTCTAGAAGCTGAATACTCTTGTATAACCAGTATGCAGGTGAAAAAGGAAATAACCAGTGTGCCAGAAACCCCCCTAATTTTACTTCTCTGTACATCTAAACTGTCATGAATAGCCACTGCCTGGACTCCTAACTCTAACTTTGCTGTAAAGTTTTTTGGTTTGCTTGTTTCTTTAAGTATTTTTGACTTTATTGATGTATAATTTGCACATACTAAACTGCACACATTAAAGGGACAGCATTTGACAGCTTTTCATACCCTTGTCACTGCAGTCAGGGCAGGGACCGTTATCATCATCCCTAGTCCCTTCACGTCCCTCTCTCAGTCATCCTGTCTTCCACTGTCTCTGTGCAACTTGTCCTGTGGATTAGTTTGAACTCTTTATAATTTGATGTATGTAATCACACAGTGTTCTCTCTCTCTATTCTGGCTTAGTTTTATACAGGATAATGATTTTTTTATTAACAAGTCTATACAAAAGTCTTTGTTTTAACATTTCAAAGAATCACATGTTCATTCCCACAGGGTTACCAGACTGGGCCACCGGTAAGTTACCCGCAGAGCAGGACTTGGAAGATTATTGCCCAGCTTTTCGACGGGTTGACTTGGGACCAGGCAGCCACCTTTCCCACAGCTGGGTTCCAAATAATGATTCAGAGAATGATTATAGATCAGTATAATAGAATAATGATTTTTAGATCGTTCCATATTGTTGCTTGGATTAGTTTCCTTTTTTCTTTTTCACTACTGAATGGTATTACATTGTTATATACTGCATTTTGTTTATCCATTCACCTGTTGATAGTGCTGTTTAGGTTGCTTTCATTTACCAATAAAACCACTATGACATTTTGTACAAATGGAGAGAGATACATGCACACATACACCTCTAAAACTATATTTTTATTTCTCTTGGATAAATACTATGAGGACGTGCTGGGTTATATAGGGTGCATGTATTTTTAATTTTTTAATGAACTGGCAAACTTTTCCAAACCTGTGTAATTTTATGTATGCAACAGCATGATATGACAATTTTAATTTTTCCACATCCTAGCACTTGGTATCGTCAGTCATTTTCATTCTAGTTATTGGAGTGGATATATAGTAACATCTCATTGTGGTTTTAATTTGCATTTCCCTGATTACTAATAATGTTGAGCAACTTTTCATACTATTTTGCCATTTAGGACATGACTGTAAGCTTTTGCCCATTTAAAAAATTGAGTTGTTTTATCTTTTTTTTACTTAGTTGCAGCAGTTCTTTAATATTCTAAATACAAGTCCTTTGTCAGGTATATTTGTAAGTGTCTTTTCTTAGTTTGTGGCTTGCTTATTTATTTTTTAGTGATGTCTTTGAGATCGCAGAAGTTTTTATATTGAACTTCATCAAAATGATCAATATTTCCTTTTATAGTTAGTGATTTCTTTGTCCTGATAAATCTTGGTCTGCACTAAACTTGTTAAGATACCTCCCTATGGCTTTTCCTAGGAGGTTTGTTATTCTAGCTTTCACATTTCAGTCTGTGGTCCATTTTGTTTATGGTGTGATGTGAAAGTCACCCCCCTCATCCTGTATTTATATCTGTTTGTTCCAGCATCACTTGTTTTAAAATGCTTTGCATTTTTGTCAGTTGTATCTCAGTGAAGCTGAGGAAAAACCTCTTTCCTTTCCTCCTTCCCTGCTTTGACATCTTTGTTGAAAATATTGGACAATATAAGTGTGGGTCTGTTTCTATACTCTGTTCTGTTGCACTGATGTAATTCTCTCTTCTTTTTCCTAGTACTACATTGTCTTGATTACTGAGCCTTATAGTGAGTAAGAAGTCAAGGTAGAGTAAGACCCCAAGTTCTTTTCCCTAATTGTTTTTGACAATTTTAGGTCATTTCCTTTTTATATAAATTTTAGAATTAGATGTTGGGATATGGATTATAATTGCATTGAATTTGAATTTCATTTTGAAATTGAATTTCAATATGGGGAGAATTGCCATATAGCAATGTTGTATCTTCCAATCTATTAACATGGTATATCTGTCCATTTATTTAGATCTCTAATTTCTCTCAGCAGTGTTTTAAATATTTCCATTGGCATAGAATAAACATTGCCTCCTATTTGTGTCTTTTTTTTTTTTTAACAGTCAAATCATACTTTACTACAAGTTTATGATATAAGTAAAGATTTGGCATGGAGATTTTTCTGTGTGATAACCTTGCCTAATGCATGGATGTCACACCTTTTCTGATGTGGTGGTGGTGTTCAGTCACTCAGTTGTGTTGACTGTTTGCGACCTCATGGACTGTAGCATGCTAGGCTTTCCTGTTCTTCACTATCTTCCAGAGTTTGCTCAAACTCATGTCTATTGAGTTGGTGATGCCATCCAACCATCTCATCCTCTGTTGCTCCCTTCTCCTCCTGCCCTCAGCTTTTCCCAGCATCAGGTTATTTTCCAGTGAGTCCACTGGTCGCATCAGGTGGCCAAAGTATTGGAGCTTCAGCATCAGTCCTCCCAATACATGTTCAGGGTTGATTTCCTTTAGGATGGACTGATTTGATCTCTTTGCTGTCTAAGGGACTTTCAGGAGTCTTCTCCAACACCACAGTTCAAAAGTATCAATTCTGCGGTGCTTAGCTTTCATTATAGTCCACCTCTCACATCCATACATGACTACTGGAAAAACTATAGCTTTGACAATACTGACCTTTGTTGGCAAAATAAGGTCTCTGCTTTTTAACACGTGGTCTAGGTTGTCAAGGCCTTTCTTCCAAGGAGCAAGCGTCTTTCAGTTTCATGGCTGCAGTGACTGTCCACAATGTTTTTGGAGCCCCAGAAAATAAAGTCTGTCACTGTTTGCATTTCTTCCCCATCTGTTTGCCATGAAGTGATGGGACTGAATGCCATAATCTTAGTTTTTTGAGTGTTAAGTTTTAAGCCAGCTTTTTCAGTCTTCTCTTTCACCTTCATCAAGAGGCTCTTCCGTTCCTCTTCAATTTCTGCCATAAGGGTTGAGTCATATGCATATCTGAGGTTGTTGATATTTCTTCCAGCAATCTTGATTCCAGCTTGTGATTCATCCAGCCTGGCATTTTGCATGATGCTCTGCATATAAGTTAAATAAGCAGGGTGACAGTATACAGCCTCGACATACTCCTTTCCCAGTTTTGAACCAGTCTGTTGTTTCTGCTTCTTGATGTGACAGTGCTCCAAACGGAGAAGACTGAACCACATCTTCAGGAACGTTAAAGCCAAAGTTTGCAGCTTCAGTTATTGGCATAATCGTTTTCACTTGTATGGTTGTGGCTATTAATACTTAAAGAGGCTTATCTTTATTAACATAACCATAGTTGTAGAATCAGAAGTAAAACAGAATCTTATCACTTTAATTGGGGCATGAGTTCTTACCAGAGGGTTTTGAGTTTGCATTTTGCACTTTACTGTCCTCTCTTCCCCCTTTCATTAGTTACACTAATGGAAATATGCAATTCTTGTGCTCTGCTGTGCTTGGTCACTCAGTCGTGTCTGACTCTGTGTGACCCCGTGGACTGTAGCCCACCAGGCTCCTCTGTCCATGGGGATTCTCCAGGCAAGAACACTGGAGGGATCTAGGTATCCAACCCAGGTCTCCCTCGTTGCAGTTGGATTCTTTACCATCTGAGCCACCAGGGAAGCCCCATGCAACTCTTAGAAGTGTATGAAGAAGAAAATAAAACATAATCCTACTGCCCAGAATTGATTACAGTTAAAATTTTTGGTATATTTTCTGTGTATGTGTGTGTGCGCCTATTTGTATAGCTCACTATTGTATGTGTAATTTAGTTCTTATTTCATTCAAATGCTTGTATCACTAGCATTTCCCCTTGCGTTAAATGCTTTATGAATTTACAACATCTGTATTGTAATACAGGATGGACATAAAACACACTTGAATTTACTCAGTTTTTCTTTTCTTGTGGGATATTTATTTGCCTTTCTTCTCCCATTTGTGTGTGTGTGTATTTGGCTTTAGTAACCATACTTTTCACAATCTTTGTGTTTTGAATTTCTTCTGTCTTAAATTTGGAAAAATTTTAAACTGAAGTGTAAAATATGATAGACATCTACATGCTTATCACGAGGAGTAGTCAGTTATTTGTATTTTGCTTCAAATAATTTGTTTAAGGAGAAGTAACAGGTAAAAATCCTCCCCCAGAAAACAGTTCATGCTGTTCTGCATATTTTAGTGCAGATTTACTTATTATTCTCTCTGCTTTTAATTTCATATAAACAAATTTATATCTTTAAAATTTTGCCTTTTTCACTCAACTATGTGATTTGAAACTATTCATACAGTTTCTTGTAGATCCAGTTCATTCTTTTTATCAGAATAAGCTAGTTTTCCATTCCCCTTCTGAGGAGGGATAGTTAAAGAGGATGCCACAGTGAACATCCTCTTATATTTCTCCCGGTGCTTGTCTCTTACATGTTTGGACACTGAGAAGTGGTATTGCAGGATCATAAAGTACATAATCTCCAGAAGGCTCTCCAAAAGGGTGGGAAATAAATGTCCCCCCTGGCAGTTTTCTCATTGCTCCACAACCTCGCCACCTCTTCATTTTATCAGACTTATTATTTTTGCCAACTTGTTGAATATGAAATCTGTGGTTTTTTTTTAGTACATTTCTAGAAATATAGTTGCTAGGATAAGGAGTACAAGGCTCTGTAGCATATTCAATGAATTTTTTTTATCCTTGGAAATTGTATTCTTTCAAATGTTCATTAAGAAATGTTCTCTAATCACAAGTTAAAACTTTTAAAGAGTTTTAAATAAAAACATTGTTGTTTATGTTTATTCACAGTGGGGTATAAGGGTTTTGTTTAAAGAAGTATGATCTGTTCTGCCTGTAAGAGTGTTTGATACTGGAGCATTGCCTAAAATGCATTAATAACTCTTATGTTGTGACATCTGTGTAGATAATTTAGATGATTATTTGGCTAACAGAACCCTTGACTGATTTTACTTCCTGCAAGCTTTTTGGAGAAACATATTTATTTTTTAAATCATGTAGAATCAAGTAAAATATCCAGTGATATATTTTTTCATTTCTGCAAGTATTTGATGACTGTGTATACTGATTTACTCTGAGAATGCTGAATGTATTCTTGCAAAAGTTGTCTTCTCTAACCTTTTTCTCCACTCTGTGTGTGTGTGTGTGTGTATAATAAAAAACATTTCCCATTTAAAATATTGTAACATAGACACGTTAGTTTTAAAAGTAAAGAATATGAAAGATGTAAAAGTTGTTTTCTTTTGCTGGAGATTGTAATAAAACTGCCTGAGGCAGGGACCATGGCTACCCTTTAAATAGCTGTATTCTCTGTGTTTATCTATATGACAGCCGGCTCGTAGTAGTATTTCATTAATTATTTGTTGAACAAACAATATTATTTCTTGTTAAGTAGTGATCTTAAGTAAAAAATAACTGTACTTTTTTTTAGTACAAATAAACACAGACTTAATTTTGTGTGAACCTAGAATTCTGTCAGTATTTATTCTTAAATAGTAATATTTAAACTTTGGTCTTCTGAGTGAGAAGCATGCAGGTAACAACAACAACAAAAAAAATGTGGTGGTTTTTATTGTAAAGAAACTCAACTCTGGATGTATCTTTAACTGAAAAGGAAAGTTAACTTTTAAACTTCAGAATTCACTTGGAGCCCCTCTGCGTGATTTAGGTGTATTTTAGCCTGTGAATACTTTTGTACTGTAGTGCTAGAGAAGACTCTCTTGAGAGTCCCTTGGACAGCAAGGAGATCAAACCAGTCAATCCAAAAGGAAATCAACTCTGAATACTCATTGAAAGGACTGATGCTGAAGCTCCAGTACTTTGGCCACTTGATGCAAACAGCCGACTCATTGGAAAAGACTCTGATGCTGGGAAAGATTGAAGGCAGGAGGAGAAGGGGATGACAGAGGATGAGACAGTTGGGCAGCATCACCAATGCGATGGCCATGAACTTGGGCAAACTCCAGGAGATGGTGAGGGACAGGGAAGCCTAGTGTGCTGCAGTTCATGGGGTCGCAAAGAGTGGGACGTGATTTGGCGACTGAACAATGACAATAATAGCCTGTGATTGTCCAGTTCCTCTTCATGACTTCTGACTTTACTTCCTCATGGTCTCATCTCTCTGCTCCTGTGTCTTTGCCTCTAGTCCTTGTGGGCACAGAGCTTTTTCTGTTACAAGCCAAGGGTCTCATAAATTTACTGATTTACTGAGAGTTTGGAGGTTTACAAGGGAGAAATCACATGGTGTGTAGCCTTGTACCATCTTACCGCCTCTGTAACCCATCTGTGGCTACTTTGCTTGGCCAGCTTTTCAGACCTGCCATCCTTTTTATCCTGTAGAGCTTTCTCAGAACTTTAGTCCCTCACTCTCAAGGTATTTTTCACAAGGAGAAGCACTGTGTTGTATTGTCTATTGCTGTGCAGTGGTTCACCCCAGAAGTTACTGGCTGAAGACAGTAGCAGTCATTTTTTTTAATTATTTCAAATGGTTCTGGGGATTTTACCAGGCTTAGATGGTGCTCTCTGTGAACATCTCATGCAGTTACAGTTAGGGGCAGCTGGAGCTGGAGCCCTTCTCAAAGGATTCCTCACTTACCTGTCTGGTGCTTGAAGCTGGGACCTCAGCTGGGACTGGGGGCTAGTTTCTACACTTAGCCTCCTTCTGTGTCCTGGCCTTCCTCACAGTGTAACGTTAAGTTCCAACAGTGGTTTTCCAAGAGAAACAGCAAGTGGAATCTTAGCACTTTTGAGAATCTAGTCCTGGAAGTCACTCTCGGGATCACCTCTTCCATAGTTCATAGGTTCCCCCCACCGCCCCAGAGTCCAGGGAAAGGAACACTTTACTTCTCAGTAGGAAGAGTATTGTAGCAGATTGTTGAGAGAAGAGCAGATGAGACTGGGAATACTGTTCAGTCGTTTGGAAAATAACGTGTTTTACCATCAGTCATTCAGTTCAGTTGCTCAAGTTGTGTCCGACTCTTTGCGACTATATCAGGTGGATTTGCTGATCCCCAGCTGAGATTTTGGTAAACAAGTTTTTTTCCACCTTCTGTAACTGAAAAAATTTCATTACAGATGTTGAGGAAGCTATAGATATGTTCAAATGCCAATGTCTTTAAGAATGAAGGTTAAAAAATAATCTTTAATCCTGTTGTCAGTGTTCATTGGGTTTTTAAAAATCTGCAAATATGCAGACTGCATCTCAGTCTCCTACTATTTAGAATGTACTGGGTGGACCTCAGGCATGTATTTAAAGGCTTCATGGCAACTATTGAAGAGGTTTCAAGCCTTCTGCTTGCATTTCACATGCATTAACTGCTATCACCACCTTCCTATTGATTCACTAACATTTTAAAATATTCCTCTTCTCTTTGCTTTCAGAATATATGGTATCAACAGAAAACAATGGGAGTCTATACTGGAGTGCCAAATAGTGTGATATGACTGAGATTTAAAAGAACATACATGCTGTAGTCACCAGGGCAGTTTCATGAAGAAAGTGAACTTAAATTGCTTCTTGAAAAATACATGGAGCTTAGATTTGTTTTCTGTTGATGGAGAAACTCTTCTACTCAATTGGTTGTGGACATTCTTTTTTTTAAAAAATGGAAACATCATAGGGGCTTCCTTTGTAGCTCAGTTGGTAAAGAATCTGCCTGCAATGCAGAAGACCTGGGTTTGATTCCTGGGTTGGGAAGATCCCCTGGGGAAGGAAATGGCAACCCATCCACTATTCTTGTCTGAAGAATCCCACGGACAGAGGAGCCTGGCAGAGTACAGTCCATGGGGGTTGCAAGAGTCGGACATGACTTACCGACTAAACCACCACCACCATAGTTGATATGAACATTACCTTTAGTCATTAAAACAAATATTGTGGAGATGTTCACAGGAATCATTTTGCTCTCAAATGTGAAGATTAAATTCAAGGGATCTCTTTTTGATGTGGCAGATGTTTCTGTTTTGCTTGTCTGTTTCAGACACGGTTTAACAAATTTAAAGACTTTCCTCCTTGTGACAGCCTCTGAAAGTATATAATTTATTTCTGTGCCCAGCTTATTAAATCTGATTTAAGTAAATCTGCCAGTGGTATTTAACCCTTTTAAATGTTTTTATCAACCACCCTCTCAGAGAAGTGAAGAAAAGGAAACATCAGTAGATGTGCCAGACACTGATCTGAGTCTTTTATTATTTCATGTATGTTTCACCATAAAGATGTGGAGTGATTTTACAAATGAGGAAACAGGTTTATTAGGAGGATTTAAGAGGGCTAGTACAAGTTCATGGAGATCTTCGGTGTTTGAATCAGGTAATTTAATAACTGGAGAGCCCCAGCTCTTAACTGAATGAAGAAATTCATTTTCTTCATCTGGGAATACATATGAAACAGTGATGGAGTGAAAAATTGCAGCCAAGAATGTCTTTTGTATATGGTGGATATGGTACCAGTCATCTGAACTTTTTAGCTGTTATCAAAAACAGGTCACTGACCATGATTTGACCAATGTGGTAAGATGAGAATCACTGGTATTTTGAACACCCCCCTCCTTTTAAATTATAATTTTTTGTTTAAGTTTTGTATAATTTTAATTTTATCTGTTTTAATAAAACAGGTAAATGTTTTTAAGTTTTCCTCTGAGTCTGTCTTTGAACTTCAACTTCGCATTATAATAGGATAGGCTCTTGATACCTGCTGCTTTCCTGCTTTTTCACACTAGAGCAGTGCACCCCCAGACCCCCCAGGTGTGTGCCGGTGCATGCAGGGTGAGGGGTTAGAGGGACTGGAGACACACAGCCACAGAATGAACGTCACCATTATCCTGGAGTCCTCCATTTACTTGGTGATAGGCAGTTTTCAACACTTTTTCTATTGTAACTTATAGAGCAGAATGTGAGATTAATATAGATTTTTAAGATAGTTGAACTCAAAATAAATTTCAGGTATACAGTAAACCCACTCCAGGAATATTGTTGATTCTCTCACTGGCAGCCACCTTTCGTACTTCTTGGAATCCATACTTTGTTGTGCAGTAAGTCAAATTTAATTCTTTCTTGTAATCATGATCGTTCCATGATCCCGGTGGCCCAGTTGGCAAAGAATCTGCCTGAAATGTGGGTGACCTGGGTTTGATCCCTGGGTTGGGAAGATCCCCTGTAGAAGGAAATAGCAACCGACTCCAAAATTCCTTTTTTTAAAAAATTTATTTATTTATTTTAATTGGAGGCTAATTACTTTATAATGTTGTAGTGGTTTTTGCCATACACTGACATGAATCAGCCATGGGTATACATGTGTTCCCCATCCTGAGCCCCCCTCCCACCTCCCTCCCCATCCCATCCCTCAGGGTCATCCCAGGGCACCAGCCCTGAGCACCCTGTCTCATGTATCCAACCTGGACTGGTGATCTGTTTTACATATGGTAATATACATGTTTCAGTGCTATTCTGTCAAGTCATCCCACTCTTGCCTTCTCCCACAGAGTCCAAAAGTCTGTTCTTTACATCTGTGTCTCTTTTACTGTCTCGCATTTAGGGTCATTGTTACCACCTTTCTAAATTCCATATATATATGTTAATATACTGTATTGGTGTTTTTCTTTGTGACTTAACTTCATTCTGTATAATAGGCTCCAGTTTCATCCACCTCATTAGAACTGATTCAGATGCATTCTTTTTAATAGCTGAGTAATATTCCATTGTGTATATGTAACACAACTTTCTTATCCATTCATCTGCTGATGGGCATCTAGGTTGCTTCCATGTCCTGGCTATTGTAAAGAGTGCTGTGATGAACATGGAGGTCCACGTGTCTCTTTCAGATCTGGTTTCCTCGGCGTGTATGCCCAGAAATGGGATTGCTGGGTCATATGGCAGTTCTCTTTCCAGTTTTTTAAGGAATCTCCATACTGTTCTCCATAGTGGCTGTACTAGTTTGCATTCCCACCAACAGTGTAAGAGGGTTCCCTTTTCTCTGCACCCTCTCCAGCATTTATTGTTTATAGACTTTTTGATAGCAGTCCAGAATTCTTGCCTGGAGAATTCCATGGACAGAGGACCCTGGGGTCACAAAGAGTCAGATATGACTGAGTAACTAACTTTCTTTTAAGTCAAATTTAATTCTTTCTTGTAATCATGATCATTTCTGCTGTTGAGCCAAATGAGTAGATTCTGGGAGGTTAAACTGAAACTCAAAAAAACCTTACTGCTGCTGCTGCTAAGTCACTTTAGTCGTGTCCAATTCTGTGTGACCAGAGTCAGCCCACCAGGCTCGCCCCTCCCTGGGATTCTCCAGGCAAGAACACTGGAGTGGGTTGCCATTTCTTTCTCCAGTGCATGAAAGGGAAAAGTGAAAGTGAAGTCACTCAGTTGTGTCCGACTCTTCGCGACCCCATGGACCGCAGCCTACCAGGCTCCTCCATCCATGGGATTTTCCAGGCAAGAGTACTGGAGTGGGGTGCCATTGGGCTTCTCCGCAGAAAAACCCTAGAAGTATTAAATTACTAGAAGTCAAGCACCGTGAACAAGTTTTAGATTCTAGTTGGGATGTCATGTGTTTTGAGAATTTGGGCTGCAGAGAAGGTAGAAATGCCATCTTCTCAAACCTCATCCTCCCCTTGTGGTATGCCTAAAGAGTAGCTGGCCCTGGGTCCTTTTTTCTGGAATTAAGACTAGAGAGAGAAGACATGATATATTTGGAGGGACTTAGAATGAAATCAGTAATTAAATGTTGATAATAGACCTCAGAGAAGAATGGGTTGAGAGGGGTAGAAAGAGACCTTTTGATTTAACTAGTCATGTGTGTGTGTGTGTGTGTGTGTGTGTGTGTGTGTGTGTGTGCATGTGCTGACAGAGAAAATGAGACCTAAGGATTTAAATGATTTAGCCCGTAGTTCCTGCTATATACTGGCAGAATGAGAATTTGCAGTCTCCTTACTCCTTGTTAAGGCTAGGCTAGATGGGCTTAGGCTGGTGGCATCTTGCAGACTTTCCTTAAATGGACCCCCTTTTTGTTAGTATTAGATAATGGAAGTCTGTTCTTAGTAATTCATATTTAGGGCTTAAAAATGAAAGATTTACTTACTTAAGTTTTCTTGCGAAGCAAAGTTTGTGTTAAATGTTAGAGGATGTTGATTTAGCATCTATTGCCTAAACATCCCATAAACTCATTCTGAAAATTTCAGTAACTCTATAGAGCCAATCCTCTGTACCCAAAACAAATCTTGACCATCAGTCTTAATTTATCTATATCTGTTTGTGGTTGTTTAATGTCAGGAATCATGAGCCATCTTTGATTGTCTTTCTGACTCCTGCCACAGTAAAATGCAAAGACAGAGGAAGAACAACTGTAAGTGTGATTTATTAGTAAAGTGATTTCTCCCCATCCTTGAGTTTTTATTCAGAATTCTGGTTAGTTCAAAACATTTTTTTTTTTAACAACTACTCAACAATTGAGTAGGAATGTGTAGGAATTTGAAGTAGCTCCTTTTGGGGATACTGAGGGAGTGATGGAACAGAAAGAGGAGAATCTAAAGTGATGATATGTAAAGCAGGTCTCAGAACAGGATTACAGAATTTTTGTGTGTTTTCTACCCCCATTTTCAAAGTCTTCATTGAATTTGTTACAACACTGCTTCTGTTTTATGATTTGGTTTTTGGCCACAGGCATGTGGGATTTTAGCTTCCAACTAGGGACTGAACCCTCACACCCAGCGTTAGAAGATGCAGCCCCAACTAGTGGACCACCAGGGAAGTCCCAGGATTACAGAATTTTAGAATGAAACCTTGCAAAGGAGAGAGAGGGAGATAGAGGAAGTTGAGAGAAGAGATACACTGTGATAAATATTGATAAACTTACATTGATACTTTGAATTGAACACATTGTTTGCTTAAGACTAGTTTGATTTAGGTTTCTGTCATGTGCAGTGAGTATGTAAGTCACTTCAGTAATGTCTGACTCTTTGAGACCCTATGGACTGTAGTCAGCCAGGCTCCTCTGTCCATGGGGTTCCTAGGCATGAATGCTGGAAGTGGGTTACCCTGGAGGGATGCCCTCCTCCAGGGGATCTTCCAGGGATCAAACCTGCATCTCTTATGTCTCCTGCGTTGGCAGAAAACCGTACTAATACTCATTTGTTAATTTTTATGAGAATTCATATAACACAGCTATTGAATCAAATTATATCCCTAGAAACAAATTGTTTTAGGAGTCTGCTGAAACTAAAGTGCATTGTAGAATTTTTTTCTAAATCACTCCTCTGTTATAGAGAAATTAATTTTAAACGTGTTGATTTCTTTAGTTAGTAGTTTTGAAAGCTGGATAAGTTAGCCACTTTTTTTTTTTTTTAAAGAAATGCACCTTTAACTTTGAGTCATCTTAAATTAGATGTCACCTAAAATTAGTAATATGTAGCAGGAAAAAAAAGGTGGAAATTCAGATGAAGAATTGATTCTTTAGTAGTTGCTCTGGGTTGAAAAATGAAACCATATGGTCTCTTTCTAGAAGCCTGCAACCTAGTTGGGTGTGGAGAGTGATAAGGCTAGTGCACAAATAACCACCACACAATACAAAGCTGATTAGTGATAAACGCCACAGAGAGGTACAAAGTTCATGGGCCTGTCACAGGAAGGATTATCTAATTCTTCTTTTGTTTAACTAGCATAGCACTTAATTTTTTTACGTAGTCTCACTTTTCTAAAGTGTGAATTTCAGTGTGTGCTAATATTCACAAGATTGTGTGTCTTCACCACTGTCTAATTCCAGAATAAACTTCTTTTAAAAATTAAAATGTCTTTAGCTATGGTATGCTCTCTGGTTCCCAGACTCCACCACCTCCCTACTGGTTTACATCTGGCTGCTTTTGATATTTACATTGGCCGTCTGATTCCTGAAGGCATTTAAGTTTGCTACCAGGCTTCCCTGGGGCTTCCCTGGTGGCTCAGTTGGTAAAGAATCCACCTGCAATGCAGGATATGTGGGTTCAATCCCTGGGTCAAGAAGATCCCCTGGAAAAGGAAATGGCAACCCATTCCAGTATTCTTGCCTGGGAAATCCCATCGACAGAGGAGCCTGGTGGACTACAGTCCATAGGGTTGCAAGAGTTGGATGTGATTTAGTAGCTAAACCACCACCACACACCAGCCTGGAGGAGGTTCTTTTTTTTAGTTTCCTTTACTTGGATGCAAATGCCACCATTTGCATCCTGGAGATGCAGGTGTGGGGAATACTGACTGCTTTCCTGCTAAGCATTCTTTTTCCCACCTTTATCCCTTTTCCCACTCCACCTTCTGACTCCTTCATGTGGTCCCCACCTCTGCTGCATGCAGCCTTTTGTGAGAGATGATTCTATTGCCCTCAGAAGGGCTTCCTTGGAATAAAATTGAAACTCACTGGTGGCTCAGACGGTAGAGTGTCTGCCTGCAGTGCGGGAGACCTGGGTTCGATCCCTGGGTTGGGAAGATCCCCTGGAGAAGGAAATGGCAACCCACTCCAGTATTCTTGCCTGGAAAATTCCTGGACTGAGGAGCTTGGTAGGCTACAGTTCATGGGGTCGCAGAGTCGGACGCCTTCCCTTTCTTTGACTTTCTTTCTTTCTCAGTTTACAGATCCTTCCGTGCTCTTGCTCTCTTATCGTCAGGTAAACCTTCCTGCTCCGCGACATTGTCAGACTTGCACCCTTTCCCTGGGATGCTTTTCTCTCTGATCTTTGCATGACTGATTCTGTCTTGTCATTCATATCTCATGTTACTATTACTATGCAGAGAGGTCTGCCCCTGGTCATTGAATCTGAAGCAGCTACTTGCTCCCTTTCCACACAACCCTAATTTAATTATCACCACAGTTTTCACGGGTCTCATTTTGTTGTTGTTGTTAATTTTCTCCCTTCACTAAAATGTAAGTTCGGTGTTCGTGGGTCCCTTATTTGTCACGTGTATAACTGTTTGCTGAGCTTCTGGAATAGGGTCTGGCACATGGCACAACATTTATTTGTCGAATAAATGGTTGTTTTGAACTCTGGCTCCTGCTCTGGTTCATCTGCCAGGATGATTCTCCCTGTTGCTGTCTTCCAGAAATTTGCCAGAAATCTCAGGTCCTTTGATGCCTTTGCCATCTCCAGCTCTCACTGCCTTTATCAGTTAATTCCCTTTTGTAATTGTTTACTGTCATTTCAGTGGGATGAAATGTATTCTGTCACTCTTTTGACAGGTTGATATATTTTAGTCAGGTTGAAAACATGAACAAAGGCCAAGATAGGAAAGCATGGCTTGTTTTTTTGACTAAGTAGTTTAGATTGATTGAAGGGTAGAAAACAATTGAAAATTTAGGTTTGAGGTCATGTCAGAGAGGGTCTGAAATCATTTGATTAAGAGTTTGTATTTAATTCAGAATGTCATGGGAACCTTTGTGGGATGTTGAGCAGAATCATGACATGAAAAGAGTTTTTAAGGAAGGTTGGTCTGAAGTCACTAGAATAATCTGAGGATGATTCATTGTGAAACTGAACCAAAATAGTGGTCAACAAAATGAAAAGGAGTTAGGAAAATGGTTGAGCCTCCCCAATGCTGACACTGGTGAATTGCTCTGTGATCATTACAGTTTAGCAATGTGATTTTTATTGAGATGGATTGGTTGATTGTATGGGGAACTGTATTGGATATGTGTTCCATCAGTATAGTAACATGTTATAAATGTCTTAGAACTTTTATATTAGAGAGAGGGATGAAACAGAAAGCAGACATCTCGGCTTTGTTGAGTCGGGGTATTTGGTCAACTCTGGCAATTCATATCCCTGGATGTTGGCCAGAGGTCAGGGAATATGTTATTGAATAATGCAGGGTGTTAACTAGTGTTTCAGTGTTAACTCCCTTTGTTCTCCATTTAGTAACAAAAACTTAAAAATCAAAACATCTTTAAAAACAACTCCAGTTTAAAATCTATGTTTAACTTTAGCGCTATTATTTGATTAAATACTAGTCTTTGATTTAGAACTATATTCTGACTTCTTCCTGACCTACTTGTAATGTTTATCAACTTTCTATTTTTTCCACTTCGTGGCTTGTTTTTTTCATCCAGAGTTTGGAAATGATTGTCTTTCACCCCTGAAAGAATTAACTGATGAGTAATTCTTTTTCTAAGCTGTTAAGCTTTTATTTCCACTAAGGAAAACTAATTGTATGATGATCAAAATAACCTTAAAAAAGTTTACTGAGTGAACCAGGCAAATGCAGTTTAGAAAAGGTAACACATGCATACCTAATAAAAACAATATGTTGGAGAAATATGCAGTTGTCTTCAGTTAATTTTTTAATTTTAAATGATTTGCTAGTTGATATATTTTATTTTCCTAGCTAAACTACAACTTCTTGAGGACTAGAGACTTTCTTTTAAAAGAAGAGTTCTTTCTTTTATCTCCCCTCCCTCCCTTCTCTCTCTTCTTTAATTTATTGTGATACAATTTTAGACTCAGAAAAGTTTAAGAAGAGTACAAACAACTCCCATATCCCCTGTACCTCGATTCACCTATTACTTACATTTTGCCTAATTATCATTCCTCTCTCCCTGTCTGGGGCTTCCCTGGTAGCTCAAACAGTATCATGTCTATACACACACACAAACACATTTTTTATGAGCCAGTTAAGAGTAAGTTGCAGGCATTATGCCTCTTTATGGTTAAATATGTTTCCTAAGAACAAAGATACTCTCATATAACATCAGTACTATTATCAAAATCAGGAAGTGTAACATTGGGGGATACAGTGCCATGATCGAATGTACAGTTCATAATCAAATTTTGTCGGTTATCCCAATTTTGTCCTTTATAGCTATGTTTATATACATAACGTAACTTTTCTAGGTGCAGGATCCAGCTGCAGGATCAAACATCGCATTTAGTTGTGCTGTCTCTTTGGGGGAGGGGGGAAGGTGAAAGTGTTAGTTGCTCAGCCTTGTCGACTGTTTGCCACCCCATAGACTGTAGCCCGCCAGGCTCCTCTGTCCATGGGATTTCCCAGGCAAGAATACTGGAGTGGGCAGCCATGCTCTACTCTGGGGGATCTTCCTGACCCAGGGATAGAACCCAAGTCTCCTGCTTTGCAGGCAGATTCTCCACTGTCTGAGCCACCAGGGAAGCCGTTTCCTTTAGTCTGGAATGTATCCTCAGCCTTCCTTTGTGCCCTTCACTGTTAACAGTTTTGAAAACTACAGGCCAGTTATTTTATAAAATGTCTCAAGATTAATTTAGATAATGAATTTTTATCAGGAATACTACAAAATGAATGTGCCTTCAATTGCAGGCAGATCCTTTACTGTCTGAGCTGCCAGGGAAGCCCTTCAGAAGCATAAGGTTCGCCCCAGAAGTGGTGGTGTTAAGTTGATAACTTGGTTAAGGCAGCATACCTCCAGTAATTTGTGGGGTGATACTTTGAAAATATATAAATGTCTCATCAAATATTCATCCGCTAGTGTTAGCATCTATTGATGATTCTTGCCTGAATCAGTTGTTACTACAATGATTGTAACAGTGATCGTCTGTTGTTTCTTCTGTGTTATTTAGTTGGCATTTTACTGTAAGGGAAACTTTCTTGCCTATTGTTTATTTATATCAAACTAGATATAAAGACAAGAGGTATCTTCAAGAAAATTACAGATACCAAGAGGACATTTCATGCAAAGATGAGCACAATTAAGGACAGAAACTGTGGACTAACAGATGCAGAAGATATTAAGAAGAGGTGGCAAGAATACACAGAACTATACAAAAAAGATCTTAATGACCCAGATAACCACAATGGTGTGGTCACTCACCTAGAGCCAGACATCCTAGAGTGTGAAGTCAGGTGGGCCTTAGAAACCATCACTACGAACAAAACTAGTGGAGGTGATGGAATTCGAGCTGAGCTATTTCACATCCTAAAAGATGATGCTGTTATAGTGTTGCACTCAACATGCCAGCAAATTTGGAAAACAGCAGTGGCCACAGGACTGGAAAAGGTCAATTTTCATTCCAATCCCAAAGAAAGGCAGTGCCAAAGAATGTTGAAACTACCGCATAATTGCAGTCATCTCACACGCTAGCAAAGTAATACTCAAAATTCTCTGAGTGAGGTTTCAACAGTACGTGAACCGAGAACCTCCAGATATTCAAGCTGGATTTAGAAAAGAGATCAAATTGCCAACATCCGTTGGATCATCGAAAAAGCAAGAGAGTTCCAGAAAAACATCTACTTCTTCATTGACTATGCCAAAACCTTTGACTATATGGATCACAACAAACTGTGGAAAATTCTTAAAGAGATGGGAATACCAGACTACCTTACCTGCTTCCTGAGAAATCTGTATGTAGGTTGAGAAGCAACAGTTAGAACCGTACATGGAACAATGGACTGATTCCAAATAGGGAAAGGAGTATGTCAGGGCTGTATATCATCACCCTGCTTATTTAACTTACATGCAGAGTACCTCATGCAAAATGCTGGGCTGTAAGAAGCACAAGCTGGAATCAGGATTGCTAGGAGAAATATCAGTAACCTCAGATATGAAGATGACACCACCCTTATGGCAGAAAGTGAAGAGGAACTAAAGAGCCTCTTGATGAAAGTGAACGAGGAGAGTGAGAAAGCTGGCTTGAAACTCAACATTCAGAAAATTAAGATCATGACATCCCGACCCATCACTTCATGGCAAACAGATGAGGAAACAGTGAGAGACTTTATTTTGGGGGGCTCCAAAATCACTGCAGATGGTGACTGCAGCCATGAAATTAAAAGATGTTTGCTCCTTGGAAGGAAAGCTGTGACCAACCTAGACAGCATATTGAAAAGCACAGACCTTACTTTGCTGACAAAGGTCCTTCTAGTCAAAGCTATGGTTTTTCCAGTAGTCATGTATGGATGTGAGAGTTGGACCATAAAGAAAACTGAGTGCTGAAGAATTGATGCTTTTGAACTGTGGTGTTGAAGAAGACTCTTGAGAGTCCCTTGGACTGCAAGGAGATCCAACCAGTCAATCCTAAAGGAAGCCAGTCCTGAATATTCATTGGAAGGACTGATGCTGAAGCTGAACCTCCAATACTTGGGCCACCTGCTGCAAAGAACTGACTCATTGGAAAAGACCCTGATTCTGGGATGGATTGAAGGCAGGAGAAGGGGACAACAGAGGATAAGATGGTTGGATGGCATCACTGACTCGATGGACATGAGTTTGAGGCAAGCTCCAGGAGTTGGTGATGGACAGGGAAACCTGGCATGCTGCAGTCCATGGGGTCGCAAAGAGTGAGACAAAACTGATATCAGTGTTGATTTGTGGGTTCTTGTTTTAATCAGTAGGTTATACTTTGTGTAATAATTTATTTTGATCTTAAATGATCCCAGAATAGGCCCCTTCTGGCTGGCTCTTGTGTCCTTATGACATGTCCCCATCTTCATTGAACACTTTCTGGCACAGTATTCTAGGGCCTCATCTTGTTATTTTCTCTAGAATCATTGTTCTAAGGATCTCTGATTACTTTTGGGGTAGAATATGTAACCCCAAACTGGGATCTAGATATTCTAATTGCTACTGCTATGAGGCCTTTTCAGTGGACATATCTGTAAACACACCTACACATAATATCTATTTCTACCCTTCCCTTTTCCTCTATCTGTTGAAAACCTTGAGTTCATACTGATAATTCAAAGTCTAATCCAGATGGCTTCTGTGCTACAGGCTACAGCTGTCTAGCATTCTCTGTCTCCCAAAGTATGGGGTCCTTTCAGGGGCTGTATTTCCTGCTGTGCATTTGGCTCTTAGAATAGGACAAAAGTGGAGAAAAATAGTAGTCGACCACCACCCTAATGAGGCTTTCAATAATTTCAAGACAATTTCTCCTACCCAAGAGAGTAGTAAAGTTGTAGCCTCTTTTTCAATTGAATCTGCGGAGTGCATGAACAGTATCAGCCATCCCAAGGATAACTACGGGCTTCCCTGGTGGCTCAGATGGTAAAGAATCTGCCTGCAATGCAGGAGACCTGAGGTCAAGCCCTGGGTTGGGAAGATCTCCTGGAGTAGGGAATGGCTATCCACTCCAGTAGTCTTGCCTGTGAAGTCCCAGTGACAGATGGGCCTGGTGGGCTACAGTTCATGGGGTTGCAAAGAGTCAGACACAACCAAACAACTAACACTCACCTCCAAAGGTAACTACAGACCCATGTAGTATAGCAGGAGAGGTCCCAAGTGTGGAGCAAAATGAGTAAGATGAACGTCTCTGGATGCAGCTGTGGAAGCCACATATACACACACAGACACACACATACATATGTATATATACACACGCACTTATGCACGATATTGATTTCATAGGACTAGTGTAACAAATCACCACACACTTGGTGGCTTAAAAAAACAACAGAAGTTAATTTTCTCACAGTTTCCAAAATAAACTTGAAAATATAAACTTAAGAAATTTACACTTATTATTTTTTGTTTTCAGTTTTTTGTTTCTTTTTCAGTTGCTCTGTGATTTAAGGTTATGGTTCATGGTATGTGTAATAAGTAATTATAAAACTGATCATTAAAACATCTTATTTCTAAGTACATTAGGAGTTTCTTGTAGAGCATTGGGCCAAGATTGTTTTTTCCACTTAGATAAGCAGTTCCTGTTTGGGATTTAGTAGCTTAAGATATGCAAATCAAGTGTAAATAAAAGCATGAATATGGTTCATCCTGTTCAAAGAATTCCTTTACGAGGAGTTGTATTTAAGTGCTTGATAAATAAAACATCATATTAACAAAATTGGCTTTGATTTGACTTTTAGCTCTTGGGCATTCTAACCTCTATCAGCTGTACAAGAACTCTTGTTTGTTTTTAATGCTGCTTTATATGATCTTCAGTTACCTCACAGTTAATGTACGTGATAATGAAGAGGATGTATTAGTTACATCCTGGGTTGTCAAAAAACAGAAACAGAAATAGAGAAGGCATAAGCGTGTGAGTCACCATCGTTAGTATATCTCTTTCCTCTGGATAAGGAGGGGTTCACAGTGGCTGGCCCAAGAATAGTACACCTCAGTATTTTTTAGGGAGTTCAGTTCCATGTGGAAACTTTACAAAACTTAGTTCCAGATGTCTGCTCATTCCCAGAGACCCAGGCCATGCAAGTCCCCCCATGGACAGTTTGTCTACTGGGTGTGCTCCTGCAGAAGCCTTTGGGTAATACAGCGCTTTGCTTCTTTCTCAATCTCTTTCAACTCTTAGGAGACCTTAGCTTTCTTTATGCACAGGCCTACAAAAGGAACTTTGTTCTTAGAGAATTTGTTAATGAAGATACCTCTGTGTTTACCACCTTTCCCATAGTTAAGGTTATCATTCTCTGAAGTCATGGAAGATATTTTCTGCTTTCTTGGTATCTTGCATAATGCTATTTATAGGCAAGGAATTTTGTGACTCAGTCAATAAAGAATCTGCCTGCAATGCGGGAGACCCACCTGAGTGCAGGAGACCCAGGTTTGATCCTTGGGTCAGGAAGGTCTCCTGGAGAAAGAAATGGCAATGCACTCCAGTATTCTTGCCTGGGAAATCCCATGGACAGAGGAGCATGACGCACTACAGTCCATGACATCACAAGAGTAGGATGTGGCTTAGTGACTAAACCACCACCATTTTGAACTTGGGTGTTTTCTGTTGAGGAGCACTAACCTCCAGAGAAAACTTAAGTGATTGAATATACAGAAAGCAACTTCTGATTTTTTTTTAAAAAATTCATCTGCTTTATAAATTAATAACATGCTATAAGGTGATGTTTACATTGAGAAAAGGTTCACACTGGAAGATGATCCTCAAAAAAAGAACCTAGTGTGTGCATAGAGCATAGATAATAGAAATTAAGAAACCATACCAAGCATGGGAAATTTAGAATTTTGGGAAAAATCAGGTTTAGGTTCTCCCTTTCACATTTTGTCCAAAACTAAGCTACCTATGTAAAAATGTAGTAACTGAATAAAAGAATGAATAGCAAAATAAAACAAAATTTATATAAACATTTATCTGGCTTCTGGGTGGAGAAGAATTTACTGAACAAAAGAGTGTAAGAATGTTTTCATTACATTTAATAACTTGAAAAAGTTTAGTAGTGCCTTTAAAAGTCCAACAAAGTTAAAAGGTAAAACCTGAGGAAAATGTTGCTCTACACACGTTTAATATCTTGATTCTATAAAGAGTTCATGTAAACTCAATTGGTTTATTTTCTCCTTTTCTACCAACCTTGCCTTTATACTGTTTTCAATTGGTTTATTAAATTCTCAGTTTCCATTTGGGCAGTTTGCACATGCTACCGTTTAGTTCACAACAGAACTAAGTTAGAGTTTTAGGTCCAGAGAGAAACATCCCTTTTGGTGCCTTATTCAAATGAGTTAGTTCATTAGCCCTCTATCTCCCATAATTCTCGCTTCATTTTACATTTTGTTGTGTCCTGTTTCTCTCCTTTTCCTTCTCTCTCTGACTTCCTCCCTCCTTTTGATGGGTTCTCTTCCTCTTTTTTTTTTTTTTGGTCTTACTAAATTTAACAGAGCTTTTTTCCTTATTGTTTCTTTTGTCTGATTTAGGTTTCCTTCCTCTTGCCTTTATTTTGCAAGAGTTACATCTTACACAGTTGGGGGCACTCCTTGAACCTGGAAGTCTTCACAGCTCCCCTTCTCTGGTGCCTGTTTTTCTTTAGAATTATTTATCAAATTAAAGCAGCATAGGTGGTGTTTTCAAAACTATTTTTGTGTTAGACCTATTGAAACCTAACTGGACATAAAGAACTGAAATTCTAAATAATTCTGAGAAGAAACTTGGAACTTGCTTCTTCCATGGAGGAGGAGTAATTGGGTTGTGTTACGTTACTTAGGAGATTCTGATGCTGCTTAGCTTCTTTATGGTCTTCGGGAGTACTTACTTAGATTGTTCTGCCTTTAACCAAATTGTGGTCATGCAAAACTGCATTACTTTTGTCTGGGAAGTCCTCCCAGTAGTTATGACACACTCTTGCAGTTCTCAGTCTTTTGTGGGTATAAGCAAAGCCCTGGGGGAATTGTTAAAAATGTTCCACTCTTGGAAATTACTAGTCAGTAGACCTTTGGCAGGCCATTTAAAAGCTGACTTTAAGAAGAAGCACCCTAGGTAATTTTCATGCAGGGCATCAGCAGACCACAACTGGAAAAACATCGCTGTGTGGCATCAAGTCCAAACTCTGATATGGCTTATAATGTTGCCCCGCCTGCTCTCCAGCCCCATTTTCCATGGGTCTACAGCACACATCCTATGCTCCAGAAATGCTAAGCCGTTTAGAATTTAAAGATAAATTAGATAGAAGTTAGTCTTGAGAGAAAGTACAACTTATACAAGTCACATACTTGGAGTGGCAAGAAAAATACATGGTATGTAGCCAGGGTGCCACTCCCAAGTATGTGACTGGTGTAAGTTGTACTTCTATCAAGACTAATTCCTATCTAATTTCTCTTTAAACTCTAAATTTCTCTCTAAATTGTCTCTAAACTTCTCTCTAATGTCCAGAGTGGCCTTCTAATGGTCTTCCCCTTTTCTAATAACTCTTATACAGGTACTGTGTTCTCTGACTACTGTTTCTCCCCTTTCCCCCTTCATGTCTGTGTTTAGTTCTTCCCACTTGCCTTCTGGAGGGAGAAAAAAAAAAATAGGCTTGGCTTTCAAGGTCCTGTATGACCTGGTCCTTCCTTAGTCCTTGACTTTTAAATCTCAGGACTCTTCCCCCTTGTTTTATTTGATGGTCTCACGAAAACAGACCTTCTTCTTTGCTCTTTATAATTTGCCCTACCTGGAATATGTTTATTCAAATCCTTAAGCTCTATTCTAAGCCCACCTTCTTGATAAAGATCATCATTCCATCTTGCAGTGAGGAAATCGAATAGTAAACTAAAATGTCTTCCAAGAGTAAGGTTAATAGGGAAATTATGCTTGAATAATTAACTTCATGGAAAACTTGGTGGGAATAACATAATATTGTTCATACTAAAGCATACTAAATGGATAGATTCATTATGTTTAGTGGAGCCTTACTATGTGTATTACACATTTTAACCTTTAGTAATGGAAGCACAGTTATTCACTGTTATCTGTGAAATGAAAGCAACTTAGCATATAAACTATGATGGATCATTCCCCCTTATTCCTGTTTTTACTTCATGAATAAAATAAACTAGTTTAAAATATAGTTAAATTATTATTAGCTTTAACCTGTTATTTTCTGTAACAGACATATGGTTTTGAAATAATACTCAGGCTAACTAAACTTTCTAATGCCTGAGTCCTAATTTCCTAATTTTTTTGCCAGTTGGATGTTTGCCAGGCATCTCTCAGTCTGTCTTCAAAACAGAATCCACACCTTTCCTTCCCTCAACCTGCTCCAAGGAACGCCGGCGGGCAGGACAGTGATGCTGGAGGAGAGAGGAGGAAGAGCGGTCAGTGAGGTCCCCGAAGGCCAGGACCGCTCGGGGCCTTCTGGGCTTGTAGCAGCTTGAGTTGTGTTCTGTGTGTAGTACGTCTGCGCTTTGGAAGAGTAACCCTTTTCCTTTGTGACTGGGTACATTTGTTCTTTAAGGACATAGTTTCCATCAGATGTAATGGAGCAGGGAATTTGAGTGAAACTTTAATGTTCCTCCTAAAGTACCTAATTTAATAGAGTAATAGTATTTGTTCTAGTATGTATTATAGTTTCCTTGGGCCTATTTCCACATCATTAAGGAAAAACATCACATTAGAAGCTATCCATTTAAATCCTAATCATTTTTAAAACAAAATTTATGAGTTCTCTTTGCTTTTTTTTTTTTTAATTTCCCTTTTTCTTTGGAGGGAGAGTTGAATGTTGTATAATTTAATTTGCATTTTCTTTTCTCATCATTTCTAGTGGGGGCATCATGTTGGGAAAATTCAGGTTTGGAATTGTGATTTATTTGGAGACAGGATTGATACATCACAAAGAATGAATCGCCTTACCAGATTTGCTGACTTTGGACAGTGCAGAGCCTGTAAACTTTCTGGGGGCTCCTGATTGGGTGTGTATAGTAAACAGAAACAATTCCATCTTGGGGATAGAAGAATAAAGATTAACATCACCTTCCAGTGAATGGAGAGTGCTGTTTTAGAGTATAGATCCTTTAAGAAATGCAGTAGGACCTAAATTTTTATGGAGAAGTCTCTGAATAAAATGTAAAGTTCATTTAGATAAAATAACCCATGTGGTGACAGAAATTCAAGAAAAGGACAAAATTGGCAAAAGTTACATAAATGGTAAAAGTCTAATTGTTATTTCAAATTTTTCATTTATTTCATGACTCTGACTTGTTCCTTAAGTCATATGTTCCTTGAGTCAATAGTTGTCTAGATAAAAACAAAACTATTAAAATATTTAAAGAAAAATTTTAAAATCCAAGTAATTACTGGGTTTGAATAATAAGAAAAAACTCACAAACACACCAAACTTTGGTGTGAAGTCTGTAATTCTGTTTGGATCCATGATAATTTAAAATACTCATATTCATTTTGAACTGTTTTGTGTTTGCACCATAAAATTATATTCCTGATGTTTTATTTTTCCAGTGTAGTATCTTCCTTTTGGACATTTGCAGTGTGTGCTCAGAGGGAAGTGCAAGCATAAGTATTATATTAAAGCAGAATTCCTCCTAGAATATCTTTGCTTCTGGGTTATTCCAGTGTGTTTAGGTTTGACGATTAGGGAGGAAAAGGAAGTTGACTGTTACATTTCCAGTTCTGTTGCTTGTTGGCCCTCATAAGGAAAACCGAGTATTACTGCTCTTTGCTGTTCTCAAACTAGCATTATTTGAATAATTAAGCCAGCCTGATCAGATGAGCTTTTTCTTTGTACTTTTTTGTTTTTCATAAGTAGCTAACTTAATGAAATATAATAACAGGTTTCTATTGAGATTGATCTGTAAATAATTCAACACTAAATAAAAACCTTAGAAATAGTATTAATACAAGTGAACTATAAAAACCAAATATCTTTAAGAGCCACAAGTATGCATTTGAAAATTAGTTGATTCATTTTCCATTTGTCAAGGTAGAATGCCCTGAAATATACATTGTTACAGTAGTGAAATTAAGAAATGAGAATTTCTTAATTAGTTAAGTGGGATATCTGATTTTCAACCTCATTAGAGCTAATCAGTTTTGATTTTGCAACAGTATTTGCTTGACCATTTCTATAAAATTTTATATAATAAAATCAGGTTTAAAGTTTAACTTCATGGCACCTAATCAGATAGTTAAATTCCTTATGTATCTCATAACTACATATAAGGATCACAGAGGTAATTTTGTTGATTGATGCTTTGGAAGTATAAGATGTATACAAATTCTTATTCTAGATTAAGGATATCTTTACTCTGAAAAATTGTTCAAGGTAGCTGACAGGTTGTATTCTGAATATTGCCCAGAACCACTGGAACAAAATGTGTGTCTTCGTAAATGTGAGTCAAGAGTATGGCATGTACAATGAAGATATTCATTATGCCCCTAGGAAAGTTAATAGGTATTACTCCAAATAGAAGGAAAAGATACTGTGGTCAAGTAAATTTGGGATATGTTGATTTAAGCAAAGCTTAAGTGTTACTGAAGATTTCTTAGAGCCTTTAATAATGAAATATTTTATATTAATCAGATTAATCTTACTTAAAGAACTAAGTATCTGGTCAGTCATTGATCTTACTTGTTTTATATAACTTTTCCTCCCTTCACAAAATAGAAATTTCCTCCCTTCACAAAATATGCAAATTCCACATCAGATACCATTTTATTAATGGGAAAAAAGAAAATATCTCTTCTTTCAGGGGACTTAAACATGAAAAGTCACCACATGTAAGAAATTTTGTATATGAATTTAATGTTTTCAATTCTAGCTTTCTGAAGTTTTCTATTTGAGTTTTAGTTCCTTGAATTTTTCAGGGACTGATAGGTAAGTAAGTAAAAGACAAATGGTTAGAAAGGAAGGATAAGATAGAAGGAAGAACAAATTCAACAAACTGAACTATTAATAGATTCAAGATTTTGCATTGTCTTTTCTCTGAAATGCTTTTTGGATGAGATATATACTTATTTGAATGGATTTTTACAGAATAAGTAAGATAATAACTTATTAAAGTCTTATTTCTGTGCTATTTGGTGTGTTGCAGGATCTCTTAGTGGAGAGAACTGTACTCCTATAATATCCTCCGATTAATGGGAGTGGTTTATGATTTAAAAATCATTACTTCTGATTCAGTTCAGTCGCTTAGTCGTGTCCAACTCTTTGCGACCCCATGAACTGCAACACGCCAGGCCTTCCTGAACATCACCAACTCCTGGAGTCCACCCACACCCATGTCCATTGAGTCGGTGATGCCATCCAACCATCTCATCCTCTGTCATCCCCTTCTCCTCCTGCCCTCAATCTGTCCCAGCATCAGGGTCTTTTCAAATGAGTCAGCTCTTCGCATCAGGTAGCCAAAGTATTATCTGATAATTTGTTTTCCTAAAAATTTGAGACTTAATCACTCATTTCTATTCACTTGTCAACCTTATCTCCATTTATGACTTCCAGTTTCCTTTTATAATATAGTCTTTGGTTTTCAAGGTTTGAATATATATCAGAACATAAACTGCATGATTTTTCAAGTTTATCGTATAATTGTTCATTGTACACATATCTGTATTTCAGATGGAGCAGCTGTCGGATGAAGAAATTGACCATGGTGCTGAAGAAGACAGTGACAAGGAAGATCAGGACCTAGACAAAATGTTTGGGGCCTGGCTGGGGGAGCTAGACAAACTCACTCAGGTTAGAAACAGTGCTTGAAAAACTGGTTGAGAATTTTAAGTCATCACTGTGTGTTCAGATTTTACTGTGTAGATCTCAGGATATGAACATAGGTTATGTTTTAAAATACTGCTATAAAGAGAAAATGTCTAAAACATTAACAAGTAAATGAATAGTAACTCTAGGAACACAAGATTCTCTCTTCTGTGGTTATTTTAAGGAGTTTTGTGTTGTTTTTTTTTTAATGCTTTTGACAGAAGTTCTGTGTATCTAGAGGGATTTCTAAAATCTGTTTTATAAATTGAATTGCTGGCTAAAAAGCTTTAAAGCCTAAAATGTAAAAATCTAAATTTTAGCAAATCCTATTTAGTAACTTAGTGGATATGAACACATTTTACAGTATAAATGGTATTGTCACATGCAGATATTTTCTATTACATGATCCCAGAATACTGACAAAGTTTCATCCCTGGCTGCATTTTAAAACAGTGGCAAAGTTTTTTCATTTTCTTTTATTGGATCTTTGTTTTTGTTTTTTAAAGAATTATTTTGTCCTCTAAACAGGGTCGCTTTTTAGAATAAAAGCATATACTATTACTACCCTGGTTAATACATTATATTCAATATATATGAAGATAGTTAAGTTTGTTAAAACAACTTTAACTTTATGGCGGGTTTCCCAGGTGGCTCAGTGGTAGAGAATCCATCTGACAATGCAGGATGCACAGGAGATGCGGCAGGAGATGTGGGTTTGATCTCTGAGTCGGGAAGATCCCTGGAGTGAAAAATGGCAGCCTGCTCCAGTACTCTTGCCTGGAAAACCCCACGGACAGAGGAGCCTGGCAGGCTGTAGTCCACAGGGTCACAAAGTCAGCATGAATGAGCATGCACACGACTTTACAACAGTAAAAACGTTAGAACAAGACTTATTTCATTCACCGTTAACTGACATCTCTGGGAAGAACTTTTGTTTAAATTACTTAAGTACGAAATTCGTTAACCAGTAGAAGAGTAGATGGTAAGGTGGAAACTTAAAGTACTAGTTTGTTTCTGTATCTCTTTCCATATCATTCTGGAATTGAAACCGAGAAACTGTTCATGTAATTCTTACTAGATCATTTTGAAAAGCAGACATGTTTGTGACCATAACCTGTTAATGATGAGTTTTGAGAAGAACACTTTCACTCTTACTAGGGCTGCGCTGGTAGCTCAGCTGGTAAAGAATCCTCCTGCAATGCAGGACATCCCAGTTCGATTCCTGGGTCAGGAAGATCCCCTGGAGAAGGGATAGGTCACCCACTCCAGTATTCTTGGGCTTCCCTGGTGGCTCACATGGTAAGAGAATCCGCCTGCAATACTGGAGACCTGGGTTCGATCCCTGTGTCGGGAAGATCCCCCAGAGGAGGACATGGCCACCCACTCCAGTGTTCTTGCCTGGAGAAGCCCCATGGACAGAGGGGCCTGGCGGGCTACAGTCCATGGGGTTGCAAAGAGTCGGACACAGCTGACGACTAAGCACAACCAGCACAGCATGGGATTTCATAAGGTCATTCTCTTCATCTCCAATCAGGAGAAATCGCAACGTTGGTGCTGATAAAGCTCTTTTCTTATGTAGTTACCAAACCATTTTAGTTTAATTCTTAATTTTTCCTTAAAAAGAAGTGATTTTGGCTTAGAGATGATGACTAGGCTCTGCAGTTCTGTGCTGAGGAAGTAAAGTAGAGGAAATAGCAAATAATAATGAAAGAAGAAAGTATGTGAGAGCCAGCTGTCGTGTGTGGGGTTTCCATTTTTTTTTGTTTGTTTTTGGCTATGCTGCACAACTGGCAGGATCTCAGTTCCCTGACCAGGGGTTGAACCTGGGCCACAGCAGTGAAAGCCTGGAATCCTAACACTAGGCACCCAGGGAGCTCCCAGGGGTTTCCTTGACTGTGTGTTTTATTGTCCATCCTTGGGGAGAGGCCAAAAAAGAGGAAAGACAGGCAGGTATAAGCCTAGACACTCTAGGTGGAGTAGACTTGATGCTACTCCACTGTAGGTAACATTTCTACTGAATACAGGAAAATCTTATGTATATTTGTATAAACCTTCTGTATATTTTAAATTCCCTTACATACACATGTAAGAGCCATTCATCAAAAAAGTTGGGTACTAAATTAATGCTTTGACCTTCCTTTTTTATGTATGAAGCTGTCTTACAGAGAAAACAGGGTAAAACTGTTGGAGAATACCGCTCACTGCTGTGCGGGCGTGCTAAGTCACTCAGTCCTGTCCGACTCTTTGCAACCCCATGAACTTTAGCCTGCCAGGCTCCTCTGTCCATGGAATTCTCCAGGAAGAATACTTGAGTGGGTTGCCATTTCCTCCTCCAGGGTATCTTCCTGACCCAGGGATCGAACCTGTGTCTCTTACATCTCCTACATTGTCTTTGTCAGGCAGGTTCTTTACCACTAGTGCCACCTGGGAAGCCCCGTCCCTCACTGCTAGTAAGTTACTTTTTAACACTTGCGAAATTTTCAAACAATATTTTACTAAGTTAGTGGCTAAAACTTCAGAATTGATTATTTTAGTTCGCCACAGTCATCCATGCACCTGTATCATACAATGTTAATTAATGGATTTTCAACTTTATATTAAATCATTTTTAAATTTCTAGTGGTTGTTGAATCTTCTGAAATTGTTTGTAAAATTTTGCATGTATTTGCATTTTTCTGCAAGAAGTTGCATGGCTTTTATCACATTCTCAATGACATCCACTCCCAACCCAATTCCACCACCACCACCCCACCACCACCAAAAAAAATAAAAAAGGTTAAAAAAACCCACTCCACTAGAGTACCCATTTCTTGGCATCAAGGAATATTTCCTATCATTTCCCTTTCTGCTCCAGCTCCATGGACACAGCAGATAATTATAATAAGTATTTGTTTATTTGAACTGATAAATAGATTGATTTTTAATATGTCCTAAATTATCCTCAGATTTTACTGAAAACATTATCTACCTATCAGTCTTCATTTCCACTGAGAGAAGGAGAATTAGGCCTTAACTTGTAGTGGAAAAATTAGGTTTGAGGTTAAAGAAGAATTTCCTAGCTATTTCATTAAACTTTGAAAGAAAGCACTGAACAGTTGTGGATCTCCTTCAGATGATAGCTTTAAAATCTGGATAGACACTATCTAAATGGATTCAGTTAAAACAAATGAATAAAAAAGATAGCACTCTATCTAATTCTGTGATTCTACAAAAAGATTGTTCAACATTCTTTTTTCTTTGAAATCTGATAATTAGAGAAATTAAAAATTTGAAAGACTAATCCTGATATTTGCATATTTAGTTAAAAAGACACTAAATAACTACTGACCCTTTCCCTGAATTTCTTTGTTGTAACCACCTTATTTTCCTTATTGTAGAAAGGTTAGAGAGGGAAAAAAAGGGTCATTTAAAGAGGTGGTGAGTTAACTTACATAACACCCTACCCTAAAGTGCAGAATATAATTGTAGACTTAGGACAGGCAGTATAGCTGGGTTGTAGTTTACACTCACCTTGATAGAACATGAAAAGAACAGGATATTCCATCATTGTTTAAAGTTATAGCCACTTTCTGTTAAGATCGTGGCTCTCATAATTTTGAGTCCAGAATTGTGCCTTATCTTCGGGGTGTTTCATTCTAAGAATGAGGCTAAGTTGTACCAAAAACAAATTCCTTTGAGGAAAGAGATAACAAAATTCTCTACATTATTCCCTTTTATTTCTTATCCTCACATCCCATATTCATGTACCTACCTTATTGTATAGTGAATTTATGTAAAATGAGCTCAGCCACTATACTCGTTGTGTTTGGGAAGATATTTACTCTGAACTATGACTGTGTCAAGTGCCTTAAGTAAGCATATATCTAAAAATGGAAAAAACTATAACCAAAATGATGTGAAAACCAGTTATGCTTTTCCTCAAGGCTAATACTTAGAAGAACTTTGATTTTATTAACTATTTTATGACAGTTCACTTAATCATAGAATAAACTTTATTCATCTTTTATTATAATTGAGACCTGAATTTAATATGACTCATTAAACTTTCTTTTTAAAAAGAGTTTGGATTCTGACAAGCCCACGGAACCAGTAAAAAGATCTCCTCTTCGCCAGGAGACAAACATGGCCAATTTTTCTTATCGCTTCTCCATATACAACTTGAATGGTAAGATGTAATTGAAAATGAAATATAAAATATGTTAAGTTATATAATATGGAAATAATACAGCAACAATTCCAAATAGCTCAATATAAAAACTATATATGCATAACAACTGAGTCAAATATTTCTTGATTTGTGCATTTTATTACTAATTCAGATAATCAGAGAAAAAACTAACTGGAATATAACTAAAATAGTTTCCTAGTTATTAGTAATTGGCAAAGTATATCCTCACATGGAATCCTACAACAAACTTAATTGTGTTATTATATTTGTAGTGGGATAAAGTCCAGTGAAATTACTTGTTATTAATTAAAAGATCAGCCCTTCTGGCCTTTATTTAATGAACTATACCTAGTGGAGCTGACATTTCAATCTGTGATTTTTTTAGGTCTTAACATTTTTCTTTTTATGCCCTCTGATCTTTAGGTATTAACAGCTCTACCAGGGCTATGGTCATGTTGACACTTAGAGCCTCTGGTGAAAAATTGCATGAGGGATGTGGTTAATAGAACAGTACAAAACTTTTCTATTTTTTTTATCTTTCAACTCATAATTTTATTCTCTTTTGATTACCACAGATCTTAAAAGATGGGCTCTTTGCTTGTGAAATTTTCTCTTGGAGTTTAAAATGGACAAAAAACTGTTAGAACTGTGGTATTTGATAGGCTTTATGCCCAAATGGGTGATTTTTTTTTTTTTTTTTTGCTTTTCCTCTTGCATTCATTGACTGATTTATAGTAGAATGTGTAAATTCTAATTCATTGTGTTCTGGAAACATTGCAGAAGCTCTGAATCAGGGAGAAACTGTGGATCTGGATGCCCTAATGGCCGATCTTTGCTCAATAGAGCAGGAACTCAGCAGTATCGGTGCTGGAAATACCAAGCGTCAAGTCGCAGAAACAAAGGCCTCTCAGAAACTACCCGCTAGCCGACATACATCAAAACATGGCACCTTGAAAGGACTGTCTTCTTCATCCAACAGGATAACTAAACCATCTCATGCCAACTACTCCCTGGATGACATCACCGCACAGTTAGAACAGGCCTCCTTGAGCATGGATGAGGCTGCCCAGCAGTCTGTACCAGAAGATACTAAACCCTTAGTAACTAGCCAGCACAGGAGAACAGCGTCGGCGGGCACAGTGAGCGATGCTGAAGTGCGCTCCATTAGTAACTCCTCTCGTTCAAGCATCACTTCTGCAACCTCCAGCATGGACTCTTTGGATATTGATAAAGTAGCACGCCCTCAAGAACTGGATTTGACACATCAGGGGCAGCCAATTACTGAGGTAAGTGGATGAAACTTTCTTCCCTATCACTTCAGTATTAAGGAGGCAATGGTATTTTTTCAATCCTGTTCTAATAAATTTTCTCGTTTTTTTCCTACACTTAAAATTTATCAGAAATACCTCTGAGCTAAGTTTTAAAATCAGACTATAGAAAGAATGTATTACCAGATACAGCAGTGTCACAAAGATGATTAAGGAAAAATTTAGTTTCTTTGGTTTTAGTCTTACGACTATTTGAAGTCCTTATATTAATGTCAGTTGTATCATATGATTAAAAAGCTTGAAATGTGATTTATATTTTATATTTTACTAAGTTATAATAGCTATTAAGCTGATAATTGCTTTTTAATATGTTTATTATAAAATGGCCACTTGAAAAAATGGTTCATATCCCCATTATAGTTCTCCTAGATTATAAGTTCTCAGCGTTTACTCCATTTTAGTAGCAAAGAGTTGATGTAGTGTGGTGGAAAGAACCACTGGACTTGGAATCAGAAAACTTGGTTCCAAGTGTCTCACTACCCACTGGGTCCTAAATAAGTTATTCAGTCTTTGTGAATCTCAGTTTCTCATAAGTAAAGTCAAACTAATAGTACATAGTCTGCCTTCTACATACTGTGGTTCAGAGTGTCAAAAGTGATATAATAGACATGAACAGATTTTAAAAGATGAAGTTTTTCTGATATGATGGAGGTGAAGATAAGGAATGGATTTGGGATGAAATAAGTTTAGCAAAAGCTGAGCTTGATGAAGGAGAATTTTTAAAATTGAGTTTTGTTCATCAAGGAGAAAGCTATTTTGTTATAAGGTAGCAGCAAGAAAAAAGAAAACGGATGGGGCAGAATAAAACCAGCCTTCTGTTCAGTTTATACCTACAGTGCTCTTCTAATAGAGTAAAATAATTTATATTAATCAGTACTAAGTTAAAATCTTACAAAACATTGTTTAAGGACTTGCAGAGAATTCAAAGTTTGTATCTGTTACATTGGTTTCATTTAGTTGGTCAATTTCTATCGGTCAGTAACTCTTGGTACCCACTCATGTACCTGGCTTCACTCTGGGCATTATAGAGCACAAAAGAAGCATGAATCATGGTAATTTAAAGATAAATTTGAGTTTTGTTGCTTGTAAAGGAAGTTAGCAAGTTATATCAAAGAATAAACTTTTGTTTATTTAATGAAACTTTCCTAAATGGTTTGTATTCTGTAGAAAACTGCTTTCTCCATTGTGAAACCTGGGCATTATCTTTAGCACCAGCTCCTTAGCATGTATCACTTACATCTTTTAGACTTACCTGTTGGGATATGAGTAATATTTTATTAGAGATATGCTTTCTTGTTTATTCTGTGTTTTGTATGTACTTTCTTTTCAATTATATTATTTTGAGTTGGGTCAAGAGGCATGAGGACAGGTTATGCACTAATTAAGAATCTTGGTGTATGTGTTTGCATCTGTAAGATACATTTATTATAAAAGTTCCCTCAGAAAAAGCACACTCATTATAAGTAACAGTTGAAGAGCAAATAAAATAAAAAGTGAAGTCTCCTAGCAAACACTTCACATGGTATCTAGTGACATCCATGGGCAAGGATGCCAGTGTACAATGATATAATATTTTAAGATAAGACCTTAATGTAAAGTTTTGTGAGTAAGCCAGGAAAAAACAAGGAAAGGAGGTAAAGTCTTTTCCATCAGCCTGTTTTTTTGCCTTGCCAAGATGGGTAGTAAAGTGGTTTAACAAATCTGGAACTTGTTTCAGTATACTTTTTTTTCGGATCTAGTCTGTTCTGATTCAAGCCAAGAAAACTGACGGAGGCTTACTAGATCCCAAACCTGTGTATTAAATTGCCACCAGACTCAAATACAGTTTTTAAAAAAATACTTTAGTTTTGCATGCATGAAGTTAAAGAGTCATAAAGTTGTAAAGAGACTTGTTACCAAGAAAAAAAGAAAACTCTGCTACACATGCTACATGCATGCTGTATTCTGCTCCCAGGGATAAGTGCTTTCTACTCTTTTAGCTGATTCTTAGTGTATTTACCTATCATTAAATCTACAGTTATGTTGCTGTAGTTTGATTTTTTTTTTTTTCCCTTCAGTTGTTTGTGTTACTTACTGACTTCTCACTCCGGAAAATGAGGATATAGCTAATTAGGACATAGCGCTCCGTAGACAGTTCCTCTCTTTTCTCCCCTCTCCTCCCAATTTATTTTGGTTGGTAACTATTCAGTGTTTATATTATCATGACCTGTATACTTGCAGTTCACTACTAAACTGTATATACTTACATTACATTTCCTTTTGGGGACATTACATTTTGTTTTTCCTGGAATTAATTCTTTAAAATTTAAAATAATTTTTTGTATGTTTATTACTATTTCGACTCCAAACTTTCTCCCAGCTGATTGAATCTTTTACTTGGTTTGAATAAAATTGGTGTTTGTTAATTTCATCTTAAAATTCCTTTTTGTCTTTTGAAGTCTTTATTCTAGTATCATTCATTTTTTCTCTCAGGTGGATAAGCTTCTCCAGGGGAGATTCTTCCAGTCCCCTGCGTGGAAGGCGTGTACTTTGTTGTCAGGGCTTTACAGCCCATTGGGAAAGAAGGCATGGGATATGGAATGGTCCTCCACACGACCTTCCATTTAATCGTTCTAGGTCAGGGTTTCTCACCCATCCTCACTATTGGCGTTCTGGGCCAGATAATTCCTTGCTGTGGGGAGCTGTCCTGTGCGTTTGTAGAATGTTGAGCGGCGTCCCCGGCACCTCTCCGCCAGGTGTCAGAACTGCGTGTGCTGTGCTGTGCTTGGTCGCTCAGTTGTGTCCGACTCTTTGCAACCCCATGGACTGTAGCCTGCCCGGTCCCTTTGTCCATGGGGATTCTCCAGGCGAGAATACTGGAGTGGGTTGCCATGCCCTCCTCCAGGGGGTCTTCCCACTCCAGGATCAAACCCAGGTCTCCCGCATTGCAGGCAAATGGATGCTTTACCTTCTGAGCCACCAGGGAAGCCTGCCATAATAACTGCATACATCCCTCAAATTGTAAAGTCTCCAGACATTGGTACATATTCCCTGGAGGCAAAATTGCCCCCATTTGAGAATCACTGTGTTAAGTAGAAAGGTTTAACAATAGCAGATCTGAGCCTTTTTTTTTCCCATGGGAAATAACCTTGGATTTTCCTTTTCCTGGCATCCTTTTACTAAAAACTTGATTAATAAATATAGAATGTATCCAAGTAATATTGTTTATTGTAAACTGACCCTGATTGGTGATTGCATATGGGCCAGGGAGACTGAGTGAACTGTAGAAGCCTGTGAGAAGACACTGTACTTGGTCATGGTGTGCAGTAGGTGACTGTTCTAAGTGAGCACGAACATACGCCTCCAGCGACTCTGGAATCTCCACACACTGGCCGTCAAGATGCACGACTGCTTCCTGTGGAGTGTGAGATTTCCCCAGGCCAGGGTGATGTCTGTGCCTGTTCAGATGACCTCTTTCTCTTACAATGGTGGGTCCACTAAGGCCCCTGGTGGGTTGTGTAAATCCCTTCTGAAGATGGCATGTCGCATGCTAGCACATTGTCTTTCTGCAGAGCTAAGTGAACCCGGTGCCAAGCTGTGGTCTCTTGGTCCTATGAGTGAATATCAGTCTGAACCTGAGACCACTGCTGGTGGCAGGAAAGATCTGGGAATTAACTGCTTTCTTAAATATGCTCTCAGCCAGTCCTGCTTTTCGTCACACCTTCACTTCCTCTGCTTCTGCTTTGAGGTTACAGAATGTAAATTGGGGTGCTTCTCTGCTTTTCTCCAGTTTGGGCTTAGCATTCAGCTTTCCTGGGGCATGCTGAGTTGTGTACACTCAACCAGATGCTTCTAGCTTCTAGATTTTTGTCATGTCTTCTCATGAGTTTGTCTTTAACGCAGTAGCAACAACAAAATCCTTTTTCTTTGTTTCAGTGGGATTTATGGAAGGACTGGAACTGCCTCACTGGCCATTCACAGGCTCCTCCTGTCTACAGTCGCTTAACCTTGGGGTGCCCCAGGGTGCAGGCATCAGACTGCCTTTCTCTCTGTCTACTTCTCTGGCCATCTTATACACTGACAGCCCCCCAGTTTTAATCCCCATCTCTTTTATTTAAGGTACACTAACCCCCCTTCCATCCTAATCCCTCTAAAACAATGGTTCTCGACTAGAACCTATTTTGTCCCCCAGGAGACACTCAGAAATGTCTGGAGACATTTTTGATCGTCAGTGATAGAAGGGTGGTACTGATGTCTGGTAAGTAGAGGCCAGGGGTGATGCTAAAATCCTACAGTAGGACAGCCCCCACAGCAAAGATTATCTGACCCAAAATACCGTCAAGGCAGAGAAGCCATGTTCAAAAGTCAGTCAGCATCTCTCACTCACTGTCAGAAATACGGCAGTAACACCGTGTTGTTTGAAGCTGTCTGTTGACAGTTTCTGATAAAGATCAAGAAAGTACCAGCATTAACTCATCTTTAGATTCAAGGGAATACAGGTTTCTTTAGCCAGTGTGTCTCCCTGAACTCCAGGCTCACGCATCCTCTTTCTAATCAACACCTCTATTTGGTCATCGGAAAGGTAACTCAGATTTAACTGGTCTAAAACTGAAGTCCTGATCTTTTCTCCCAGACTTACTCCTCCCACAGTCTTCTCCATCTCAGTTAACGGCTATTATGTCCTTCCGGTTCATCAGCAAAACCCTTGGAATCTTTATCTCCTTCTCTTTTATTCCCCATCCTCCTTCCAATCCAGCAGCCAATTTTGTTGCCCTAACTTCAGAATATATCCAGACTTAATCACTTCCCACCACCTTCACTGCCATCAAGCCAACATAGTCTTGAGATGTATTAGCCTCACAACTAGTCTTCTGTGTTCACCGTTCCTTTAACAGTCTGTTATCCCCATGGCAGCCCTGAGTGGTCCTATTAAAGGTAAGTCAGATCTTGCCCCTTCTGTTTTCAAACCCAAAGGCTTTGTATCTTCCCTGTTTTCAAACCCAAATCCCTGCAGGGCCTTACCAGATCGGCTTTCTATGGCTTGCGCCTACCTTCCTTTCTTCCCTACCTCTCTTGCTTTATCAGCTCTTTGCCAGATGTCAGAGCCCACCTCAGAGCCCTTTTACCTGCCCCCCTGCCTGGATACACTTCCTCAGGTTCCCCTTTACTGCCTTCAGGAGTTTGCTTACATGTCACTTTCCCAGTGAGGCCTTCTGTGATCACCCTGTTTAAATGAATTCTTCTTCCTCTGTCCTGTGAGTACTTACCTGCCTTTTCTTAGAAAGCTTATTTGTTTATGGCTGCACGGGGTCCTCGTTGATGTGCTTGGCTGTTCTCTAGTTGCAGCACGCGGGGGCTACTCTCTGTTGTGATGCATGGGCTTCTCATTGCGGTGACGCAGAGCACAGGCTCTAGGCGCAGGGCTCAGGAGTTGTGATAGGAGGGCTTAACTGCCCCGTGGTGTGTGGGATCCTCCCAGACCAGGGACCCAATCTGTGTTCCCTGCCTCAGCAGGTGGATTTCCAGCCACTGGACCACGGGGAAGCCTGTTATCTCCCTTTTCTACTTTATTTTTCTGTTTATCACCATTAGAATACTATATATTTGACTTTATTTTACTCTAAAAGTTTTGCTTGTCTGTCTTCTCCACTTGAATGTAAGCTCCATGAGAAGAGGCATTTTCAAAAATTTTCTTTGATTCCTAATGTATCATTAGCACCTAGAACATTATTTGGCTCCTAAGAGAAGCAATCAGACATTTGAACAAGCATTTAAATATATGCACGTGTTCAATCCATCTTTGTCTAGAAGTTCTGTACTCTAAAATTATCAGCAGTTTTCTTTCAAGATGGACAGATGGAGTGCTTCAGGTGAAGTAGCATAGGAAAATCTGATAGTGAAACTTTTTTTTTAGACACCTCTAAGTTCTTAGAGGCAGTAATTATACCTGTTCTAAAGAAACCGAGGACAGAATAGTTACTCTCACTGAAGTCTAGTGACACTAATACCAGTTAGAAAAATCAGTTTGAGATTGGTACTATTGCATCTTGGGGATGTGGGTATTCAAACTGCCCATCTGAAAACAAAGTAATTTTATAGTTTTTCTTTCTGCCTCCTTGCTCTCTGAAGCCAACAGGGGTGGGCATAGTATAATTTCACATCAGGAAGAGGATGTCTTTTTCTCTTGCCTTTCTCTTTCTTGACTTTTGTTGAAATACTGTGCTTTCAGGTACTTCACATATGTTATTTCATTTAAGCCTCCAACTGTCCCTTTGGTAGAGACATTATTTCAGAGAGGGATTAAGTAGGTCAAATAACTGGGAAGTCTGTTTTTGAATTCCAAAACTATAACATTTGCCTCCCAGCTTTTATCATTATCTTAAAAATAAAGTGAAGCTGATCATCAAAAACTATTATTTCCTGAACGTTTGATTTAGTATAAAAATATGAGTTCATTCTATGGATAAACATAAAAATGAATTACAGAATAATTTTAGTATGCTTATGAAATCCATCAGTAGTGTTCATTTGCTGTTTTTAAATTTAGAATTCATTGTAGCTGAAGTAAATTCTAATAAAAACTCTTTATAGCAATGTGAAATAAATGTTGCAGTTGACTTACTGGTACTTTTATTCACATTAACAGATAAAACTATTTTTTAATAAGACAGCAGTTTGCAAATTTACATAGTAATTGCATGTTATAAATTTTATATAAAGTAGGGTTTACTGATAAAAGGTTAGTGCTACAGTATACCTGTATATTTATTTTCTGGTGGGATTTAAACTAACAATTCCTCTGAATTTGGAATCTTATACACAAACATATATATATATATATTTTTTTTTTACAAACATATATTTTTAAAATGAAAATGCTTTTAGAAACATTTACTGAAACTTATGGTAGATTCAAAAAGTTTTGTGAATCTTTAAGAATATTTGATGATGTATTATAAATATTTTGATAGGAAAAATTCCTAAATATCTGAGCTACTAAAGCTTTTCAATGTTGTGTTTTGTTTTTTTTTCCCCCTCATGTGTACAGGGTTTTTTGTGGTTTTTTTTTTAATGAAATCTCTATGGATACACCAGTATGTTAATAACTTGTGAGATGCACCATGGCATATGATAGCTTCAGTGTAATTCCTTTACTTCTTTCACTTTCCAGAACTCTTTCAAGAATAAATATGTGCAGAAATTTTGAGATATTGGAAAGAAAACAGCAGTTGTGTTTGTTGTAATATCAGGTGGCACTGGCATTAAGGTCCCAAGTTATTCTCAGAAAGCAACTTTTTGCTCTGAGATAATAGCTAGATGGGAGCTCAGGGCTTTCTGAAATTTTAAGAGGCCTGCATATCTGAAAGATTGGAGTTACTAGTTATTACAACTGCATTTCTCCTAAAATTCTAATGGCTATGTTGCTGCATCTCACTGAAATTTATCCACATGTACCAACTTGGTATTTTAATTCTCGATTTCACTGGCCTAGGAAGTTAATAGAAGGGATAGAGGTACAAACACACCACCCAGCCAGCACTGGCATATATGCCCTGATCCTTGTTTTGTGGATTACTTAGAAACCTGAAAGCGAAAAAACATTTTTATTTGGTTTGAAGTCTGTTTTGTTTTGTGTTGGGAGAGCTGGTAAAGAACCTTATACTGGCTATATAACAGTCGGTTAAATATCTAGGAAAGGAATAAAGAGAAGAGGAGGAGAAATAGAAAATAATATCAGCTACTGTGTTATTGTTTATTCTGTGCTGGGCATGGTGCTTTATATGTCTTAACACTGAATTTGTACAGAGCCTTGAGAATAGGTACCATTACCACTATTTTACAATGAAAGGAACTAAAGCAGAAAGTGACTAGGTAACTTTCCTGAGGATTTGAACCCAGGCAGTCTGGTTGTAGAGCTCTTATAGCATTACCTTGCTACTTCATCGTAAAATTGAAAGAGAATCTAGACAAGGCTAGACCAGCCAGGGCTTCTCAGATCCAAGCCTAGAGACAGAACTACACGGGCAGTATAAAAAAGGCAAAGAGATTTATGTAGTAACATCCCCATCTGGTGGTGTTTTAGTATATTCCTGAATATGTTGTTAAAATTTGACAACTATAAGCTAGCTGTAATCTAAATGAATTGAGGTTTAAATAAAATTCAAATGATGGCTGGTGGTTTCCCATTGTTCTAATAATAATAATGTTATTATTACTCCTTTAATTTTTATAGTAACATTTGGAGATAAAAGCTGTCATTACACCATTTTACACATGAGGAAACAGGTTAAGTAATAAGCCCAGAGTCATACTGCCAGGAAATGACTGAGCTGGGGCTTGAACCCAGGCGCTCTGGCCGCCCCATAAGGGTCTGGATTCTTAACCGTCATGCTATATTTATTTTTAATATTTGTGAAGAGCACATAACCTCAGTACAAAATGGATGTAGATCTGTTTTATTGAAACATTAATATGTGTTCACAAACCTCTACTTTCTTCCAGTTGTTATCTAAACTGTTAGCTACCAAAAGAAAATGTTGTATTTTGTAACCATGACTCTGGTAGAAAGTCATTCATTTCTTGATTATGGCTCATATTTCAGATCACTGCTTTTCTACACATCCTCCCGAACAAGATTCTGGCTCATAAATGGTACACATTGTAGGTTCAGTTCAAGAAAGTAGTGATTCATAACTTAATTTGCAGAGATTTGTGGAGTTTTTGAGAGATTGATGGAGAGCATGATAGCTTTGTAACAAATGAAACATTTTGAAACTGAGAAGGTGTAGAGCAAACTTTATGTAAGTTGACCTTCACATTCACTTATGTGTTTTAAACACAGATTTTAGGTTTATGAAAGTAGTGATAAGGAAGAGGTAAAAACTGGGGACTTCCCTGGTCGTTCAGTGGTTAAGATTTCACCTTCCAACACAAGGGGTACAAGTTTGATCCCTGGTCGGGCAGCTAAGATATGCCTCATAGCAAAAAAAAAAAAAAAAAGCAAACATAAAACAAGCAATATTGTAACAAATTCAGTAAAGATTTAAAAAGTGGTCCACATTGTCTTTGATACTTCCCATGTGTATATTCATTTATGGTAAGGTGTTGAATTTCAATAACTAATAATGTTCCATCATACTGTTTAACATGGCACGTAGCCATCTCTTGTTGAACGCCTTGGATTATGATTTTTTTTAACTAGCCAGTAAGCATTTGGAAATATAATGGGAGTGTGTGTGAGACTGAGCCTAGTGAGAATAGATTTATTTTTTAACTTTTTATTTTGAGATAATGTCAAATTTAGAAAATTTTGAAAAAATAGTACAAAGAGCTCATGAAACTCTTACTCATGTTCACCAATTTAACATTTTGCCACATTACTTTATTATTTTATATATATATATTTTTTCCCCTGAACCAGTTGAGAGTTGGTTGCATTTTTCATGCCCTTTTAGCTGTTAATACTTAAGTACTCATTTCCTAAGAATGAGGATATTGGCAGTATAGATTTGATAGGCCTCCCATTGATGTGGTAACTGACACAGTGTTATAGAATATGTTTAGTGAGAAAACGTAGAGAGAGGAAAGCAAAATCAGTCTTGGTCTGGCCAAGCCTGTGGCATGAGAGCCAAGAAGAAATAGCTATTCATACATTCCATAAATGCTGGAGTACCTGGACACTGTGTTGGGCTGTAAGGGGTAAGACTGGACATAATGCACAGTGTCTTTATGAGATTATAACTTACTGTGTGAGGAGAGGGATGTCAGAAGACAACCAACGCAATTTTAGTACAGTGAAGCAAGTACTGTGAGAGGAAGGACAGACGCGTTGGTGAAAAGGTCATTGATGACTTTGAGAATGAATTACAGGATGCGTTACAACTCAGAGGCTGAAGACTGGAGAAGAAAGGTGGGTGCTAGATTGCAGGGAATTATAAGTGCAAGAGGTATACTGTAGCTGAATTCAGGGTACTTGGCAGTGAAAAGTAGAAAATAATAGTTTAACAAGTGGAGGGTACCCAAAAGAATATTTTTCTGTCTTTCTCATCCTCAGTAAGCTGGACCAGTTGAGTGTCAGTGGCTGGGATGTTAGAGGGGGAATGAGTGGGATGTAGGACGTGGTTAGCTTTGGAGGGGAGAAGCAGGTGTTAACTCATGGAACTGGAGAGAAGGATGAGGATATGGACACAGCTGCAGGATACCTTTTAGAGATGAAGATTGTCATGCTAGATAGGTGTGGTTTCCTTAGGAATGGAGGGGAGTGAGGGCATGTGAAGAGGTGGAAGAGTGAAACCAGGAACTTGAACAACTTGGAAACTACTTAGAACAAGCTTAGAGGAATGATGAGAGAGAGAGGAGAGAAGATAGTGAGTACTGCCAAACAGCAGTTAAGGCCCATTTGAAGTTCGGAAGTATGAATTGGTACTGGACAAGGTATTTCTGGGTAGTTCTGCCACAGAGCTCTACTGTCCAGAAGAAGAGTGAGGTTATCTTTAAATTATAAAGGGTTAGGATCATCAGGTTCTTATCTTTTCTATTTTTGCACAGTACAATGAGGTGCATGCAACTTTTCATTACTATTTTGTTTCAACAGTCCATTTAGTGATCTTTTCTCTTCCTGCATGGTAACGAGAGCTGCCCTTTTCCACCTCCTTTACCTGTCATTTTCTTCCTTCCTGCATTTTCACAGCATGCTATTTCTCTGAGATGTCCCAGCAAGCAGGCCAAGCGTCATATTGACTTCACAGAAGAACAGGCTGAACTGACACCTGTAAGTTCTGTAATCACGTCCATTGGGACTACTGAAGTATCAGTGAAGAGGAATGCATTCTTTAGAACTCCTGATGGTTAAACCTTGTCATATATCTCAGTTTTTTGAATAAAAATTAAACCAGGCTTAAAAAATACATGAGCAGAAACAAGAACAACCATATGATACAGTACCATTGAATATTAATATTCATGGTAAGATTGTGTTGGTGATAGCGTATCTGGTATAGAGAAATTTTGTATTGGAACCTGAACCACATACTTTCTTTTTTGTTCTTAAGCTAAGGGCTTCTGTAAATTTCTCGAGATATTACTAGATTTAACTCTTCTTCAGAATGGGGATATCAAGCATATGACTTCTGTACCAATGTTTAACTGAAACCTGATTTCTTTAAAAATGTTTCCTTTGGTCATTGATTAATGAACCTGGGTGTTTTAGAGCTGTGCTGTTCCATGCGGTGACCACTAGCCAGATGAGGCTATTGAACACTCCAAATGTTGATCCAAATGGAGTTGCACTATAAAGATAAAAATACATGCTGGACTTCAAAGACTTAGTACAAAAAAATAAATAAAAGATGCTAATATTAGTTTATTTCACCATTTTCTTTTTACTTTTTTAAAAAATGTGGTTACTAGAAAATGTTATATTTGTAGCTTGTATTGTTTTTCCATTAGACAGTGCTGTTTCAGGGTCATCTATGAAGCATTGGAAAAAAAAAAAAAAAATTCCCGTCCCCCACCACCCCCGCAGTTGAATAAGATTCCCTCTGACCTCTCCTTCTCCCCTCCTCCTCTTCCCCTCTCCCTTCCTGTCCTTTAAAAATACTGGTACTAACTCAGTGAATTGATTTCACAAGTCACTACTGGGTTATATCCTGCTTAGTGACAAACTTTCTCCAACCTTACCTCTGTCCCCTAAACTCCTAAGTACCAGCCACACTTAATAATCATATCTGCGTTGTCATCTCTTCCACTCAGGCAGCAGTGCTCAGTTCTTTCAGCCCCAATACCCGTATCTTGTAACAAATAATTTATAACATTATCTTTACTATCCCAAATGAAATTCATAAATAGTATAACTTACCTACACCCCCCCCTTTTATAGTGATTTTAATGCCCTATCACCTAGTATGAGGGAGAAATAGCCAAAAGTAATTTATGATATTTTAATGTATATATTTTAGTTTTTAAGTGGTTGGCCATTTAAAAAATATTAAAAGGCACAATGAAAAAAAGTCAAATCCTACACCTACTTATAATTAAGAACTTTGGATTTAAGAAAAGGGAGAAGATCAGAAGTCATTTTTACAGGAAAAAGAAAGAATATGAGTGGACCCAGAATTAAAACATACTATGACTTCCCTGGTGGCTCAGACTGTAAAAGCATCTGCCTACAATGTGGAAGACCCGGGTTCAATCCCTGGGAGGAGAAGATCCTCTGGAGAAGGAAATGGCAACCCACTCCAGTATTCTTGCTGGAAAACCCCATGGACGGAGGAGCCTGGTAGGCTACAGTCCATGGGGTCTCAAAGAGTCAGACACGACTGAGCAACTTCACACATGACACATAGTAGCAGAAAAAACACACCTCTATATAGTAACTAATAAAAGGGAAATAGCCTTAAATGAAGTAGGAATAATGAGCTGGTACAATTTATATATTACCAAAGAAAAGAAAATGAAGAAATGCAAAATTCTTGCAAATAAAATGACTCTTATTTGTAACTGTAGTGACAAAATTATTCTCTGCCTTGTAGCGTGGGGTTAGGTAGTAATAAAATGATTTTTACACTTTTTACATTATAGATTTCTCATTGTGCTATATTTTAAATAACTCTGAAAGACAAGCAATTGAAATATTTTAACACAGTCTGGGTTAATGAAACTCAGTGAAATTCCTGCCTTTCATTTCTTTCATTATTAGTATTTGGTTCTTAATTCTGTTAAAAGCAGTTTCAAAGCTCTTATCATTTACTTGCATGTGACAGAATATAATCTGATGCTACCAGTTTTGGTATTGGCAAGTTTTTTTTATACTTCAAGCTGATTTTCCATTGGTGAAATGATTTCCCAATGTAATGAGTAATTCTTGGTAAATGTTCAACAGAATTAAGTGCAATTTCTTGTGTGTGGTAAGTAAATAGCATTCCTCGAACAGTCATTGAATATCAAAATTACATAGAAATACTTTGTGCTTATATGTAAAAGGAGTTATTGAGTTCTAAACTCAGATTGTTATAAACAGGAATTTCCAGCAATATGATTTTCCGTATAAGGACATTAAAAATTCATGTGTGACATAAGACTTTGGTTGTTAATTTTGTAACATTGTTCCATGCTTGCAGGGCATCTAACATTTATGATTTCCCTCCTCATAAATACCAGTTATACCCCTTCCTCCTCATTGTGACAGCCCAGAATATTCCCCGCTCTCCCTGAAATGCGTCCCAGAGGGAAGCACCACCAGCACTGAGAACCACTTCACTCTGTGCCCTCCACCTGACTCAGAGCTGCCTCCTGCTCATCCTGCAGGACTTTAGACTCTAGGCCTTCTCAGAAATACTTTGCTGAACCTCTGATTTGGGTTTAGACACTGTCTCTGCCTCTTACTACCACTTACACACTGCTTTGTGGTTGTCAGTTATCTCCCTGTTAGATTCCAAACTGTGAGACCAGGTAATGCCTGTCTTGGGTACCTCTGCATTTCCTGTGTCTGCCATGGTTCCAGGCTCAACATTGAATAAGTAATTGAGTAAATGAAAAAAGGAGAGAGTAAAAGATAGGAAGAAAATGGACTAATAAAGAAAATGGGCTATTTTTAATGAATTAAAATAGGCTGCTGACTTTGCATTAGTGGTGAGTGAAAGAAAATATAAGAAGGCCCTACATGCAGCCATGTGCATTTTTGTTACCAGCAGCATGTACCAAGACAGAGACGAATTTAATGATGTGCCCAAAGCACTGGCTTTGCCTTCTCTCAGTCCTCCAGCTGAACACCACTCTGCTCATCCCTCTCGCATCCTTCTCCAGTAACCGGTTCTCCCTCCGCCCCCACCTCCACTCTGAGGAGATCTGGAGCCCTGTGTGACTGGCACCAGGAAGGGAAGATAGATAAAGGAAGGCTTTTATTGACAGAAGGCATTTGCTGCTTCTGATTTCTAGATGTTTGTTTTTTCAGCTACAATCCCTGTAGTTACAGGGAACATGGAGCCCTGTTAAGTAGTACATGCCTGTCCCAAACACGTGACTCCTGATCTTGTTCAGCTACTATTTGTGGTCTCATTTTTTAGATGTGTCATTCTTGGGGGTCACCAATCATGATTATCTCCTTTTTTATTTTAAAGTTCAGTATTTAAACCTTGTTTTTGATGAATATTATTTTTGCACAATATTATTATGCACAATAAATATTATTTTATTTAAACCTTCAGTATTTTAAAATCAGTAGCTTCTACTTCAGGGTCTCTAAACAAATACAGTTAGATAATATCTGATCAGATACAGTTTTTTGGGCTTTTTTTTTTTTTTTTTAGTAATTTGAAGTCTTGAGGTGATTTAAGTTTGAAGATGGAGTAAATTTTGTAAGTTTTTTTAAAGTTTATACTTGAATTTAATGTCTAGAGTTTTATTTATTTTGGGCTTCCCTGATGGCTCAGACAGTAAAGCATCTACCTACAATGTAGGAGACCAGGGTTCAATCCTGGGTGAGGAAGATCCTCTGGAGAAGGAAATGGCAACCCACTTCAGTATGCTTGCCTGGGAAATTCCATGGACAGAGGAGCCTGACAGGCTGCAGTCCATGGGCTTGCAAAGAGTCAGACACAACTGAGCAACTCACACACACACAGAGTTGTATTTACCAAAGAATAATTGGTTTTGATGGCCTCAAGCAAATTTTTTTTTTAATTTGAAAAATAATTATCTGAATAGAGATATTCTACTCATGTTGGGCATCTCTGAGAAAGTAATTTTTGTGAGTAATATAAATAAGACTAGGCTTTCAAGAAATTATTTTCTGTATATTTTACATAATCATGTAAGAATATGTTTTTGTCACTATATAGGAGTAACAAAAAATGAATAGGAATAAGAGCAATGAAGGTTACAGTTGGCCTTTTTAGTTGTTCTTCTCAATATTCTTCCTGGTCTTAGCTAATTGCTAACCTCAAATTAAATTCAGTTTGCAGAAATTTTGCTTATCTACTGTTTTTTTAATAGACAAGTCAGCCAATATTTGCCTTCAGGAGATTATACCATCTCGGTAATTGAAGGCTTAGAGGTGATTTTCTTTGTGCTTGTTTGACCTTGTTAGTGCTGATACTGATGAATATATTCAGTTTTTGTTTTAAACCTTAGGGTTTTTGTTTTGTTTTGGTTCTGGCTATTTTTTTTTTACCACCAAGGTGTGGGTGAAAGGGCAGGTATGCTTGTAAGGCTCATCTTGAACTAAAAGCTAAAAAAAAAAAAAAAACAAAAACACAGGCCACGACATACAGTATAGCAAACCAACTATAGTATAGGTACAAGCAAAAGTTAATTTTTTTTTTGTAATAGTATTTTAATTTTGAAGTATCGTATTGTATTATCTGTGACAGTGAGCTTTATGATAGTAGGTGCTGCTTTAGTACTTATTTTTCTCTTCAAAAATTTGTTTCTCAAGAATAACTTGATAATAACTTGATATATACTTGGATTTATAAATATTGTGAAATATTTTCTATAATTCCACACAGCTGTGCCATGTATTGTTTTAAATGATGGTTAATAACCACATAACATTAAAAAAGACTTAGAATTATTTAGGGATAAGCAAGTCTAAATTACACATATATCAAAAAAGCTGAAATTTATACTATATGATTTTAATAAACATGATTGCAATACTGAAATGATTTTAAGGGAGAAAAGGACACTTAGGGACTGTTATTCACAGATCATTTTTAGGAAAATATATAAGTTAATTTAACCATTTTAAGGGGCAACACTTCATGATATTTTGTTTATGTCATCCCTTTGATATACAAGTCCTTTACTTGGGCAGTGCAGTGCTATTAGTATGTAATAAGTGAATTAATAAAATTTTACTGAAAACGTGATACCATTAGGCAAAATATTTATGAACATTTTTCCTCTTGGTATAGCTATCATTGATTGGAAATAATTGCAGAAGTTTTAAAACTGAGGGTTTTTGGTTTTTTTTTTCCCTCCTCTCTAAGACTACACTATTTAAAGCTATGTAGGTCTTGTATAGGCTTTAACAAGAGGGAGAAATGTGGTTAGTCATTGGGCTTTGACACAGCGCTCGCAAGCACAGCCCTGGCAGACAGGCTGCTCCATGATCTTTGGAGGATGTGATCCCTTTTCCCAGAGTGAGGGACCAGCAGGAGTGGGCTAGAGCGTGACTCTTGGCATGGGTGGGTCTCTCCCTTCCCTTCTTTTTTTTTTTTTTTTTCTGTTTTTAAATTTAGATACATTTCACTGAGTTTAGGTGAAACATGAAATTAACGGTAGAGAATCATTCTTGCTTTGTCTGCTTTATATTTTAAACTCATAAAACCTCCACTGACTTCTGTTGCCTTTTTTTGTTTTGTTTGTCTCTCTCTTCCTGCACAAGCACTCCTATCTGGACAGGGAAACCTCCCTTCTTCTGAGAAGCATTGCAGGAAAGCCTTCTCATTTGCTGACCAAGGTGATGCTCCTCCCACCTGCATGTAAATACTTCCCGCCTTGTAGGTAGAATGCAATTTCTGTGTTTGATTGTGCTCTCAGGCTGCTGAGGTTGTGCTTTCTTGTTTCTGCACCCTTGTTCTTAAAAGAGGTTATTTTTTCCTCCTATTGAAGGTAATTATTTATTGACCTTAATGACTATCAGAAAATGTTGAGAGTAGAAAGTATTTGCAGTAGTTTTTCACTAGTTTTTAACTTTTGTGAATACCTGACAGTCTTCCTAAGTATGTTGCACTTTTTCTAGTTTAACATTGTATTTCATTTTAAATCATTGCTTGATTTTTAGCTTTTACTACTAAATGGTCATGCATGCTGTGAGTTTCTTTAGCAAACTTTGTTTTCTAATTTTTGTTTATATTATCAATGCCTCATGTAATTATTTATTTTTATAAACAATCTTTACATTAGTTTAATCAAATTAGAAGAGAAGGCTGCAATTTAAATTTCTCAATTCTCTGACCTCAGAATGGTTTGAATTAGTCTAGCTGGATTTTCATCGGGCTGGCATTTTACAATTTAAAATCATTTAACCATTATCATCATTAACTCAGAAAGCACAGGATAGGGGGTTGAAACTAGCTTTCTGCCTCTTTAAAAATCATGTTTTTATTTTGTTACTTAAATGTTAAATTCAAGCATGTCTGACCTAGTTATAGACGGTTTCAGAAGAACATACAAATTATGGCTAATTTCACTAAATTTGTATTATTGTATCTGAGATTTTCTTTAAAAAAAATTATTTCTTTCTAAACTTGCAAAGGAAGATGGTAAAGCTAGAATTAAAATCTCCCTGAGTGTCCACTTAACAAGAAGACCGAAGAATCAGCAATAAGAACTTTTTTTTGCTTGAGTTTCTCTCCTGGAAAGAGATCTAGGAATAGGGTAGAAGCAGCTTAAAGCTGAGGTAAGTTTAGAAATGTAAGCACATGATAGCCGTGTACTTTATAACCATAGCAAAGTTCACTCTCTCCCTGGAATTCACTCTCAGAGCCTCAGTTAGGATCTCCCTAGATCAGACTTCTCTCCCTGAGAGGCCGCTGTCACACATTTCCTGGAGGATGCCCAGCACCTCCGATGCTTTGTCCTCAGCTTCCTTACCCACACTGTCCCTGAGGCCTCATAGTTTATATCTGTTGTCATTTTTTGACAGCTCTATTTCTGTCCAGGATGCTTCCACTCTCCTAGTTGCCCAGGTTCAAGCCATCTCATGCTTTTCTTCTTACTTACTGTCTCAAAGCTCTAATAAGCTTGTCAGAATCTGCAGGATTGACTGAATTCATCCATCCATTTTATTCCCATTGCCACTACCCTAAAACAGCCTCATATTTTTTAGTAGAGCCACTATTCTTGTCTATTTTTGCCTGTCACACCTACAGTCCATTTTGTACACTGCTCTCAGATGAAGTGTAACATTTCACCATTTCCATTGTCTGTTTTTCAACATATATTTGTTGAGTCTTGTACTATGTTAGGTACTGGGATATAATACTGTATAAAGTGGACATTTTCCCTGCCCTCAGTCTTTAGGAATATAGATAAAAAGAACGTTTACACACAGCATGTAAACAAATTCTAAATCATGTTAAGTACTATGAAGGGAACAAGTGAGTAATAGGGAATACAAGGGGGAGGATTAGAGCTACATTTCCTTTAGATGGTAAGGTCAGCAAAGGCCCTTCTAAGGGGGTGACATTTAATTTAAGCTTGAAGGATGAAAAGCAGCCAGCTCGAGGGTGAAGGGAAATGTTCCAAGTGGAGAGGTCCATGGGAAGAGAGCCTGTTGTGTTTGAGGAGCTGAAGAAAGACTGTGTTACTGGAGCCACAGTAGTTGAATGAAGTGTCTTGATTTGTGTTTGGAGAGGTAGACAGGAATCATTGATTCAAGGCATGCTGGGGAGTGTGTGTTTTTTTTTCCCCTAAATGCTGTGAGAAACTATTGAAGAGAGTAACTTCATCCATCCAACAAATGGAGAATAGTTGTTTGCAGGTTTGGAATAAACGCAGTCACTTCTCACCTCCTTCTGCCTGAGAGCTGTTGCCACCTACTGCGTCCACAGTAGAGCCATCTGTGCCCCGACCTGAGTGCTGGGGTGGTGTTCCTGCTGCATGTGGCCAGCGTCTGGCTCTAGCTGCCTCTGTATCCTGCCCTGCTTATATTCAGTTACGCGTTTGTCGTTTGAAAGTGGCTCGGTGGCGTAGGACCTGCACATTTAGGGTGGAGTGGGGAATGGAGTCAAGAATGAGGTGGCAGAAGTTCCTAGATAACCAGAGCCACAGGGCCTCTCCTTGTCGGTGCCCTCTGTACCACAGCACGGGGCTGCTTTGAAGCTAAGTTGAGCTTATACTTCTTTCATACCACTTGATTCCCCAAAAAGCATGGTGTCCCACTTACTGACTCACCTCTGATCTGCACTTTTCCAGAGCAGGACTTTATAACACTTGATAGTTGAACACAGTAAAATGAACACAGCAACACTGCTTGGGGCCTGGAATGCAGAAGGAATGCTCATTGCTTGTTTGTTTCCATCATCAATCCAATTGTCATTCTACTGCTGCTGATGAAATAACTATTCCGTATACAGTTCTGAGGGGCTTCCCCGGTGGCTCAGGAGTAAAGAATCCGCCTGTAATGCAGGAGACGTGGGTTCTATCCCTGCTTTGGAAAGGTCCCCTGAAGGAGACACCCTCCAGTATCCTTACCTGGGAAATCCCAAGGACAGAGGAGCCTGGCTGGCTACAGTCCATGGAGTTGCAAAAGTGTCAGACACGACTGAGTGACTAAACAACATACACTTCTGAGCAGGGGGGCTCTGCAAAAGCAGTGCCAACCTGTTTCTTCTAGGAGTGGCATTACTGCCGGCACAGGATGTTTTATAAATGGGAGCAGTAGGCAGAGGACCTGGTGCTGACCTGGAGCCCAGAAGTCTCTGGGTGCCACTCAGCAGACTTTCCCTGACCTCCTGATACAGTAACACATCTTTGTCCCTCTTTCTTCCCTTAGCCTGCTTTATTTATTTATCTTTCATAGAACTTAACCACTGACTGACTTATCCCATATCTCTCTCTCTCTCGTCTCATGATAAATGTAAACTCTGTGAGATTAGGAACTCTGTATTCTCTGCATTCAAGCCCAGGCCTGCATAGTCTGGACAAACATCCGTCATATAAAAGAATGGTCCTCTAGTGACCATCAAGGTTTCAAGGACTGCTGTAAGTTGTAAAACTGCTTGTATATTACTGAAAGTGTTTTATCTTTGATGAGCAGTTTTTATTTACTATTATCCCCCCAAAGTTTATGCGAAAATCTTTACAGACAGAAGGGATGTGACATCATGGAAAGAACAGGTAGTTGTTCACTTCATAACAGCCTGTATGAACTTTGAAAGACAATTCTTTCTGGGCCTAAATCAGTACAATGGACATAATGTTAGTCCTGCATTATTGATAATTAAATGAGGCACATGCCTTGTGATATGTGGCAAGTAGGTGTTTGATTAATACTAGTTCTCTTCTGAGTTGAGAATATATTTCATGATTTCTTCAGGGGGAAGTAAACTAGTGGTTACTATGATTATTTTGGTTCTAAGCAGTTTGATAGAACATTTCATGGGCAATAAATTGTTCATCACCCCAAGTTTTCTTTGAATCATTTTAAGTTACGTAACTTTATTACTGTTGTAATCTGTGAAATAAACTTGATCTCAAAAAAAAAAAAAACCTAACTTATTTTCAGCCCCTTAATTTCAATCCCATTTGTTCTGAACCTAAAAAAACCTTAATCATTTCATAGTTAAAGGAATTCATAGCCAGTTCTTTGCAACTTTAACTTTCTGTAAGTATTCTAATTTTTACTCTAAGAAAGTGCTATAACATTTTGCAACCACAGCATTGGCTTTCATTTAATCATGAGATCTTCACTGAGTTTTTGTCCTTTATGTAAATTTGAGAAGGCTTGGCATTTGATGGTTATTGATAGCCACACAGGAGTTTTTCAGGCGGAAAATAGCTTGTCTCTTGCCCTTTTAAGGGAAGGGGTAAGAGAGAAAGTTAACTTGTTATATGTGTGAGATATCTTTTACTTATGTTTAGGATGGTTGTGAGACAGTGTGAACAAAGGGATGGTTCAAAGATAAGGGGCAGAAAACTTAAGACCTGATTTTGCCAACTTTAACAAACAGCAGAGAATATGAGATGAACAAAGCTTTGTTCTTTGTATTAAACTTGGCCTGCAGACACTGAACACAGCTTTGTATTGCTTAAAGAAACTATCAGATGTCTTCTAAGTATATAATCTATAAATAACACATCAGCAAAGATTTATAGATCTTTGCTGTATCACACGGCACTCCGATCTTAAAACAGTTTCTTCCTTTCCTTGGTTGTTACAGTTAAAAGTTATGATTCTAGATTAAATACAGTAGATTAAAAACCAAACTTTCTGAGGAAGAGCTTATTGTCCATGGGAAGTATAAAGTACTGTGAATCTTGCAATTTGACCAAATATTTTTATTTCATTTTGCTCCAGTGACATTCAGATTCTAAAATTAGGAGGCTTCTTGCAGAGATAATTATTTAATTATAATTATCCTAGCCTATGAACTGGAGGAATAAACTAAAATTTGCCTACACTGAAATTAAGCATGTTCCCTCATGGCTCAGTTGGTAAATCATCTGCCTGCAGTGCAGGAGACCCGGGTTCGATTCCTGAATCGGGAAGAAAAGAAGGAAATGGCAACCCACTCCAGTATTCTTGCCTGGAGAATCCCATGGACAGAGGAGCCTGACAGGCTACAGTCCACGGGGTCTCAAGAGTCGGACACGACTTAGCGACTAAACCACCAACCACCACCGCATACTCAGCTGAGTCTGCCTCTCTGTGACCCCATGGACTGTAGCCTGTCAGGCTCCTCTGTCCATGTGATTTCCCAGGCAAGATTACTGGAGTGGGTTGCCATTTCCTACTCCAGGAGATCTTCCTGACCCAGTGATTGAACCCATTGAACCTCGAATTTGAGGCAGCTGTAACACAGACCAGTTTATATAGTTATTAAGAGTAGTATTTTGGGCAAATGGAAGAATAGTTGAATTTGGATGTTAAAATAACCCCACCTGGCTGTTCTACATAAAAGATGGCTAGAGAATCCAATTGGTTTAGTGTATGTTAATTGGTTGTTTCTCTTGTTTCTATAATCTTTTCTTCTTGTGTGTTAGCTTTTTAGCCTTTGGAGCAGAAACTGATCTGGGAGTTGAAACTAATCTTATAATTGAATGACTTTTTATGTCAGTGCTTCAAAAGGTAGCATTGATTGTATTCTATTCTATTTGCTAAATCATAGTATACTAAAATGGAAGTATGAAAATACTGCTTTGGTATTTATAACCAGTATCAGAATGTCATATTAAGATTTTTATATTCCCTTTTTGAAAAGACATTTTTAAGAGCAGTTTCAGGTTCACAATAAAATTAAAAAGGTATAGTGATTTCCCATATACCACTTGCCCTCACACATGCAGAGCATCCCCATTATCAACATCCCTCACCAGAGTGCTACGTTTGCTACATTTGATGAGCAAGTATAGGTAACATTATTATCACCCAGAGTCCATGGTTTACATTAGGGTTCATTCTTGGTGTGTATTCTGTGGGTTTGGACAAATGTATAATGACATGTAGCTATCATTATAGTATCATACAGAGTAGTTTCACTCCCAGAGAAATACTCTGTACTCCACTTGTTCATGTCCTCGCCCCCAACCTCTGACAACCATTATTCTTTTTACTGTCTCCATAGTTTTACTTTTTCAGGATGTTGTATAGTTGGAATCACATAGTATGTAGCTTTTTCAGATTGGCTTCTCTCAGTTAGTAATACGCATTAAAGTTTCCTCCATGTGATTTATGGCTTGATAGCTCTTTCTTTTTATTTATATTTTTTTGACTTTTGTGAGTTAGTCGCTCAGTCATGTCTGACTCTTTGCGACCCTGTGGACTGTAGCCAGCCAGGCTTCTCAGCCCATGGAATTCTCCAGGCAAGAATAGGGGAATGGGTTGCCATTCCCTTCTTCAGGGGTTCTTCCCTACCCAGGGATTGAATCCGGGTCCCCTGCATTCTTTTTTTCTTTTTTTTTTTTTTTAACATTGAATAATATTCCATGGTCTGGATGTTGCATAGTTTATCCATTTGCCAACTGGAGGATATCTTGGTTGCTACCAAGTTTTGGCATTATAAAGAAAGCTGCTATAAGCATCAGTGTGTAGGTTTTTGGGTGGAGGTTAACTTTCAGCTCACTTGGTAGAAACTAAGGAACTTGATTACTGGATAGTGTTGTAAAAGCATGTTTAGTTTCTTAAGAAACCACCAAACTGTCTTCTAAAGTAGCTGTACGATTTTGCATTCCTCAGTGAAAAGTTCCTGTTGTTCCACAACGTGACCAGCGTTTGATGTTTCCAGTGTTTTGGCAGTCTAAGATGATATATGCATAGTGGTATATCATTGTTTTAATTTGCAATTCTCTAATGATATATATGAGCAGCTTTTCACAGGCTATTTGCCATCTGTGTAATCTTTGGTTAAAAAAGATTTCATCAAATCTTGTTTTGGTGAAAACCTTCTGTTCAGGTTTTTTGCCCAGTTTTTAAATTGAGTTGTTCATTTTCTTTTTGAGTTTTAAGAGTTTTTTTATGTTTTGGATGATAGTCCTTTTATTAGATATGCCTGATAAATATTTTATTAATATTTTCTCCTACTCTATGGCTTGTCATTCTCTTGATATTCCTTTTCTTAAAAATATTTTTTTTACTTTGAAGACATCTTTTTTTTTTTTTTTAATTTTGCAGATAAAAGAGCTCAGCCTTATAGAAGTTCATGTTTATATTCCAGATACACAAAGCATTGATTCTATCAGTTTTTCCTCATCAGACTTTGAGATTTAAATTTGCTTTTCAGAAATATGAAGTGAAAGTTGAAATTATGCCTTGGAAAATTTCTTTGTAACATCTATTTGTACCGATATAAGGATGTGGCAAATGAACCATGAAGAAACATACAATCATTATTCCCTTGAGAAAACATTCATAAAACTTCTGCTTCACTCTTTTTCAAAATATGGTCAAATAAGATTTCATAAAAACCACTGGGAAATGCTAGTACTTAAAAATTCCTTTATAGAGTAATGAGTGCTCTACTTATCAGAAACACACAAAATTTGGTAATTTAATAGTGATTTTGTTTCTCCAAGACACAGAATTCTAGAAACTGAGAATTTTAATGACAGTAGTCTAGTTTTCTCATTTTATAATCTTCTTTAAAAAGAAAAAATATACAGTCAACATATTTTATAATTCTGTAGTTTATTTGCATAAAGGGGGTAGATAGGATGATTTAATCTTTAATCAAAGGAGTATATATACCTAAGAATCTAAGAATCCAGTCTTACTCCTCTGTGTCGTTAAAATGCACTTCTTTGTTCTCTGTCTAATTGGGTTTGCAGATAGTATTTCCTGACCTTGGTTATTATGTTAATTCACTGACTGCTTTCATTGAAATGGATCAGATTTCTGGCAAACAAACCCACTGTCTTCCCTAACTGTTTTCTTCTCTGTTCTGCAGAATGGTAAATACTAAGCTTGAAATGAGGGAGACAGCCTAGAGTATGAAATGGGAAGAGAAGCAGATCAAAAATAAGAAAGCCAACAGAATTTAAGAGAACAGGGAATAATCCATTAAATGAATTGAGTTTAACTTGTTTTTTTGCCCTGGAAACTTCCATTTTTTAATCAAGAATAACACATGGGTTGTGATTATTAATCACAATCTAGAGCAGATAAAGTCTAGTTGATGTAAATACGTTTCTCTTTTTTTTAAAGTCATGTTAAGTAAAGGAATATATAATATGGTATTTTATATTTTCTTAGATATTTTAGATATTTTCTATAGCAACCAAGAGCTTAGAATTAAAAAGTAATTCTTTATTATAAGCAAAGGTTTACTTTCATGAGTTTCTTTCAACTGGAGATTAATGCTGCAGTGTACTATGGCCTCTTGCTGGAAAGTACAAGTAAGTACAAGGTGTTACAGTACTATATGTTATTCTAGGAGAAACTAGTGAGATGTTTTATTTTATTTAAATATAGTTTTATTGCTATTTATCTAAATTTATGAAGCAGAAATTATTATAAGTTAAATATTTGGAAAATTACGTTTAGTATTTTAAATAGTGTGAATTAAAAACAAAATTGAATTTAGTGACATGAGACATTGATTATATTGTGTGATTGTTCCAAAGCAGAGTCAAACTTAGAATTTAATGCAGCCTCCTCTGTTCATATTTATGTGTTAATGAGAACATACCTATATTTTTGTTATGATTGTTTTTATATGGTTGCAGAGAGGTGAATTGATGCTGGGTTTTTGTGTGTTTTTTTTCTGTTTTTATGATGATGATATGTTTTCAATACAACAGGACAAAATATTGATATGTAAAAGATTGCCCACAGATAGCTTGTTTTCCCTATCTTGAAACCTCAAATTTATCTGTTTCAGAATGACAGTCAAGAATAAAACTGTTGGATTAAATTAAAATTAAATTAATTTACCACAGCCTTAGAATATGAAAATGTAGTCTTAATATAAGAAATCTTCAAGTGTACATCTTAAAAAAAAATTTTAATATGTCTGCCCTCGTTTTGTGAACATGGTTATTTCTAAAATACGCTCTATATTAAGTGTGTGAAGTTATATTCTTACTGAAATTCAGTGTTAACAGCGTTCTTAAGAATAAAAAGACTTCTCAAAAAATTCTCATTATTTTAGCATTAGTTTATCTGAAGTGCTTTGTGTCCACAGGAAGAACAGGCAGCAAAATTGAAAGCTGAGAAGATCAGAGTTGCCCTAGAGAAAATTAAAGAGGCACAAGTGAAAAAGGTGATATTTGGGCTTTTTCTTGGTTTGGGATTTTTATCCATTTTATGGATTTATAAAGAATTGCCTTGTTTATATAATGTAACTGTAAGATGCAGCAAGCTGTAGCAGGGTATTTCTTTCTAAATACATTTCCACATGTATTTTTTGGTGAATAAAATACATTATAAAAGAAATAACTTTTCTGGATCTAAATTCTAAAAGAGTGAAACAAAATAGCTTTATTATAAACTTACATGTTATTTTAATTTTTAAAACATTAAATTTGTTTAGCTATTGAATACCTAATTTTAGAATATTCTTTTTGCATAATAAAGTCATTATTTGTGTTTTAACTTATATTTAGCTAAGGACATTGTTCAGAATATTATTAAAACATTGGAAGAAATTTTCAGAATGCCTGTTTTTCAGTTTGTATTTAATATTCCTTTTTCCTCTTAACAGCTGGTGATTAGAGTCCACATGTCTGATGATAGTTCTAAAACAATGATGGTGGATGAGAGGCAGACAGTGAGACAAGTGCTGGATAACCTGATGGACAAATCCCACTGCGGTTATAGTTTAGACTGGTCTCTGGTGGAAACCATCTCTGAGTTACAGATGGGTTAGTAATATCATTGCTATAATTACTTTTTAAATTTCTGTGTAATTTCAACTGTTTTCATGTTGATAAAAGCAACTAGAGACATTTTTATATTTTTTCCTATAGTATAGCCCTGGCTTTTTTACATTATCTTTCCCCCATTCTTCCCCTATATATTTTGAGATTTCTTTGAGTACAGTATCATTTCCAGTTCATTTTAGATTTTCTTATGGCCAAAACAAAGTTGTTCTTTTTTTAAGGTAACAAAATATTTTTTCCCTTCAGATATTATTAAGAACTGCATATATTAGACACATTACTAAAAACCATTACATTTATTCCCATTTGTACTGAAGCCTTGATAGCAACATTTGACTTTCAGGGGAAACATAAAGCACATCTTATTTTTAGCTGCATGTACTAAGTCTTAGTTTCCTATGTTTTGTAGTTTGTTATGGTGTTTTCTAACTTTTAAAATTCCTCATTTTTTTGATACCATCTTTGACTTTTTTTAAAAAGTTAATTTATTTATTTTAATTGGAGCCTAATTACTTTACAGTATTGTAGTGGTTTTTGCCATACATTGACATGCATCAGCCATGGGTGTACATGTGTTCCCCATCGTGAACCCCCCTCCCACCTCCCTCCCCATCCCATCCCTCAGGGTCATCCCAGTGCACCAGCCCTGAGCACCCTGTCTGCTGCATCAAACTTGGACCGGTGATCTATTTCACATATGATAATATATGTTTCAATGCTATTCTCTCAAATCATCCCACCCTCACCTTCTCCCACAGAGTCCAAAAGTCTGTTCTGTACATCTGTGTCTCTTTTGCTATCTCACATAGAGGGTCATCGTTATCATCTTTCTAAATTACATACATATGCATTAATATACTGTATTGGTGTTTTTTTCTTTCTGACTTACTTTACTCTGTGTAATTATAGGCTCCAGTTTCATCCACCTCATTAGAACTGATTCAGATGCATTCTTTTAGTAGCTGAGTAGTATTCCATTGTGGATATGTACCACAGCTTTCTTATCCATTTGTCTGCCGATGGACATCTAGGTTGCTTCCATGTCCTGGCTATTACAAACAGTGCCGCGATGAACATTGGGGTACATGTGTCTCTTTCGATTCTGATTTCCTCGTTGTGTATGCCCAGCAGTGGGATTGCTGGGTCATATGGCAGTTCTCTTTCCAGTTTTTTAAGGAATCTCCACACTGTTCTCCATAGTGGCTGTACTAGTTTGCATTCCCACCAACAGTGTAAGAGGGTTCCCTTTTCTCCACACCCTCTCCAGCATTTATTGTTTGTAGACTTTTTGATAGTAGCCATTCTGACTGGCGTGAAATGGTACCTCATTGTGGTTTTGATTTGCATTTCTCTGATAATGAGTGATGTCGAGTATCTTTTCATGTGTTTGTTAGCCATCTGTATGTCTTCTTTGGAGAAATGTCTGTTTAGTTCTTTGGCCCATTTTTTGATTGGGTCATTTATTTTTCTAGAATTGAGCTGCAGGAGCTGTTTGTATATTTTTGAGATTAATTCTTTGTCACTTGTTTAGTTTGCTGCTATTTTCTCCCATTCTGAAGGCTGTCTTTTCACCTTGCTTATAGTTTCCTTTGTTGTGCAAAAGCTTTTAAGTTTAATTAGGTCCATTTGTTTCTGTTTGCTTTTATTTCCATTACTCTGGGAGGTGGGTCATAGAGGTTCCTGCTGTGGTTTATGTTAGAGAGTGTTTTGCCTGTGTTTCCTCTAGGAGTTTTATAGTTTCTGGTCTTACATTTAGATCTTTAATCCATTTTGAGTTTATTTTTCTGTATGGTGTTAGACAGTGTTCTAGTTTCATTCTTTTACAGGTGGTTAACCAGTTTTCCCAGCACCACTTGTTAAAGAGATTGTCTTTTCTCCATTGTATATTCTTGCCTCCTTTGTCAAAAATAAGGTGTCCATAGGTGTGTGGATTTATTTCTGGGCTTTCTATTTTGTTCCATTGATCTATATTTCTGTCTTTGTGCCAGTACCATACTGTCTTGATGACTGTAGCTTTGTAGTATAGTCTGAAGGCAGACAGGTTGATTCCTCCAGTTCCATTCTTCTTTCTCAAGATTGCTTTGGCTATTTGAGGTTTTTTGTATTTCCATACAAATCCATCTTTGACTCTTAAAAACCTTAAAAAGGTTTCTTTTTGTAATATTGTGTGATTATATAACCTCACAATAATTATTTTATTAGGCTATATTCAGTCAATAGTCTATTTCAACTTGCCATTTTATTTATAAAATATATTTGCATTGCTTTTACTGCCTGTTATATATTTAAATATTTTATAGCAGTTTCCAGAGCAATAAAAATTTAATAATTAACCCTTTTCTCTTAGAACGCACAAACACAAACCCCAAAACCAAACCATCAGTTAGAAGTTTATTAACAGGTATAGGCAGATATTCTAATAATACTTATTGTAACTATTCTTAAAGAATTAGAAAGGTTCGAGTTCACAGATGTGGCATCACCATACCCAGAAAATTTTTGGATGCTAGTTTTTAGAATATTTCCATGACTGTAGATTTAGGGTCCATAACTATCATTTTAATCATATGTGGCACAGTGATACAAATAGACTATGTAGTTACTTAGTACTTGTTGAATGAATAAAAGAAAACTAAGAGCCCAAAATAAGATGATAAAATAAGCTATGACAAATGTAAGTCATTCATTTAAACAACAGAGATTATTAGAAAGGATGAATAAACAAAATGCAGTTGTTCACTATCTACAAAAGACCTTTTACCTAAAACACAGAAAGCTTGAAAGTAAAAGGAATGTGGAAAGACACTAACCAAAAGAAAGATAATATTAACTATGTTAATATCAGACAAAATAGACTTTAAGCAAAATACATTACTAGAGATAAGGAGAACCATACATCTTTATCAGGAAGACAAAATCATGCTAAATTTTATCTAATAATGGCATTAAATTACATAAAGCAAAAGTTGACGGAACTACCAGGAGAAATTCACAAGTCTGCCTTCACAGTAGAAACTTTTCACCTAAGAATCTTTGCAATGATCAATATAATCAAGCAGACAAAAATGAATATAGATATACTTAGAGCACTAATAACAGGAAAATACACATTCTTTACAGGGAGAAGTGTAATGTTTCCAAAAATTGATTCCAGTATGAGGTCATAAGGCTCTCTAGAAATTTCAAAACAAAAATCAGTATCTCTAGAATATGTTCTTTGTGCATATGTTCAGAATATAGGACATGTTCTTTGATTCCTACTTTGGAAATTAGAAAATATATCTATGTTTAAAATTAAACAGAATTCATAGACCAAAGAAGAAATTATCTTGGAAATTTTTTGAATGACAAGGAATAAATAGTATTGGAAGCACTTAATACCAGAATTTATGAAATGTGACTAACAGATTGTGTTTAAGGGCGGGATGGTAAAAAGGCTGAAGGCTGAAGAAGACCTTGAAGTCAGACAATCTAGATTCTAGTCCTGATCCTTCCTTGTAGCAGCTGTGTGACCTTGCTAAAGTCACTTAACACCATGAGGGCACGTTTCCTTATTTGAAAATACAGGAAATACCAGATAATCTCTAAGGGTGTCAGTTTAGATTCTATGATTTTGCTGTGAAATACTTCGCAAGGTTTCTTGTCTTTTATGCAATTCTGACAAATACTAACAAAATACTGGTGTTTTATTTTGGGACAGAGAGAATCTTTGAAGATCATGAAAACTTGGTTGAAAATCTTCTTAATTGGACAAGAGATAGCCAAAACAAGCTTATATTTATGGAGCGTATAGAAAAATACGCACTTTTCAAAAATCCACAGGTGAGGCTATGGCTTGCAGAGGTCAGGATTCTTAAGTGTTCATATCATATAATTTTCTGACTGCTAAGTTAATAGAGTTAAAAGACTGACAGCCACCCACTTGGAGCTTTGTGGCTGCAAAACCCCTTGGGAGAATTCACTACTGCCGAGGTGGCAAGTCTGCTGGGGCCCCGGTGTCAGGCTCACAGAAGCTGCCAGTTCCACAGCTCCAGATGGGGTGAGCCCTAGGGAAAGCAGGATTCCCTCCAGGGGGTTAGCAGGCTTCTGTTCTAATTCAGAGCCGGTTTGGACCCTGCTATTTATTCAGTGAGTTCCTCATCCATCAAAGAAATGTACTTATGTATTTAAGTTTCTCTACTTTAATATTTATCCATTTAACACTTTGATTTGCTTTCTGAATTATTTTTTTGAAAATCCCAGTAACCTTGATTGTAAACAGCCCCACATTCTATTATATATTACCTTGATCTGTTTGGTATCTTTACTTGTCCCAAAATGTTTATGTTAATACCCAAATATTAATAGGTGAAAGACAACAACACCGCTATAAAAAATAGTAATGAGGAAAAACAGTAGCTGTGTTAAAGTTATTGAATAGTTATCCTTTAGACTGCATGATCATGACACATCTTTACTGGATATTTTTAGTGAAGAATACACATTTAGGAATACCAGCATTTTTTTATGGGTGATTGTGAATAAAAGTTTCATAAGGATAATAATTAGAATTCAGATTTTAGTTGAGTCAAGCAAATGGGATCATGGTAGTCTCAGAGAATTTGGGGTTTCTTCTTTAAAAGCCAGAATGTAGATTAAATTTTCTACGTCTGAATCAGTTAAGCTCAGCATATTTTAAGCAAATTTGCCCCACTTGTTGTACTTAATAACTTGTAAACCTTTAAGGTCCTGTCAGTGTAGCTTTATTAGATATACGAAAACATTGCTAGCTATTGCATGTAATATCTCCTCAGGATTTGGGGGAGGGCCGTTTATGGAATAATTCAAAATAAATGGATATGGTAAGGAGGAGGCCAGTATTAAGCACCTCTGTGAAGATGCCAGGAACAGGTTTCAAAGGAATGTTCCCCTCAGTCTGCATAGGCAGAAATAGACACAGAGTTGCTAATGTCTCCAGAAGAAATCATCTGTGTACCTGTGCCAGGAGAATAGTAGAGTGGATTTGCCCTTTAACATTCATCTACTCATTTTTCCAGAATTACCTTCTGGGGAAAAAGGAAACAGCTGAGATGGCAGATAGAAACAAAGAAGTGCTGTTGGAGGTATGACTCTTCCTCCCCACCCCCCTTTCCTTGTACATTATAATATTAAAATACAAAGCACCTTTTTTGAAGCCCAGAATGTCAGTGCTCTGTATTGATAATTACAGTTGTAACTAGCCTGATGGGGAGAGTTCAGCTTTGTGAATGTTAGAACACTGAAGAACCGTATAAAAACACTTCTTTTGCCAAGCAGTATACTAGTGGACTGAAAGGACTTTAGAGCTTTTAGAAGCTGACAAGTGGGGGGAAAAGGCTGGGTCAATGAAGGATGTGACTGTGCTGTTTTATTTGCTTAGCCAGAGAGGAATTTGTATATAGTTAGTTATTTACCAAATAGTTCAAACTTCAGTCAGAAATAACTTATTTTAAAAATCATAATGATTATTTTTTTAAAAATATACATTTCCTTATTTTGAAGATTAATGAAACAAATTCAAGTATAATTGAATTTTTGCCTTTTGCTGATTTTAGAGAACTAAGGTCAAAGATGTTAGTATGTTTGAAAGTCTGAAAAAATTCTTATTTAGCAACAAGACTATTAGGGGGATGAAGATCAGCACTCAGCTTTTCATAGGGAGGCTAGTTATAATTAAGAAAAATTCTCTTCATGTTTCTTAATTTTTCTGTGTTTTGGGGGGAGAAATTAATTCATGTTCATGTGTTCAAGTTTAGTGAGGATTTCTACTTTCCCTTTACATGATTGATTTTTTAAATTCTTATCTAAGTATAGATATTAGAATCCAAAATTTTTTTAGTTTGTTTACATTCCTTTCAACTTAGTATTAAATATTTAAACAATAAATGCTTGCTTTGTTTTAGATCATAGGCACTGGTTGTTTTTAAATTGTGAAAGTGCAGTCATTTGTTTAGCATGTTGCCTTCTTTTAAAATATATTCCTACTTAGCATGCAGCTAATATAAATTTGGGCTTCTCTTGTAGCTCAGACAGTAAGGAATCTGCTTGCAATGCAGGAGACCTGGGTTTGATCCCTAGATTGGAAAGATCCCCTGGGGAAGGAAATGGCTACCCACTCCAGTATTCTCATCTGGAGAATCCCATGGATGGAGGAGCCTGGTAGACTGCAGTCCATGGAGGTCTCATACACAACTGAGCCACTAACACAATTAGTGGCTAATCTAAATGTTAATTTGGAGACAAATAAAGTCTAATGCTTATGTTAGCTCTGATGCTTTCCTTAAATTTACTGTAACTATGTTTTTACAAATGCATTTAAGTGCTGTTTTGTGCAACTCAGCTGACATTTTAGCTTAGTTTCATCAAAACAAGTTTAGGGAAAAGTTCGTAGAGATTGCCGTAGTTGTTCCAAACTAAAGCCGTGTATGTTTGGAAAGTTCTAATTGAGGTAAAATTGGCAGCATGGTTTTTACACGAAGGTATTTCGGTTTAATCACAGTGTCATGCATTTCACAGGGGTAGACACAACTTTGGTTTGAGAATCCAAGGATCATGTCTTTCCCAATCATCTTATTTTAGGAGTGTTTTTGTGGAAGTTCTGTAACTGTACCAGAAATTGAGGGAGTCCTTTGGTTGAAAGATGATGGCAAGAAGTCCTGGAAAAAGCGTTATTTCCTCTTGCGAGCATCTGGTATCTACTATGTCCCTAAAGGAAAAGCAAAGGTGAGTCCCTTCTGCTGACTTTAAGCTTCCTTATTATGCTGATTGATTTTAATCTGCAGTGAGCAGACTGACACGTGATCCAGGCTGTGATTTGTTTCCATTCGTGAACATTGCCTTGTTTATTGATCTATTGTAAGGAAGAGGAAACCTGAAAATGTTCACTTTCTGCTCATTCATTGGGCCCATCTCGATTCTCCTGGTGAATTTGAAACCATGCTTCTGTTATTTTTAAAACTTCTGCCAGAGTTGTTTTTGTTTTTTATTGTTTGGGGGAGAATCGCTTTCTGGGCTTGTAGGCATTTCAGCCTCTCTTAGGTAATGTACTGCTGCTGAGGGCCCTGGTGCTAGCTGTCACTGCTGTGCTTACTAGGGGCCAGCACTGTTGAAGCTGTCTACAGGGTCACCTCATCAGGTCTTTACCACCATCCTGAGAGGTACATGTTGTCCCCCCTTTTTAGCTGGCGAGGAAACACTGACTTGAGAGTTGTGCTTGAGACATGTACTGCAGGCACGGAACGGCCTGGTATGTCTTGTTCTTTCCAGAGAGCTCTATTATAATACTGCATTGTATTTAATATACTGTACTGTATTTAAAGTCTCTCTAAAATACCACCCTTTGCCAGTGAGTCAGTGTTCATTATGAATGACAAGCTGGTAAGTCGAGTGGACTGCCTTTCTTGTTGCGTGGTAGATTTAAGGAAGAAATGTCTATAGAGACTCTCACTGTCTTGTCTTCTACAAAACAGCAGGAGTTTCCGCTTGGTAAAGCGTGGTTCTCAGTTAAACGCTGTTACCGGTGAGAGTTGCTCGTTTACACGTTAGTGTGGATCGAGTCTTTGGGTGTCTTCTCCTCAGGCCTCTCGGGACCTGGTGTGCTTTCTCCAGCTGGACCACGTGAATGTCTACTATGGACAGGACTATCGGAGCAAGTACAAAGCTCCTACGGACTACTGTCTGGTGCTCAAGGTAAACACCTATCTCTTTTTAGGAACTTTAATTGATGTTCGACGTAGAGAAGGTTATTGGACATCTTAGAATAGTTTGGGTCTCCATTGAGTATGCTGTTTTTGCTTTATTCTGTAGTGTGTAGGTTTTTTAAAGGATTGCTGAAGGGACTTCCTTAGCAGCCCAGTGGTTAGGACGTGGCACTTTCACTGCTGGGCCCGGGTTCAATCCCCAATCAGGATTAAGATCCCACAAGCCAGGAGGCAAAGCCAATAAAGTAAATGAAAGGAGAGAGGAAGGGAGGGAGGGACAGAGAGGAAGGAAGAAAAGAAGCTGTGCTGTTCCATAGCTGACCCTGGTTAGAGTGATGATACTAGGAAATGGGTACTGAATTATAAACTTTGAGTCATAATATATCAAATGGATTAGATTATAAATTTGACACTTTCATTTAATATAGCAGCCTTATTTTAGGAAAACTTAGAGCCACATATGGGGTGAAGTGAGGGAAGAACATAGGTATTTGTGTATCTCAGTTCCTTTCCTATACTAACTCAGAGAAACCATCAGAGGATGCTGTGCCTGAGAGGTCAAAGTAGACTGCCTCTCATCCGGTCCAGAAATAATTCTTGTCTCCCTTTCCTCCTGAACCGTCACCCTGGTAGCCCATGCATGTTTATGACCTGTTTTTAGTGATTTTTTTTCCCCTTTTATTCAAACTTTTGAGTTTCTCACACTTATCATATCTGAACTTTTGAGAACTTATATTTTTACTGAATTTTATTGATAAATTGCAACATTAGGAAAAGGTAGCATTAAAAAGTTCAGTATAGTTATGGGGATGATTACGTTTTTTCTCATTGGCTCCATCCCACATCTCCTTGGTAACTACTTAGGTCTGCATGTTTATATCATCTTTGCTTTTGTCTAAGAATTGTCACTTGGGTTTGAGAAGGTGGTTGTTTAGGGTTTGGGGGTAGAGTTTTGATTGCTTTGATAAAATTAGGTGTATTATATGGTAACCCTTTATTAAGTGATCATTTTTGGAGAAAACTCTATATCAGTTACAGTAGCAAATACTTTTTTTTAGTTAATATAAAGTAGCTTACCCACTCCAGTGTTCTTGCCTGGAGAACCCCAGGGACAAGGGCGCCTGGTGGGCTGCCGTCTATGGGGTCGCACAGAGTCGGACACGACTGAAGTGACGCAGCAGCAGCTTAATCCAGCAGTTTTCAAAATGAGGTTCAGGGTCTCCTGGAGTCCCTGAGAACTTGGTCAAGGGACCCATGATATCAAAGTTATTCTAATAATGCTAAGGTGTTACTTGCCTTTTATACTCTTTCTCACACAGGTGTATAGTGGAGTTTTCTGAGGTTACATGACATGTGATGGTATCTTTGCTGCTCTGGGTAGTGGAATGTGTATTTGTTACATATTCTTGCATTTGACTTTTTCTCAGCTTTAATTTCTTACAAGGTAAATATAAATGAAAGTTACCTGGGGGTCTCATAACATGGAGGCAATAAGTGACTCAGTTGTCAGTGAGAACCCAAGTTCTATCTTTCCCTGTTCCATCTTCTTCATATCAGCTTATTTTCAGACCAACTCACCTCAGTCACAAATGGCCACTGCCTCATATGTAGACCCAGCAAAATCCAGCAGAGGAAGAGGGACTATTTTTCCCTCCATTTGTCTTTTTTTTTTAAGAGGAAAGAAGTATTTCCCAGGATCTCCTCCAACAGCCTTCTCCTTGAGGGTCATTGGCCTGGAGTAACATGCCCTCCTACCCTAATCACTGGCAAGGAACAAAGCCACCATTTTGGGTTTACATTAGTCAGAATTCACTCTCTGAGGTGAATCCAGACACACTGGGGCTCAGTCAGAAAAGAGGGAGGGAGGAAAAGAAAGCCTTGGGGAAGGCAGCCAGCTGTGTCTGTTAGGGCCAGTAGTAAGCAGGACCATTGACTAGTATTTTAAGCCTTTTTGCAGCTCACAGGATTCTTAGGATAAGAGTATTTTTGTTCCAAGGATTTATTGGTTTGTTTTTATAGTAATGATTTGTATGCTTCATATTTGCTTCTAGTAAAGAGTGTGTGTGTGTGTTTGTGTGTGTATTAGTTGCTCAGTCGTGTCTGACTCTTTGCGACCTCCGTGGACTGTAGCCCACCAGGCCCCTCTGCCCATGGGATTCTCCAGGCAAGAATACTGGCGTGGGTGACCAATCCTATTTTCACTAGTTGAGTGAAAGTCACTCAGTCGTGTCTGACTCTTTGCGACCCCATGGACTACACAGTCCATGGAATTCTCCAGGCCAGAATACTTGGAGTGGGTAGCCTTTTCTTTCTTCAGGGGCTTTTCCCAACCCAGGGATCGAAACCAGGTCTCCTGCATTGCAGGCAGATTCTTTACCGTCTGAGCCACCAGGGAAGCTCCTCTAGTGAAATAGGCTAAACCAGTCTCCATACTTGTGTTGTCTCTCTGTCTGGGAATATGTAACGTATTGAACTAAAAAAACAACACACCACTGGCTGTAGATAATAGTAAAGATAATGACCACCATTTTCTGAAGAACCAGGGTGGAGGGTACTGCCTGGAACACTGTAAGCATCCACCTCACAGGTTTGATCTAGAGTCCCCATTTCCCACATATGGAAACCAGTTTAAGGGATCAGTTTGCCTGAGACCGCTCAACTGTGGGGCTTCTCTTGTGGTTCAGCTGGTAAAGAATCTGCCTGCAGTGAGGGAGACCTGGGTTCGATCTCTGGATTGGGAAGATCCCCTGGAGAAGGGAAAGTCTACCCACTCCAAGTATTCTGGCTTGGAGAATTCCATGGACTGTGTAGTCCATGGGGTCGCAAAGAGTCGGATACAACTGAGTGACTTTCACTCAACTATTAGTATTTAAGACATGTCTTTTTTTCCTTATAAACTTGCACTAGCTTTTTCCTATGTATTTTTATTCTTGAACATATGAGTTCTGACAAACCAAAAAACGCTGCTACACAGGGTCCATACAAATGCAAATGTGAATATTTGTAAGGGCCTGATCCCTTTCATCAGCTCTGGGCTATAATGACTGAGTCTGAATCCTTCCAGTGAAGTGCAGGAGACAGGAAGTAGGTACACACTTGTAGGAAGTCATAAAACACATTATTTGGTAATTACTTTTTTAAAGATAATAATGAAAATAAATGATGGGAAGAGATGATTCATGAAATTTGACAGTATAAAAATAAATAGGATATATGTTGATATATTATCTGAAAGATGTACACACTTGGGAGACATGTATATGCATGTGTAATTAAGTTCTTAAAGGAAACCCGAGTTTTAAAAATACATATACCACAATAATTGTTCGAATAGTCAGCTTAGCTAGGACTAAATTTTCATCCCTTGAGAAGTGAGACAAAGCAATTTAATATGTTAGGTGGGAAGGAAAAAAATGGTCAGGATTTAGGGATAGAATATGAGCATGAACTTCTCAAACACTTGTATTAATTAAAAGTTGTTATAATGATAATCCTGGAAGTAATAAGGTGGAGTTTATAGTCTTATTTTTTAGTGTCTAGCATGTTAGTTGAGAGAATTGATTTTTAAGGTCTATATGTATTTCCAGAGTAATAAATGGATTGTGTATATTCAATAGTTTCTTTTGGCACTTGGACCAAGATGTTAGAGCATCACTTTTTAGTTACAGAATTTTAGGAATTCTCTGTCTCATTCTAATTTCTGGCATACATAGAGAAAAATGGTAGCATGATAGTAATCCAAAATTTCTTAATTCTGTTCTTAAATGTTTTTATTCTCCATTTTTGTGCCTTTTGTCAGAGAATGCAAACTTTCCAAATCAACATAATTTAAAAAATCAAATGATAACCTTTCTTTTTTAATAGCTGTTCATTTTGGGAGGTGGAGCAATTTCATTATATACAGTCTTAACTCAGAGTTGCTATGAGTTCAGTTCCAGACCAGTGTAATAAAGTGAATATTGCAATAAAGAAAATTATATGAATTTTGTGGTTTCCCAGTGAATATATTTAAAATGTGCAATAGCATTATGTCTATAAAAAAGAAGACACTATGAACATACCTTAATTTTAAAAAGCTTTATTGCTAAAGATGCTAACCATCATCTGAGCCTTCAGCCCGTTGTCATAGTAACAGCAAAGATCACTGATCGCAGATCACAATAACAGATAAAATAATAACATAGAAGTTTGGAATTTTGCAAGAATTACCCAAATGTGACACCAAGGCATGAAGTGAGGAAATGCTGTTGGAAAAATGACACCACTAGACCTGCTCCAGGCAGGGTTGTCACAGACTTTCAATTTGTTCTTTAAAAAAAACAGTAACTGCAAAGTGTACCCCCCAAAAAAAAAAAAAGTGCAGTAAAACGAGACATGCCTGTATTCTCTTTGGAGTCTTTAAGAAATCTAAATGTCCAGCTTCCAGTTTTTAGCAAAGGATGTCTCCTTCATACTCACTCTTAGCTCTTGTGTGATTTTTAAAGTGATGGAATGATAGTGTAGGGTAAAAAGGAGTAAGGCGGCAGATTTAGACAATCTCACCCCTAATAGAGCAGTACAAAGGGAAGTCGCTCAGTCTCGTCTGACTCTGCGACCCCATGGACTGTACATCAGGTTCCTTGATCCATGAGATTTCCCAGGCAAGTGGGTTGCCATTTCCTTCTCTGGGGGATCTTCCAAACCCAGGGATTGAACCTGTGTCTCTCACATTGCAGGCAGACACTTTACCGTCTGAACTACCAGGGAAGCTACCATAAATAAAGCATAATAAAGTAGTAGTGTGACATTAATAGTCTAGGCCCTGGAATGAGATGGCATGGTTTCAAATACTGATTTCTTCACTTACTGGTGAGCAGCTTTGAATGCTGTCTTAACCCTTTTGTCCCTCAGTTTCTTCTTATATAGTAGAAATAATAATATGTAACTCTTGGGGTTTTCACAAAGGTGGGGTAAGCTAATATATGTGAACTACTCAGCCTAAGAAGCACAAGCTGGAATCAAGAGTGCTGGGAGAAACATCAATAACCTCAGATATGCAGATAACACCACCCTTATGGCAGAAAGTGAAGAGGAACTAAAAAGCCTCTTGATAAAAGTGAAAGAGGAGAGTGAAAAAGTTGGCTTAAAGCTTAACATTCAGAAAACTAAGATCATGGCATCCGGTCCCATCACCTCATGGGAAATAGATGGGGAGACAGTGGAAACAATGTCAGACTTTATTTTTTTGGGCTCCAAAATCACTGCAGATGGTGACTGCAGCCATGAAATTAAAAGACGCTTACTCCTTGGAAGGAAAGCTATGACCAACCTAGATAGCATATTAAACAGCAGAGACATTACTTTGCCAACAAAGGTCCATCTGGTCAAGGCTATGGTTTTTCCAGTGGTCATGTATGGATTTGAGAGTTGGACTGTGAAGAAAGCTGAGTGCCGAAAAATTGACGCTTTTGAACTGTGGTGTTGGAGAAGACTCTTGAGAGTCCCTTGGACTACAAGGAGATCCAGCCAGTCCATCCTAAAGGAGATCAGTCCTGGGTGTTCATTGGAAGGACTGATGCTGAAGCTGAAACTCCAATACTTTGGCCACCTCATGCGAAGAGTTGACTCACTGGAAAAGACCCTGATGCTGGGAGAGATTGGGGGCAGGAGGAGAAGGGGACGACAGAGGATGAGACGGCTGGATGGCATCACCGACTCGATGGGCATGAGTTTGAGTAAACTCTGGGAGTTTGTGATGGACAGGGAGGCCTGGCGTGCTGCGATTCATGGGATCGCAAAGAGTCGGACACGACTGAGCGACTGAACTGACTGTACTGAACTGACTCAGCCTAATGCCTGGTATATACTAAGTGCTCAATAAGTGCCACTTTAAATACAGTAACAATATACTAGAGGAACAGGTTACCTCCTAAGGCACTGGTGCAGAGCCTGGATGACCAAAACGAAAGCTGTAGAAGGAATGCCTTTATTACGTGGGCAGTTGAAAAAAAATTCTTGAGGTCCTAAAATGAAGCTATCTGCAGATATTCAGTCATATCATAGTTCTCTTCAGGGTAGTATTTGGATTCTCAGGTTAGAGGCAGAGAGAAGGATAGAGGATCATCTCTCTGATTTTCTGTGTTGTATTGATGAAAAACATTGCCTTGTACAGAATGATGAGAACACACACATACACTCAGGCAGGCGGCTGCTATAGTTGAGCACCCATGTGTGGTAACTGCCTTCTGGGAAATAGAAGGAATCGGGGGAGGATGGTTTGTAAATCACTGTGAAGAGAGGGTATGGCGATAAAGGCTCAGAGCCATCCTGCAGCCCCTTGTTTGTTCAGATACCTGAACCCGGCCCTGTAGGTGAGGCCTCAGGGAAGCAGGAGATGAAGAACAGCTCTTTAAGCCCTAGTTGGCAACACCAAAGAAAACACTTCCAATCAGCTCATTCATGAGCTGTGGGCCCTTCTATGTTATATGCATGCTGTAGCCCAACACCTACTTCAAGCAGCTGGCAGGAAGTTCTTGCCCATTAGATGTTGCGTGAATGAGTGAATGAAATAAAATTCCCCATCCTTCTTTTATAGAAGAATACATACACCTCTGCCTGTCCTTTGCCCTTGCAAGATTGCCGTGCTGGTTTATGATGACTTACTGAGGACCTGGTCTTCCCAGGCAGCACTAGTGGTAAAGAATCCTCCTGCCAGTGCAGGAGATGTCAATGGCTCAAGTTTGATCCCTGGGTCAGGAGGAGCTCCTGGAGTAGGAACTGGCAACCCACTCTAGTATTCTTGAAAATACTAGGGCACGCTATTCTCCATGGGCATGGGAGCCTGGCAGGGCCACAGTCATGGACCACAAAGAGACATGACTGAGCGAGTGGGCACACAGTGAGGACAAGGGAGTGGACTCCAGGAGAAGGCTGTGAGCCTCTACTATCTGGGGAGAAAACGGTTAAGTGTTGTTCTGCTAACCTGTTACTGTTGAGGGCTTAATTGTTTAAAATTCCAACTGCAGCCTTCAATAACTAAATTGGCTTTGATATTAAATGTTTTATCATTGGGGGTGAGCTCTGTAAAGCAATGAATAAAATGGAATAAATGGATTTACAGTTCTCTTGTCAACCAGAGGGATTGATTTTTAACAATGCAGATATACATAACTTATATTTGTGGCCAAATTTTCCTGCTGCATCGAAAACTTATAAAATTGCTTATTTTATTGCTCTCATGGGTTTTCACAACAAACATTTGGTTAGAGAATTTATACAGCCTCTTGTTGTTGAACATAAATTTCAATATTTCTCCAGGTGAAATAAAATTTTTCCACTGAAAAGAGAGGTAGTAATTAACAGTCTTTAAATCCAGAACCAAGTTTTCTTCCCAGGGAACTAGAGGTTGTGGCTCAGTGGAGTTAAAATATGTTGAGTCTATTCTTGAACTTGTACTTTGTAGCCAAGGTCAAGTCAGTCACCTTCCATCCAAGCCTCAACCAAGAAGTACGGGCTGCGGCAGAGGGGCCTGCAGAGCGCTGCTCAGCCCACGGCAGGGAGCAGCACTGCCTCTCAGGTGCTGTGTCCTCTGCTTCACCTCCGCCCAGGCGTTCACCAAAGACGCTGTCATCTGGAGTTTTCTGATTGCATGGTTTCAGTTCATTCACTCATTCGCTTCCGTTATAGATGAAAAATTCCACTGACTTTGTTAGCTGTGGTAGCCTTCATTCCTTTGAAGGGTAGAAGCGGTATTTTGGAGTTTTCCATGATGGGAAGGATTTTTTTTTTTTTTTTAACTTTCAACATCTTGGCCTAAAATTTAACACAAGTTGCCTCCTTGTTTGTTTTGTAAAAATACTTAGAACCCTTTTATTCGACCTTATGGATGTTTAAGAGGTATAAATGATTTGGCCATTATTCCAGTGACCTGTAATTTGTCAGGATATGTTTAAGCTTTGATAGAATTTCTCTCTTATTTCTCCAGGGGACTTAGTTGGGTTTTGCCTTTAATCTTGCAGCACCCGCAGATCCAGAAGAAATCTCAGTACATCAAATACCTTTGCTGTGATGACATGAGGACCCTGCACCAGTGGGTCAATGGTATCCGCATCGCAAAGGTAGGTTTTCTTTTGGTTTGATAATGGAATGATGGGTGTTTAGTGATATGGTTTTGGTTGTCATTACAATTATTATTTGTTTCATATTCATAATTTTGCCAGTGTCTCAGTCTGTCAGGCCTAAGTTTCATATTTTAAGTGTCTTTTTTTCTCGGTGATGGGGATAAACTTTTACCAGCTGGTGTCCAAGGAATAATACTGCAGGTGAAAGCTTATGTAGCAGCGAAGTGCTTTATTCTGGCTTTGGAGAATGCACTATGTGGTGGTTTTATAGCAGAGTTTCACCTGAACAAAAGAACTTTTTTAAAACTTCACCTGCCTTGGGGTTGGGGGAAAAATGAATATAGGTGGATTGTGGAACATTTTTCAGGCAGTGAAAATATTTATACTCCATATGATACTACAATGGTAGGTACATGTCTTTATATACTTGTCCAAATCCACAGAATGTAAACACCAAGAGTGAACCTAAGGTAACCTCAGGTGTCCATGTGAGCTAAGTGATGATAACAAATTTACTACTCTAGTAGGGAATGTTGATAATGGGAGACGCTGTGAATGTACACGGGAAATCTACCCTCCTCTCAATTTTGCTGTGAACCTAAAAGTGCTCTAGAAAAAATAAAGTCTTAAAAAAAATTTTTAAGGACACCTTAAAGATGATATGTAGTCCTCGAAAGGATATTTATTCACTTTTAAGTAACTGAAAATAAAATTTATTATAGACATAAAATCAAAGTTGCTTTAAAAATAACTGAAAAAATATTTATGTTGATAATGAATCTAAACAGAATCAAGTTTTAACTTCTTGCTGCCTTCCTAAAAATGAGGACAGATAAGAGTAGATTCTGATTTACTGCTATTCAAAGAATTTTTGAAGTATTACAGGGTATTAATTTTATTACAAACTGTGAGTCAGTAAACAGAAATGTGTCCCCCTTTTCCTGCCCCGTACACCCATATCATACCCAGTGAAGTTCAGATGTCCTCATTTACTGCCTTCTGTTTAGTATGGGAAGCAGCTCTACATGAACTACCAGGAAGCTTTGAAGAGGACAGAATCGGCTTATGATTGGACTTCCTTATCCAGCTCCAGCATTAAATCAGGATCCAGTTCTTCCAGCATCCCAGGTAGGTTGAAATGCCTCAAGAACTCTACTACTAACAGGAAGGTGTTTGTATAGTGACTGATAGGAGACCCGGTTATCTCAGAGTGATTTTTTTTAAAACTAGGGCTATGCATAATTTCTAAATTTTAATCAGTAGGCACATATGCGATTTTTAATTTTTAGAGCAGATAATATCACCTAGTTCATAATGTTTTGAAATGGAAAACCAGTATATGAAGTGGTAAAGCCAAGAGTTTTGTTGTGAAATTTATTTAAAAATCATATTGCTGAAAGCAAGTGTTGATGCACAATTGGGGATAGAAAGTTGCTTGGAGAAGAGTACTCAGAATCATCATGAAACTGCCCTCCAATCCTCACAGGTTTCCTGACATTTCAGTGGAGTGGAAACAACTGGAATTTGTTCAGTATCAACAGTTAAGGAAGCTGTTTAAGTCAAACTTTTCTAAAGTTTTCAGAGGAAATCAGTGATATTAAAAAGGTGCTTATTTTCAGATTCCCATATCCTTTAAACCAGGATGCTATGATCACATCTTAAGATACAGGCTTCTTTCCCTTCAAAAGTTCCATAAATGGTATCCATATCATCTAAAAGCATAATTTTTTGTTCTAATGGCCTATATTATGAAATAATTAAATATTTATTTGATTTAGAAGCTATATGACTAATCTCATCCCTAAATAAGTAAACAGAAACACACTGTGAATGTATACATACATGGGCTTGTGTCCACGCGTACGTTCTTTGGTTCTGCCCACCTAGAGGGCTAGAAGCAGTGACAGCCCAGTAGCAGTGAGAATACCAAAAGCCTCAACCTCGGCCTCTCAATGCCGTTTTCCAAAACAAAGGAGTCAGGGCTCTGGTGAGTGGCTGATTCTAGGGCTGTGGCAGAGAATATATAAGATGAGCCTGGAGGATCGTGTGTTGAAGTGCTCAAAAGAACACAGGGATGGGAGTCTGTAAAAGGGACACAGAACTCAACCTGCGAGAGCTCTCAGTAGCCAAAGCGAGAACGATTTGAGCAACAAGATAACATAGTATAGGGCTGTAATCCAGATTATAAAATAAATAGCCATCACTCCATGGGGATATAAATAAATAAATAAATGGAGAAGAAGAGACCAATATCCTGCACAGATTTCTAAGTAATTTATGCAGCTGTTCTGCCCTCAGGGAGGTAGAGCGTCACCCCCTCGTTGCCTGTGGGCCATGCAAAGTGACTTGCTTCCCAAGAGCTCAGAGTGGGGCCACAACCTCACAGTGAAGGAGCCCGACAGTAACGCCTCAGCCCCTGATCGGGTAGTCAGTGATAGCGATGGCTTGTTCCTTTGGTACCGTGTGAGGAGATTGGCGTTTTCCCTCTCTTGGTCTTCCTCCCCAAATCCCATAACTTCAAAGAAAAAACATCAGACAAATCAAAATGGAGAGGCATGCTGCAGAAACCCTGACCAGTATTTCTTAAAACTGTCACAGTCATCAAAAACAAGGGAAGTCTGAGAAACTGTCATAGACATGACATGACAACTATCTGTAATATGGTAACCTGGATAAGATCCTTGATCAGAAAATGGAATTGTGGAAAAACTAGCGAAATCCAAATAAAGTTTGGAGTTTAGCTAATATTGAGTATTGGTTCCTTAGTCGTGACACATGGACCAGAATATTGTAACATGTTAATGAGATAAACTGGGTGCTGGGTATGTAGGAACTCTGTGCTAGCTTTGCAACTTTTCTGTAAGTCTGTAACTATTCTAAAATAAAATGTTTATTAAATTGGGAGGAAGAAACTTTTGTGGCAGTAGATTAGGAAAGGCAAAGTAAGAAGACTGTCACAAGTAGGGTTACAGAAAATGGAATAAGAGGAAGATTGAGAAAAAAGATGTATATTTTTAAAATTTATGCAGCACTTAATTTGGGTGCTTCCAATGGTATTTTATGAAGTGATATAGTGCCTTTTACCACTCCAGAGTCATCTGTCTGTATGTATTAAATATTAGGAAGACTTTTAAATGTAAACTGTAAAATCACACACGTTCACGTGAAGAGAGCTCAGGAAGCCGCATGCTCCAGCCTCTTGTCTTAAAGGCTGGTGCTGTCCTGGATATTAAACTATTAGGAAAATAGTTGGTTTTATTCTCTATTGCTTCTATTTTTTACCCTGAAGATGCTGTCTTAACTTTATCTAAAGGAGTTTGTGGCTATTATATTTGCATATTTTGATTAACTTGGCTGGACTGACTTAATACTGCAGTCTAATCATATCCTCTCCTCACAGAGAAGTGGGACTAGCTTTAACATTTGATTCTCGGACCAGATACCAGACATTGGACTAGGTGCTCCCGTAGGGTTGCCTCACCTGACTTGGCGTCCAGTGAAATCATCGTTTTTAGTTCCCGCACCGTAGGTGTCAGTCAGGTTCCACTGTGTCCTCAGCCATTCTCAGGGCCCCTGAAATATCTCCATGCCCTTCAGGAAGCCAGCCTGTGGCCAGCTGCTTCACTGTGGTGCCAACACCCAAAGCCCTAGGAAACACACTTCTCACTTGGCAGTCAGATTCCCAGTATTGTTCATTGCTGGGATAAAAGCAGTAATCATCATGTATGGATCTGAATTCATAAGTGAGAAGTCTCTGAGATGGCCTGGAGCCAGGATTATGTAAAAAGATGGATTCTCAAATATAATGAAGATATGATTTTAAAAAATCACTCTTCTATTCACGGTTCATTGATTTTCTTACTTGCTAGGAGTTCTTACAAGGTAGATTGTCAGGACACCACATGTCACATGGACCTTTTGTTGTAGTTATCAGTTTCTCCTGGTGAGCAGTTTAAAAAGAATCGAGATCTCCTATTTGCCCTAGGATGAGAGAGGTTGTCTGGTGGAAAACACGGGCTGTGTCTATGTGAAATGGGTCAGGTAACAGTAACTTGCTGCCATTCTGCATCGCGGCTAATCTCAAGTGAAAGCTTTATACAAACGTACATATTTATACTGTCACAGTACTTATTTAATCTGACTTTTGAAATGTTTCAGAGTCTCAGTCCAATCACTCCAGTCAGTCTGACAGTGGACTGTCTGACACCCAGCCGGCAGGACACGTCCGTTCCCAGAGCATGGTGAGCTCCATCTTCTCTGAGGCCTGGAAGCGAGGCACACAGCTGGAAGAGTCCAGCAAGGTAACGCGCTCGGGTCAGGGTAGAGGGGAAGTCTCTCTGGTGTTCCAGGGGGGAGGGGGGTAGCGTACTGCTCTTTTATTCCTTCATTAGGAAGGTTTCTTGGCCTTATCTCAGTATTCTTTTCTTTGCTTCTCAGAAATGGATATTTATGAATTGGCTCTGATAATCTAAGATCTCAAAAAAAAAAAACCCCACCTGGCAGTTTTATCAGTGGCTCAGAATTTTAAGAAATAACAATGTCCTCCTTTCCTCTGTTAATTTGGATGGAGCAACAGCACCCTCTAGTGCCAAAGCCTTGCTGTTGTTCCAGAGAAGCTGCTATGAGTTGATTATTACTTCATTGGTTATTAACTTATTCAAACTCCTTTTCTTTTATGCTTTTTGGCATTTCTTTGCACATTGATAAATTTTCCTCAATTTACAGTTTATGTGGAAGACTAAATTCCAATTAATCCCCTTAAAATACTGGACCCCCAAGCCTTGCATAGAAGGTTGTTCATTGACGCTGAAGGACAAGTATAATCATTGCAAGGCTGCTTAGACACAGAGAGGTTCTTTGGTTCCCCATATCAGGCTGTCTCTGATGTCCAGTGGGCCGTGGTGTCCCAGTTCTGCCACTCTCAGCGGCGCAGGCACACGCCGAGGCCAGGAGCCAGGAGCTCGCCCAGTCTGGCCATTCTGTTTTCATCCAAAAATCATTCTGATTTTTGTTTTTCTTCTCTGAATCACTTTCACAAGTACATTCAGTGAGAGTTAAATGGCTATTTCCCCTCAATTTATTCCTTTATTTCCATATATGATTGATTAACTGGACTTGGGGAGGGTGGAGGAGGCATAGGTAGCCCAGTGTGGGGGTGGAACACCTTCTCTTAGGATTAAATATTTGAGAATTGGTGCTAATAACCTGAATTCTCAAGACAAGGACAGTTTAACCCCCTTATCAGAGGCTCAGACTGTTAAGCAATTTTTTTCCTTCCCATATTTAATCAATTTGAATGGAACAGGACTATCTGGTGCTGATATTCCATATACATTGTGGAGAAGCTGCGCTGACAAAATTCAGGTGCCTAAAGAAAAGTCCTTTACCTTACCGAACTTAATTTTAATGGTGTCATCCACATGCATTTTAAACTGTGGAACTAGCCAACTGTTAGGAGAAAGGCCAAGGGAAGCAAAGAGTCCAAATGGTCTGTGATCAAGCAGCAGAGTACCTCATGGCACGCAGTTTCAGAAAGACCATGAACTCTGCCGCACAGCACTGACACTGTGCTTGAGTCTTGACCCCCTGTGTGTTTCTTCTCCTTGTTACCACAGTCTCAGGTGCCAAATGAGAAGGCCAGCACAGCTAAGGTCTCCACCCCTGCAGCAGCCAAGACAGGGTCAAGTTAAGGTCAGGGGCTGTTCTTTGGAAGCACATTAACCTGGGTGACTCCTGTAACCAGATCTTGCAAACTAATGCTTTTATTTTGATGTGCAGTTATTAAAGGAACATGTGAATGACCTGATGGACACTAGAACTCAGCACTGTCATGAGCCTTCTAGTCTACTAACCTAAGCATTCCCAGTGCTCATTAGATGTCATTCAGAATTGAAAACAGATGGTTTATCTTGGATCCTCACAGTTTGTTCAAAGAGCCCAAAAGATATACCCAGAGTTGCTAAGCCAAGAGTCCTTCCTCTGCTTTCAGAAGCACTTGAACCACATTCATGCATGAGTAGCTCTATAAAATAAATGACTGGGTGTGGTCCTTTGGGCCATGCCAAGAGGTGCTCAGATGGGCTGGTCAGTAGTTGTTGGCAAACTCTAGCTCCTGTGTCTTGATACATTTCCTTTAGCCTTCCAAAGTTTCCTCTCATTTTCTTCTGGCTTTTTCTGTATGGTATTTTTATGATCTTTAGCTGTAATGTTTATGAAGCATTTCTTTATGTATTTTCCAGTAAAACACATGTAAAGAACACCCCCCTTTACCTGCATTGCTGGACTTCTGTGCATGTTGGATGCAAGTGTCTCACGGACACGCGTGTGTGTGCCAAGCTCACTCATTGCTGTGTGACTGTGCACGCCTGCTGAGCATTCTCACACTCATACCGCTCACTAGCATCAAAAAGGCATCCTCATTCTTCCGAGGCCCTCCAGCAGCTCTCCTAAACCCAGTTACGGCACCTGCTTGGCGTGGGTGCCGTCCTCGACCGGAAGGTGAACTCCAGCCATCACACCTCCCTCTGCCACAGTCCAGGGGGCGGTCCCGAGCTCCGAGGCCCTGGCGCTCGCCCTGGGGCAGGGTGTGTGAAAGCCCGAGGTCGGAAAGCGTCATCCAGACAGACTTGCTGCAGGAGATTATCCCCTGGTAGTTAAGCAGTCTAGGCATTAGAGAAGATTGTTAGGTAAACAGATTTTCTCCCTGCCCTTGTTACCCAGGGAGTTGGACTTTAGCCTTCTGCCATTGTCCATCTTTACCATCACCAGCAGCTGCATCCTTTCATGCATGTCTCTGATTCCTTGCTTTTTAGTTTAACAGTCAAATCTTAACCTCTGTAACTGTTTTGTTTGTTGTGTTTTCTCTCTCCCAACCTCCCTTTTATACTCCTTTTAGGCCAGAATGGAGTCTGTGAATCGGCCCTACACCTCACTCATGCCCCCTTTATCCCCACAGCCCAAGCTAGTCACCCCCTACACGGCCTCACAGCCTTCACCACCCCTCCCGCCCCCGCCCCCTCCGCCCCCGCCTCCCCCGCCCCCGCCGCCTCCGCCTCCCCCTCCCCTGCCCAGCCAGTCCGCCCCGTCTGCGGGCTCCGCAGCCACGATGTTTGTCAAGTACAGCACGATCACCAGGCTGCAGAACGCGTCTCAGCATTCGGGAGCCCTCTTTAAGCCTCCCCCTGCATCAGGGATGCAGCCCTCCACCTCACTGTCAGTGAAGCCTCAGATCCTGGTACCCCCCAATGGAGTGGTGCCTCCCCCGCCGCCCCCGCCCCCACCCCCCACCCCCGGCTCGGCTATGGCCCAGCTGAAGCCCGCCCCCTGCACCCCGTCCCTGCCCCAGTTCAGCCCCCCACCTCCTCCACTGAAGATCCATCACATCCAACACGGCACGCAGACAGCTCCTCCAGCGCCCCCACCTCCTCCTCCCGTCCCTGCCCCCCTGCCTCCCCAGGCCCCCCCCAAGCCCCTTGTGACCTTGCCACCCACACCTACTCCGCCAGTCCCCCCAGTAAAAAAGCAGCCGGTTCTTCCTGTGTCTCACGTTCCACCCTCTCCCCCTGTTCCTCCGGGTCCAGTGCCCCCGCCCACGCTACCCAAGCAGCAGAGCTTCAGTGTAAAACCACCCCCCTCCCCGCTGTCCCCGGCGCCCTCCGTGGTGAAGCAGATAGCCAGCCAGTTCCCCCCACCTCCAGCCCCACCTCCCGCCGAGGGGCCGCCCTTAAAGCCCGCCTCGGTCAACCTCGCCCCACAGTCCCCCCCTGCCGTGAAAGCGAAGCCCAAGTGGCAGCCCAGCTCCGTCCCTGTCCCTTCTCCGGACTTCCCCCCGCCTCCCCCAGAGAGCAGCCTGGTGTTCCCTCCGCCTCCACCGCCGCCCGCCCCGGCCCCGCAGCCTCCGCCGCCGCCACCGCCGCCAGCCACACCCACAGCGGCTCCTGCCCCCGACAAAAGCAGCTCTCCGGGCAAAAAGACCAGTAAAACCTGCAGCCCCGGGGGAAAGAAACCGCCCCCGACGCCGCAGCGCAACTCCAGCATTAAGTCCAGCAGCTGTGCGGAGCACCCTGAGCCCAAGAAACCCTCAGTAGACAGTCTAATCAGCAAGTTCGCATCCCCAGCCGAACCCTCGGGGTCTCCCGGCAAGGAGACCCCACCACCTCCAGCAGCGCCCCCCAAGCCAGGAAAACTCCATCTTTCCGGAGTTAACCTTCCCGGGGTGCTCCAGCAAGGATGCGTGTCCGCGAAGGCGGCTGCGCTGAGCGGGCGCGGCAAGGACTCGGCGGTGGAGTTCCCTTCTCCTCCGTCCGATTCCGACTTCCCACCGCCTCCGCCAGAAACCGAGCTTCCTCTGCCCCCCATCGACATCCCAGCAGTGTTCTCAGGAAGCACCTCTCCAAAAGTGGCCGTTGTTAACCCGCAGCCGCAGCCCTGGGCCAAAACGTCGGTGAAGAAGGCCCCTCCGCCCACGCGACCCAAACGGAACGATAGCACCCGCCTCACTCAAGCCGAGATCTCGGAGCAGCCAGCCACGGCCGCAGTCGCGCCGCAAGTGCCCACCTCGCCCAAGTCCAGCCTTAGTGTCCAGCCGGGCTTCCTGGCTGACCTCAACAGGACACTGCAGCGCAAGTCCATCACGCGGCATGGCTCGCTGTCCTCCTCCCGCGTGTCCAGAGCGGAGCCCACGGCCACCATGGACGACATGGCATTGCCCCCGCCACCCCCCGAACTGCTTTCTGAGCAGCAGAAAGCCGCTTACGGAGGCAGTCATATATCAGGCTATGCAACGTTGCGGAGAGGCCCGCCTCCCGCTCCCCCCAAGAGAGACCAGAACACCAAGCTCTCAAGAGATTGGTAGCTACCGTAGGATTTTATTTTCATGCAACCTGTAATCAGTTCTACAATCAGCTCACCTGATCATCTGAATTCAGGTGTTCAGAGCCTCCTGGTATGTCGTCGTTATTCAGGTAGTGTTCAGCTCTGTGTGTGTGTATACATGTGCGGGTACACACATAGCTATACATATATAGATAGGTAGCGTGTGTATGTATGTATATGTATACATATATCTATATGTATATATATAGCTGAAAGTGATTCTATTTATTCTTTTTCTCTCCTAATCTGAAAATGAGTTTTGTGTATTTGGGGTGGCAGCGGCATGGAAGGGGATATATGTCTTGTCCCTTATGATTTCTGTTATCTATCATTTGGATTGGACCAAAAACTTCAGACTTATTTAGAAGGTATTTTATAAATGTCCATGTGCGGCCTTTCTGTGCATGTTGTGTATTATATATTAAGGATAGATGTATAATGTGCTATTTCTCAGTTTGAGGAGACAACCAGAATGTTTGGTGTATCTACGGGCTTTTGTGTTTTCACCCCCAGTTGGCTGAAGTTAGAACTGCTCGACACTTCTTTTCTCTACATAAAGGGGCACTTTAATTAGGAATCAGTTTCATAGAACGGGTCATAGTGCAGTGTGGGGAAATTTTCAGACACTATCAGTGTGTGGTTGTGCATAGAAAACAGTAAATATGTGGTGTAACTAAACCATTCTAGTTGCAGCACTGCTGCCATGACCCCAGCGGAATCTAGACTGCTCTATCACAGGTAGGCTCTTTGCCTGTAACAGTGCTGTTATCCTGTAGTTCTTTCTGTACTGTTGGGATCCTTTCCACGAGCTTGTGAAGCTCCATCAAGTTTGGTTTCATGATCCTTGCTTTGATTTATTGTAAGAGACTATCCAACATGATACCCTCGGAATGCTCTGTCCCGGCGTGTCTTTGGGTCACCAGTTACCTCCTTATAGTGTGTGCTGTGAGTGGGTGTTGATATTAGGTATCCATAGACAACTGCTATATCAGATACTCACATCCTTTGTCCATTATGTTGCATCATTACGAAAAACAAAATCACCTTCTGAAATGCGTCTTTTTTGTGTGTTGCTGTCTGAAGGGATGGATTAGAAGAGAGAACACTGGCCCCTGTGCAGCTGTCATTAATTAGGTTTCGCAGCTAGTAATGTGGCATACAAGCATTCATTTAAGTGTGGGACTATCATAGAGGGAGGGGGGAAGTGAGTGTTTCGACGATTTCATCCGTAGTGACCGGAGCACAATAGGGTCCTTGCTTGTTGTAGCCCTGTTGTAGAGACTTATCCAAGTTACCATTCCATATGCTCACACTGTACTTCCAGATGTTTTATTTTCCCCTCTGAATTTTCCTTGGTATTTGAGAAATGTGTACTGACTTAGCAATTTGTGATGATAAATTGACCGTTAGGCCAACCTTAGAACTGCTCTTAAATGGGAGAATAAAAAGTACCTCCCCAGCAGTGATAAGTCAGCACACCTTGTAATGAACATCTTTGCCTGTTGTGAATAGGGATCACCAGTGCAACTGCAGAAGTGTTCGACCCTATCCGTAAGGAAAAAGTGATGTCCATAAAGTGGGACAGAGATGGTAAATAATTCAAGAGTTAGCAAGATTGTGCTGTGTACACAGGATTTCTCACTCTGCAACAAAGTACTGCATCCGAGAAAGTGGAAACCTCCCCCCCCCATTGTAACATCTCCAGGATGTGATAGTATACTCCTGTTTATAGAGCAATAAGAATATATACCAGTGTGCATTTGTTACAGCCCTGCTTCTTTAAAAGATACTTTTTTAGATCTGTTTCAGTTCACAAAGTTTTATGTGCTTGATATTCTTATGGTTATGAAGTGACCTTTACCACATCTATATTGTTCATTTAAGCATGCACTGCAATTTGAGTCCATTTGAGTAACACTGCCAAGCGCCACTGTGACTCACGAATGAAGTGATTCCCCAGTCTTCTGCCTGCAGCTTTATCTTCTAAGGATCCCCCTTATTTGTGAGATAGAGGACTTTGAAGGATAGAAGGACTCTGAATCCAATGGTATAAACGTTCATCACTAGGGTTTTTTATTGTGGTGGTGGTCTCTCATATGAGGATGGACCGCTCCCCCTGAGGGAAGAAATCATGTCTCCTCAGTCTTCCTTCACTCCTGATTGGAGCCGTAAGATCCAACCTTTTTTTTTTTTCAGCGGGGGATTTCCTGGGCCTTATTGCTTGTGTCAGTCCTGACGGTAGCCATCCTGAACCGATGCTTCTTCTAGTGTGTCATTTTCCTGAGAGAGCAGACATCCTTTAGAACACCAGGAGAACACAGCCAGAGGAGAGGAGCTGTCAGTGGCTTGGTGACTGTCTGACAACAGGCTGTAGCCCTTTACATTTCTCCAAAGACAAGGCTATTAATCAACTTTTTTCCCTCTTTATGTGAAACAACTGAATCAAAAAAACAAAAATGATATTTTAGATCTACTTCTCATGTTTTACTCCCTCTAGGGTTTTTTTTTAATTGGGATTTTTGGTGGGATGTGGTTTGGAGACTGCTATTGTTCTGGCTGTCTTCTTCCCCGGTGTGTTCAGGAAAAACACTGCCAGATGACACAGTACTGTGCCTTCTTCCACGGCCTTCTGCTCAGCTCCTCTAACCCAGCAAAGCTTCTCCAGGGCAAGGGAGACAATCTTGTCAGCTGGCTTGGCTGTACTGAAAAATCAATAGTATCCTGCTGTTGAGGGCAGTGCAGACAGGTGCCTGTTAAGAGCTAGTGACTTACTAATTAGTGACATCCTTAACTTGTACCACAAAATTTCAAAATTTGATCCAACCTATGCTTAAAGTTTTGGCAACAACTCTGAAGGGCAGCAAAGCCTATTCTGTTAAAACATTAAGTTCATAGTTATGTTAAGATTATTCTATATTGAAGCTTGGCTTTTATTACCCAAATACTTTTTTTTTTCCCTTAGCTGCTGTAGAATTCTGCTCTTGGAAAAAGTAACTACTCTTAAGGTTTACAGCTACCCACTTCACTGTAAATTGGGTGTTTTTTTTATTTCTGGGGCTTTTTAAGATAAGATTGCTGACTCTTCAGAAGTGACAGGAAACAGTTTTCATCAGAACATCTCAGAGGAACGTCCCACAGACGGTCCCACAGTCCTCGGACATCAAGGTGCTCCTGCCCCCTGCCGGCATAGCCTGCTAGGGAAGGGCTGCGAACTATCTAGGCAGTCCCATCTCCATGTAAGTTTACTTGCCACTAAAAGCAGTCCTGAGGAGATCAAAAAGGTAAACAGAACTGGGGGGGATCATGAAGAGTAATTCCAATAGATTAACAACTCTGAGGTCAAGGTTAATAGGAGCTGTGCATCCAATTAAGAGTTTCAGAAGCTGCTATTCTGGGAGAATACAACTGCTAATAAGCTCATGTCAAGGATGTTAGGCTATAAGGAGCCTGAAAAAAACTTTAGGTAATGGACTGATTTGACTATCGGGCCACCAACAGAACCCCTTGTCACTCTTTTTCCCACAGCTAAACGCAATTTTATGTTATAGACACAAGGTGATTTTAAACAAGAAAACCTTTTCCTAGTTTTCTATATTACCAAACTGTTTCATGTAGGTTTATGTAGTTAACTTCAGAACTAACAGTTTATAACTTATGTAATCTCATAACCTCATGGATTTTGTTTAAACCAATTAAAACTGTATGATCCTGTGATTATAGGTGTAATGACTTCCTTTAAATAATTTGGATTTGTACACTTGTAAGAGGATGTTTATTTCTAAAAATCACTTTAGGTTGCAAGAACCTTTTGGCACTTGAAGTTTTGTTTTATACACTTCACATTATTTACATACAGCAAGTTATTCCTGACCCTATAGGAATGGTTGCTCACTCACAAAATTGAGATTTGATCCATGGAGAGATGCAAGAAGTACAGAATTAAGATTTATTTTCCTTTAAAAATTGAATGGAAGACCATTGTTATCTCTTTACTAGTCTCCCTCAAAGTAAACAAGTGTTCAGTTCTTAATTGTGCCCTTAGAAGGTCTATATGTATAAGAAATCCGAAATTTAGCTATAGAATACACTTGCTAAGTAAAAATAAGCTAAACACAATATACTTGATAAACGTGTGAAGGAAATAATCTCCAATTGGTTTGCTCTTTGCTTGTTGAAGTATAAACCATTTAGAAAACATCTGCTATAATTCCCAGTGCCTTGAACTCTCTTGGGGGAACAGCATAAAAAAAATCTAACAAGCAAACTTTGAGGTGCTAATGAAAGAAGGAAGGTGTTTCTAGTTGGTGCAGAAACACAAAAAGTGACTGTCTCACAAGAGATGGCTTCATCTACCTAATCAAGGTCTGGCTGCTTTCTACCAAAGACATTTAGAGAAGTGAGTCAAGTCAGGGTGATGGTGAATACTACATATTTAAAAGATGGCCAAGTTCAGAATGAATGTTGAACATGGATGGCTATTAATACCAAGCTCATAATTGAAGCCTCAACCTCTTCTTAGGCAGGACATGCTTGTGGCACTTAAACAAAATCTGCAAACTGTCCATTGTTTGTTAAGTTTATTGTAACCTAATACCAAAAACTGCCATTTTTCATGATATACTACCACCTCCTGTATTTCTCTACTTGTAAATAATTTCTCCTAGGGGAAAAAAAAAAAGCATTAACTGGAATGTTTCATTAATTTTATTGTCAGCCACTAGTGAACTCCTTTTATAGAAATGTACATTTAAAATATCAGCTTGTGTAAATGTCGTAAAAGCATTGTTTACTGTTTTAAAGAAAAATTGCACATTATACTTAACTGAGATTGCTCCCTCTCTTCCCATTTCTTAAAAAAAAAAGGAGTAAAGGCTCATGCTAACATCCAGGCTGTGGGAGCTTTGCCATAAATATATACAATGTAGGAATATAGCTTTTTAAAGCATGAAAAAGGCAAAAGGAACTGCATTGAAAGTACAGGATAGAGGACATTATTCAGATGATTACGCACAGCTCGGTAAAGATGAAGTTAGTTTTTCTTTCAGCTTTGTTGCTATTATTTTCTTCTACCTAAATGTACACTCATTTCATTATGTGCCTTGCTCCCTGATTGTGCAAACCTATATATAGATATATATATATGAGAGAGATATTCAGTACTACTGACGATGTTTTTGTTCTACTGCTGGATTAAGTTATTTTCCAAGTTACTTATTCTTGCCAAGTTACTGTCAGTAAACTATTGTAATGGCTTAGGACAGTAGTCATGCGGTCAGTGTAATTTACGTGTTTCCATTATGTCAGCTTATCCAGTCCTTAATAAAAAGAATACATAGATTCATTTAAACATCTAAACTGGACTGGACTGTTTGTGGATCGCCACCGTAAGAACCAGGTTTTGCTGTTTATGTTGAGGTACCCAAAACAGATTGTAACATGCACATAAAGCGTGAAGGTAAACTATAATTTGATGTGTTCAACTGAAAATAACGTTTTTACCCCTTTAAACAACACAGTTAGGTAAGAACTAGAACAAAAAAGGTTGCTTTTTGTTTGAAAGTCTTGGTATCACAATCATGTGTTGAACTGCCGTGTCAAGGTATGTGTAAGTGTGGATTCAAATGTATTTACAATCATGTTGCTGCTGCGTCACTTCAGTCGTGTCCGACTCTGTGCGACCGCATGGACTGCAGCACGCCAGCACTTGTAACTTACCACCGAGTGGTAAGGATTGCGGGCTTTCACTGGTGTGGCTCAGGTTCACTCCCTGGTCAGGGAACTGAGATGCTGCCCACGGCACGGCCAAAAAGGTTACTTGCAAAAATACGTTCTCAAGACATTTGGATATACCTTGTAGGATTTTATTTAGGCCAAGTTCTTAGTACACAGCAACAATTAATTCCAAATACAGTTTCAAAATTAAGAAGTGAAATGTCCCCCCAACTCATCTGGAGGTGGTTTAATGGCACACACAAGAAACATTACTGGCAACAGATGCTCCCTCAGGTTTTCCTACATCGTTCTTACTGAAGGCGTTAACACCAGCCCTCCCTCCGGGAGCTGTAAGCACAACTGGCCAGATCACAAATTGTTTACATTCTTTTCTGTAAACTATTTTGTTAAGAAAAAGATGCATGGACACAAAATATGATAAAAACTGCTTTTCATAGAATTCTGAAGTTGCAAAAGACGTTTCCATTTTAATGTGAAAATAAGCTTTTTGTCTGCTTTTTGTTTAATTTTTTTACAAAAAAACCTCAAGATATTTAGCAAGGATCATTTATACACAGGCCCTGTCATTTTTTGTCAATTTTTTCTTTTAAAGTATGAGATTCTCAAATCAACAAAGCTCAGCACAAAATAAACTTAAGGTAATGAGCGCATTGCCTCCATTCAAGAACTGTTTTCTAAGGCTCTCAGATAAGGCTGTGCCGCTCCTTCCAGTGCTGAGACACTACCATTTTAGCTACATACACCTAATGAAAAAGACCGTTTGTACTGAGTGTAGTTTCAAAAGGGTTAAAATGAAGATGACTTTTACTAATTAAGGCTGCACTCAATACACTCCTTTAAACAACACTTTGAATTGTATTAATTGAAACATAGTGTTAACTTTTCAAGTATCTTCCTGAAGACATCAAGTAGAACTTTAAAATAAACATATAACACAATTAAGACAGTTGCAGAAAGAGTACCAGGCGCTGAGTCAGGGGTTCTACTGTTGTTAACTAGCTGTTACCTGAAATGAAACATCTAACCTCATCAGTAAAATGAGACTGAACTAAAAGTTCTGAAATCTCATCTAGCTCTGAAACTCTTTAAGTAAATCACGTGAGGGAAATTATCACCTTAACACTGATCAGGAGTTTCTGGCCAAAGAAGTTCAGAAGCAAACAGATGAGAAGTGATGCGGATCCCCATTCTTTTCCAAGATGTGTCAACCACCTGCCAGCTCCTCCATCAAAGCCTTTTCCAAGAGAGAGGTGGCCTTCAGGTCATGCCATGCTCTCTCCACGGAGGAGGAAAGGTGGTTAAAGAAAAAGTACCAGTTCTTAATGCAGAATGGTCACCTGCTAAAAGAAAGTGAGCATAAAAGGATAAAAGCACACTGTCATTTTCATGCCTCTCAGACAGAAAAATCTTAGTGATCATGAGATTGCTGAGGCGCACAGCTACATTACAGAGACCACTGTGAAGACACAGAAAAGTCTCTCTGGCTGGTAATAAACAGCAGCAGGAGGGGAAGAGGAGGAATGAAAATGTCTCGCGCAGTGACTCGGGAACACAGCAAAAGTAGCAGGTCCCGAACCCTGCGGTAGGAATAGCAGGTGTGCTGGAGAAGACAGAAAAGCAGGTCGACAAAAGATGGGAAGTACTAAACAAGACACTGTAAGGGATTCATATGTATTTCAAACAACAGGCTCAATCTCTCAAATCTAGATTTTGACATGTTGACAAGATTTAGGTTTTCAATTTATTGCCTAGGTCATAAGGTCAACAAGAAAATATGCTTTCGTTGAAATCCCCATGGCCTGTCCAATAGTAATACTTTTAAAAAGGGAACAACTTGTAAGTCAAATCCCTCCCTCTTTTTTTTTTTTTTTTTAAAGGCAAAAGGGAGTGGACACAAGTCAAAAACACTTCAAGAGGAAATGGACCTCCTCTAGCCCAATAAAATGGTTGCTTACTGGTCAGCAGATTTTATACCTGAATCACCTTTGCCACAATACTATGTAGCATGTAAGATTTCTGCACTCGTTTAGAATTCCTACTACCAACCATCTTGTAGTTTATTTTACAATGGGATGAACTTACAATAAAACAAATACTACCCTCACAAACTATTAATAACATGCAGTCTATGAAATATTAAAAGTCTCCAATGACTTTAAGCCTGGCCCATCATCATTACATAGTATCCTTCCAAAACAATATACAGAATTTAAAACTGTACAAAAAACATAAAATATGCAGAAAATCCAACAGGTGGTGTTTTTAAAACAAAAAACTACACACACACTAGTACTAAAAAATATAGGAAAAGTCGGCTGACCCATGGATCCCTGTGCTGCAGGTCTTCAATAGTATCTTCTCAGCTCCCCAGTCCAGCAGGGGTCCAACAGGCAAGCTGACCACCACCAACTTTTTTTTCCTTCACCACCAACTGTTTATGCACAGTTGTCTTCTGGGCTTCTGAAGGTGGGAGCTGTGGGAGCTATTTGCTGGATTTTGAAATACCTTCTGCTTTATTAGTCCACTAAGCTTTCTCAGCAAAAAACTATTTAAATAACTTTGAACATCTAATTTCAAAACAGTTTTCCTAGTTACACACCAACACTAAAAGAGTTTAACCTCTCCAAGTCTAGTCTTGGTTGCATCCATAATGAAGCTGAAGGCTCAGAGGACACTCAAGGGCCATTACTTTGAAGGAAGACAGGGAATTAAGAGTATCAAGGTGACCTAACAAAGTATGAAGTGTAATTTACAGTGTACTGGAGGCAAGTTAATGAAAATGAAATGCAGTCTCCGGGAAATCTTTGCTAACTGCAATATGTGAGGAAAAAAAACCTGCAACTCTGAAACAAAATTCTTAAGGAAGCACTATCTGGGTCTCAGCTACATGGTGATGAGTTTTGTGCTCTGAGAATAGATTCATAGGTAGAGTATTAGCTCTGTCTGCACTCCCTCACACCTACTACACTTGCTCACTTTTCAGTCACATTCCTCACCTGCGCTATCATGTTCAAGGCCCATGTCTGAAATACACGCGGCTGCCGCCTCACCTCTCACCCAGCACGGGGAAGTCACCTGCAAAGCTCTCTCCCGGCCAGGTCACTGAGACCAGGACGGACCCGTGGCAGCTTTGGCCTGTGAGCGGGCGCGTCACCACGGTATTTACCTGCCCAACAGCCTGGCCTCCTGGATTTTTTTCAATATCTATTACACAAGAGATGACTAAAGTCATCTGCCTTCCAAACTCCACTGAATTCAAAGCTGTAATTGTGCAGATGAAGGAAAAAAAAAAACAACTTGGATAAGCACTTGGCCTTATACCACTCATCCCACTATTCTTAATCTGAAATATAAGATTCAGATTCTCACCAAGAGCAGCTACTGCAAAGGCCAAACACACAGAATCAGGGGAATAGTTATCTTTTCTAAGTGAGTAAACAAATTCAACAGTAGCTAACACTTGCCATTAATAACATTCAGAGAGCACAGGAGCAAGCCTTTTATTCCCAGTGACTCTCAAGAGAATTGAAAATAAACTATTAAAAAAATTTTTTTTGTTTGTTTCCTAAATAGTGAGAGAAGTAAAGAAATAGTTGGTCTGACCTCTAAGATCCTACTCCTCAAAACAGCACCTAAGGCCAGGGTTTGGGAACTGAACCTAGTGAGCAGGGCACTTCACTGTCCGCCTCTCTAGAACCTCAGCAGCCTCCCTGTGTACCTCGGCACGCCCACCTGAGCCCCGGAGGCCGGCCGCACCGTCACCCCAGCGGGCGCACCGCCAGCAGCAGCCCCGTAAGACAACCACCCTCAGAATGGAGACGCAAATCGATCTCATAATCTACGAACTGAGAAACATGAAGGGATGCAAGTCAGCTCAACATTAACTTGTTCGGAGCAGTCAAGTGCTGAGAAAATGCAAATTTACAGTGCTGAAGAGGAAATAGGCCATCTGAAACAGTTACAAAAATGGTTATGTATGATACTTAAATATCGGTTCCCCCTCCTCATACAAGTGGAAGCGAGTGTGGGGCTAGGGCACGCACTGGGCCACGCGGCTAACCTTCAGCACAGGCACTGCAGGTCACCCAGTGCCACAGGTTCCGCAGGAGGAGAAATCCCAAGGGTGTACAATATTCCTGAGAAAGATCCCAGATTTTTTTTCTGAATCAGTCTTAACCTGATTTGTTTCACATAGTTACGCTGTTATACCTCTGATATATTCAGAAACCGTCACTTTATTTCAATCCAAACAGCTCAGCATAGTATAAGTGATGGCAGAAAGATCCATTTGTTCAAATTCAGCTTGCTTTTTTGTTTTAATACTGAGGGATAAACCAAAAAAAAAAAAAAAGGTAGCTTTTGTCATTTGTATCCTTCATTCAATTTCACTGGAGGGGAATCCCCAGGGCCTTTCGATAATCTGGGAAGACCTGACTATTCCTGTGAGGGAGACAGCCCTGCTGAGCTTTACTCAGAATAATGCATGATAGACTCCACGTAATTCCCAGGAAAAAGCCCAGTCACTCCATTCATAACTCCCTCATACCAACCATCGTCATTCTTCTTGATGACATAAATAATGGCTCCTTCCTGAAAGGACAGCTCATCTTCCTTGTCTTTTGTATAATCATAAATTGCCACAACTAGAGGAGGGAAAAAAAAGGATATGAAAGAAGAATAACATTCATAGAAAGGTAGAACCAAATAATGAATACCCTTCCCGAACTTCTGCAACACATCAAAAACTGACTTTCTCAACACAGGACCCGCCCGCCCCCCACCCCCACGTTCCTTGTCTAACACCCAGCCTCTACAGTGGAATTCCATGTTGAAGTTAGGTTCAAAACTTCATAAATGGCAAAAAGTAGTGTTTAGTCAAACTTACTGATCAGTCTTGTTGAAGAGATACACACAATCCCAGAATGGGGAAAGATGGCTGTTTCTTCAGCAGAGCTTTGTGTTAAAGCACCATATTACGTAAAAACATGTATCTTTAAACACTGGAATGATACTAGAGCAATGAGATAAACTAGGAGAGGCCAGTGAGAAAAGGAAATTGAGGGACTAGCAGACTATGTCTCTCTTCTCACACTTTTAGAGCCTATGCCTGTTAACTCAGAACAGTGACAATGTGTGAATGATGGCATCTACCATATATATTCTTTCAAAACACACGCTGTCTTATGCCACCAGTTTAACACCTCTAGGGTAACAGACTGAAAGTGTTAAGAAAACAGATACCTGTGAGTGCTCCTGTGATTTTCATTACTTAAATCACTTGTTAACTGGGGCCTGTCAATGATTTCTCAGACAATCTTTGGTTCTTAAGTATTACATTTTCCTCAATGGTATAGTTAAATTGGGACACCCTATATTGGGCTTCCCCACTGCCTCAGATGGTAGAGGACCCGCCTGTAATGCCGGAGATCTGAGCCTGATCCCTGGATAGAGCAGATCCCCTGGAGAAGAGAATGGTAACCCACTCCTGTATTCTTGCCTGGAGAATTCCATGGACAGAGGAGCCTGGCGGGCAAGAATACCCGAGTGGGTAGCCATTCCCTTTACTAGTCTCCCTCAAACTAAACCTTCTATAAAAAGATCTTCTGTACCTTTATTATGCCACTTGGAATTTCACTCAATAAAATCTTTGTTTTGAGAAGCATATATTGACTGTTTCTTATGCAACCTTAATCCTAAACAAATCCTAAACAAATAAGAAACAAACTAAAACAGGGACTTTTGAGATAGTAAAACTTGCTCCAGTTAACTTGGATTTCTGGCCTGCTTTAGTAAAAATTCAACAGCTTTCCTAAACTCTGAATATTTGCCATTAGTGTGACAGAGGATGCCAGAAAATACTTTAGCGGAAACTACAAAGAGTCTGTGTGTATTTCTCAAAGTATAACCAAACACCTAAACAAATACAATTAAATGACATACAAGTTTAAAGAGAATACAAGATATGTAGAGTATTTAGTATTTCCAGTCAATATTTTTGACTCTTGTTTTTTTTGGATTGATAACATTCCTGATGCTTACAGAAATGTAAACCCACTGAGAAGTAATTCAGAGGAAAGTACCGCAAATCCTGTTAATCCCACGCCTTCTGAACCTCTCAGGCCCACACTCATCTTCACCGTCACAGTCACTGCCCTCGTCAGTGCTCAGTCTTCAAGCTGGAATACACATGTCACTACGGGCACCTGAAGATTTTCTAAGCAGCGTGAGTGACATGATTTTTTAAAATCCTGCATCTAGATCTGATCTGCCTGATACCATCAGTCAAGCATCAGTCATAGAAGTTCTCATTTCCTGTTTATCTTTCTCCCACTTAACAAAACTACAGTGGTGCACTATGCTTAAGTGTAGAAACACCCCAGGGGCCAAAGAGCCAATTCAAATTACCAGCATGGTGTTGAGAGAGAGAATGACTCCCCAGACCACCCCACCTTTTCACAAGTGAGGTGGCTCCCATTCCTTCGCTTTCAACGACAGTTAGGGTAGACTTTAATGAGGTTATCAGATGACACATCATATGAAACTTAATTTTTAAAGACAGAACATCAACTGATTTTTGGCAAACAACTCTGAAGGAGTTAAGAGAACTGAGAGTCAGTGCTGCGGGAAGAATACTTCCATTTGCGTCTGTTGATTTATGTGGACAACATCTGCAGCACCGCCACCTCAGCTGAGGCCCTAGTCTCTTGCTTTAGAAAGGTACCCAACCTGGTCTTTCCAGCTCCTATTTTTCTTTCTTTCTAATGCACTCTACACTATTATCAGGTATCTTTTAAAAAAAAAAATTAAAATATAAGTAAATGGGAACTTATCATTAACCTACTTAAGATCCTCCACAATTTTCCTTTACTATCAGATTTTTCAAAAAGAAAAAAATTCCAAACACCCTCTTCCTGGTATTCAAGGCCTCCCAATATGAATTACAACTTCCTTCCCTTCCGGCACCCTCAGCTCACCTACTCCCTCCCGACGATTCACCAGGTCCCCGGGCACAGGACATTAGTCACCATGCCCTTTCAACTCAGGATTCTCTCTGACTGGAGGGCCCCTTCCTATCTCTCTTCTCTGCCTGAGAAACTCACACTCAGCATCCAAAGCACATCACGCATGCCATGTTCACTGAGAAGCTTTCTGGACTCCTCAGAATGAGTGGCACTATTCATTTTTGGACAATCATTAATGGAGCATCCATTCTGATTTTTAGAGATACAAAGATGAATAAGACAAGGGGCCATCACAAGTCTTGTGAGGACAGAAATGCTATCTGATAAATTATCATACACTGCTTATGCTTCTACCAAGAAATTATGTCACTGAGCTGGAGGAACACATGAACAGATGACTTGATAGAAGAAAGGGAATTAAAATCGGCACTGACAAATAAGTCATTTTGTCACAAATAATTTAAAGCCAGTAAAAATTAGAGCCAAGACTCGATCCTAGGTCTGTGAGAGTTCAAGCTTAAGCCAATGTTCAGAATGTGGGCTCAGAAGTTAGGCTGTCAAGTTTAGATCCCAGCTATACCACTTAACATTTTACAGAACATATTTCACTTTCCCTAAGCTGCTTTTTACTCAGCTATATAATGGGTATTATAATAATGCTAATACCTCAAAGCACTGTTATATTAAATAAGGCAATGCACATATAATATGTAGCCCAGGGCCTTGTACATAGTAAACATTCTATATAAATGTTAGCCCTTTTATTATCATTAATAACTATTGTGATATACTATCTCTAACACATTTTCTGTTATATAAGTTACTCTGAACCTCAAGTTTTCTAGTTTGCAAAATGGGCTATCTCACATGTAATAAGTCTTGCATTATGCCAGGCACACAATAAATACAAGAAAATGTCTTTTCTCTACCGATATTCAGCCAAGATACTTATATATACAAGTTATCTCCACTTACGATAAACCTATGCAGTGGTGCTCAACCTTGAAGTTTTGAGGAACTTTAAAAAATTCTAATGCCTGGGTCCCCTGTCCACAGACTGGTTTAATAGGTCTGGAAGCACGGACACGTTAAGCACTCCCGAGGTGACCCTAGATGCAGGCACATGTGAGAGCCAGGGCTAAGTCTACGAACTTTGTTAGCAAAGTCTATGAATCTAAGTCTAAGAGCAAAGTGAGACCTCAGGCAACAGCCTTAACATGGATGCACACTCAAAGAGCAGTCAGTCATAAGCTGAACACAGCTGGTTATTTCTGTTTTGCCAGAAAGAGGAAGAGCTTATCTGCTTTTTACATTTTAAAAGATTTGAGCTTAACAAAGATAAACTTTGAAAAATATCAGGCATTTTCTTTTAAAGAGTTATTTGGACTGAAAATAAACTTACTTTCCTCTCTTACAAGTCTCCCCAGATTTTTGCATATTCACTGAGGAGTAGATTTTTTAACAAGCATATCTTTTCGTTATGCTTTCCTCTTAAGGAATCACTGAGCTGGTTTTTCAGAACTGAAAACTGGCATCCCTCTGTCCAGGACCATGTTCAAGTCAGCTAACAAGTTTGCAGAGCCTGTCAGTGTCCAGGGCCACACCCTAGAGAGCACCTTGGGCGCTTCTTTTCTTAGCAGCAGCTTTATTAAGATGCAATTTAGACACAACACAATCAGTTAAGCGTAAAATTCAGTGCGTTTTGATACGTGTATGTACCCGGACACATACAAATGAGCAGCTCCCACCACAACCGTCGCACTGGACCGTGGTGGTCATCCCAGTGTCCTTGAGTGTCCTTGTGCCCCTGGGTGAACTCCCTCACCTGCCAGCATGTCTGTGCGCTGTCGCTTCCGTCCTGTCTGACTCTCTGCGACCCCGTGTAGCCCACCAGGCTGCTCTGTCCATGGGATTCTCCAAGCAAGAATACTGGACTGGGTTACCATGCCCTCCTCCAGGGGATCTTCCTGACCCAAGGGTTGAACCCGCATCTCTTAAGTCTCCTGCATTGGCAGGGGAGTTCTTTGTCACCAATGCCACTTGGGCAGCCCAAACCACTCATCTTCTGGATCTCATTTAGAAAGAATCATAAAGCCTGAATCTTCTGGGCCTTCTTTCTTTTTCATGATGCTTGAGGTCCATTTAGACTGCTGTGTGTGTTAGTTGCTCAGCTGTGTCCAACTCTTTGAACCCGATGAACCACAGCCCACTAGACTCCTCTGTCCGTGGTATTTTCCAGGCAAGAATACTGGAGTAGGTAGCCATGCCCTTCACCAGGGTATCTTCCTAACCCAGGGATCAAACCCACATCTCTTAAGTCTCCTGCATTAGTAGGCAGGTTCTTTACCCACTGTTACCCGTTCTTTACCCGCCATAAGAGCCAGGAAGAACCAGTAGCTTAATCCTTTCCACTGCTGAACAGTATTCCATTGAATGGATGGGTGACCCACAATTAGCTTATCCATTCACCAGCTGAAAGACATCTGGGTTGTTTCCAATCTTGGCTGTGATGAATAACAGCAGCTATGAACACTTGAGTTTAAGTACTTGTGGGACTGTACACCTTCGTTCCTCATAAGTAGATGTGTGCGAAGGGACTGCCGGATCAGCTGCCAAGTTCTCTGAAGTGGCTGAAATGTTGCATTCTCACCAGCGGCACACACTGCACCGCCTCCTGTTTCACCACACTTCTCCAACACCTGCATCATGTTTTTAATTGCAGCCATTCCAGAGGGTGCGTTCTGGTGTAGTTTGATTCACTCTAGCTTTAATTTGCATTTCCCTAATGACTAATAGTGTTGAACATCTTTCCATGTGCAATTCATGCATCTTTTCTGACGAAATGTTTTCAAACTGTTTTTCCTACAAGTTGTCTCCTGAGGTATTTTGTAAATATTCTTCTCAGTCTATATGGCTGGCTTTGTCATATAACATCATTCTTAACATCAGAGTTAAAAAAAGAAAAATTGAATGAAATTCAATTTATTGACTTTTTTCTTTTAAGCTTCATGTTTTTTAACGTGCTATCTACAAAAATTTTTTCCTAACCCCAGAATACAGTTTTTCTCCTCTATTTTCCTCTAAAAGTTTTATAGTTTTACACTCCAGCCTAAATACATTCCGAGTTAATTTCTGTGTACGGTGGGGTAATAAGGGTGGAAGTTCATGTTTTGCAGATGCACTTCCAGTTGTTAACAGTATATCTTTTCCCCACTGAATTATCTTGCACTTTCATCAAAAAACACGTGTGGACCTTTTTCTGGGTTCTATTTTCTATACCACTGTTTTTTATTTCTATACCAATACCACACTGTCCTGCTTACTGTAGCTTTACACTAGAACTCTGAAATCGGGTAGTTTAAATCCTTCAACATTAGTCTTCTTTTTCAAAACTGTTTTGACTAAACTCAATTTCTGCAAGAATGACTGCTAGAATTTTTACTGAGGTTGCTTTCACTTTATATATTAATTTGGCAAAACAGTCTCTTCGCAATAATGGTCAAAAAACATTTATTTCAATTTAAGGTTTTATTTATCTTCAGTTTTATAGTTTTCATCATACAGGTCTTGCATGTATTTTATCAAGTTTATCCCTCAGTATTTCATATTTTTGATGTTATTACAGAAGGTATTATTTTGTAAATTTCTATCTCTAATTGTTTCTTGCTAGTATATAAAAATGCAACTAATTTTGCAAATCAACTTTGTAGTCTGTCATCTTGATAAGTTCACTTTTTAGTTCTATGAGCTTTTTTGTAGATTCCTTCCTAAGGATTTGCTACATAAAAGATAATGTCTTCTGTGAATAAAGATTATTTGATATTGCTTTACGTATCTGTTGCTGGTGGTGTTTTTTCCTCTGTGCCTCATTTTGGATAGTTTCTAATGTCATTTTGTCAAGGTTGCTGATCTTTTCTTCTAAGTGTCACTCAGATATAGCATTTTTCATCTCCAGAAATTCTATATGGGTTTCTCTTTTTTAAAAAAAAAAACATATTCTACTTTTCTCTCATGTTCATGTTTTCCTTTGCCTTCTTGGATATGTGTGGTATTTATACACTATAGCCATGTCTGGTAATTCCAGCATCTTGCCACTTCTAGGTCTTTCCTTTTGGCTGTCTTTCCTTTTAGGTACGAGTTACATTCTCCCGTCTTTTTACGTGTCTTGTAATTCTTGACTGGATGCTGGTCACTAAGCATCGCACTGTTTGGTGCACTGGTTTAAGTCCTTTCAGCAGCGCTGGGTTTTGTCCTGGAGCTCAGTTAAGTTACTTGAAATCAGTTGGATGCTTTCAGAGTTTGCATTTAAACTTTTGTTAGGGCAGTCCAGGGCAACCTATACAGTCTAGTGCTAATTTGGCCCCACAAATCACAATTTTGAGGCCTCTTCTCCATGCCTTGTGTATTACAAGGTCTTTCTATTCTCACTGGTTTGGGAGCATGAACTATTCCCAGGCCTGTTATTTCCAAGACTTTTTTCTGCCTATTGCTTTCTAATTATTCCTTCTCCAATCTTAGGTAGTTTCTTCACAGGCATGTACAGATCGGCGTTCTGTCAAAAGACTCAAGGATCCTGGGCTGACCTTCACCCCTGGGACTTATTATTGGACTCCACAGACTACTAAAAAAAAAAAATTAAATGAGCTTCCTTCCTTGTTGTTAAAAAAAAAAAAGACTCAAGGAGACTCTTCGGCGGTTATCCCAGAGCTCTGTCCTTTGTCTGTGTAGTTACCTATACTCCGTGGCCTCCCAAAACTCTGATCTCTATCTTCTCTACTCAGTGAGACGTCCAGGCTTATTGGGGTTCCACCTCCTTGCACCGTGGCCTGGAAACTACTGCTAGATAGCAAAGCTAGGACAATTAAAGGCTCACACCATGTTTGAGATCCTTCTTTCTGGGATCATAGTCCACCAATACTTATCAGTGTCTGAAAACTGTTATCTTTCATATCTTTTCCTGGATTCATTGTCAATTGTTTTAGGAGGAAGGGTAAATCTGATTACTGTTGCTCCATTTCAGCCAGAAGTGAAAATCCACTACTTGTTAATGCAAGCTCCCAGGTGATTCTAATGTGCAGTTTTGAAACCCAGTACGCTAGTGGCTTTAACTTCCTTAACAGAAAATTCCTGAAACAACACACATTTTTCCTGAGCTGACCAGTCGTGATGACACCTGGAAGCCTCTGTCCCCAAACTGCCATATGATGGTTAGCTGATACATTCAGAGAAACTTTTCATCCAAAGAAATGCCAAACAGCTACTTTACAAAGAAACTGAGAAACCATTATTCTCTGGAATAAGGTTTCATATGGAGATACTTCTGATATAAGATACCACAGAAGAATGCTTTAAAGCATGGGAGCAGGAATAAAATAATTTGGAAAAATCAGTCTCTTCCTGAGTCATTCCAGAAAAACCCTATCTTTTTAAAATTTTTGCCTTACAGAAACCATTCATAAAAAGCACGTTCAACAGGAAAAATTATATAATCAACCAAAAAATCAGTCACAGAAATTTTACTAGTGTGACCTTCAATACATGGAACCTTGTAAATGAAATTAATTAAAATATACAGACTTCTATATGTACATAAAGGTTTCTTCCCATCCTTCCAGACATTCCTCTGAAACTCACCCTTTTCCAAGTAAGACCGTGGGGCCCACGGTGGGTCCTCTTCAGCATAAGGATCACTATACTCAACCACGGCGGCCTCTTCCTCTTCGTAGTCTTCTGGAGGGGGCGGCGGCGGCGGGGATTCATCAAAGACCGGCTCTTCCACAGGCGGTGGAGGGGGTGGCGCATCTGAAACTAAGAATGTATCAAGCTGGTGATGAAACTACACACTGGGCAAAGTTCAGTGTTTCCTATCCAAGCGCCTACGTTCAAGGAATATAAACCTAGACCTAAAAATAATAATTTTAAAAAAAAATGAGTAGGCCAGAGAAATGTCCCCACCAACTACACTGTTTCAAATCTCCAAGCTTGACTTCCTCCTTCCTTTGGGTTGGTGCTAATAGATGATGAATAAAGAATAGCCAAAATTATTATTATTAACTAAGCTTCTGGACTCTGTTTATGCTAATACATAATCCTTTCTTTCAAAGAAAGATCAGTACAATATAGTTTGGCTTCACATTATATCCAAGGAGGAGTGGCTACCAGAAATACTAGCAATTTAGACATTTTAACCATATTCCATTTATAACAAATTATAATGAGTCCAGTGAACAAATTTTAATAATCTGCCACATTCCTCTCAATGAATTTCTTGAAAATATTTTTTTTACAAAATTAGTGGGGTAGAAATCACAAACATCTCTGGGTAACTTGATCCATGAAGATATTTGTTGTCTGTTTCATTTTATTTTTATTCTACAGAATTTCAAGTAATTCAGACTAACTTATGACCCAGTAATTTAAAATATTTGAATTGTGTTCTTACAGAAATCTGCTTCCACAGTTCAGGTATCAGAATGCAGTAATGTCTAAAAGATCATCTCCAAACTCTGGGAACCCAAGCCTTTCAAAATGCTGAGTACATATTTGAGCTTAGCTTAACAAAATAAACCGAATGAAGCTGCATTTATTCATCAGTGCTCCAATTTTAATGAACAGTATTAATGCTTATTTATGACGTACCAGTACTATTTCCATGAAATTCTCTGAGCAATCCTCTTTATTTTCTCTCTTTTATCTAAGCTGAGGGATCTAATTAAATGGATTTTTAATCAAATGGATTTTAAAATATGAAGATTAGCCATATCAACATCACACTCTGCTGTGTTCCAGTATCCTTCCAATCTGCAGCGCCACTCTGTACTCATGACCTGTCTACTTTATGAACCTCAAAACTTTCTTTACTCAGTAAAAATAATCATTTTAGTTCTAATGGGATTTTCAGTAAAGAAAAAATATAGACACATGATTTTTGCATAGACTTTATGGACAAATTACATGTGGTTATGGTAAGAATCAATAATATATCCTAGCTGCATTTATAAGGTAAGGTGATTAAACACACACACAGAAAAGGATCCTAAGAACTCTGCCTTTCAAAACAATCACCTTGGGAAATTATACCAGAAAATTACTCCAAGATGCTGCCGCTGCTCCTTTTTTCTTAAAACTGCCTCAGAGTCACTGTAATAAGATTAACATAAGCTACTAGTTTTACTTAAAATGTTCCAGTTACTCAGCACTTCACAATACATTATTCATTTAATCTTTATTTTAATCTTTACCTTGGGAGATGGTGTTTTTAATCTTCATTTTATGGATGTGGAAACTAGCTTTCCAAGATTAAGTAAGTACTCCTAAAGTAAGTGGAAGAGCAGGAATTGGAACTCCAATGCCTCTTATCTTAAAAGCTACACTATGATGAGAGCAATTCAATAACTTTAGAGTCATGTTTCATTATTCATTCAGAAACATCAACTGTAAGCCTAGTATGGCCAGCTACTATGCTCGGCACTGGGAATACAGCAGTGAGCAAAAGTCATGGAGACATGGACAACCGATCTTCCATTTACAGTTAAGTGCAGCCAGTGCTTCAAGTCATCGTGGCAAACAGCAATAGACCAAATCTCTTATGTGGGTCAGGAAAGGCTTCCTGGAACCTGAAGGATGAGGAACAGTTAATGGCCCAAGGTGGGGGTAGATATTTCATGTCAGATGTAACAAAAACAAAGGTAAGAAAGTAGGAACCCTTCAAAAGAGCTGATCAAAGTTCAGCAGAAAGAGGCCTGAGGATGCTAAAGAGTACTAAGCAGAAAGGGCCTTATAACAGTCTGACCTCTCTCCAAAGAGCAATGGGGAGCCAGAGAAAGGTTTAAGAACAAGATTATAGCTGTACTACTTAGCCCAGTATAACTGGTTCCAAATAATTCCAGACTTCTTCCAAACATCAAACTTAATATAAATATCTGCTACCAGAGAGTATCTTCAAAATAAAGTACTTGAAAGCTATAAAGATAGCTCCAAAAGATAGGTGTATATCTTTCCAAGGTGAATGTTTTGAAGAAGACAACATTCATTTGAATGTATAAGTCCTGCTATGTCTATAAAATCAGTCAGGGCTCACCTTATATACAGTTTCTTGTTTGTACACATTTTGTAGGTTAGAAAATGTATACAACTATGGAAAGAAATGACAAAAGATCATCCTAAAAGGTAATCACACTGTGGGAAGTATTGGAGGTGCTCATGGGTACCACCCAATAAACACAAGTAAAACAGACTATTTTCAGAAATTAGCAAACAGAGATGCAAAGGTACCCGAAAGAGAACTGAGCCCTCAGGCCAATACGACTGGCTTATAACCAGTTAAAATACAAGAAATAAATGTATCAATAAAAAGGGGGCATTTAGTTAGCTGTGGAAGCACACACACAAAAAAGGAACTAAAAGTGTCTGCTATGTGTCAGACGCTTTTCTAAATGCCAGTGAAGAAAACAAGCAAAAATCCCTGCTCTCATAGAGCTTCCATTCTAGCACTGGCGATGCTCATTTCCAAAGGAGCAGGAGTCTTGAGCAACAGAATGCAAGTGTTTCTGTCCCACTGGTGAGGCCACCCCTGCTATGAGATGTAGGCACTGGGCTACACCAGCCTGATGCTGTTATCTCTTTTATGAGTGTAATTCCCCTAGTTCAGATTTCACACCCATCGTGCAACCTTTTGATTGTGCCATGCCTGCTATATAGACTGCTCACAAGAGAACTCATCTATCGTACAGACTATGTTCACTGGTCTCTGTAACAACAATTCCTCACTAAACGCTGATGCAGGTCTCCTGCTTTGTAGGTATCAGTCTCCTGAGCTTCCATTTTAATGCTTCCCTAGAAGAAAACTCATCCTGTCAATAAAATTAGTTACCTGTTCCTGCATTGCTCAACACCAGACCACAGGCCAACTTAAATTCATTGCCAGTCTATGAGGCATCTTGGGAGACAGACTGACAATTTGGTTCTCTGGGACCCCCCATGGCATGGTTCATCTTTACACCTGGAATCACAGGACTGGAGAAAGATTCTCAGGCCAGCCACAAAACCCTAAAACTCCAGTGACAGACTTAAGTGTCTGAGCAATCCAGAGAGAAAAAGGTGGGCTGCCTGGTAATTAAAGAGCATCTCCTCAATTAGATGTGATTTCTCTTTTTACATGTGCCTTATTTTATGTTTGTCTTATCTTCACTAGCAGACTTTAAGCTGTTTGAAAGTAGAGAATTTCATCTTCGTTATTTTATCATCCACACTAGTGGCTCATACAGTGAGTGACTTATTCATAATAATCAAATATCTGACATACTGGTGAATGAATGACTATTCAGCCAATCATATATAAATGACATTTTACACCTATAATCTGATCTACAGCATAAAGAAGACATAAACTTACTATTTTCTTGGACTCTGGCCACAAATCCCATTAAAGGTAACTGAGGAGTTACCTGTAGGATGGAGGGAGGAGGAGGAGCAAGAGATACTGCAAAAACAAAAAAGGTGTGGAGGATAAGGGGTAAGGGCAAGTCACATTAAAAGGAAAGGATAACACAGTAAAACAAACATACATGGGGGGAGCCACTGTGCATCACCATTTTACAAGCAGTCTTAAGGCGCTCTTTTGAGGGATAAGTCATTAACACAAAAAACAAAGTGTTAGGGAAGTTTTAAAAGCTTACAACAGGAAGCATTTATCATATACCCATCTATTCTAAGATACAATGGCAAATTATCTTTTCATACAATCGCATGTCTTCAAAAAAAGGATTTCTTCAGATTACCATGAGTAGTTTGGTTTTCCAAATTTTACCTTGGAGGTTACAAGTTTAAATGTTCATCAATACAAGGGAAAAAAGACCATTACATGCCAGCATCCTAATTCCATACTTTTCATTACTTCATTAAACAGGAAAAATTAATTGGTAATTAAACAAATGTTTACTTACTTCCCATTAAGGGGCAAGCACTCTGCTGAGAGACCAATATCAAAACCATTCTCTGTGAGTCAGGTTTGTCTCTTTACCGTTTCTCACAGTCCCAATTCACACCACCTATTTCAGGGACATTTTCACCGTGACCCTACAGAAAAACGCTCGCCTCATTCAAATCATTCCTTTCCCCACAAAGCTGTCTTTCCCTCTTAAACACCTGGGAAGCGTCTAGCCACTAGTGAGTCTTCAACAAACATTTAATATAGGTAAATATACACATAAGCCAGATACATGTCAAACAACTTCCGAAGATTAACTCTACAATTACGGTTTCCTTCAGAGTGGGTAAACAGTACGATGTGCATTTTCTTATAAAGAGAGAACACCTTTATGAGCTTCAAATCACAGATTAGACTAATAAAACTAAAAAAGATAAATAAGACTCACTGCTCTCAAAAAAATCACATTCTAGTTGGGAATGGAAGGTAAAAGAACAGCCCCAACCCAACAATACTTGCAGCATTCCCTGCAGGTGGCGGTGGTGGAGGAGAGGCAGTGGTGGTGACGTGGTGTTACGGTGGTGAGGAAGGGGGCCAGGGTTTGGGCAGGGGTGAGGGCTACACAGAAATAACCTCTGAGCAGGTACCTGAAGAACAGGAGTTCGACAAGCAGACAAGGGTTGAGAAAGACAAGCTGAGAACCAAATAAGGGGCAAAGGCTTTGAGGTATAAAGCAGCATGACCAGTTTACAAACCAAAAGTATTTCCATATGGCTGGCATAAGATGCCTGGAGAAAAAGTGCAAAACTTTTTTTTTACAGGTGGGTATGTAACAGGGAGGGATCTTAAATGGTAGGTGAAAGAGTGCTAAGTGGAAACAGCTTGGGACTTCAAAGTCACCTAGCGGGTCTTCCCTGGCAGTTCAGGGGTTAAAGCTGAGCTTCTTCTGCAGAGTACAGGTTATCGGGGAACTAAGATCCCACATCCTAAGATCCCACATCCTAAGATCCCACATCCGAGGCGGTGCTAGTGGTCAAGAACCCGCCTGACAATGCAGTAGAGATCCAGGTTCCAGCCCTGGGTTGGGAAGATCCCCTGGAAAAGGAAATGGCAACCCACTCTGGTAAGTATTCTCGCCTGGAGAATCCCATGGACAGAGGAGCCTGGTGGGCTACAGTGCATGGGGTTGCAAAGAGTCAGACGTGACTAAGCAATTTAGCATGCTCAACACACAAGATCGCACACGCCTCGAGGTGCAGCCAAATAAATAAAGTCACCTAACGTCAGAAGCCTGATTTGCTACTTCCTTGCTATTGGAGCAGCAAGTTATTTAACTTTTTCAAATTTAAACCATAAATGTGAAATGAAAGATATAATGCAACCTACTTTACAGTGTAACTGCAAAGATTAAAAAGGAAAAAAAAAATGTATATAGGAAGTCTAACTCAGGGCCTGGGACACAAAAATCAAGGCAATAGAAGCAGAGAGAAAAAGAGAGAAATTAGTAACGGTGTGGACAAAAAAGAGTATTTGGTAACTAAGGATTTAGGTACCATATGAAGGAAACAGCTGAAGATATTCTTAGATTCTTTTTTCCTTCCTAACTGTGAAGGTAGAGGTGCCATTAACCACATTAACATTGGTGAGTAGTACATGGAATGAAATAGGCTCGAAGTACAGGGAACGGCAAGTCAGGAAGAAATAATGGCATGATAAATAAGATGTGTGAAAGTAACTTAAGCATAAACAAGGGAGGCCGCTGGAAAGCCTGGGATGAGTTTGTAGAAACAACAAGAGGTCCAAAGGTGGTAGCTAGGAGCGATAACAGCTGAGCTGTGGGTAACTGCAGGGAAAACATGGACATGTATTGTGCGGACAAGAGTTAACCAGGTGATTCTGAAGAATAGCCCAGATTGAAGGGACAGAGTCACCTAACCCTAGAAATTGGTAACTTTCTTTAAAAGATACCTTTTGGATATGTTTTTATACTTCTTGGCTGCAAACCCTTAAGTCGTGTGTCTGTCTCCCACTCTTAGAGGCCTAGAACAATTGCTGATACGTTCACAATACTCTGTTTCCAAACTTGGGGTAAGAAGACACAATGACCAGAGAAGGTAGCAGAGATAAAGCAGGTAAAACTGAAAAACAGCAGCAGAGAACGGCTGCATGAGAAAAAGCGCACATGTTCATTTCAAACAAGATGGAATTCTCCTCTTGCCTGTGAGCACCAGTCCCACCCCACCAGTGACGGAAAAGTAGGAAATTTCCCACTTCAGTCTTTACCATTAAAAAAAAAAAAGAAAAGAGAAAACAACCTAGTATTTCGCTAAAAAAGAACGATTAGGCACCTAACTTAGAACAGATTTTTCGTATGTAAATTAAGCACTTTTTTTTTTTTTTTAATGAATTTTTTTTTTTTTTCTTTTCTAGTTCTGAAAGTGAAAACCTGAAACTACCGTGGTCTTTTTAGGGACATCCACCAATGGCAGCCCAGGTAAAAACTGGTCCCAGATCTTCCTTAAATGGAATTACTTTATAACAAAACAAGTTAGGTTTTTTCAAAGCCAGTCCAAGGCATGTTAAAAAAATTCAGTTTCAAATGGAGCTTACAAATGTTGCCCCAAATTCTATCTTTGCCCAAGGCAAACATTTTACATGATGATCCAAATTAATTTAGTTACCATAGCATTTTCTTTCTGGTCAGCAAGATTTCATCAGAAAACCTGTGAACCAGGAGATCCTACTTTAGACTAGATTTATCTTCCTTAAAGTTGAATTGAAAATGAACTATTTTAGGTGAATTTAAGCAGGATTTTGATGTGAACAACTGTTTACAATATTCAGTTCTAGTCCAAGTAGCTCAGGAACAGGCAAGAGCAAAAAGCAACTATGAATTTGTTTCCATTCTCTCTGGTTGATTCCTCATAGGACAACCCTTTCCCTATAATCACCAAAAGATCTCCACATTTAAGATTCAGTAATATTATGTTCACATTACACAACAATGAAGTTAATGTGAAGAGAAAGGCTCAAGAAGACACTGGAGTTTATAGAGAGATCTTATGTAGAATAGCTATAAAACCTATAGCTTATGTGCACTCAGCAACATGTAGATATAAAAGGTAAAGTAAACCAAACTTAGAGGTCAGCCTGTGCTGATGAAATATACAGAACTCCTAAGCATGACCTTCCTGATTATTCACAAAATCATGGAACACTCTTAGTGTGTTAAAAGGTAGAAAGAGTTTTGAAGAAAAATTAGACTATTACATTGCTTTGTGTGTGTGTGTGTGCGTGTTTTACAGCTTTCTAAATACTCTAAGAAAATTAGACAAAATAACCACTCTAAATACTATTTCTGAAACCATTAAAGATATCATCTTTAGAGGCCATCCATTTGATAGTCCATTCAAGTTTAGTTGCTAATATTTTACATTCCAGTGGTGGAATTCATGTAATCATTTTAAAAGGGAAATATTTTCTAAACATGGATAGGAGTATTACTTAGGAGCATTTAAAAGTGAACCTAACTAATCATACTCAGTAAGAAGAGCTTTTTTGATGGAAAAGAATATGGTTGTCAAATAATTATCACTCCTGTAGTCTCAGAAGAGTTAAATGAATTCTGTCATTTTTGTTATTCCTTTTCAAATGAAAAAACAATACTATGCCAAGAAAAAACAGCAAATTAATCCACATAATTTAAAAACACAGTGTGTATTTTTAATGATGAAAAGGGTCTATTTGGTTTACTGATTCGTCTGATAATATACTTACATTTTTCAGTTTTTTCCTTGCTTTTTTGTTCTCCCTAGAGTAAGCATTCACTGAGAAGGCAATGGCACCCCACTCCAGTACTCTCGCCTGGAAAATCCCATGGACAGAGGAGCCTGGGAGGCTGCAGTCCATGGAGTTGCTACGAGTCAGACACGACAGAGGGGCTTCACTTTCACTTTTCACTTTCATGTACTGGATTAGGAAATGGCAACCCACTCCAGTGTTCTTGCCTGGAGAATCCCAGGGACAGGGGAGCTTGGTGGGCTGCCGTCTCTGGGGTCGCACAGAGTCAGACACAACTGAAGCGACTTAGAAGCAGCAGCAACAGACACTAAAGACTGCCAAAAAATGAGGATTCAAAAACAGCTTCTGGATACGGCTCTTTATTTATACTTTCCTAATCCCTCTTCCTACATCTGTATTCTTCTGGAGATTTATAGTAATGTTATAAGTTAATTATCATTTAGAGAATATGTGTTATGGCTTTTCTTTTATAATATCACCAACCCAACATTGCTTTCTCAATGTTTCTTTTTAGTTATTTATAATATTCAGGGAAGCCTGACATCTTCCCTGTATAAAACACCATACTCATTCAGAAATTCCTTTCTCACATAATTATACACAGTTACGTTGCTTGGAGCCAACATTCCACTTTATGGATTAGATTTCTTTTAGTCTTTGTTATAATATGAATGGTAAAATTTAAGATATCTTTTACCAAAGGCCTTAGTACTTAAAACACCACATTACTGATTTCCTATTGTTAAGAACTGAATATATCCCCCCAAAAATTCACATGAAATCCTAACCTCCAACGTGACCGTATGAGGATGTGGGACTTTGGGGGAGGTGTTCCACACAGTGGGATATACTCAGTCACAAGAGGGAACAGAATCTTGCCATTTGCAGCAACATGGATAGACGTAGAGGGCATTTTACTAAAGTGAAATAAGTCAGAGAGAGAGAGACAGACACTGTGTGACACCACCTTCATGTGGGGTCTAAAAAATACAACACACTAGTGAACACAGCAGGAAAGCAGCCGAGTCACAGACACAGAGAACAAACCAGTGGCGATCAGCAGGGGGTACAATACGGGGACTGGGGAGTGGGAGGTATAAACTACCGGGCGAAAGACAGGCTCAAAAAGTATATTAAAAACAATTGTTAAAAGGCATTGCCAAAACAAACAAACAAAAACAAACCCCCACCCACCCACCGAGAGTTCTCTCTCTCTTTCTAACATGTAAGGGTACAAGAGGTTCCCCGGGGCTCAGGGGTAAAGAGCCTGCCTCCCAGTTCAGGAGACATGGATCAGGAAGACCCCCTGGGGAAGGAAATGGTAACCCCCTCCAGTATTCTTGCCTGGAAAATCCCATGGATAGAGGAGCTTGGCAGGCTATGGGCCATGGGGCTGCAAAAGAGTCAACCATGACTTTGCAACTAAACAACAAGGATAGAAGACAGCAGCCTAAAACCTGAAGAGGGTTCTCACCAGAACTCAACTGTGTTGGCACATTGATCTCTGGCTTCCAGCCTCGGAACTGTAAGCAATAAATCTCTACTGTTTATAAGCTACCCAGCCGATGGTACTTTGTTATAGCGGCCCAAACTAAGGCACTTACCAAAGTAGGTTAACGTGTACAGATGTGCAAGTACAAATATACATGTATATTCTTCTTTACCACCGAAGTGCTTCATATTTATATTGAAGGCAAAAACTGTCAAAACTTGTGATTAACCCTAGTTGTTTCAATGCCTCTCTTGATGATGACAAGATGAATGATAAACTAATATTCTTGTTTCTCTGGTTGGATTAGATTAACAAACAATAAGAACCACATAGGATTCAGTTCTGTCCTGATTCAAGTGCTCCTTTCATTAACTTGTTTCTGAAATAATCCCATTAGAAAACAATCACTGTGCTTCCAGAACTTGGCACTGCCTATCAGGTGCTCCATGTTTTCATCTCTATGTTATGACGCCATTTCAAACTCAACCCAAATATAGGAGCAGTGCCGTTAGACGTAATGTCGCACAGAAAACCTCACTGAGCTTACACTCACGTGAATCCTGCCTGTCAGCTCACTTCCTCAGAGACACAAAGCCAGGTCAAGCCTCCAGCTGCAAAAAATATGCTCATAAAACACAAACCTGGGATCATTTTGTTAAATCAGGTAATTAGTTACTTGAGAAAACACAACAAATTTTCTCATTCTAAGTGCAAAAAACAAGGACCATTTTAAGACAAGTGGGAATAATATGAGACTTACATAATCATCTGAAGCAGACAAAATGAAAGTCTATCTAACAGCCTTAGAATACTGGCTTACAAAGCATTAAGTCTTGCAAAAAGAGGGTTTCAAAGAACATGATTTAATTAAAAACTTTTTTAGTTAAAAAAAAAGCACTTGATTATTCAACTAACAAAGCTGTAGTCATCCTCTTTAAACAAATACCAAACCTCTGGAGAAGAAAGACAGAACTTAATCAAGAGAAGTACATAAAAACTAACTAAATTGCTTCACACATTATGCTGAAGGCTCAAAAATCCAATTCACTTTATACTTCTCATGAGTGTGAAAAATGCTTTAACACTCATTCCTTAGAGTCGGTTATTTTCTACTTTAACATATACTTTCAAAATATGTGCAAAATCAGATTTACAGAGAAGTGTTAAAATACATATTTAAAATACATTTAAATACATACTTAAATAAGCTTCAAAGAAATTCCACCAAGAGGGTTCTCACAGGACCAGTATATTAGTATGTACATGTACATAGCATGAAATACCCCTATATATACTTTCTGAATATCATGTATACTTGGTCCCAAGCTATAATAATGAAGCATCTCCCAGTTCCATTATGGAATCGGCCCATTTTGGATTGACACTATTCTTTTAAAACTCTATGTAAGGATAAAGAAGGGCATAAAGGCCATAAGCAATAACTGTCTAGACTTCCAAAAGGGTCAGGGAGAGAGCTTATCTTTAGCAGAACTATGAAACAGGCCATATCTAACCAATTACAATTTAAAAATGAAATATGCATTTAGGTACAAAATAGCATCTGTACAAATAAGGGTTTGGAACACGATTTAAAAGTAGAACGTAAGAAGACAGGCATATCTGACAAAACGAAGCTCAAAATGAGTTAAAAAGAATGGCACACTCAAAATCATTAAGTGTGATCAAAGACAGCAGTAAGAGATATATACCTGTATCACTGGAGCGCTTTGCTATACACCTGAAACCAACCCGACACTGTAAATCAACTACACTTCAAGAAAACAAGATTTTAAAAAACAGAATAACCCAAAGGGTTTTAAATTAATTAAATTTTAATTATAGGTTTTAATTTGGTCAAACACTTGGAAAAGAGCAACTACTTTTATTTAAGACTCATTAAAGAGAGCCCCCGACCCTGCAGCAGGCCGCCGCCAACCCACACCTCCACTGGAGACTCCTGGACACTCACGGTGCTATATAGTTGGAGAAGTCTTGAGACTATTGGAAGAATAAAACTGAAATCCAGAGGCAGGAGACTTAAGCCCAAAACCTGAGAACACCAGAAAACTCCTGACTACACGGAACATTAAGTAACAAGAGACCGTCCAAAAGCCTCCATACCTACACTGAAACCAACCACCACCCAAGAGCCAATGGGCCTGATAATCTATGTGAGCCTACTTCTGCTGACTCCAGAAATCCTGAGTCTGCCGTCTGATCCTCAAGACAATGCCTTCCTGTCCTGGGCTCACTTCTATGCTGCATTCCACAATCGGTCTAACTGCTGGGTCTGTGGACCACTCCCTTCTTCATCCGTGAAAGGCGTCCCATGGTGGACATCTCCACTTCAAGGAAAGGACTTTCTCCAAGTCTGCAAATACCTTCAACAATTGCATGTGATGCCTCTTCTTAAACTGATGACATCTAACAACCTTAAGATGGACTGATGTAACTATGGACATAATGTGACTTTTCATTTTGATTTTAACTTGGTTTAATGACTATTTTGCCTTACATCTGTAACTTTATAATGGGGTTTTCTAACCGTCTAAGAGCTTTTAATTTACAAATAGTTGTCCGAGCTCCTATGAGTGCCACAGCCTCCTCCAACTATTACTTGGAGCCCCTGGATCAGACATCCTCACTATGAGGATTAGGAGAATATGTTGCCTCACCAATTTAGGGACAACGCCCCTTGTCAGCTGGGAAGCAGTTATGGAATGAGAACGATGCCCCTTTTCCCTAGGCAATATAATTCTCCTAAAAGAAAAGGGGGGAATGAGAGAGTCATTTCCTAGGCAGGTTGATCAGAAGTCTAGGGGTCCCCAAGGAGAGAGAGGTCTGAGATATTCAAGGAGGAAGAAAGGACAAACTTTTTTACTTTTTTTCCTCTACATCCCTTAGGATTATATAACAATAGTGTATCCTGCCTGAGGACAGTCTTTGGATTAAACCCTCTGGTTAATTCTGTTATCTTAAAACATAAATTATGGGAGTAGGTCTGGTCTTTACAAGGATGTATCCTGCCTGAGGACCATCTTTGGATTAAACCTTCTGGCCAACTCTGTTATCTTAAGATGTAAATTATGGGAGTAGGTCTGGTGAGGTCTTTACAACCTCCAGACATTCTTTGGATTCATTGGAGAGTATATAACTCCATTGCTAACACTAGCAAGGGGGTACTCTTTTGCCCCCTTCTGATGCCTATGTCAGAAGCTTTCTCTATCTCCTTTATACTTTAATAAAACTTTATTACACACAAAAAAAGACTTATTAAAAATGCACATGCATGTTTCTCAAAATAATCTAATGTAAAATTTTTTTAAAAAACATGTCTATTTAAGTGTCACTTGTGTCTCTTTGTGACCCTGTGGACTGTAGACTGCCAAGCTCCTCTGTGCACTGATTAGACTATAAATGTGGCATTTAATTTACAAGAGGGACCCAAAACAATGAGAGGATCTGAATAACAAGGGATTCATTCCACATTCAACAAGTAGTTACCAAGCACTATTCCCAGGATGAAACAGATGAAAAACTGTTTACAGCTTTTTACATTACAATGTGGGCACCCTCCTTCCCACCCTCCTACCGTTGGGAGGGTAAAAGAAAGATTTTTTCTAATCTTGAAGTAGGATTAGTTTAGTTAGTTAAGTCGCTCAGTCGTCCGACTCTTTGGACTGTAGCCCACCAGGTTCCTCTGTCCATGGAATTCTCCAGGCAAGAATACTGGAGTGGGTTGCCATCTCGTTCTCCAGGGGACATTCCCGACCCAGGGATCGAACCCAGGTCTCCCGCATTGCAGGCAGACGCTTTAATCTCTGAACCACCAGGAAATAACAGGAAACTTAAGAGTCAGATGACCTAAATTCAAATCCTAACTTGACTACTATCTTAGTTTGTTTCCTCACTTGTAAAATACAGATGAAAATGATCACATGATTATAAGAATCAAATGAGGTAAAAAACAAAAAAGTATTCTTTAACCTCCATTTATGTAACAGGAAGATCAAATTTGTTCTGCAAGACTCCAAAGGATATAACAAGGTTTCACCAAAACGTAGACAAATTTTAGCTCCATACAATGCAGGGCTTATCCAAAATGGAATAATTACTAGAGGTGATCACACATGGGCTTACTGGTCTCTTGGCAAAAATCCAGAAAAACACACCCAGTTCATATAACATGTCCACAGCAGTCACAGAGAATAATATTTGCTCTTACCCTCTCTGGGGAAGAAGCAAAACAAATGAGTGTTAAGTATTAAATATGTGCTATTTTAGTTCTTCTGTATGCATGATGCAACTGGAAGATGACTGTTACACCTGGATCAATCTGTTCAAGGTGCAGTTGTTCCATCAGAGGTTCGGTAGCAGAACTGAAGAAGACAGTGTAACTGTCCACCACAAAGCAGTTTCAAAAATATTTCCCTTTTCCTTTGCTACTTATAAACCCTGTTCATGTATGCTCAAATTTCATTAATTGCTATTCATACAGCAAGGATATCTGACTAAATAAGAAGGAAACACTGTTCACCACAGTATTAATTTAAAAAACAAATAATCACGAGCACATTCAAAAACATTCTATTGAGAAAAATTAAGTTTTTAACTCTATATGGAAACCATATGTTGATTTTTCAAAAGAACTGGTAGATACAGTATCGGCAACCTGTATTCATTCTTCCACTCATTCAACAAATAACATTAATCATCTACTATATACCAGTCATTTGCAATTAAAGATTTTTTCTCGGTAATTGAAGATTTTTAAATTAGATACATTCCATAGGCTGCAAAAGAAAGTCTAACCTGGGTTCTGGCTATAAAAAGGTCCTCCGTTCATCTGAGTCTGAAGGCTTGTTTGTGAAGTGATGGAAGGAGGGCGTCTATAGGGCAAGGAGCCCCCGATGGTTGGGGGAGTGTGGCGAGCAGCAGGTCTATTCATGCTGTAGAACTGAACAGGATGACCTGGAAGAGAGGCAGAACACACATTTGTCATTAAAATTATCTCAGACAATAAAACACTTTAGGTACAATGCCTGAATCTCACCAAGATTATTAAAAAATAAAAATATTTAGTTAACTGCCATCTGACAAATATTAATGCAAACTGACAGTTAATGCTCAGTTGACAGTCTATCAAAGTGCAGAAACAGGAAAGCAGGTAAATAAAATTATGGTTAGGTTTGGAAAAGCTATATCTAAATACATTACTAATCAATATTATGAGTTTATTAAATTAGTAGTTTGACAGGGTTTCACAATCATCACAATTAAAATTTATGGCTCGCTTCCTCTGCAGACACCAGCAATTAAACACCAGAAACTAAGCTTAACAAGGTAAGAATAACATTTAGGAAAGCAAAAGAAAAAATGTTTGACACACAGTCTTATTCCAAAATAATAATAATAGTAAATTTTAAGTAGCAAACCAATTTGTTTAAAGGAAATCATAAAATATTTCAGCAAAAGGTCAAGTGACATAATTCTGAATCACATTTTTCAATCAAAAATATCCTTCTCTAAAACTAGAGTTTAGAAAATTTAGTTATCAAAAAAAGCTAAGATACAAAATGTGTATCAAAATATATCTAATTTTAGTATCATCCTGGAACTTGTTCATATGTATCAGCAATTTCACTACATTTTGCTCAGAGTACTTCAACAACTAATGCAAACAGAAGACACTCTTTCCTAATCCATCCAATCGCCTAACGCAATCAAGTTCTTAAATTTTATCTTGATTCCTCTCCAACTTAAAATCATTAGCTAAGGGCCTACTGCACAGACAGATCAAGTCCTGGAGCACCCATGAGGGAGCAGGGCAAGAGAAGAGAAGAAGGGAGGGGAGAGGAGAGGAGAGCGAGGGGAGAGGAGGAGGCAAGAGAAAGGCGAGGGGATCAAAGGCGGGGGAGGGGAAAGGAAAGAAGAAGAGGTGAGGGAGGAAGGGAGGGGAGGAGGCGATAAGAGAAAAATCCGACAATTCACATTTTCCAAGACTGTCAAATGGTTTTACGTGCCTAAAACTGATCTACAGGAGCTATAAGATTGCTCAAACTTGGATTCATATGGATACTCATATAAAGAATGTTATAAAAGCACTCAAGAGCTGCTACAGGATTTACTCTACGTATATATGCCAGTATCAAAACCTAAAACTCAATTCTGTTGTATAAAAATCTTGAGTAGTCGAGCTTAAACATAATCCACTGTCAAGTTTACATAGCCATGGTAAAAATGTAAAAGCATGTAAACTAATAAACAATTACAAGAAGGTATATTCTGTCATTTGAATCACCAGATACACATTACTGGCATTTTAGGAATCAATCTGTAACATCCTAATACAAACCTAGAATCACTGAGTTAAAAACTCTGAAAACACCATTATGAATTTCTTATAGTTAGATCCAACCTAAAATCTCCCATGTTATAAGCCCTCAGTGATCCAAAGACATTACATAATATTCTATTCAAACCATTAACAAGGGCATTTATTCTACTTTGAGTTGAAAAACAAAACTATAGTTCAGTTACCACAGCCCTAACTATAAAAACCTAAGACTAAAAACTTCCAGAAGAAAATAAGTCAAAGATCTTTTTGACCTTACGTAAAGAGTCTGTAAACACATCAAAAGCCCAATACACAAAAGGGAAAAAAGCAATGAACTGGACCGGATCAGAATAAAGAGCTGCTCCTTAAAAGAGACCACTAAGAGAATGAAAAGGCAAGTCACAAAATGGAAGAAAACATTTGCGAACCACAAAATTAATCAGACATATTCAGAATATATAAGAATTCAGTGAGAAAACAAACAAACCAATTAAAAAGGTGTGGGCGGGAAGCAAAAACATGTGAACAGACATTTCACCAAAGAAGATAAACAGATGGCAAATGAGCACATGAAAAGATGTTCTACATCATCATTCACTGGGGAAATGTCAATCAAAACCACACAAGAAACTATTATACACCTATTAGGATGGCTGAATTAAAAAAAAAAAAGACATATATATATACATATGTATATATATATGTAATGACAATTACACAGCCCGCCAGGCTCGTCTGTCCATGGAATTCTCCAGGCCAGAGTACTGGAGTAAGTAGCCATTCCCTTCTCCAGGGGACCTTCCCGACCCAGGGACTGAACCCAGAGCTCCTGCACTGCGGGCAGATTCTTCACTATCTGGGCCACCAGGGAGGCCGTTATGGCAGCACCCTGCACTAACAAGTGTGCAGAGTGACTGGAAGTCTTACACACTGATGGTGGGCGTGCAAAACTATACAGTTTCTTTGGAAAACAGCTATCCAATTTTTTATAAAGTTAAGCATTCATTTACCAAACAACCCAGTAATCCTAATCCCTGTTTTTTACCCAAATGAAATGAAAGCCTGTGCTCACACACAAGTCTGTGTACGAATATACTTGGCAGTTTTATTCATAATCACCCAAAACTGTAAATAATCAAAATGTCCCTCAATTGGGAAAATGGTAAACAAACTGGTAAATCCATTCAATAGAACACTACTCAGTAATAAAAAAGGAACAAAATAACAAAACATATAATAATGGATAAATCTCAAATGCACTGTGCCAAAAAGCCAGACTCAAAAGATTACATTACATATGCTTCCATTTGTGATATTACTACAAAGGCAAAACTTTAGAGGGGAAAAAAAAAAAACAGATACAGAGCTTGCCAGCGGCCAAGAGTGAAATGAGTAAAACGGAAGGACTGAGTGCAGAGGGGGCATGGAGAAATCTGGGGATGACAGGGCTATCGTGCACCTTCACTGTAGCTGTGGTTGTATCACTGTGTGCATTTGTCAAAACTCAAAGAAGTCACTAGAAAGGGTGAGATTTACTGTACATAAATTATACCTTAATAAAAAGAAAAAAGTATCTGGAAATTCAAAAGCAGTAAAGAGATTATATAAATTGTTATTAAGACATTAATTATGCTTTTTGTTTAAAAAAAAACTTATTGTTCACTCATACAACAGATATTCCTCAGTGCAGACTAGGAACCAGCCCCTGTTATTAAATTATAATGCTGACTCTAGGTGGGGATGATTCGTCCTTTCTAGGCCTACAGCGGATTTCAAGATGTGTTCCTTACTCCACCAACGTAGGAGCATAACAGGGCTTCTACATTTAACTAGCTACATGGCCTAACAGAGCTGTATGTAGATCAAAAGGACAGCTCAGCTTTAAATACACCCAGTACAGAATGCTTTTCTTAAAGAGTGCTGGTACAGGAACTAAGCCATAATACACCATCCAAAATGGGTGAATTAAAATAAATTTTTTAAAATGTCTTTTGAAACATGTAAACATTTTAAAACATTAAACATCTAGATACAGCAGCAGCACAACACACACATTCTATGAAGTGCTTTATTAACTGGGCTTCCAAAGTGCTTCAGTGGTGAAGAATCCACCTGCTAATGCAGGAGGATGTGGGTTCAATCCCTGCTTCAGGAAGATCCCCTGGAGAAGGAAACGGCAACCCACTCCAGTGTTCTTGCCTGGGAAATGCCATGGACAGGGGAGCCTGGCGGGGCTACACTCCACGCAAAAGAGCCAGACACAACTGAACTACTCAGCACAAGCACATTAGAAAGATGAGAAACTTGACCCTGATTTCCTCAGCAAATTCTACTCTTGGGTCATGAGCCATTTTCTAGTTAGTGCATTATTCTGCAGATTTTTTTTTTTTTTATACAAAGCACAGACCAAAAACATGAAGCCAGAGTTCCAAGTTAAGAGGAGCCAGAGCCAGACGACTGAGTCGGCCTGCAAGGAATAAGCCAATACTCACCTGTCGGGGGAGTGGAGGAAACAACAGGGGGAGTTGGAGAAGTGAAGCCATCGGCAAGGGTCTGGGCGCCCCCAGCGGCAGCGTCTGGGGCCGCGGCAGGAGGGGCGGCGGCAGGGCCGAGCGGGGCGGGGGCGGACGCGGGAGCGGCAGGAAGGGGAGGAGGAGCGGCAGAGCCAGCGGGGGCTGCGGGCAGAGAGGAGCGAGAGGCGGCGTTAGCGGCGGTGCCGGAGGCGGGGAGGGCACAGGGCCAGGAACTCAGGGTTAGACGCGCAGTGCTCGTCAGTACCAGAGGGCAGAGGGGAGGGCTAAAAAATAAGAGAAGGGTGAGGCTTACGGTAAAGGGTTATTAGGTTTACAGCAAGTAATTCAAGATGCTAAGGATAATGCCCAGAGTTTTAAATTCATTAAAAGCATTCCTTTTTACCTGAGAGCCAACACACTGGAAGAAAAGTGACCCTTTATGTTGTTGTTTTTAACACAAGATTCTGGAACTAGTACACAAAGCTAAACATAACACACTAGAAAACAACAGTATTCCACTCTGAGTCATACAAATCAGAAAATAAACATTCCAGACATAAGTATCTCATCAGGTAAAAAGAATTTAGAGAAATACAAACCTTTTTTTCAAGATTTTTTTAAAGATATTGTCTCTTTGTTATTTTAAGTAAATTAAATACGTAATTTTCTATCCTTATGTCTTCTGTGTCAGGTTTTTAAAACTAAGTTTTGTGTCCTCAGATGAAACAAGTACATTTTTCTGTTTCAGAGAAAAGAGGGTAGCCTCTCAGCAACTCAAGTTCCAAGAGTCCGCTAGGTTGAACTGTTGAAATGCTATCTGCCCAATCCTGTTACCGCCACGGCTCCTCACACTGACGCTGCGCTGTGTCCAAAGGCACGCACTGTCCTTACACCCGCTGGAGTTAAACGCGTCACCCGTGCCAAGGTGCAACCTCTAAGCGCCAACCAAGACCCAGCAGCGAATCACAGAGAAGTAAGTGGACATAAACTGACAAATAATGTGGTTAAAAATAGCAAAATGCAGAAAGATTTCTCAACATTTACAGGGTCTTCAAGCGAAAAAAAACTCCTGATTATGAAGAAAGCTCAGTGTAATTACACTGGAAACTGCAAGGACAAACGCAGCAAGGACAGGTGAAGACGAAGCACAGGTCAGGCTTTACCTGGAAAGACGCTGGGAGGAGAGGGGGTGGGAACGGCGATGGGGACGCCCACACTCCCACTTCCGCTGTTCTCCCGACTGCTGCTCCGGCTGCTCGGGTGGCTTCCCCCACTGCTCCCGCTGCTGCTACAGAAAGGAGAGCCACCGAAACATGAGCGTCCATGCACAGAAAGACACCACCAGCACTTTCCAGAATGTTCTGAAATGAATATAGCTACGAGATGGGAATTCAAAAGCCCTCCATTTCAGAGATGAATTTCTTTATAAAGGAAGGGAAAAAAGTTGAGTTCAAGAAACTTGTTTTGGCCACCTTTTAATAAACATATACTAAAGAAATTGAGAAAAACAAAAATTCTCCATAAATATAAGGGATAAATGATGGGGCTCAACGCATGAAAATATTACTACTTTCTTTTATTCCAGTTTAATGGCTGTCTGAAGAAATAGTTTTTATAATAAGAACAGTTTTCCTAAACAAATTATTTGTCCAATTTTATTTGTAACGATATCATGACATATTATGCCATATTAACGTTTTATTGCATATGGTTTTTCATCTGTAAAGTACCACCAAAAAACAACTTGAAATTCCCCGTATCTGGTCAGTGATTTTCTTTTTCAGGTCAACTCTAACTATCAGTCTTGCAGAAAAGTTTGCACTTTGAGATGTCTGTTCTTTTTCAACTTCCTGGCTGCTCAAAGTTGCATCAGAACATGAGGAGAGAGAGGTGGAATTAGATGAGGTTTGGGGGAGTAGTGTGAGGAAAAGAACTTAGTGCTTGGAAAATGAGAGAGATTTAGCTGAAGTTATCTGAACAAATAATGGTGCTATGACCATCCCATTTTGCACTGAGGTAGAGAAAATACCTGTAAGTTCGATTTCTTTGATTCACAGAAGCTGTCCTCACAGGGCTCTGCTGCGAGGGAGCCATATTACGGGTTGGGCTAGGTACGTAATCATTTGGTACCACTGGAGGACGCACTGGCTCCAGTGTGCGATAGGGGGAGTGCCGCCTACAAAAAGAAGAGCGTATGTATCGTGTGGTTAGCAAGTCTCGGCACAATAAATCAGAGTTGCCAGTAGTGAAATACAACTTGTACTCAGAGGTAGTAAAATGTGTTCTAATAAAACCCAGCTACCAATTTCCATCTTCCCTTAAGTATCACTTCTCCACCATTAGGGCTTTGATGCGTATTGTTATTTTTTTTTAGTCTTTGACCTCATTTCCCTACACTAATTTTGTTCATTCATTTTGAGAGCATGAAGTTTCTCCCCAAGGTAAGCCAATGCTTCCCAGACTCTCTTCTTAGATGAGTTCAAATTTGTTTAGTGTCATGTTAAATTCTTCCAAATGCACTTCACAAATGCACTAATTATCTTCCTCACCCCTCTCTCCCTAACCAAAAATAATCAAAGGTAGGGTAAATAAATCTACAGAGTCTGGCTCCACAACCCCCACACTGATGATCAACAGCAACCATTAACAGCTCATTTCTCTTTCTATGTAATAAGTACATAGAAATAAAACTACATCCACACACAGAAATACATAATTTAATCTCCTCTCCTTATAGTCTCACTTCACATCCTCCTTAACCTTTCACCATGATCGCTCTTACCTCTTACCCTCCTCAGAGCTCAACATTTAAAAGAGAGAAGAAAAAAAACAGATCACCTAAGTCTTTCTACCTTATTTACTTTGAAGTACAGAACAGACTGTATTTCATTAGCATACTTCTCTTTTTCTCAAACTTTCTTCTTAAAAGAATGACGACCAAGAAAGGAAATATAGGAAATAGGATGCACACTGATACACCAGTAATTATTAAGATAATTCTCATCTTTAAGTTTCCATCTTTATGGCAATGATTAATACTCAACTGACATGAAATTGATATTGTGTAGATGAGATTCTGATCTTTAACGGGATCTCAAGATATGAAAACTAAAGAGCTTTTTTCCCTTAAAATGATGATGCTCACCTGACTTCTGTATTTCTCAATAATTCACTTCCTCAAAAGCTCCCAAGGTTCCTTTAAATATTCTTCTCTCTCATCCACCAAGTTTTGGCTCACTGATTCTGGATGAGATTACTCTGCCATGACCCTGTCTACTACTCTCAAAATCCTCTTGCATAAACAAATATACACATTATTAAAAATAAAGAAGGGGCACTAGATAAGATATTGGGTTAAAAAAAAAAAAGGAATGTCAGGGCCTTGAGTTTAAAACATTATAAAGAAGCTTAGGCATCTCTGAAATTATGATGTACATATAAAACACCATAAAATAGGAAACTGATGGATTTCCAAACAATTTTCTCCAGACAATAAAAATGCTCTTGTGTCATCCAAGGGAACAGAACAAAAACTTTGCTGACTAAGAACTACACAGTGAAGTGAAAGTTGCTCAGTTGTGTCCGACTCTTTGTGACCCCATGGACTATATATATAGACCACGGAATTCTCCAGGCCAGAATACTTGGAGTGGGTAGCCTTTCCCTTCTCCAGGGGACCTCCCCAACCCAGGGAATGAACCCAGGTCTCCCTCATTGCAGGTGGATTCTTTACCAGCTCAGCGACCAGGGAAGCCCACACAGTGAAGACAATGATAAAAACAAGGTAAAAAACTAGGGAGAGAGGACAAAATATGGGGGCCGAGCCAAGACTGTGAAGCAGCCAGGCTGTGGCCATCAAGTGTCTGGTGGTGCTCGGCCACCCTGGCCTCCAGGGATCCTGCAGAGCCCTTGCTAATACACAAGGAAAACAAATACCAGTGTACAAGTACATCTTTAAAATTTGGGAGCAATGGATATTTTTATTTTACTAGGATTATCTTGCTAACAATCTTGATTCAAAACCTAATAAAATCCATTAGAAACTATACATGACAGAAATATAGACATTTCACAGGAAAATAAAACAAATACTCCCTCTTGACCTGATCTCTACTCTTACCCTGTCCAATTATGACATACCATGACATCTACATTCTACTCTGAAGCTTAAATCTTATTTAAGCTAGTAGAGCTTTTCCTTTCTAACCTAAGCAGAATTGTTTTTTGTCCTCCCCAAATAAAATCACTCTATTTCTGGCCAGAAATCTGATTTTATTCTTTTGTTTTCCACTGCCCTAATTTTAATTCCTCCTCCAACATTATCTTTCTTTGATTGATTAGGTTGCTGGGTTTTTTGGTCTGGTTTTCTTGTTTGCTTTTTGGTGAGGGGGCCAAAAAACAAGATTTCCAATTAAAAACTTTTAAGCATATATCACAAAGCCAATGGTAATAAAGGCATTTTGTCTTTGTCTTACACATTTTTTAAAAAAATCCAATTCATGGTACAGTGACCCTGAAAAGTTGACAGAGGACAAATATTACCCCCTTTTACAGATGAAAAAACTGAATTGCTAAGAGGCTTACTATGCAAGACCACACATCAGGAGCTGAGCAGGACCATGATTTTAGTCACCCAACTTCTGGGCAATATTATGCCCAACTGATCACAAACCTTGATCAATGATAAACCAAGTTTTTGTATTAAGATGCTATAAAAGAAACAAGGTCAAGCTTTTCTGTTAATTGACCATTTATGTCAAATCTGGAGCCCAAGTCTGTAGATGGAATGAAAGCTCATAATTTCTCATAAAAAAAACAAGATACACAGAATTCGGTAATCTGCACAGTATTTTCTTCAGAAGACTAGTCAGAATAAGAAGAGTCAATTATAATAGAAAAGACTAAAAAGTTTCTGAATAGCAATTAGAGTGCAATTTATAATAAGCCATGAACTCAGGCTTGGATTTTACCTCAAATTTAAAATTTATTAGAAAAATAATTTCTAAACAGAATATTTTTTAAAGTAGAGAGATGTTTCCCAGGTATAATTTAAAGTGTAAAAGATGTTTTCCTTTTGGGAAAGTTACACACAAAATGGATAATCTTAGGAAGAAAATATTCTCTTTTCAAATATTTAAAAATAGTGTAAACATACATATAGTGTTTAGTTTTCACACAGGACATGAAATGGTTTGCAATCACTACTTAGTTACATACTCACCCAAGTGTCCCTTTGCCTGACAGAGGGGGGCTGGGGGGCTTCTGTGTTGGAGGTGTTGTACGCGGCAGCCCACCCATCTTCATATTCTGGGTACTCACCTAAAAAAATTTTGAGGAAAACTCAATTTAATTTGAATGCAGTGAAACAAAGTGCCACTTTCGGGAAATAACATTATGCTATTTAACAAAGGAGGGGAAGGTTTAAATAGGAAAAAAAATTAGAGGCCATGCATTTCATATGCAATTTCTACTCTACTACCAGTCTACAGTTGTACTCAAAGGACTCTTCCTAACATGAGATTTCCAAATGATTATAAACGTGTATGCAAAGACTTTATTTGCCATTAGCTCATCACACCAACAGATCACTGGTTAGACTGTTTGATACTACATTCAATTGAAATTAGATAGGTTAACTATAAAAATTTCAGTTTTAATAAAGAGTAACTCAATCAGAAACAACAATGCCTTTAAGCAATTCCTTGTTTTTTTAAATAGCAAGCTTATCGTAAGAAAACAAAATACATGTTTTCCCCCAAAAGTATGCAATTTTAGACTTGATCCACTGTAAGTACAGAATATTATATAAAGTTAAATCATACAGAGAAAATTTCCTTTTTATAAATTGTGGATCAGCCTTACAATTCAAATTTCATTAATGTTCTCTTATGAAGGAATCACCTACCTGAGAACTGCCAGAAGGTAAGGCATGTCCCTAAACATTTGACCCAGAAAGGTGGGGCTGAGGTACACCATTCAACTGTGAGTGGTACAGTGGCCACTGGCAATGTCCTAGTGCCAATGGGAATTAAACCCACTCAGGCCCAAAATGAAGATTAATTTAGGCATGAGAAAGATGCAACACAGTCCTAAGAGCTAAGAACACAGAGCTAAGCTATCTATTCTATCCCCACTATTCTATCCTCTCTATTCTATCCCCATTTGAAAACCCAAGTGTGGGAAAGTTGGGTGACCTGGGAACAAGTGTGGACTGCCACCAAAGGAGGAAGTGAGCACTTACACAGAAGGCCCTAGAGATCTGGGTGTCTTAAGGCACTAAGAGAAGTCATGCATGAATATAGTTCAAATGCAGTCTCAAGTTGTTTGAGATTACCAACGGGTTAGAGTTAATAATGTTCACCATGTGTGTTCATGCCTGACCCTATTTTAAAGCTCCTAATATTCTGGACTGCTGAACACTTCAAAAAAGGATCTTAACTTTTCCACTAAGAGTATGTCCAGAGTATTCAAATTATACTTATAAAATGAAACTGTAAGACACTATACTTTTGAAATCAGAATACATTTATAAGTTTAAAATACAAAATCTAAGAAAACAAATCATAATTACATACAGAATATTGAGGCTGTCAAAATTAACTCTGGCTTAAATGGAATATTTTAAAATCCTAAAATACTGCTTGTTATCTGAATAGGCAAGAAAAAATATACCAAGAAACAAACTCTTCAAATGAATAGCCCAGTGAACAAGTTGTGTGTGATGTTAAAACAATCTTTAATGACAAATGATACCTTTGAAATAGCAATATTTTTAAGGCTATGCATTTTTCTGTACTCCTTTGTTATTACTTTTAAACAACAAATACAAAACAAACTGGTTATCAAGGAAGAATAAAGATTAACTTATCTGTGCTCTCCCCCTCATTAATAAGTAGAGGGTATACTGATCATATCTTAAAAGTACCAGAAGTTTTTAAAAAATTAATCCACATTGGGGCAAATTTTTAGGAGTAGTATGACAAATAACCAGTAGCTTTAAAAACTGTATATCTTAATTCATGATACCAGGAGATTTTTTTAAAGTAGTAACCAAAGTCCTTTAAGCTCAACCTTAAACAACATAAAACCCAAGGTCACTTTAAGTGATGAAGGAGAAGTAGGTGAGCCAAACACTAAACTACATCAATTTGCTAGAAATAGGAAGGAAAAGGAGCAAGGACAGAAAAGGATAAAACAATTTTATTCTATACATGGAATAGCTAAAATATTTGAAAACAGCTTTCCAACTTTAATTTGTTTAAGGTTTTGGTATGTAAGGTGTTCTGTTTAAATTGCAGTATCTTCTCTATAAATCTTGAAATCTACCCAAAAAATAATATGAAATAGACAACCTATAAATTGAAACATAGTGGACAATTCCATACATAAACTTTGATACATTTTTGACCTGTAGAATCATCAAATGGTTCTATTTGTTTGGTTAATGGGATTTGCATGAGTAATTTTCACTTTAAAAAACCAAAGAGTCCCTATGGAATGTCCAACTAAGATGTAGTTCTGTACTACCTTTGTATTAAGCTAAAAGAGAACTCAGTATTTCTTCAAGGTAGTTTTCCTTGAGAAAAATGCTTCTGTACTGAAAGTAAAACAATGAATATGCTATGCAGAATATAAATACTGCCATCTAATTTGAGGAAAAAGAAAAAAAAAAAACAAGAAAAATTGCCAAACAGAACAATTTTCATAGGTGAAATCTATATTATAATTAAAATTAAACTGTATCTCACATCTAAAATAATTTGGTAAAAAATTATGTATGGGATAGTTGTCATGGTTCTAAAAACTACTTTGAGGGAAGTTATAGGGCAACCCAGTGTTTCCAGACAAGAAGCAAAACACAAGACTAACCGAGTGTGGTGAAGGAGAACATAACTAGAGCGAGAACATACCACAAACTCAGGACAAAGACGACAAAGCAACACTGCTCCAATTCATAACAGCAATTCCACATGAAACTTTAAAAACACCTGGGCAAAACTATCATCTGACACCTAAATGTGTAGTGTAGTTAGAGGTCTGAATCATGAATAGGAGTGCTAATTATTCTTTCCAAAGTTTTATCTGAGAACTGGAATGAAACTTTGGTGGCTGATTCCAACAATAGTTCAATGAATGTGGGTATTTTTTGATGTCATGAAGGGAAAAAGTCATCACTGAGAGCTGAGTGAAACAGGTAGTAGGCACATGGAGAAACAGCAGGAAAAGTCTTTTTTTTTCCTTCTTCTGCCAGAAAGAAACACTCAAGAACAGAAGAAATATTTCATTTAGGTGACAAAGGTTAATGCACGACCAAGCTCAAATACTTTCCCACTGGCCTGGACTAAGAAATGCAGACAATACTGAGAGTAAGAGCAGTTCCTTTAGGACCAGAGTGGTCTTCTCTGATCTCCAAACTCTGGAGATCACAACTAGCACCAACTCTCAGGCCAATCATTATACCTTAATACTGTTTCTAAAGGGCTCCTATCTTTCTGGCCCTAACCTTTTTTCGTATATGCAGTACCTCCTTGAACCTTGATATATAATATCATGCATATCATATATAATGCTCATTACAAATCTCAGTGCTTTCCAATACCCTGTGAACTCTAGTATTTTTTAAAGAGTATTTACAAAGTATCTTTGTATCTTTAGTTCATAGAGCATATCACTTCTATTATGAAGCAATCTCCCAGGAATAGATAACTTGCTGCAAAAGTGGGGGAGACATTCTAAAATGACAACTGTGGTATATCACTCATTTAAACCACCAGACCTCTAGGCACAAGAGTAAAAGAATAAGAAAAATAAGGGGAGACAAAGGTCTATAAAATGATTTCTCTGCTTTCATGGAACTTATTTTAGAATAACTAAGACACCCTGCTTAAAAAGTGATTTCTACAAATACAGAAATCTCCAAAAAAGAAGTTTCAGTGTGAGAAGAATTACCTAACAGAAAGTTTTATAGAGAAAAATCTGAGTTGGAGTGTTACCAAGTTTTAAAGAGAGAAAAATTTAAACACACTAGGAGAAGAGGAGGAGTATGTATAGTTTGTGTCTGGATGTGGCGAAGCGAGGATGGGCAGAAGCCGTGGGCAAACACCTGAAGGCTTTCATTCCGTGTCCAGTGTTGTTCCCAGCAGTCCCATCCACTGCATAACTTCTGGCTTCCTAGAGACCTCTATCCCTCTCCTCAGAGGATATATGTTCTTATTTAAATTCTCTGAGCCAACAGGAAAAGGACCAGGAGATTCTCTGAGGGAAATCAAAACTGAAATCAGGAATTCGAGTGTAGCTTCAGGAGAAAGGTAAAATTTTTAGTAAGACAGGAAGACAAAAAGCCTAAGGTACCAAGAGTTTTAATATAATCCACTACAGAGCAAAGTAGGGAAAACCACTAGACCACTCAGGTGTGACCTGAATCAAATCCCTTTTGATTATACAGCGGAAGTAACAAATAGATTCAAGGGATTAGATCTCATAGAGTGCCTGAGAACTATGGACGGAGGTTCATGACATTGTATGGGAGGCAGTGATCAAGACCATCCCCAAGAAAAGGAAAGGCAAAAAGGCAAAATAGGTTGTCTGAGGAAGCCTTACAAATAGCTGAGAAAAGAAGAGAAGCTAAAGGCAAAGGACAAAAGGAAAGATATACCCATTTGAATGCAGAGTTCCAAAGAATAGCAAAGAGATAAGAAAGCCTTCCTAAGCGATCAATGCAAAGAAACAGAGGAAAACAATAGAATGGGAAAGACTAAAGATCTCTTCAAGAAAATGAGAGATACCAAGGGAACTTTTCATGCAAATATAGGGACAATAAAGGACAGAAATGGTATGGACCTAACAGAAGCTGAAGATATTAAGAAGAGGTGGCAAAAATACACGGAAGAACTATATAAAAAAGATCTTCACAACCCAGATAATCACGATGCTGGGATCATTCACCTAGAGCCAGACATTCTGAATTGCAAAGTCAAGTGGGCCTTAGCATCACTTCAAACAAAGCTAGTGGAAATGATGGAATTCCAGTTGAGCTACTTCAAATCCTAAAAGATGATGTTGTGAAAGTGCTGCACTCAATATGCCAGCAAATCTGAAAAACTCAGCAGTGGCCACAGGACTGGTAAAGGTCAGTTTTCATTCCAATCCCAAAGAAAGGCAATGCCAAAGAATAATCAAACTACCACATAATTGCACTCATCTCACATGCTAGCAAAGTAATACTCAAAAGTCTCCAAGCCAGGCTTCAACAGTACATGAACCGTGAACTTCCAAATGTTCAAGCTGGATTTAGAAAAGGCAGAGAAACCAGAGATCAAATTGCCAATATCCGCTGTATCATCGAAAAAGCAAGAGAGTTCCAGGAAAACATCTATTTCTGCTTCATTGACTATGCCAAAGCCTTTGACTGTGTGTATCACAACAGACTGTGGAAAATTCTGAAAGAGATAGGAATACCAGACCACCTGACCTGCCTCTTGAGAAATCTGTATGCAGGTCAGGAAGCAACAGTTAGAACTGGACATGGAACAATGGACTGGTTCCAAATCGGGAAAGGAGTTGGTCAAGGCTGTATATTGTCACCCTGCTTTTTTAACTTAAATGCAGAGTACATCATGAGAAATGCTACACTGGATGAAGCACAAGCTGGAATCAAGACTGCCGGGAGAAATATCAAGAACCTCAGATATGTAGATGACACCACCGTTATGGCAGAAAGCGAAGAACAAAAGAGTCTCTTGATGAAAGTGCAAGAGGAGAGTGAAAGAGTTGGCTTAAAACTTAACATTCAGAAAACTAAGATCATGGCAACTGGTCCCATCACTTCACGGCAAATAGATGAGCAAACAGTGGAAATAGTGAGAGACTTTTTGGGGGGGGAGCTCCAAAATCACTGCAGATGGTGACTGCAGCCATGAAATTAAAAGACACGTGCTCCTTGGAAGAAAAATTATGACCAACCTAGACAGCATATTAAAAAGCTGAGACATTGCCAACAAAGGTCCGTCTAGTCAAATCTACAGTTTTTCTAGTAGTCATGTACACTATAGTCATGTAGTAGTCAACCTGAGAGTTGGACTATAAAGAAAGCTAAGTGCTAAAGAATTGATGCTTTTGAACTATAGTGTTGGGGAAGACTCTTGAGAGTCCCTTGGACAGCAAGGAGATCCATCCAGTCAATCCTAAAGGAAATCAGTCCTGAATATACATTGGAAGGACTGATGCTGAAGCTGAAACTCCAATACTTTGACCACCTGATGCAAAGACCTGACTCATTTGAAAAGACCCTGATGCTGGGAAAGACTGAAGGTGGGAGAAGAAGGGAACACAGAGAATGAGATGGTTGGATGGCATCACCGATTCAATGGACATGAGTTTGAGTAAACTCCAGGAGTTGGTGATGGACAGGGAGGCCTGGCGTGCTGCAGTCCATGGGTCACAAAGACTCAAACACGACTGAGCAAGTGAACTCAACTACAGAGATAATGAGTAAGAGATTAGGAGTAAGGAGGGAAGAACAGTTGAAAAAGAAAAGCAGAATAAAGATGGATAAATTTCTGCTTGAATTTTGAAACTATTTTCCAACAACTGGCTTTTGCCAAGACTGAATTGGTGGCTCAAGACTGGAACAAAGAGGCAAACACAGATGATTCTCCCAAAAGGTGTTGCTATTGTGGTGTTTTCCTTCCAAGTGTGTCAAATAAACGCTTAACAATGAATCCTCAGCTGTACCCGAAACCTAGAAATGTGAGGGGCAATTTTCTGTAGATAATGACACACACAAGATGACACTCAAACTGAAAAGGTTAAATCATATTTTACAGAGTTAAATTATGAATCTTCATGATCCCAAGCGAAACTTTCCCGAAGTGTTATATTCTTAATGTGTTAAGTGTAAATGGGACTTCCAAGCCTTCCTTGTTCATCATTAAGAATCTGCTTGCACAACGTTCAACTGAAAAACTACATTAACAGATCAGAAGCCTTTACTATTTTTGACTGAAATAAATATACTTATTTTAAAAGTACTTAAGTGTATGTAGCTTCAGCAGTGGACAACTTTTTCACTTTTCAACAGAAAAATCTGTTTCAAATACATCAGTAACAAGATCTTAAAAGTCTTAAATATTAAAATAAAGAGTGGGGAAAGGATACCCCAGTTCAAGGTATGTGCCACTTTTATATGACCTCAGGTACATATTAAAATACTTCCATACAGAACAGACTTTCGGACTCTGTGGGAGAAGGCAAGAGTGGGATGTTTTGAGAGAACAGCATCAAAACATGTATATTATCTAGGGTGAAACAGATCACCAGCCCAGGTGGGATGCATGAGACAAGTGCTCGGGCCTGGTGCACGGGAAGACCCAGAGGGATCGGGTAGGGAGGGAGGTGGGAGGGGGGATCGGGATGGGGAATACATGTAACTCTATGGCTGATTCATGTCAATGTATGACAAAACCCACTACAATATTGTAAAGTAATTAGCCTCCAACTAATAAAAATAAATGAAAAAAAAATACTTCCAATATGGCACTCTACCATCGACTTTGTATGATATTACCCCCATTGCTTTCAAAGGTCTTATGAATTAAATCCTACAATTTATTCTTATTTGACTGAAGGAAAAACAATTAACCCAAATTTCACCAGAGAAGAACTATTAAACACAATCAGGATGTAAAAAAAAAAAAAAAAAAACCTCTAAACACAATCAGGATGTAATGTATAAAAGGTTAAAAATTCAAGTTTTAAGCATGGAGGTCTCTTTTGAGTCACATCCCATGTGTCTGCTCCCAAAGATGGTATTTGTTAAGAGTGTATCTGAAAGCCATCAAGTCTGACAAGACTGGGAGCAAAGACAGAGCTCACGATGAGATGAGGAGGAAAGCAAGGATCAGGAGACTTACAGGGCACACCTGATGTCATCTGTGGGTCTCCAAAAAACTCAGCTGGAAAACCACTGGACTAGTTTACTATTTGCAAGTTCCTTCCAACTTCAACATTTTAAAATTCTATTTTCTATCTTAATATATTTGATTATTCCATTAATCAACCTTCTGAAGCCACTCATTTTTTTTCTACCAGCACAAAAAGTTAACGACTTGCTATACTCTGCTTTGGTTCACCCAAAATGATCCGCTGTGTGCCACAAGTTTATGGAGGAGACAGACACACTTCAAAGAAGGACAGGAAGAAAGGAAAGACCGAGGACTGTCACAGTCTAGCTTCTAAGATGATCTCAGGCTACACTCCTTACCCTATCCACCCCAGCCCAACAGAGCAGAAACAACTGCATTGAGCCACAGTCCCGGGGAGTGGGTTTTTTGTTGCAAAGAGCAAAGATGTTAAGGAATCTTCTCCAAGTGGGAATTTCCTTATTGGATATTTCTTCCTAGGAACCTCTCATTTCCCACTCACTCTGGCCTCTCTCTCACACAGAACAGGATCCTGAACCCAGAAAGGTCAAGGAGTCATAGTAGGGTTTAGAGGAAATGAGCCAGGGGTAGTTCTTTAGGCAAGATGGTGTAAACTTGAAGGGGAAAGAACTGGTCCATTGTTTTGTTTTTCCTTCGGTTGAATTTTCTGCACACTTCTATCACTTTGGAGGTTCATGTATCCATAGCCAAAATTTGAACACAGAAAAAGCCGAGGTAGCCACAAACACTACTTTTGGTCTATTTCTACCTCTTTTATGCAAAGGAATCTCCTCACAGTTCCAGATGCTTCACTCACTCACATGAAGTACATCTGCCTAGGCTCCTCCAGTCACATCTCTACCACAACTGTTTAACTTTCTGTGGCTGTGGTTAGTAGCTAGTTAATGATTCAGGCCTCAGTCATCTTGTCTTCTTGTTATCACTTTCTACACTGAAGACATGGCAAACAGCACAATATATAGTAAGAATGGTAAGAATATATATGTATATATATGTGTGTGTGTGTGAAAAGGAATCACAGAATTCAGCTAAGAAAAAAAGCTAAAAAAAGAAAATGCACTTTCAGTTCAGTGACAATTTTAGTATCGCTCTATCTGACAAGCTTCTTGATTACTCTTGAACATCTTTTCCCAGTTTTCCCTCCAATGTTACTGAAACAAGTAAAAAAAGGTGATATCTCTAGTTCTTAACTTGCATTTTGTTAAACACTATCATGAGCTTTTGATGTTTTGCATGTAATACTACCCAGCTTGAAACCTCTTAAAGTGGGTTATACTGAAATATACAATTTATAAGCAATTTGAAAAAAAATGCTAATTTTATTTTTTGCAAAATATATGATACTGCAACTTAAAAAACACCCATAACACTGAATATTTTCCAATTTTCAATTTTTTTTTACAGTGATTGAGTCAAGAGATAATGACATAGTGGCCATAAGGTGTATCATCAAGCACACCATTTATAGAATAAAAAGGTATTACACAGGGGGAGGGTTAAACAAAGCACATCAGCAGCCCTCCAATCCATAACAAAATGTCTCCATTTACAAAAATCCAGCTAATTTTATTTCATAATGACATATTATGATAGGGTAACTTACATTTCAGTTTCATAAAATATATTAACATTGCAAAATAATCATTTATTCAACAAATATTTACTAAGTGTCTAATGTGTGTCAGGCACTATTTTAGGCACATGGGATAGGGCAATAAACAAAACGGTCAAAAATATTTGCCCTCATGGAACATAAAGACACACAAAGTTGCATGACAAAAATAAAATAAGAAAAAGTAATTATTTCTTGGTTTTTAAAGGCCAAGTGCCAAGTATCTCTTCACTCCCCATATGTAATAGTCTACATAAGGACAAAGAATGGAAATCCAGCCCTGGAATCTCTTACCTTAAATCTAAGCAACCACTTAATGCATAAATGGAGCAAATAAAAGAGGTAAGGGAAAAAAAGCATTGAAAGGTTAGTTGGAACTTCAGGATGTGAAGAGAAAGGAAAAAACAAAAAACAAGTTAAGCATTCAGCATTAAAAAATAATGTTTCAGTAGATCATAGAAAGAGTGGTTAAAGCAGAATGTGTCATGAACGGAAGTTTTTGGATGAAATTATATAAGACACCTTTATTTAAAAACAACTTTATTCCTGATTTCTTCAAATTAGTGGCCCCTAAACATTAAAAGTCCAAAAAAATCAAAGTGATTACAGAGTTCCTAAAGAACAATTACTTGAGAATTAAGTAAGAGTTGGGGGATAACCTTTTTATTATTACATAAGTGGGCAAGTACAAATATGATGTTTTATATTTTAAGTGTCTTTTTGCCATTAGATTCTGGAAGGATCCTAAAATTTTCTCTTAAGAGTTGTTAGCCTCAAATAAATCTCAAAAAAATTTCCCAAGTTAGAATAAATCTCAGTTATCCATCCAATTACACATCCTATTTTAAAAAGCTCTAATTTGTAGTGCAACCTAAATGTATTAGGTGTTCTTATAAAGTTAAATATCAAATCTCAGATGATAGTGCTTGATTCAAAACTTTGAAAAAAAATTTTTTGTTTTAAGTTTACACTGTACGTATTCTCTTACCTAGATCTACATTCAATTTAGATTTAACTGATTTCCAGCCATCCTTGTGTGGGATATATTTTCTAAATTTGGTTATATAAATCAACTGCATGAACTGTATGGTTTTACTTACAGGCATATACACAGTTGCTCAGCATCACATTTGAAAAATTATTGTCTTTCAAATCACTGAGGAGACGCAAACTTTAAATAAACTAATACTTAGCTGAAGCTCTGAACAGTTTCTTAAGTACAAGTATCAATTTAAATGAAAGTTTTAAGTTCATCAGTTGTGATTACTGTACTTTATGTACATAGCAGGCACTTAAATACATTTTAAAAGCCAAAATATATAATGGCTATATACTGAAAAGCAGTGGAAATACTAAATTAACATTACTTTTATCTACATTTTCCTCACCCAAAATGTTGAACTAAATTTGTTCTAGAAAAATTCAAAGTACATGTTTATATATATTCTTTCTGAAAACTAATGCCAGAAATATGCTGATATTTTTGAGATAAAGTGAATACTTTAATAACATACTGAATAATATTTAATTAGTCATATTAAATCATTAAAGGATTTAAAATATACTACGTTTATTTCCAGATGTACATGATGTATTTTCATAACTGATTAAGCAAATGCAATTCACTCAAAGATGACTGTTTAAAACTTGAGAATCCAGCACTAAAGAAGAAAGGTTATTAGTGGTAAGAAATCTTCAGAACTACAACTAGGCCAAGAATGATCCTCTGGAAAGAAAAGATTAGCATTTAATTTTCTAAAGAGTTAGCTCCATCATGGGCTATTTTTTTTAAAGTTTGACAAAACTTATGCTTACCTTTACTCCATGTCCAATATCATCTAGAATTGTATAGTCGATAGGTTTTCTAATATATCGAACTGGTCGTTCAAGGTTGGCTGGAGCAATAATCTTATGTGTCCTTGAAGTGTTTTTATTGGTAGTCAAAATACCAATTTCTCTTCTTGCAACTTTCTCTTTATGAATATCAACGGTCTACAAAACATAAACACAAAAATGTACAGCCCTAATAGCCAGAAAAATAAAAACATAAATACTTAGAGATTTAACATCATTATTCATATTCTTAACTGCAATTGTGAATTTCTCCTTTTGGGACCAATACTGACTTTCTCCATTTTCAGGCTAAAAGAAGGGTTGAGAAACCCTGGCTGGCAAAACAGATCTGGCCCATCACCCATCTTTTTACAGCTGAAAAACTAAGAGTGTTGTTTACATTTTTTAATGGTTAAAAGAAGTCGAACGAAAAATAAGATCTTGACATGTAATTATATGGAATTCAAACATCAGTTTCCATAAACAATTTTACTGAAATACCAGTCATTCTACCTCCTTAAATATTTTCACAATACAATGGCAGAGGTGAACAGCTGCAACAGAGACCTTATGACCTGCAAAGCACAAAATATTCATTAGCTGACCCTTTACAGGAAAAGCTTACCAACCTCCAGATTAAAGCATGCTCATTTTTTCCTTCTCTACTAAGATTTAGCCTAATTAAGAAAGTACCAGCAACTATTAATCTGGTAACATTTAAAGATAACCTATTAGTATAACATCTTTTAGTGTTTAAATAGCTTTTTATTTAAAAAGGCCTAAAATATAAATACAATGTTAAAAATAAAGTCATCTTTTACAAAGAAATGAGTGTGCTGAGGTAAAGTTGCTTATATTTTATCATGATAAAATGCTAGTAAAATATTTTCATTGTCTTATTAAATGCTCAAAACAGGATATAATTTAGTACATAACAACAATGTGTTTTTACTCAATTTTCCATTTGCTAATAGAGTTGGTGAATTTCTCCATAAGCACAGGTAATTAATACACTAAAACAGCATTTTTCAAATTGCAATTTGCAATTTAGTGAGATAATGAGCAGCAATTATTTTAAAAGAAAAAGAACAGAACTATCAGACAATATACACACTGTAAGGTACTTTTTTCTTAAAATATTTGTTATGTACATAAATACATACATTAAAGTGTGTACGGATGAAATATAAGATATATTTTTAACTGTGGGTTTCAGTTTTAAAAGTTTCAAACATACTTCACTAAATTGTTTACCTCTTGCCACCATTCATGGCTTAAGCAGGAATTATTGCTGATTCTTCCCCAAACCTACTTCAATTTACCCTTTCTTAAAGAATAGCCAGGTAGTAACACAGAAATGGAAATGAAAGACAATATTATGACATTATTATGTCATATTATGACATTATGACAATATTAAATACAACTTTAGGAAATCTGAACACTGATGACTTATCCTTCTAAACTACATGAAGTCTGAAGGAAACCTGAAACAAATTTGAAGCCCCTTATTTCAACCAAAAGATTTTAAAGGCAACAGACTCTTTAAGTGTATAACTAGTAAATACCTAAGTGAAGCATCAGATCAAACATTGGTGAAGGTAGGAGAGACCTTAGCATTGTAAGTATTTCATTTTAAGACCAAAATAGGCTTTGAACTTTTTCAGTGCACATTAGACAAGTTACAAAACCTCCTTTCCTTTTACACTGGTTGGGGGAGCTATAGTAGAAAAAAGAAGTTTGCGTGTTAGTGACAATATTGGAATTTATTTATTTTTAAACTCAGAAAAAATAGAAATTAACCACATTTACTTTTGAATAATTTCTAAAGAGTCATTCTGAAATTATTAAAAATATGAGCTAGGAAAATTTTATATTTGTCAGGTATACTTAAAAATAAACTAAAAACACAAAATATGACCATTATTTTTTTTATATAACTGGTCTCTATCATATCAATAAAGAAAATTTATTAGAGAATGTTATCCTTTCAACATTGTTTTCATTCTGCTTAGCTTTTAAAAAATATAATTATCTCATCCAGAAATGAAAATGTAAGAATGTAAACCTAACCAACGATAACAGAATTCTAAATTTGAGGCAAACTGGAACTTCAAATTCAAATTTTCCTGCTAGAAATATCGATATGTCTCTGGAGAATGAAGAGGGGGTAACATTTCACTTATTCTTTGCACTAATATATAGTTATATTTTATAACAAACACGTATTTTAAATTCTTTGAAAAAACTGAGACTCTAAAAAGAATGAAAACAATCAGATTAAACCCAGGGCCTGTAGGCACTTACATCTTACTTATCTATTCTCTTCATGTACACATAAACACACAGCCCAAGCCTCTATAAACCATGACAGGAAGCATAGAAGGAAAACCAATACGGCAAAAGAAATGATCACAGAACTTTCATAAATAATCCTAAATAAGGGATAGCTGCTACAGTTGGGCATAAAATTAGCCTCTCAGTTTAGATTCCTAGAGAAGGCAAAATAGCAATCAGTTACAAGGAAATACATACCCCTTCATTAGGAAAGTGACCATTTGCCCAGCACTAAACTCTTAAAGGAACTAGTTGAAGGAGATGTGAGAAAAATGTTCTTTGTTGTTTCTTATATTAATTCTCATTAAACTTGAAGGCACATTTTAAAACATAATTCTTAATAGTATATTTCTATATTTAGAAAGCCATAACAGTTTGGTTACACATTCCTAGTTGTCTACTCTAAGACTGCCTACATCTCAGGAAACCAGAGCAGGGTTTAGAAAATACCTCAGATATCTAATACCTACTGGTCCTTAACCATTCTACCAGACAACCCTTAACAACAACTCTTCACACCAACCATTCCTATATACACATCATCTCATCTTTGACCTGACTAAACTTCCAATTCTTTGCTTCTTCAATTCCTTTTCTCTAAATTCCCCCAACACAGTATTTTTGATTCAAATGTGAAAAAAAATTGACCTCAAAACTTCTTTATAATTTTGACTCCCTCCATAAACAAAATAATGTTTTAATAAAGCATATGACAATAAAAATTTAAGTACCACACATTTGAAAACCATTATTTTGTAGAGCAAGAACGTCTAAACTAAATCATACATCACAAGACTGGCCCATTGTCTGCTGCTATATGGTGTACAAGCTAAGAATGTTTTTTACATTTTTAAACAGTTGCTTAAAAAATACAACACAACAAATAAAATGAGGCTGAAACCCTCTATGGCCCACAAAGTCAAAAATATTGACTATCTAGCACTTTACAAAAAAGTCTGCTAATCCTTGTTTACACCATTTACTGAATATTTGTTTTAGAAAACATTTCCTCTTATACTATGGAATAATAGAAAAATGGAATAATATTCCATTCTGAGGAGCATCAAATAGCTTTGACATTCAGTTGACTTTTAAAACGAAGGACTCTACCTGTACATTAAATGTAACAAAAAATTTTAATCCTTAAGGCAAATGCTTTTAAAAATTATGTATATTTTTAAAAAATTACTCCTTTATTTGCTATAGCTTCCATCAACGCGTTTCTCCTACTCAACTCCTCATCCAACTACTTGAATATATTCTGTATAAAGTTAACAGCCATTGCATAGTTGCAGATCCTTTGCTTTTCCAAGTATTGCCCTCTATAGATACTTGACTCCAAATGAAAGTGGCACAACTTATTCTCGAAAGCTGTGACTCAAGGCCCTTATTTCTAGTCTACAAATCTCTGTCCATTCAACTCACCCATTTTTTATTTATTCCATTCAGTTCAGTTCATCCATCAGACGTGTGACCCCATGAACTGCAGCACCCAGGCCTCCCAGTCCATCACCAACTCCCGGAGTTTACTCAAACTCATGTCCATCAAGTCGGTAATGCCATCCAGCCATCTCATCCTCTGTCGTCCCCTTCTCCTCCTGCCCCCAATCCCTCCCAGCATCAGGGTCTTTTCCACTGAGTCAACTCTTCGCATGAGGTGGCCAAAGTATTGGAGTTTCAGCAATGAACACCCAGGACTGATCTCCTTTAGGATGGACTGGTTGGATCTCCTTGCAGTCCAAGGGACTCTCAAGAGTCTTCTCCAACACCACAGTTCGAAAGCATCAATTTTTTTGCACTCAGCTTTCTTCACAGTCCAACTCTCACATCCATACATGACCACTGGAAAAACCATAGCCTTGACCAGACAGACCTTAATTGACAAAGTAATGTCTCTGCTTCTCAATATGCTATCTAGGTTGGTTATAACTTTCCTTCCAAGGAGTAAGTGTCTTTTAATTTCATGGCTGCAGTCACCATCTGCAGTGATTTTGGAGACCAAAAAATAAAGTCTGACACTGTTTCCACTGTCTCCCCATCTATTTCCCATGAGGTGACGGGACCGGATGCCATGATCTTAGTTTTCTGAATGCTGAGCTTTAAGTCAACTTTTTCACTCTCCTCTTTCACTTTCATCAAGAAGCTCTTTAGTTCTTCACTTTCTGCCATAAGGGTGGTGTCATCTACATATCTGAGGTTATTGATATTTCTCCCAGCAATCTTGATTCCAGCTTGTGCTTCCTCCCACTCAGCGTTTCTCATGATGTACTCTGCATATAAGTTAAATGAGCAGGGTGACAATATACAGCCTTGACGTACTCCTTTTCCTATTTGGAACTAGTCTGTTGTTCCATGTCCAGTTCTAACTGTTGCTTCCTGACCTGCATACAGGTTTCTCACGAGGCAGGCCCAGGTGGTCTGGTATGCCCATCTCTTTCAGAATTTTCCACATTTATTGTGATCCACACAGTCGAAGGCTTTGGCGTAGTCAATAAAGCAGAAATAGATGTTTTTCTGGAACTCTCTTGCTTTTTTGATGATACAGCGGATATTGGCAATTGCTCTCTGGTTCCTCTGCCTTTTCTAAATCCAGCTTGAACATCTGGAAGTTCTCGGTTCACGTATTGCTGAAGCCTGGCTTGGAGAATTTTGAGCAGTACTTTACTAGCATGTGAGATGAGTGCAGTTGTGTGCTAGTTTGAGCATTCTTTGGCATTGCCCTTCTTAGGGATTGGAATGAAAACTGACCTTTTCCAGTCCTGTGGCCACTGTTGAGTTTTCCAAATTTGCTTGCATATTGAGTGCAGCACTTTCACAGCATCATCTTTTAGGATTTGAAATAGCTCAACTGGAATTCCACCACATCCACTAGATTTGTTCATAGTGATGCTTTCTAAGGCCCACTTGACTTCACATTCCAGGATGTCTGGCTCTGGCTCTAGGTGAGTGATCACACCATCATGATTATCTGGGTCATGATGATCTTTTTTATATAGTTCTTCTGTGTATTCTTGCCACCTCTTCTTAATATCTTCTGCTTCTGTTAGGTCCATACCATCTCTGTCCTTTATTGAGCCCATCTTTGCATGAAAAGTTCCCTTGGTATCTCTAATTTTCTTGAAGAGATCTCTAGTCTTTCCCATTCTGTTGTTTTCCTCTATTTCTTTGCGTTGATCACTGAGGAAGGCTTTCTTATCTCTCCTTGCTATTCTTTGGAACTCTGCATTCAAATGGGAATGTCTTTCCTTTTCTCCTTTGCTTTTGGCTTCTCTTCTTTTCACAGCTATTTGTAAGGCCTCCTCAGACAACCATTTTGCCTTTTTGCCTATTCTTTTCCATGGGGATGGTCTTGATCCCTGTCACCTGTACAATGTCACGACCCTCCATCCATAGTTCATCAGGCTCTCTGTAATCAGATCTAGTCCCTTAAATCTATTTCTCACTTCCACTGTATAGTCATAAGGGATTTGATTTAGGTCATACCTGAATGGTCTAGTGGTTTTCCCTACTTTCTTCAATTTCAGTCTGAATTTGGCAATAAGGAGTTCATGATCTGAGCCACAGTCAGCTCCCGGTCTTGTTTTTGCTGACTGTATAGAGCTTCTCCATCTTTGGCTGCAAAGAATATAATCAATCTGATTTCAGTATTGACCATCTGGTGATGTCCATGTGTAGAGTCTTCTCTTGTGTTGTTGGAAGAGGGTGTTTGCTATGACCAGCGTGTTCTCTTGGCAAAACTCTATTAGCCTTTGCCCTGCTTCATTCTGTACTCCAAGGCCAAATTTGCCTGTTACTCCAGGTGTTTCTTGACTTTCTACTTTTGCATTCCAGTCCTCTATAATGAAAAGGACATCTTTTTTGGGTGTTAGTTCTAAAAGGTCTTGTAGGTCTTCATAGAACCCTTCAACTTCAGCTTCTTCAGCATTACTGGTTGGGGCATATGCTTGGATTACCATGATATTGAATGGTTTGCCTTGGAAACGAACAGAGATCATTCTGTCATTTTTGAGATTGCATCCAAGTACTGCATTTCAGACTCTCTTCTTGACCATATCCATTTGACTAGCTTTAAAAGATATTAATTAGACCTATTATTTAAATCATAGAGATTTATGTGAAACTCAAAAAGAAAAAGTTCTTATTAGCTAAATACATATTCTTACAGTTTATTAATAACTTAATCCCTTTCGTCCTTAAGGTTGCCACACTTTTCTACCAAAGAATTACAGAATTCCAATCAGAATACAAATAATTACTTTTGTTGTCATTTTCTTATTGTCATCATCTATCCACACCATCTCGCCTATTTTCTCTTGCAAACTAATAAAAAGTTGTCACTCCTTTTTAGGAACTCTAACATATTAATTTCTCTTTGGCATTCGCACTTTTCTTCTTAATTTCTTTTCTGGGTTCTTTGCCCAAATTTCAACTATGCAGAAAGGTTAAGACTCTGATGTATAAATCCCAAAATTTTATATTAAGATTAGTGATTTGTCAACATCCCTTTTTCTACAGGAAACCAAGTTCATATATTTCATCATTTAAAATGACACTGACTATTTCCTCCAGGAGGTCCTTTCAGAATAAAAATTTACCTCTCTCTCATTAAAACTCACCAATACTTTTTTTTTGAAGTCTAAGACACATAGCAATACAACAAGCAATGAATTATATGTTGTCTACAGAAGTTTATATGGAATGTGAAAAAACCCTTAGAATGGCAAATTCAGATTTAAGATTGCATACTATTAAATAACAAGAAAACCCTCTGAATGGTCTCATGAATTTAACAGAAATATAAGGTAGACTTTACATAAGTGATTTGATTAGGTGGAATACATTCAATTTAATTCCATAAATTAAACATCAGACTTTGAAAAACTGATGGACTGGTCAATTTCAGAAAAGTTCTGAACTCTTAAGATATACAAAAGAAGATAATATGCACATTTTAAAACTCTTTCTATTCCAGAAGAGTTCTAATCATTTAGTTCTAAAGAGTACTGAATGCCACTAAGTTATGCAAATGACAAAGTGCTAAAGTAGAAACGCTACAAAGATCTCAAAAAGAAGATCAAAATCTTTTGCTAGTATTTTTAAAAATATATTTTGAAATTATAAACTGTTTTTCACCACAGTAATATTTTAAATGGTCCCTAAATATAGGAATGGTTATGAAAACTATGATATAGATATGCAACATTATCGAGGCATTGAAAATGTTTATGAAGAGCTTATAACAGCAAGGAAAGATGTTTGCTGTAATCGTAAGCTAAAAGAGCAGAGTTCAAAATTGCATCCATACAATAATTCCAGTTAAATTTTAAATGAAAATTATTTAGAAAAAAAAGAATATTGGACAAAATATACCAAAATATTAACAGGAAAAGTTTGAGTAGTGGGGAAAGGGTTTGTTTTTCTACTTTTTCTTTTCTATATATCCATGACATTTATAATGGGAAAAGTATTACATTTATTTTTTCTAAGTTCTATACAAAGATAATTTTATAAGGTCACATATTAATCTTTATATTACTGAGGTAATAGAAAAAAGCATTTAAAGAAATCATCAAGCTACCACATTTAAAATGTAAAATTCAGTAAAAATTGGAAGAAACCAGGCAAAATTTCACTCTTGAGGCTGATCTGATTATTTTAACTTGACAATTGAGTTTTGTTTTTTTTTTAACTGAGTTTTAATGAAACCATTAAGGTTTTCTTCTCTATCAAAATCACAGAGAAGATAATCATGAGACAAAAAAGATGGATACAAAAAAACAACCTAACACTGAGTTTGTATCTTCCAAATCATACATGTGAGTAAAGTCACACAATAAAGGCTGCCAGCACTGCAGACTGCATCTGTTTATTATGTATTCCTCATGGACAAAATAGGAAAACAGTGTGGTCTCACTTGTGAAATATGATTGATTGAAGACTCCATCCTTCGTAGTTGGGATGCCTGGATATCCAGCATCTGCAGGACATTGTTGGCCAAGGTATTGATCAGATAGGCAACACTTGCTAAGGACTGGGTGGTGTAGGCTTTGGTTTCTTCTAGGGCTCGCTGCTTATCCGCTGACTAGAAAAACAAACAAACAACCATTACTTCAAAGATAACCCATTCTATCAATCTAATCTTCAAAAACACTCACCCAAACCATTATGTTGCTGAATCTACATGCACTAATTCAAAATGCTTTGAAAACCAATTATCAGTATTCATGTAACCCCAACAACTACATTATTGACTTGAGTTCATTAATGTTTTCATGTTGAATAGATACATCTTTGCATAGATGCAAATAAAATCCTGAAGCCATTGTTTACAAATGAGGTCTGATGGATATTTTGAAAAACGGCAGCAAGCACAAAAACAGCCTCTCATGGCTGCTGCTTGGAAAGGTAGCACCTATTTGAAAGCGTAAATTCCAATGCACATTTTTCTACGCTCCTGAGATATCCCTTTCCTTTCACTCTAACATACACAATGTGACTATAAAGTAATGGTCCGATAATAGTTATAATAACAACAAAATAAGAATGATAATGATAAAATGCTAAATTATATAATACAGTAATAATTGTGATAATGATAAAATAAAAATAGTAAAAGGATCCTTTCTTCCCAAGCATCTTAAGTTATAACCCTATGGAACATAAATAGCATTATATCATAAATCCTACTTGATAAACAGAAACTACACAGTAAAAAAGTGGTGAACTGATTATTTCCAAGGTCACAAAGCAAAGCAACAGTAAGGTTACATATTCTATGCTGCAACTGCCAAATACCATTTTCCTGCCCTAGTTCTATACAAAGACGCTATGGTTCAGCAGAAAGGACATAAGCCTCTGAATAAAAATCCTTTTACCTTCATGTCAGTTCTACTACTATAGTATGTCATATTCTAAGTAGTTTTGAACATAAAATAGGATAATGACTATAAAACCACTTTCCAAAACTATACATCAGTTAATCTAACAGCTGTCATTCCATCTTTGAGTAGTCATCAAGTGTTCAAAATCCACTACGTTCCGCTCTGCCTTATGCCACACAGTATAGGACTCAGAATCAGGAAACCTAGACAATAATTTCTTCCAGAGGGAGCAAAATTCTTTTGAAGAAGCAGTAGTTAAAATAAATCAAATAATATTGCTTTAACATGAAAGGAGTTAAGAATCACTGTATTGATTTTTTTCTCTAACCTCTGGTAATCTCAGTTTTATTAACACTTTAAATTAACAAGAGTTGAAACCAAATCTGGTTAAAGATAAATACTTGTTTAAAAACATCATATAGATTTCCAGATTGTTGTTGATGTTCAGTCACTAAGTTGTGTCTGACTCTTGGTGATCTCAGGAACTGCAGCATGCCAGGCTTCCCACCCCTTTACTATCTCCTGTAGTTTGCGCAATTCATGTCCATTGAGTCAGTGATGCTATCCTAAATATCTCATCCTCTGTCGTCCCCTTCTTTTGCCTTCAACCTTTCCCAGGGTCTTTTCCAATGAGTCAGTCCTTCGCATCAGGTGGCCAAAGTATCGGAACTTTAGCACTAGTCCTTCCAATGAATATTCAGGGTTGATATCCTTTAGGATTGATGGGTTTGATCTCCTTGTAGTCCAAAGGACTCTCAAAAGTCTTCTCCAGCACCACAACTCAAAAGCATCAAAAAATTTCCAGATTATGGTAGCATACATAAGTTTGTAAGTCACTGGTCCATCCTAACAAGTAAAAATCTGAACAGACTTAAAAATCAACAACTTTTGACTTCAAAGTAGAAAATAGCTAAGCCAGTAACACTTTTCAGATATTACTCTAAATCAGAGTATTTATTACAGAGAATAACCAGAAATTAAAATTTTTTTTAAATTTATTTGTTAGTAGACTTCAAATGATCGAGGGGAGGGATGGATATTTGGACAGATACTTTCCAGGCAACCTTTTTTATACAGGTAGCTTTTGAGATTTTTTTGAAAAGCAAATAGTATTAATGTAATTCAACCCTCAAGTCACTTGATGCTATGCCTTTATTCCTAGCATGTATGCAAAAATCATGTGGCTAACTGTTGAATCAAAGATAGGAGAGGCTGTTCCATATTAGATGAGTTTCATGTATGTCTACTTTTCTATGGAAGATTTCTTTTCCATGGAAGATTCCTTGTTGCTTTTAATATTTTTTTCTTCATCTTTAATTTTTGTCACTTTGATTAATGTGTGTCTCAGCAAGTTCCTCCTTGAGTTTATCCTGTTTGGGATTCTCTGGGCTTCCTGGACTTGAGTGCTTCCTTTCTCACGTTAGGGAAGTTTTCAGCTATAATATCTTCAAATATTTTCTCAGGATCTTTCTCTTCTCCTTCTGGAACCCTGCATTATAATGCAGATGTTGTTGCATTATAATATATATAAATCCCAGAGGTCTCTGAGATTGTCCTAATTTCTTCTAATTCTTTTTTCTTTATTCTGTTCTGTGGCAGTGATTTCCATCACTTTTGTCTTCCAGATCACTTATTCAATTACTCTGCCTTAGTTATTCTGCTACTGATTCCTTCTAATGTATTTTTTGCACTTCCCCAGTATCTCAGTGGTGAAGAATTTGCCTGCAATGCAGGAGATGTGGGTTCAACACCTGGGTAGAGAAAATTCCCTGGAGAAGGAAATGGTAACCCACTCCAGTATTCTTGCCTGGGAAATTCCATAGAAGAGGAGCCTGGCAGGCTACATACAGTCTATGGGGGGTCGCAAAGAGTTGGACATGACTTAGGAAGTAAACAACAACAAATTTTGTAAGAGCTGATATTCTAAGTTTGAGAATTTTGTGCTTGCTTCAGCAGCACATATATTAAGCTTGAGATTTTTTTCCTATAAAGTTAAGTGTTCAATAAAAACTGGAATAAATTCAAATAGAATCTATTCCAATAAAAGTGATATAAAAGTTGCTACTTTAACCTAGAAGCCGTATAAATGACATCTTATTTTACATAAAAGCACTATAACTGAGGTTATTTTGTAATTATTAAAAAAACAATTTCTCGTAAGTAAACATCTGTGATGGTATTCTTATCTTTTGCTACAAGCAAATTTAATTTTCAGAGTTACAGTTTGTGCATTAAAGGCACTATATAGCACCTCAACCCATTTATCTGATATTCCTACTTAGATGGGATTTAGTTCCTAGAAAAAAGAAGAAATTTAGATAAAGGGAAAAAAATCATACGTTTAGAGAGGAATATTACAATGTATGCTATGTTTAGTACAAATAGTGCTATGAGAAAAGATTCTTACATAGAATAAAGTGACCTATTGCCAAGATCCATTCTAGGTGATGATTAATCCTTCCTACTGGGTTATTTCTTCACTTTGCCTCATGATACTGATTTCTTATCTCTTCACAGAGATAAGAAAGTCTTTATTCCCAAAGACTGTCTTCAGGCTGCTCTTGCTGTACCTGCAACCCTTAGAAAGAAGTTTCATTCCTTCCTAAGCTATCACTTCCAAGCACAGAATTTTTAAATCTATTTACATCTTACCTTCCATCTCTCCCAAACTTGTATTTCTATTTACATGGCACCTCACCTCATATAATGCACCATATTAGTGTATCTATAACTCATCAGCTGCTCCCAAACTACTACTTCCTACGCCTCTTCACAACACCGTTACTCCATCACCTCGAGTGTTTTCCAAGTCTCGGTATCCTACACCCTAACAGTTGTCATGGTACTTACTTTCCATCTGTGCCCTACATTCTTCCCTTTCCTTCAATTGTTCCTGCCTACATTCTACTTTAGGCCCTCATTATCTCTTGCCAGGACTGCTATACCTGTTTCCAGGGATCTTAAACATGGTCCCGCAGATTCATCTTTCTAAATCAGTTCTGAAGCCCCCAGAGCTTCATCTTAACTACTTACATAAAAGCTCCTTTACTTTTCATTTACAGTCTTCCTTAATATGGCCTAGAATTTATCTTCCATTCAACCCTACTAGAACCTTAAATTACAGTTGACTTATGGTTCTCAAAACAGACTTTGGTTTCTTACCTTTGTGCCTCTGCCTTTTTTGTTCACTTGTAACCCATCAACTTCACCAACATCTCATTCCCTACCTTATCTTCCCAGACTGTGATACTCGTCATTTCTCACTGATAACAAAATATGGGAATTATCAGATTTACAGCACATACTTTATACTATGTGTGTGTTTCATTGACCCAAACTCCCACACTCCCCCATGTGGGAAGACCTTGAAGGTGGTATTATGCCTTACACATCTTCCCATCATATTACATACAGGAGTTACATATTATCTGATGAACTGTATCCACCAAAATGTTCCAAAGAATCAAAGTTACTTTTATCACCCAAGTGATTTCTTTGATCTCCAGAAGCTCTGGCACCATCCATGGTACTCATGACTTACTAGTAAATTCAAACTTGTTTTTCAATTTGATGTTCTGGGATGGGCACTGAGAAATATGAAGACTAAGAACCTTCCATCTATCTGCTAGAGCAGCTCAAGGCTGTAGTAGTATTATACTAGATTACTACTATTATTTATTTTTCTTCTTCACTTGTGCAAAAAGGACAACAGATTTGGTATATTTAAACATGTAGACAATGGGCAGGAAAAGAATGGTAATACTTAAGGTGAATAGTATGGACATGCAGGCAAGGATTCTCCTCTACAGATCTACTGGCTTTCTTTCTCTTCTCCAGCAGGAAACCTCTCACTCTAGTCCAGTCTACTACATTACCTGAAAAATATGTAATTATTTTGGCTCTGGGTATAAATTATTACATTAGGTAAAGTACAGGTACTTAGTTCTCATTTAATTGGCTATCTTACCTAAAGTATTAAACAGTTTCTTCTAGATCTGCCACAATTAATTCATCAGTTCATTTCAATAAATTCTTGTAGACTGAATGTTACAGGGCAGACATCACACTACATACTAGAATATGAAAATGAGACTAATTCTCTGCACTCTAGAAAGTTTCAGTCCAATACAGAGAAAGGCATATAAACAGAAAATGTTAATGCAGAATGGTCAGGAATATCAGTGGTATCCAAGAAGGAACACTTAGATGACCATCCAAGTAGACGCTCAAAGAAAAGAGTCAATTCTGCCAAGCAGGAGTGAGAGAAATTATTCCAGGTAAAACAAACAGCCTAAATAAAGGCACAGAGGGATGAAAAAGATTCTTGAATCCAGAACACATGTAAGTTTGGTATTATTAACATATGATTAGCTCACTACTGTGTTATTAACATATGATTAGTTCACTACTGTCCCTACTTTTGGAGAAGGAAATGGCAACCCACTCCAGTATCCTTGCCTGGAAAATCTCATGGACAGAGGAGCCTGGTGGGCTGCAATCCATGGGGTCTCGAAGAGTCGGGCATGACTGAGCGATTAACATGTACACGTACGTCCCTACTTTAAGACTGAGACATGTGCTGAAATTTAAGGTTAGTATAGTAATGAACTGTTAGTATAGTAGTGAACCTTGATCTCTCACAAAATTACTCAGAAATTATAATATCACATGTATAATTAACCCCCAGTAAAGTTATGGCTAGATCTGATAGAGAGCCTGATGAACTACGGACGGAGGTTCGTGACATTGTACAGGAGACGGGGATCAAGACCATCCCCATGGAAAAGAAATACAAAAAAGCAAAATGGTTGTCTGAGGAGGCCTTACAAATAGCTGTGAAAAGAAGAGAAGCCAAAAGCAAAGGAGAAAAGCAAAGATACTCCCTTTTGAATGCAGAGTTCCAAAGAATAGCAAGGAGAGATAAGAAAGCCTTCCTCAGTGATCAATGCAAAGAAATAGAGGAAAACAACAGAATGGGAAAGACTAGAGATCTCTTCAAGAAAATTAGAGATACCAAGGGAACTTTTCATGCAAAGATGGGCTCAATAAAGGACAGAGATGGTATGGACCTAACAGAAGCAGAAGATATTAAGAAGAGGTGGCAAGAATACACAGAAGAACTATATAAAAAAGATCATCATGACCCAGATAATCATGATGGTGTGATCACTCACCTAGAGCCAGAGCCAGACATCCTGGAATGTGAAGTCAAGTGGGCCTTAGAAAGCATCACTATGAACAAATCTAGTGGATGTGGTGGAATTCCAGTTGAGCTATTTCAAATCCTAAAAGATGATGCTGTGAAAGTGCTGCACTCAATATGCAAGCAAATTTGGAAAACTCAACAGTGGCCACAGGACTGGAAAAGGTCAGTTTTCATTCCAATCCCTAAGAAGGGCAATGCCAAAGAATGCTCAAACTAGCACACAACTGCACTCATCTCACATGCTAGTAAAGTACTGCTCAAAATTCTCCAAGCCAGGCTTCAGCAATACGTGAACCGAGAACTTCCAGATGTTCAAGCTGGATTTAGAAAAGGCAGAGGAACCAGAGAACAATTGCCAATATCCGCTGTATCATCAAAAAAGCAAGAGAGTTCCAGAAAAACATCTATTTCTGCTTTATTGACTACGCCAAAGCCTTCGACTGTGTGGATCACAATAAATGTGGAAAATTCTGAAAGAGATAGGCATACCAGACCACCTGGCCTGCCTCATGAGAAACCTGTATGCAGGTCAGGAAGCAACAGTTAGAACTGGACATGGAACAACAGACTAGTTCCAAATAGGAAAAGGAGTACGTCAAGGCTGTATATTGTCACCCTGCTCATTTAACTTATATGCAGAGTACATCAAGAGAAATGCTGGGCTGGAAGAAGCACAAGCTGGAATCAAGATTGCTGGGAGAAATATCAATAACCTCAGATATGCAGATGACACCATCCTTTATGGCAGAAAGTGAAGAGGAACTAAAAAGCCTCTTGATGAAAGTGAAAGAGGAGAGTGAAAAAGTTGGCTTAAAGCTCAACATTCAGAAAACTAAGATCATGGCATCTGGTCCCATCACCTCATGGGAAATAGATGGGGAGACAGTGGAAACAGTGTCAGACTTTATTTTTTGGTCTCCAAAATCACTGCAGATGGTGACTGCAGCCATGAAATTAAAAGACACTTACTCCTTGGAAGGAAAGTTATGACCAACCTAGATAGCATATTAAAAAGCAGAGACTTTGCCAACAAAGGTCTGTCTGGTCAAGGCTATGGTTTTTCCAGTGGTCATGTATGGATGTGAGAGTTGGACTGTGAAGAAAGCTGAGTGCCGAAAAATTTATGCTTTTGAACTGTGGTGTTGGAGAAGACTCTTGAGAGTCCCTTGGACTGCAAGGAGATCCAACCAGTCCATCCTAAAGGAGATCAGTCCTGGATGTTCATTGGAAGGACTGATGCTGAAGCTGAAACTCCAATACTTTGGCCACCTCATGTGAAGAGTTGACTCATTGGAAAAGACCCTGATGCTGGGAGGGATTGGGGCAGGAGGAGAAGGGGACGACAGAGGATGAGATGGCTGGATGGCATCACTGACTCGATGGGCATGAGTTTGAGTAAACTCCGGGAGTTTGTGATGGATAGGGAGGCCTGGCATGCTGCGATTCATGGGGTCGCAAAGAGTCAGACATGACTGAGCGACTGAACTGAACTGAACTGAAAGTTATTGCAGAGTCATAGCACCTGACTCAATAATGGTCTGAGGAGAGGGGAATATTCTTAAGATTACCTATTTACTAAGCTTTCAGGTCTGCACTCCAAGAAATCATGTAACTAAACCAAATTGGAAAGAAATGCTCCATTACTCAATCTAACTGAGACTAAAGAGACAGCTTCTAAAATACATGCCAATCATTACATATAAGCGGAAAATGTTTGCCAAAAAACCACACAGAATACTACAAATGTGCTCTTATGCCTTAAGAATTGTTCAAATATTAATTTCTATGATACCTAAGGGAGAATGGGTATTTTCCTTCAACCCTTTTTGCCTCTTTCACGTTTCCTTTCTCATTAGATCATTTATCTCCGCATTTGCTTCCAGACTCTTAGAGAATGCAGTCTATTAAAAAAGTATGACATTCAAATTAGGATGAGTTATGCAAGTCATAGTGAAAAAGAGCAAAGCATAATTAGATAAACATGCACAATTCACCAAGGAAAGAACACAAGACAACACAAACATGGAAAAACATTCAGCCACACAAGTGATAGGGAAAAAAAATGACACGATAAAGCACCATTTTTACCAAGTAATTAACAAGAAAAAAGTTTTAAAGAACATATCTGCATGGCCTTAAATTTGCTTTGTGGTTATTTTGCTTTGGTGATGAAGAAAGAAAAGCATATGCCAAGAATGCCAAACACTCTTATGAAAGGAAAAGAAAAAAAATACTGCACTTGCCAGGAGACTGCAGAAATCAAGAGAAGGGACTCTTTCAAGAGGAAGATACAGCCACGCTACTGAGAAGACAGGAAAGACGAGGTCAGAAAAGCATCCAATAAATAGCTGTGGCAATGTGGAATTGCTTGATGAATTTTTAAAAAAGCATTTTCAGCTGAGTAGTAGCATAGAAATCAGATCAGAATTACTTTAAGAATTGAAGAAAGCATATATAGATAACTCTTTGTATGTTGGCCATATAACAAATGAAAGAAATGGAGCCAGAGCTTGAAAAGAATAGAGTGGTAAAGAAAGGTTTTCACCAGGAGATATCGGTTTACATGCAGAGATAAATGATCTAATGAGAAAGGAAAGGTGGAAGATGCAAAAAGTGTTCAAGGAAAAAAACAAAATATTTCAGAAGGGGAGAGTTCAACTGGAGTGACTAGAGGAGAACAGTTCTTCTGGAAAAAAGGAAAAGGAGAAAGTTGCTGCAGCTGTGAAAAGGTTCATAGATTTTAAGGTGGAAAGATGGAGATTTAGCCTAGTTTTAATCTCTGAAGTACGAGGCATGGCAATATGTAAAACTGAAGAGGACAAAGAGACAGATGAAGATGTGACAGTTATCTCAGAAAGTGAAAAACACGGAGGATTAACTGAGATCCTATATGCCAAGAATTTAGCACAGAACTTGGCATAACAGAAGAGCTCAATAAATGATGGCCCTTCTATCTGATCTGATCTCTAGATGGAGGAAACCTTTCACATATACAGCCATGGTCAGAAAGGACAACTATGATCTTTCAAACTGCAATACCATAAAACTTTTAAAATAATATAATAAAGCTTCAAAATATAAACAAGCAAATAAAAAACCAGCACCCAACAGGGTAAAAAACATGTAAATTTAAATACATAAATTTAAGACAGAAAATTTAAAACCCACTCTGTAAATGATAGTTATTATACTGAAAAGACAAGCCACAAAGTGGGTTAAAAAATTTACAAAATGTATTTGATAAAGAACTGGTAACCAAAATACACAAGAAACTCTTAAAACTCAACAATAAGCAAAGTTTTGCAATGGGCCAAAGAACTGAAGAGATACCTCACCAAAGAAGATAGAATCTAAATAACCATATGAAAAGATTTAACATCATATGTCATGAGGGACTTGCAAATTAAAAACAAGACACCACTACACACCTACTGTGTTCAGTCGCTCAGTCGTGTCCGGCTCTACCCGACCCCATGGACTACAGCCCACCAGGGTCCTTTGTCTATGGAATTTTCCAGGCAAGAATACTGGAATGGGTTGCCATTTCCTTCTCCAGGGGATCTTCCCAATACAAGATCAAACCTGCGTCTCTTGCAGCGGAACAAAAACTCTCACTCATCGCTAGTGGGAATGCAGAACATCCACTTTGGAAGACAGTTTGGCAGTTTCTTACAGAATCAAATATACTCTTACCATACGACGCAGTAAGCATGCTCATCAGTACTTACTCACATGAGCTGAAAATTTTTGTACAAATTTTATACAAGGATGGAGGCTTCCCTGGTGGCTCAGACAGTAAGGAATCTGTCTACAACGTAGGAGACCCAGGTTTGATCCCTGGGTGGGGAAGATCCTTTTACCATAGGATTCAGCACTTGGTATTTTCCCAAAGGAGTTGGAAAATGTGGCCACTCAAAAACCTATACACAGATGCTTATAGTAGCTTTATTCATTATCGCCAAAGCTTAAAAGCAACCAAGATGAATGGACAAATAAACTGTGATACAAATAACTGAACACTATCTAGCACTAAAATGCAAATGAGGTATCAAGCCACGAAAAGACATAGAGGAATCATAAATGCGTATTACTGAATGAAAGAAACCAATCTAAAAATGCTACATACTGTATGAGTCTAACTATATGGCATTCTAGAAAAGGCAAAATTATGGAGATGGTTAAAAAGATCAGTGGTTGCCAGGAGTTTGCGGAAAGGGAAGAAGGGATAAATAGGTGTAACTCTGGAGCTTCTTAGGGTAGTGAAACTATTCTGTATAGTACTGCAATGGTGGGTATGTGTCACTTTACATTTACCAAAACTCACAGAATGTGCAAAACCAAAAGTAAGCCCTAATGTAAACGACGGACTTTAGTAATTACAATATTGGTTCAGCTGTAATATTGTACCACACTAATGCAAGATGTTAATAAAAGGGGCAAATTGGGGAGGAGTTTAGGGAGATATGAGAACTCTCTAAAACTGGTCTAAAACAAACAAGGTTCTTATAAGACAGCTCTAACCAGCTACATTCTGCTCTACTTATTAAGCCCACGGTGGGGGGGGCGGGGCCTCCAAACTCTAGAAGTACTAGAGCATCCCAATACAGCCTCCTCGCTTTGCTCTATGCTTCAGTGGGATTTAATCTTCAGACTTTCCTCAAGAAAAGTCAGGCAACAATTTCCACGCCTACTCCTGTATCATGTCCAGTTCTGACTACAGTCATCACCTACCCATTTCTCTCCTGGTGCGCAGCTCAAGCATTTCTACAGATGAACAAGCCTCAAACTGGACATGAGATCTCAATCCTCCTTTTCCATAAAAAACCTCAATCTCTATGACTGATTTTCATAATCTCTCCTGATTTACTTGAAGATGAGGGAGAAGCACAGCACTTCTACAAACCCTCTGATAAGAAATCTTCAATCATTTACATACACATATGTATGTAATACACATTCATGTACACACACATATGAAAATGAATGGGTATATATCCACATGTATGTGCATTTATGGATACACAGAGAATAAAGGGATAAAAAGCAGTCTCATCCTTCAGAAGGTCCAATACAAGCAATCTAACATCCTTTTGTAAAATATGGAGGTAACTGTTAAATATTTTCCTCACCTTTGGAGCCTGAACTATAACATGAAGACAACAACAAAAAAGCCTCATTTAATATCCAGTTACATAAATAATTAGAAACCATGTAAAATGCCCAACAGAGAAAGAGTTAAATAAACTTGCACAACTATATCATATTAAAAACTGCTTATGAACAATATTTATGTTGGAAAGAAGAATGGAAAACTAACTAAAATAAAATTCTAAATGATGTACCCACAACAAATTTGATTATAATGCAACTATCTCCAGACAGCTGCAACATGGTCTTGAATTGTATAAACTGTAAAAAAATTAAAACTTTTAATTTTTAAACTTTATAGCACTCATTGGTCAGGTTTTACTGTATCTCAACTGTGTAAAGTGGTGTTATATAGTTTCATATATGTTTATGTATATAAAACTATGTATTATTTATTAATAGACATTAAAAGGAAATATGCAATTATGTATTATATATTAGTTACTAGAAGGAAATAAATGCTTTACCGGTAATGAAACTACAGATAATTTTATTCTTTCTACTTCTCCGTCTTCTGTTATGTATTCCTCTTACAACTAAAAGTATTTTTTCAGTAATCATCTTCTACGCTTACATGAAAACAAGACCAACACTGTCACATTCTGGATCATGCCACATTACCTTTATCCTCATATGTATCTTTTAGAACAAAGTTAAGTCTTTGCCACAATTATGCAACTGAAGTAGCTGAGCTACTGCCACCATAACTGAGGTCCCAGGAACTGTGTCACTCAGGGCCCAGCATACAGATAAACTAGAAACTATCACCATGTTGATCAACCGCAGAGCTCTTTTCTTTCCAAACTGATCTGATGCAAGTAGAAGACATCAGAAACATTTCCTCTAAACAACAAAAACTTATTTTGAATTACATCTCCTAAAACTTCATGAAGGACCACAAAAGAAGTAATACTTTTTCACTGGCCTCCTCAGTAATATAGCAGAATCCCTCAAATTCTGCATTCATGTGGGGAATTCAGTTTGTGGCAGTTGACTCCCATTCTCCTTCCACCTTACCCACGCTACAGGTGTGAACGCGTGACCCAAGCACACCTAAAGTTCACCAATCCTTTGGACACTGACTGATCCAGGGGGCACTGATTCAAGTTAAGCCAATAAGATTCTCTGGAACTTTTCTAACAGATTGGAAAACATTATTTAGCAAAGGTTGCTGTGGTGGCCACAGAGACACATGTTCCGATTTCCCTTCAAGAGACCATGCTTTAGGGAGCCCAGCTGACTGACAGTCACCAGCTGCACCTTTAGAGATGGTGCTCATGTTGAGCGACACTTCTAAGAAATGTGCTATCGCTGAATAATAAAGTAGAGATCATACTTGGAAGTATTCACCCTGATTTTGATCCTTACTGGTATTTTGTATATGATATCACAAGAGCCAAGAGAGACAATCCCTTTGTTGGGTCAACATTTTCAACTCGGAAGTAACCCGATCTTGGAGGCATGCCTTTAAATACTGGTACAGGCTCGGGTTTTTCAAGAGAGCTTTCTTTTCTTCTTGCTGGGCTCATCATCTGGTGCTTCTTACCTAGGCCCTATGCTGAGCCCAATTCTATGATCCCTAGGCAAATTCCCTTTTTACTATGAATCAGATTATCCCTAGTATTGATTTCTCCTTTATACCTCTCTTGCTGAACTGCTACTTTGGCCTGTTCATACCTCTCTATTATACCATCTCTGTCTTCCATCGGCTGTGGTGTTCTAATTTTTCTCATATTTACAGCTCTTCAACTGCCCTAACCTAAAAACCACTAAATTTGTTTCCCCTCATTATATCCCATTATCACTTTCCACTCTCTCAAAACTCAGTGAAAAAATCCTCTCAACCCAAAACTGCGCCATGTGTTTAAAGCATTCTTTCAGTTCAGTCGCTCAGTCATGTCCAACTCTTTGCGACTCTATGGACTGCAACACATCAGGCTTCCCTGTCCATCACCAACTCCCGAAGCTTGCTCAAACTCACGTCCATCGAGTCAGCGATGCCATCCAACCATCTCATCCTCTGTCGTCCCCTTCTCCTGCCTTCAATCTTTCCCAGCATCAGGGTTCTTTCCAATGAGTCAGTTCTTCGGATCAGGTGGTCAAAGTATTGGAGCTTCAGCATCAGTCCTTCCAATGAATATTCAAGACTGATCTCCTTTAGGATGGACTGGCTGGACCTCCTTGCAGTCCAAGGAACTCTCAAGAGTCTTCTCCAACACCACAGTTCAAAAGTATCAATTCTTCGGTGCTCAGCTTTCTTTATAGTCCAACTCTCACATCCATACATGACTACTGGAAAAACAACAGCTTTGACTAGACAGACCTTTGTGGACAAAGTAATGTCTCAGTTATTAAATATGCTGTCTAGATTGGTCATAGCTTTTCTTCCAAGGAGTAAGCGTCTTTTAATTTCATGCCTGCAGTCACCATCTGCAGTGGTTTTGGAGCCCAAAAATAAAGTCTCTCACTGTTTCCACTGTTTCCCCATCTATTTGCCATGAAGTGATGGGACCAGATGCCCTGATCTTAATTTTCTGAATGTTGAGCTTTAAGCCAGCTTTTCCACTCTGCTCTTTCACTTTCATCAAGAGACCCTTTAGTTCTTTGCTTTCTGCCATAAGGGTGGTGTCACCTGTATATCTGAGGTTATTGATATTTCTCCCTGCAATCATGATTCCACCTTGTTCTTCATCCAGACCAGGATTTCGCATGATGTACTCTGCATGTAAGTTAAGTAAGTAGGGTGACAATATACAGCCTTGATGTACTCCTTTCCTGATTTGGAACCAGTCCGTTGTTCATGTCCAGTTCTAACTGTTGCTTCTTGACCTGCATACAGATTTCTCAGGAGGCAGGTCAGGTGGTCTGGTATTCCCATCTCTTCAAGAATTTCCCACAGTTTGTTGTGATCCACACAGTCAAAAGATTTGGCATAGTCAATAAAAAGATGTTTTTCTGGAACTCTCCTGCTTTTTCAATGATGTTGCAAGTTGATCTCTGGTTCCTCTGTCTTTTCTAAATACAGCTTGAACATCTGGAAGCTCATGGTTCACATACTATTGAAGCCTGGCATGGAGAATTTTGAGCATTACTTTGCTAGCGTGTGAAATGATTGCAATTATGTGGTAGTTTGAACATTCTTTGGCATTGCGACCAGAAAAAAAACTGACCTTTTCCAGTCCTATGGACACTGCTGGGTTTTCCAAATTTGTTGGTATATTGAGTGCAGCCCTTTCACAGCATCACCTTTCAGGATTTGAAATAGCTCAACTGGAATTCCACCACCTCCACTCGCTTTGTTTATAGTGATGCTTCCTAAGGCCCACTTGACTTTGCTTCCAGGATGTCTGGCTCTAGGTGAGTGATCACACCATCATGATTATCTGGGTCATGATGATCTTTTTTATATAGTTCTTCTGTGTATTCTTGCCACCTCTTCTTAATATCTTCTGCTTCTGTTAGGTCCATACTGTTTCTGTCCTTTATTGAGCCCATCTTTGCATGAAAAGTTCCCTTGGTATCTCTAATTTTCTTGAAGAGATCTCTAGTCTTTCGCATTCTATTGTTTTCCTCTATTTCTTTGCACTGATCACTGAGGAAGGCTTTCTTTGATCTCCTTGCTATTCTTTGGAACTCTGCATTCAAATGGGTGTATCTTTCCTTTCCTCCTTTGCCTTTAGCTTCTCTTCTTTTCTCAGCTATGTGTAAGGCCGCCTCAGAAAACCATTTTGCCTTTTTGAATTTCTTTTTCTTGAAATTGGTCTTGATCACTGCCTCCTGTACAATGTCACGAACTTCTGTCCATAGTTCATCAGGCACTCTATCAGATCTAATCCCTTGAATCTGTCACTTCCACTGTATGATCATAAGGGATTTGATTTAGGTCATACCTGAATGGTCTAGTGGTTTTCCCTACTTTCTTCAATTTCAGTCTGAATTTAGCAATAAGGGGTTCATGATCTGAGCCACAGTCAGCTCCTGGTCTCTTTTTGCTGACTGTAGGGAGCTTCTCCATTTTTGGCTGCAAAGCATACAATCAATCTGATTTTGGTGTTGACCATCTGGTGATGTCCATGTGTAGAGTCTTCTCTTGTGTTGTTGGAAGAGGGTGTTTGCTATGACCAGTGCGTTCTCTTGGCAAAACTCTGTTAGCCTTTGCTCTGCTTAACTTTGTACTCCAAGGCCAAATCTGCCTGTTACTCCAGGTATCTCTTGACTTACTACTTTTGCATTCTAGTCCCCTGTAGTGAAAAGGACATCTTTTTTGGGTGTTAGTTCTAGAAGGTCTTGTAGGTCTTCATAGAACCCTTCAACTTCAGCTTCTTCAGCATTACTGGTCGGGGCATAGCTTGGATACTGTGATATTGAATGGCTTGCCTTGGAAATGAATAGAGATCATTCGGTCATTTTTGAGATTGCACCCAAGGACTTCATTTCGGACTCTTTTGTGGATTATGAGGGCTACTCCATTTCTTCTAAGGGATTCTTGCCCACAGTAGTAGATATAAAGGTCATGTGAGTTAAATTCGCCCATTCCAGTCCATTTTAGTTCACTGATTCCTAAAATGTCAATGTTCACTCTTGCCATCTGTTTGACCACTTCCAATTTGCCTTGATTCATGGACCTAACATTCCAGGTTCCTATGCAATATTGCTCTTTACAGCATCGGACTTTCCTTCCATCACCAGTCACATCCACAACTGGGTGTTGCTTTTGCTTTGGCTCTGTCTCTTCCTTCTTTCTGGAGTCATTTCTCCACTGATCTCCAGTAGTTTATTGGGCACCTACCAACCTGGGGAGTTCACCTTTCAGTGTCCTATCTTTCTGCCTTTTCATACTATCCTTTACCCTCTTATGAATTAGAACCTTTGTCATTCAAGAACTTACACGGCAATACAAATCACTTATCATTTTAAAGTTTTCTTAAAAGTCTAACACAAGATAAAGCAACTGAATACAAACTTATACGTGCCTTATGTGTAAAAACTGCTTCAATCTGTAAATACCTAACTCTATATGTACCAGTAGAAGTACCGTATATGTATAAAGACAGGATCAGTGTGTGTGTGTGTGTGTGTGTATATATACATATAACACATATATATACTATACATATTAAGAATATAAGCTGTATATTGTTCTAACTATACAGATGAAAATGTTAATTCTTTCAGATCAAACAAGGTATGAATTTGGGATCTTTTTAGATTCTACAAATAAGGGAAACTATAGGTGGAATTTTCTAAAAATTTTTCAGTAGATAAAGATTTAAGAGATCCAAAGAAGGAAGATACCTATCCATCCCTACCTATCCCCACACACACCACTCTTCAACACAGAAAGAGCCACAAAAAAGAACATGGAGGAACTCAGATCTGAAACAAAACTCCTTGTGATTTGTAAGTTACCGTATAACAATTATAAATGGTACATGTCTGCTGGAAGAACCTTCCCAAGAGGGTTTTCTATCTTGAAATGTAATGTGGAGACATTTTTACTGATAAAATTAAGATGTCATTTACAGGTAGTCTAGTGAAAATTCATCTATCTGCCTAGGAATTAGAAGCTAAATTCACATGGGATTAAGGGAATTAAAAAGGCATCCATAAAATACTGATAGTGATCTTTATGAAAAACGTTATTTAACTTGCCATAGATCATATTTTTACTTAAGAAACATTCCTTCCATCTTGATTCAAGAAACTTCTCCTCTCCAGGTCATAGCGAGGGTCTGATCTTCTTGTCGTCAGTTGCTCAGTCATGTCCAACTCTTTGTGACCCTATGGACTGCAGCACACCAGGCTTCCCTGTCTTTTACCATCTCCTGGAGTTTGCTCAAACTCATGACCATTGAGTTGGTGAAGCCATTCAACCATCTCATCCTCTGTTGTTCCCTTCTCCTCCTGTCTTCAATTGTTCCCAGCATCGGGGTCTTTTCTACTAAGTTAGCTCTTCGTATTGCGTGGCCAAAGTATTGGACCTTCAGCTTCAGCATCAGTCCTTCCAATGAATATTCAGGATTGATTTCCTTTAAGATTGACTGGTTTGATCTTCTTGCAGTCCAAGGGACCCTCAAGAATCTTCTCAATGCCACAGTTCAATTCCAGTAATTCCAAAACTTTTGCCCATTCCAGCCACAGTTATTGTCTTCCAGAGAAAGACAGATATATCTCAGATTGATTTTTCCAACTGATTCTAGAAGACAGAACTGCCTTTTCCTCTTATCTTAGATATACATGAGGTGTGAAACATATGTAAGACTATCTCACAGTGCATAGCATATGCCTATCTGAAAGGATGAGGCCAGCATGCAGAAAGCAGAAAGAAACAGAAATGAGAGACATAGTTTGAGTCCTTGCTTCAGCCATTCCTGCTTTTTCACATGGTCTAGTTAGTAACTAATAAATGCACATTTCTGTTATTTGTTATTGGGCAGAAGGAGGTGCTGACTGAAGAGGAAGTGACCACCACACTCCAGGCACGGTGCATGCCTGCTGAGGAGTTCAGAATTTGAAGATGAGGATGAATGGGGAGATGATAAAAGGGAAGAGGACTGTCTGACAATCACAAGTGTCCTTAAACTCAAAGCATCACAGAGACAGCTTCTTCAGAATGCTTTGCTGACCCTGCAAACCTATGCCATGGACTTATAAACTGAGCAAGATTATTCAGTAATAAGGAAGTTCCCACCAAACTCAGCTGCAGGTAACAGAAGGCCTCACAGGTCTGTTATGCTCAGAAAATGACCTTCCACTCCAGCTGGAACTGACAAGTTAGCAAGGCCCCCTGCTGCCTGAAGGGGCATCCAGGAGAACCTCACTGTAAGCTGATAATCACTGATGCTTGAAAAGGAAAATCTGGACCTTCTGCTTTACTTTTATATTGTATACCAAGAGGAAAAGTTAAAAAAAAAAAAAAGTTTTTTTCAAATTGAGTTTCTGTCATTTGAAGCCAAGAAGTCTAAAATACTTAAAAGTATTACTTTTAATAGCTTAATATATACTGGCCAGGGCATCTTTAAATAGGTAAGTTGGTATGTCATCTACCTAGACAATCTATGTATAGGCTAACTGGAAACAACTAAGGCAGATAAACTTGACATTCACTCTACCCCTGAAGTATCAGTGGAGAAGGAAAAAAAGGGCCAATTTAGAAATGAGACAAAAGATGACAGATTAATCTTTTTGAGATTCAAAACAAAGTTATTTGCTGAGACTGTGGTTGGCTGTTTCAGGAAAACCTATCACTAAAGGCAAAGTGAGGTTTCTAGAAAATGATGAGGATAATAGAAAAGATAGGGTTCTTATTCTAACTCAGCCACTATCTTACCAGGTCATGAATAAGTCATTTATACTCTCAAGGACTCCCTCCTTATAACTATTCGCAACTACTTGTTACATCAAGAGTAGATCATTATGTCTCTTTCAGCTACAAAATACCATGATTCTTTTCTGGAATTTGAAAGTAGGTCATTTTAGATTCAACTATGTATGCTTATCTAAAGAGTAACGGAACACAAGTCTTATAATAGTATCGATTTTAGGTTAGGAAAAAATCTGTCTGTTTAGTAAATCTGACATCAAATATATTTCTTAAAGCAGACATAAAAGTTTTAAAAACACTTTCCTCATTATTTAAAGATCCTCTCCTTTACTCAGTTGTCTTTTAAGAAACATTTTAGGTTTGGGAGAAAATATTTGCAAATACATGACTGATAAGGAGTTAATATTCAAAATATATGAACAGATAATACAACTCAGTATCAAAAGAACAAACTCAATTTTCAAATGAGCAGGAGACCTGAATTGACATTTTCCCAAAGACATACATATGGTCAACAGACATACGAAAAGATGCTCTACATTCATCACAAGAACACAAATCAAAACCACAGTGAGGGAACACCTCACACAGGTCAGAATGGCTATCAGAAGATAAAACCACAGCCGACAAATGCCAGCGAGGAGTGGGGAAAAAGGAATCTACTTGTACACAATTAGCAGGAGAGTAATTTGGTGCACCCGCTGTGTCAAAGAGTAAAGAGACCTCTTCAAAGAAAACCACCAAAAACAGGGGAAATTTTTAGAAATTCAATCCAAGAAGTCCAAATTTGACTACAAAATCACAGAAAGAGAAAACAGAGCAGAAACATCAATTTTCCAGAGTTAAAGAATATGAGTCCACTAAATGTACTTATCAAATGCTTAGTACAATTAATGAAAAAAGAGCTATAACAAAAATCACCATCATGAGGAATAAATGATCCTACATATCTCCAGAGAGGGAGAGAAAAAAACATAGAAAAAAATCAGGAAGCAGAATGGCACCTGACTTCTCAAAAGCTGTATCAAAAACTAGTAGAAAATGAAGAAAACAAAAGAATGCCTTTACAATCTGAGAGAAAATTATTTCCAACTTATAATTCTACATCAATCAAACCACCAATCTAGTGAAAGCTGAATAAGATTTTTTGCACACAGTGGGTTGATTTTTTTATTTTTAACCTTCCATATATTCTTTCTCAAAAACCACTGGAGTATGTGCATCCTCAAAGCACAAAGGGAAGAGAGAAAGCATGCAATTCAGAAAATAGAATCAACATCAAAGAGGGCAAAGAAAAGTCAAAGACAAATGGCAAAGGAAATTTCTGAGATGAAGTTGGGTTAATAATTCATATAATCAATATGCCAAGCAAGGGCTCCAAGAATTATGCCTCCTGGGGAAGAAGTAAAACTGATACTGGGAGACAATTCTCCATGACTCTTCTGCATTTTGTACAGTCTGGCGAGCAGAGGTACTGGTGGCCTTTGTTTGACTATCTTTTCAGTTAAGTTTGTACAGAAAACCCATCTCAGAAGATAAAGAGAGTATCTCCCTCTGGAGCAAAGGGCAGGTATTTTTACCTGAGAAGACATAAAAGATTCAGCTTCCCTACATTCAGGGTTGCTCCCAGTAATGCAACTATCACCTGGCCTTCCTCATGCCACACTGGGATCAGGGGTTTCAGGAGTTAAGTGCAACGCAAGAAAATGCTGCTACTTTTGCTGATGCTATTGCTATGAGTAATAAAATCTTATGTCTCTGACCCAGGAGTCTCATGCCTTCTGCCACAGCAACCATGAAACTGTTATGTTGAAAACAGTGTTAAATTTCAGACTCTTCACAGTTATTGACAAATGACAGATCACTAACATACTTTAACATAGTGAGGTAAGATTTCTACATCCAAGAGAAAGTTTAGAGATGAATCAGGGATAGATAAGTAATTAAGTCATCCAAGAAATGAAGTAATTATTAGACCCAAAGGAAAGAAAAAATTTGCTTAGGAAAGAAAATAAAATCACCAGTCCACTGCATGATTCAGCTACGAATATTTACACAGATATAATGGACATACTGAATAAATCCAAAATTGCTACAAGCTATGTTGAAAAGATGGGAAGAACTATAAGAAAGTCAAGTCTGTTTCTCATAGCAGAATTATCTTGAACTTTTTAAACAGCAACATGAACATGGACATATGGAGGTAAACATCAGAGGAACGTAAAAGCTGAAAGAGTCTCCAGACAGAGGGAAATGTGAGGCAAAAGGGGTACTCTTCTTTTTAGGGGGTGGGTAGACAATGAATTACAAAGTTGGAAATGATCTAATCTGTTTATTTCAATATGGCAGTCACTAGGCACATGTGACTATGGAGGACTTGAAAGGCAGACAGTAGAAATGTGAAACTGAGATTGACTTTTAATTTAAACTTCAGTAACATAGAAGATCAATACACAAAAACAACTGTACTTTTATACAACAGTAATAAACAATTCAAAAATGAAATTAAGAAAACAAGTCCATTTACAATAGGATCAAAAAGAATAAAATACTTAGGAATCATTTCAAAAACAGAAGTATAAAACACTGAAAACTACAAAATGTTATTAAAATAAAGAACTGATGAAGTGGAATGCCATCTCATGTTCACTGACCAGAAGACTTACTATAATTAAAATGGCTCCCCAAGTGTATCTACAGATTCAACACAATCCCAATCAAAATCCCAGCAGCCTTTTTTGACAGAAATTAACAAGGGATCCAAAAATTCATATGGAAAATTCAAGGGACGCAGAGTAGCCAAAATAATCTTGAAAAGGAACAAAGCTGGAGGACACATACATCACAATCTCAAAACAACAAAAGTATAGTAATCAAGACTGTGGTACTGGTATAACATGTACATACAACATATAACATCCAACATGAATCAGGTGGATTAGAATTCAGAGTTCAGAAACAAAACATTTATGGGAAATTAATTTTCAAGGAAGGTGCCAAGATAATTCAATGGGGAAAGAAAAATCTCTTCAACAAATGATGCTGAGACAAATAAATATGCAAGAAATAAATATGGATCCCTACCTCACAACAGTGGAGTGGAGTGGTGATGGTTAGATAGCATCACTGACTCAATGGACATGAATTTGAGCAAACTCCTGATATAGTGGAGGACAGGGGAGCCTAGCGAGCTGCAGACCACAGGGTTGCAAAGAACTGGACATGACTTAGCAACTGAACAACATCATCTCACAACATACCAAAAATTAACTCAAAACAGATCAAAGATCTAAATGTAAGAGTTAAAACTCTGACTCCTAGGAGGAAATAGAGGAGTAAATGTGACCTTGGATTAGGCAATAGTTTCTTAGATATAACACCTGAACTATACAAAAAAAAGGAAAAAATAGGTATGTTCAGCTTAATTTAAATTAAAAACTTGTGCATCAAAGAAATGAAAGGAAAACCCACAGATGGGAGACAACACCATCATTCCTCAGTATCTTCAGGGAATTGGTTCAGGACTCCCTGCAAATACCAAAATCCTCTACTGCTCAAGTGCTTTTGGCATACCCATTTTATACAACCTCCGTATCCACGGGTTCTGCATCTGCAGATTCTGCATCCTCATTTTCAACCAATTTGATCTGCAGTTGATTGAATCCAGAGATACAAAACCCAAGGATGGAGGGTGACTGTAAATCATATATCTGACAAAGAACCTGTATCCTATAAAATATATGAAGAATTCATACAGTTAAAAAATGAAAGGACAATCCAATTTTTAAATGTGGAAAGGATTTGTGTGCATATTTGCATATTTCTCCAAAAAACATATACCAGTGGTCAATGAGCACATGAAATGATGCTCAACATCATTAGTTGTTAGGAAAAAGCATACCAAAACAACAAAAAGGCCACTTCTCACCCACTAAGATGGTTGTAATAAAAAAGACAGTCAATAACAAGCACTGGTGAGGATGTGGAGAAATGAACTCTTATACAATGCCGGTGGGAATGTAAATGGTGTAACCAGCTTGGACAACAGGCCAGCACTTCCACAAATAGTTAAATATAGTAACCACATGAACCAACAATTCCATTCTTAGGTTACACATTCAAGAGAAAAAAATATATGGCCACATAAAGGTTTATGCGTGATTGTTTATAATGTTATAATGTTAATATATGTTGTGATAGCATTATTCATAATAGCCAAAATGCTGAAAACTTGAAAATCCATCAACTGATGAATGGATAAATAAAATGTAGTATATCCATTCAGCTATAAAAAGGAATGAAGCACTGATACATAATACAACCTGGATGAACCTTGAAAACATCCTAAGTGAAAAAAATCTAGATACAAAAGGCCACATGGCATATGATTCCATTTGTATCAAATAACCAGAATACTAAGGAAAAAAAGTATAGTAAGAAGTTGCCAGATATAGGTAAGTGGGAGGATAAGAGGTGACAGGCTAAATGGTATGAGGTTTCTTTCTGAGATGATGAAAACGTTCTAAAAAGTAACAGTACTTACGGCTGCATAAATCTGTGAAGATACTAAAAACTCCTGAACTGTACACTTTAAACGGGTAATTAAATGGTATGTGAATTGCATCTCTATAAAATTGTTATATTAAAAGAAGGCAAAATGATGTACTGATATATTACAATATAGTGAATCTTGAAAACATTATGTTAAATAAAAGAACCTGGACACAAAGACCACATACTGCATGATTCCATTTATATGAAATGTCCAAAACAGGCATATTCATAGAGACAGAAAGACTAATGGTTGATAGGAGACAGAGGAAGAGAGGGATAGGGAAGTGATGGGGAAGTGATGGGGAAGGACAGGATTCTTTCTGGAGTGACGAGTATGTTCTGGACTCAGACAGTGATGATCAATGGTGGCATAACTTTGTGAATACTAAAAAATCACTAAACATTACACTTTAAATAGGTGAATTTTACAGTATGTGAAATATATCTCAATTTTAAAAACTTGACTGGCCATGAACGGCCAGTGGTTGCTGTACTGGACAGCACAGCCACAGAGAGTGCCTAAATTCAAAGCAGACTTGCTTCAGGTCCTGTGGGAAATGGGGGCTGGAGGGGGAGTACAAGCAGACAAATTTAAGAGTGGCCGAGAAGTCCTAAACATCTGGACTGTAACTGCTTAAAAGTTTTTAATATAAATTCAGATCGAAGTCCAAAAGCTGTAGCCCAGGGATAGATGAATTCAAAACAATGTTTAACCTCTACAGGCCCAAGTCTCTGAATTTATAAAAAGAAAATGAACTACAACAACATTTTCCAGACTGTGCTGTGGTACTTATTAATAACCACTGGGCATCGAAAAATGGCTCTGAGGACTAACACGTTTTATTAAATACTACATATAGGTAAGTTAAACAGGTTTCTTTACTGCAAGATTTTCCAGAACATTTAAAATGATATTGTGTTTTGTAGGCTCAAAAAGGGGCACAAATGCAGTATCCACTTTACAACACAAATATTTTTACGTATTATCCAGTGTTGGTTTGGAAAATATTGGACTATATGAGTTATAATGGTTTCACCAGCTTCAAAGTTGTGTAAGTCTTAGAAACTTTTTGCTCCATTTTTTAATCTTTATTTAATTTGGCTTGGCATAATAGTAAACTGGTAATTTACAAGAAAAAATATTCAGTTACCTCATAATAACTAGTATTTATCAATAATAATAGCTAATTATAAGTTATAACTAATAATAACTAAAAACTAATAACTACTAGTTACCATTAGGTAACTACTGGTTACCTAGTAACTACAATTTACCATTATGCCAAGCCAAATTAAATAAAGAACAAAAAACGGAGCAAAAAAGTTTCTAAGACTTATACCAGCTTGGGTTCTTAAAGTTCTAGTCCTAAAGTTACAAAGATGTAAGCTAACATGTCAATATCATATTCAGAAAAGTTTAAGAAGTAATCCACAGTATGGAATACACCTACACACGCTTGTCTAAAGCCTAAGCACAGGCTTCCCTGGTAGTTGAATGGTAAAGAACATGCCTGCCAGTGCAGGAGATAGGGTTTGATCCCTTGGTCGGGAAGATCCCCTGAAGAAGGAAATGGCAACCCACTCTAGCATTCTCGCCTGGGAAATCCCATGGACAGAGAAGTCTTGCAGGCTACTGTCCACGGGGTCACAAAAGAGTCAGACGTGACTTAGCAACTAAAAACCAACAACAAAACCCTAAGTACATGAGTGAGTGAGTGAAGTCTGGACTATAGCCCACCAGGCTCCTCCATCCATGGGATTCTCCAAGCAAGAATACTGGAGTGGGTTGCCATTTCCTTCTCCAGGGGATCTTCCCGACCCAGGGATCGAACCCAGGTCTCCTGCATTTCAGGCAGACGCTTTAACCTCTGAGCCACCAGGGAAGCCCCAACAAATTATTATATAAACTTGACTTCTGTGACACTGTTATGCTAACTACTGATTGCTTCTACTCAGGATATCAAAGTGGCTGGAAGGGTGTCCTACGCAACAGTCTTATTTGATTGCACTGATTCTGAAATTTTCCCTAAGTTATAGTCCATTTCAGTATCTCTGTGTCCAAAACAAGTCACTTCTCTGTGACAAACATTAGCACTGCAAAGAATTCAGTACAAAGATTTTTTTTCCTTCCTTACAATATTCATTTCGTTTTTAATTGGACGTGACTAACTGCAGCAGGCTTGGGGTGTTCAATACCTACCATTCCAAAGAAAGGTCTGACCCTCGACCAGATCCTGGGAGAAAAAGTGTAAGTCCCTGGAATATGTTGCCTGATTAGAGTACCTTTGTACACCTGTGAGCTGGAGCAGCATCGGACAGCTTGCTAACAATGTGCTTTATGACAAACACCTCCTGTGTTCATAAGAAGCCCAGGTTGATCTCTCAGGGTGGGGACGGGGAGCCTAGGGCTAAGCTTAGTCACAAGAGCACTCCATACAGACATGACTGAGCTCCTCCAGTTGGCAACACTTCACGTGTCGTCACACGATATTGCCAGAAGGGTTACATGCACTTGCACAGCTCCACTGGGAGAGGAACACTGGATGTTCGGGTATGGTCTCTGGGCTCCATCCAGCCTATGTGCCTTTTTTCTTTGCTAATTTTATCCTAAATACTTTAGTGCAGTAAATCGTAACTGTGAAATAACACTGGTTCTGAGTTCTGTGACTCCCTCCAGAAAACTGTCAAACCTGAGAGTGGTCTTGGGGACCTGCATCACTTCAACCTACTATGGCTTCACTGGAGACATTCCCGGGTTGTAAGAACTTTCAGTGTATTCAAATTTCCAGTAATTATGAAGGATCATTGTTATAGCTAAGTACCTGTTGCAGTAAGGCTGCTGGCTGGCAGTAGGCCAACTAAAGGCATTCACACATCTCTGAAATAAGCAATATTTTCAGCAAAGATTGTGTTATCTCTATACTGTCTGAGCATCAGGAACGCCCTCATTTGAAACACTGAAGAAAAAGAGATACAATATCAAAGAAAGATGTTTTCATCACAAATAAAAATAATATAAAGGGGCCATATCTAAGGCAATTTGAGCCTCAAATAATGATAAAAATGGTTATAACCCACTGAATAAAATGAGCTTAAAGCTTAATGACGAATGAGATACACGCATAGTAACAAGGTGACGGTAAAGGACAGGGAAGCCTGGTCTGCTGCAATCCACGGGGTTGCCAAGAGCTGGACACGACTGAGCGACAGAACCACCACCACCACCTTCCCACAAGGTATTTAATATCTACAAAGAGAAATGTTTTAAGGATAATTTCACCAATGGAGAAACCTGTCAAACACACTGGTAATCAAGTGATCGAAATGAGTATCAACCTGACAGGAAGAAAATATCAGCATCATTTCTGTGACACTCCCACCAAAAATATATAACTTGAATCTACTCATGAAGAAACCAGAATATAGTAACTGAAGGACACCATTAAAAAAAAACTACCTATAATCTTCAAAAATGTTATGGTCATAAAAATCAAAGAAAGGTGAAGAAATAAGGAACTGTTTCAGACTCAATGAAACCAAGAGTTTTGAAAAGTAAATGTAATACTATTTCTGAACTGGATTTTTTCTTTATAAAGATCTTGAAAGGGTAGTTGGTAAAACCTGGATGACAATCTGAGGATTTCACAATGAAAGTAATACATCAATATTATTTCCTGATTTTAATGGTTTTGTGATTACGTGTAAAAATGATCTTTTTTGCAAGAAATACCACTAAAATCTTAAGGAGTGATGAGACATCAGGTCAGCAGCCTATTTCCCAATGATTCAGAAAATAAGAAAGTTTAAATTAAAACTGCAATTCCTTACTTCAACATAATGGAGTTATATTAAATTATTGTTGAGTTTTGAAAAAAATGAGATGCTTCCAGTAACTTAAGGTTTCACCATCATTAAATTCTGACTCTTAGAACAGACATGTGGTCGCCAGGGGGGATGGGGATGGGGGAGGGAAGGAGTGGGAGGTTGGGGTTAGCAGATGTAGGCTTTTATATATGGAGTGGATAAGCAGCAAGGTCCTACTGCATGGCACAGAGAACTATGTTCAACATCCTATGATAAACTATAATGGAAAAGAATATATTAAAAAAGAATGTTATTATATATACATTATATATATACATACATTATATATACATTATACATGTGTGTGTGTGTATACATTATGCATATATATATGTATAACTGAATCACTGTTGTACAGCAGTAACTGATACAAAACTGGAAATCAACTATACTTCAACAGAAACAATTTGGCTCTTAAGTCAACTTTTTTAAGTCAACTTCTAATAATCCTGTCAACATATAATTAAGCATATAAAGTCTTTAATAGTCACTTCACTATTTAAAGGCTTACATATAAACTATGCATGTTTTTTTTTTTAACCATTACTTCTTAAACTAATTACCACCTGTGTGCTTCAATACCAATTAAAATAACAGCTTTAAGGAACTTTTCACGTTTAATGTGGAGACTATTAGGAGGAATAAATAAACTTAAAAAGACAAACTTTATTATATTTATTTTTACTTAAGATGCAGTTGCTAAACACTTTCTCTTTCAAATAATTTCTCTCTCATGTTACTATATCACCACCAGGTTAATGGCCAAACTCTAATATCTAGAAAGCACATAAACCATAGTTTCTGACATTACCAAAAACAAAAAAAAACAAAAAAACACCTCTTATATAATTTTTTGTGACACAACTATCAGGCCTTACCCGAACTACCAACCCAAAAACTCATTAGCCCAAGATACAGTAATTAAACCAGCAACTACAATTTTCCAGTTTGAAATCTAAGAGTCATACTAGGTGTTATATAATACAGTTTGTTCAGAATAAATCTAAAGTATTTCAAAACTATCACCTCAGTCTTCATATAATTTCTATTCCCAACTAGTTAAAACAGGGCTTCTTTATGTCTGTTCTCTCAGCTGACCAGAAAGCCTGTTACAGATGGAAATCAACAAATGTGTGATGAATTGAGCTATCAGAAGACAGTTCCCATTTCTTCTTGCACTTTTTCCGTGGGAGGTAATTTTATCATGCTATGGTTATTTCTGTGTGGACATGCCAGTCACTTCAGTTGTCTGACTCTTTGCGGCCGTATGGACTGTAGCCAGTCAGGCTCCTCTGTCCATAGGATTCTCCACGCAAGAATACTGCAGTGCGTTGCCATGCCTTCCTCCAGGGGATCTCCCTGTCTCAAGGATCGAACCTGTATCTCTTATGTTTCTTGCGCTGGCAGCCAGCTTCTTCACCACTAGTGCCACCTGGGAAGCCTTATATTTATCCTATTTCCATTATGGGGTTGTAGGGCTAGATGATCTTGAGAACAGTTTATTTATTTTCAATTCTTTGGAGAAAGGAATGGCAATCCACTCCAGTATTCTTGTCTGGAGAATTCCATGGACAGAGAAGCCTGGCAGGCTATATATAGTCTGTGGGGTCGCAAAGAGTGAGACATGACTGAGCAACTCACACGTGCCACCAGAATCTCACACATAAGAATAATTATTAGCTGAAAACCAGTATATCTTTGATTTATAAACAAAACTTAAGTAAACAGGAGTCAGGATATCATCCTTTCCATTTTCAGTTGAAAAAAAAGCAAAAAATAAAAAATGAATCACTAATAGAATTGTAGAAATGAAATTTAGATCTCATGATATTTATGCTAAAAACAAAAGCTTTCCACTCAACTCACTTCTATGGTTGGGCCACAAACTAATCCATCATTTTTTTGCTTACCACATCTTGATGAATCATTATTCTCTGAGGGACATTCAGTGCCTACAAACCAACAACAACAGAAGTACCTGATGCTCAGCTTGGGCAATCACTACAGCTTAATTATGATTTAAGGAGAAAAACTCCACTTGATACTCAGAAAACAATACTATCTAAATAAATGAAAACGACACAAAATTAAGACAAATTCAAGTTTAGTAAATGAAAAATTAATGACTGGGTAAATTTAAAACTCCACTTCAGCATATGAAGTAGGGTAGCAAAACCAAGGGTTCTAAGTACAGGGTCTACTGAGTCAAATCTAAAAGCTGATAAAGCAAGAGTGTGGCTTCCCTGGAGAGTCAGCGATAAAGAATCCCCCTGCCAACGCAGGATTGACTCCTGGGCTGGGAAGATCCCTTGGAGAACAGGAAACAGTAACGTATTCCAGTATTCTTGCCTGGAAAATCCCATGGACAGAGAAGCCTAGTGGGCTACAGTCCATGGGGTCACGAGAGAGCCGGACATGACTGTTCCACTCAACAATGACAGCGGGAGTAAAGGGTGAAAATGTGAAGGGAACTCCAGTTCACAAAGCGTACCCTCCTTCCAGCCACAGGTTTACTGTTTTCCCTCTGCTCTCCCCAGAGCAGGCTGGTTCACCTTTTCCTACTTTACAGGTTAATGTTACTCCCCCCACAGGCAAGTCTTAACAGAAAGATGGGACCAGAGGAAAAGAACACAGGTTTACAGCCCCTAAAGCTAAAAGGTGGGGAAGGGGTGGGGTGGAGAAGAAAGGTATTTAACAACCAAAAACAGTAAAAAGGACTCAAAGACTATAGGAATTATGAAAAGGAGAAGTATGCTCTATTTATGATCCCATAACTCTAGTATTGGATAAGCAAAACCCAAGAAATAGCAGATTACTTCTTTCTTATAATTGATGTGATTGCTCAGTTAGCAACATGGTATTATCATACAAATAGGTGACAGACATGTTTAGCAGCCTCTTATTTCTCCAAGCAGAAATATTTTCCACAAAGACACAATAAAGTATTCTTTTTTATTAGCATAAACCTGAAAAAGATGCCAAACACCAGTGGTATTTGGACGACTTCTTTGGTTTGTACATGTCTGCAACACTAATTTCTCAAAGATTTTAGTAGCTGGGAAAGAGCTTATTATTCTGAAGTCTTATTTGGAAAACTCAATATAGAATTACAAGCTAATTTTTAACACAAAGCAATCCCATCTAATTTTAATTTACAAAAAATTATATTATTCTTTGCTTTGTCATCAGAATATATTTTTAGTACTTAAATTACTCACACAGTGGGTTTTTTTAAACTATCATTAAAGATTAAGTTCTCTATGAATAAAATGTTCACGATAGATAGGCTTTAGGGCTAATTATGAAATAGTAACTTTATGCTACTAGGTAGGATCCTTTCTAAACAAACTAAAGCACAAAGTTTACTGTGAATGTAAGGGACACATGGAAAAATATAAATCAACAGTAACATTTGGCACTTCAGGTCCTAGTGAACTAGAAATACCTCTAAATCCTTAATTGGCTTTATTTATACCTGGATTAACAAAAAACAAACAATTAAACTCCAAAAACTAACAAGATAAGGCCATGATATATTTTCTCCACAGTTCTGAAATAATTTATAATTACAATTACAAACACTGGAACAATTATTTATAGATCGATTTTCCTATCAAAAAAGTATCCACAATGAGGGAAAATATTAAAGAACAGATGATCACAAATGTAAATAAAAATTCAAGTTAGAAGTCTCGACAGGCTAGGTAAGACAACAGACGTCTTTGAAATGTGTTCCTCCACCTCTTCCTTACAGACAGAAAAAAATCATATGACACTAATTCCAAGGCAAGATAGATTATTAGAATTTCAATACACAGCAGTACAGCACAAATTTAAATGCATCATAGTTTCTCTCTATAGCTAAAAACAACTAACAATGTCTTACCAGTAACACACCAAGCTTTACAACATTTGCAGAGGCAAGAAAAAACTAAAAAGCACAAATCAATTATATGGCTGAGTACTATGTTAAATAATCCCCTTGGAGACCAGAGGCATATCAGTCAGGATTCTAAGAAACAGTGCCACATTTTTCACAGAAATAGAAAAAATAATTCTAAAATTCATAGGAAATAACAAAAGACCCTGAATAGCCAAACAATCCTGAGAAAGAAGAACAAACTAGAGGCATCACACTTTCTGATTTCACAATTATTACAAAGCTGAAATGAAAGTGAAGTGAAGTCACTCGGTCATGTCCAACTTTGTGACCCCATGGGCTGTAGCCTGCCAGGCTCCTCCATCCATGGGATTTTCCAGGCAGGAATACTGGAGTGGGTTGCCATTTCCTTCTCCAGGGGTTACAAAGCCAGGGTAATCAAAACAGTATGATTACTAGCATAGAAAAAGACACCGGTGGAACCGAGAGTCCAGAAGTAAAACCTTCAATATATATATATAGTCAATATACAGTCAACTAATATTTGACTAAGAAGTCAAGAACTTTCATTGAGGAAAGGATAGTCTCTTCAATAAACAGTGCTGGGGAAACTGGATAAGGACATGCAGAAGAATAAATAAAACTGGACCCCTAACTTGTACCACTCAGCAAAATTAACTTAAAATGGAGTAAAGACTTAGATATAAGACCTGAAACCCCTAGAAGAAAAACTCCTTTAAAAAGGCAGGGAAAAAAGCTCCTTGACACTGGTCTAGGCAACAACTTTTTAGATGTAACACCAAAGTACAAGCAAAAACAAACATGTGAAACTACATCAAAATAAAAAACTTCTAAACAGCAAAAGAAATCAACAAAATCAAAAGCCAACCTGTCTAATGGGAGAAAATATCTGCAAATCAGGTACCTAATGAGGGATTAATACCCAAAATGTATAAGGAAATTCATACAACTCAAGAGCAAAAAACGAAATAATTTAAAAATGGGTAAAGGAACTAAACAGATATTTCTCTAAAGAGCACAGATACAGGAGAAGATGCTCAGCATCAGTAATCACAGGGAACACAGACCAAAACCACAGTAAGGCATCACCTCCCACACGTCAGAATGGCCACCATCAGACAGACAAAGGTAACAGGTACATGAAATCTAAAATAGCCAAGCGAGTAGGGAAGATGGTAGTTGTCAGGGGGTAGGGATGGGAGAAATGGGGAAATATTGATCAAAGGGTACAAACTTTCAACAAAGTGCCACAGCATAGCACAAGAAACTATATTCATATCCTGTGACAAACCGCAATAGGAAAGAAGATGAAAAAGAATCCATATATATATATATATATATATATATATAATTGAGTCACTTTTCTATACAGAAGGAATTAACATTATCAATCAACTGTACATCAACAAAAAAAATTTTAATACAAACTTCCAGTTATTAGATGAATCAGTTCTGGAGATCTAATGCACAGCATGACTATAGTTAAAATACTATAGTATACACATGAAAGTCACTATGAGAATAGATCTTAAATGTTCTCACAATTTTAAAAAACTTAAATCACATGAGGTGATGGGGGTGTTTACTAATCATACTCTGCTAATCAGTTCCCTACAGGTGTAACAAATCATCACACTATCAAATCATCACATTGTGAACCAGTTATAAATGATCATGTTGAACACACACTTACAATGATGCATGTCAATTATATCTCAATAAAGCTTGAGGAAAAAACAGTACATAGTCACTTGGAGAAATTTATACAAGGCCCCTGAGTGTTTACCAAATAATAAGAAATACTAGAGGACTGGGTACTAAATGTACATGTACCTAACATGTTTATACCACAAACTAAACTGCTGACATTAAATTTAAATTATGAGTAGATTTTATTACTTACACACAAATAAAATCCATAATTATATTAATACACTATAAACAGATGTATGGATGATAAAAAAACCAGAAACAAAATAAACTTAACGTCAATAAACTTTAATTCCGTGTTCTCTCAAAAATATAATAGTGGTATCTATTAAGTTAAGTGATTCAAATTCTTTTTGTGAGTCTGGCCTGCTCTTGCAGACTTAGAATAAAAGATTTTAAATGAGAAAATAAGGAATCATTATTCAAACACTATCTCCTGGCAGAAAGCATGTGGTACCACATATTGAAAACGGCTGGTATTCCTTACTGGCTTCCCCTATTCAATCTTGTTTTGTAGATTCTGGTAACGCCTCACAATGCATCTTCTTGCCTCTATTCAAAGTCTTCAAGAGATAAGTGGATACAGCCAAATAACAGTCAGTAAGAACAACAAAAGAAAAATAGGCTCATGTTATCTTTAGTTCAAATCCCACTCATTCAGAATTTACAACATAAGCTCTTCATAGGAAACAAAATAGGTAACAGAATTAAGACCCTCAGCTCCATTACTTACTTACCACTGATTTTCTAGCATGGATAAATGCTCAATAAATATTTTTCAAATGAAAAATACGTATAATGAAAATCTGAAGTGGTGCGAGTCTTAAGCGCAAACATCCTAACAAAGCACAGGGGACACAGAGAACATATTAAATATGCTTTCCCCCCGTGCCAAATTTTACTTTAGCAGAGTCGGAGGTAACCTTGAGTTTACTTCTCTGATTTTTAAAAACAGGAATATCTCTGCTCCTTAGTTCCCAAGAAGATGTAGATCAGTTCAGACATCTGATGAGCATCCTCTGTAGAATAAGACCTGCACTAAGTCAAAGACTTAAACTGAAGAAAGTAGGGAAAACCACTAGACCATTCAGGTGTGACCTAAACCAAATCCCTTACAATTATACAATGGAAGTGACAGATTCAAGGGATTAGATCTGATTGAGTGTCTGAAGAACTATGGACAAAGGTTCCTAACATTGTACAGGAGGTGGTGATCTAAATCATCCCCAAGAAAAAGAAACACAAAAAGGTAAAATGGTTGTCTGAGGAAGTCTTACAAAGAGCTGAGAAAAGAAGAGAAGTTAAAGGCAAAGGAGAAAAGAAAAGGTACACCCATCTGAATGCAGGGTTCCAAAGAACTGCAAGGAGAGATAAGAAAGTCTTCCTCAGTTGATCAATGCAAAGAAACAGAGGGGAACAACAAACAGAAGATGGTGTTCAAGTGATGCACTCAATACGCCAACAAATTTGGAAAACTCAGCAGTGGCCACAGGACTGGAAGAGGTTAGTTTTCATTCCAATCAAAAGGAGGGCAGTGCCAAAGAATGTTCAAACTACTGCACAACTGCAGTCATTTCACATGCTAGCAAAATAATGCTCAAAATTCTCCAAGCTAGGCTCCAAGAGTATGTGAACTGTAAACTTCCAGATGTAAAAGCTGGATTGAGAAAACGCAGAGAAACCAGAGATCAAACTGCCAACGTCTGTTGGATCACAGAAAAAGCAAAGAAATTTCAGGAGAACATTTACTTCTGCTTCACTGTCTATGCTAAAGTCTTTGACTGTGTGGATCACAACAAACTGTAGAAAATTCTTAAAAGAGATGGCAATACCAGACCACCTGACCTGCCTCCTGAGAAATCTGTATGCAGGTCAAGAACCAACAGTTAGAACAAGACATGGAACAATGAACTGGTTCAAAACTGGGAAAGGGGTATGTCAAGGCTGTATATTGACACCCTGCTCATTTAACTTACATACAGAGTACATCATGCAAAAAGCCAACTGGATGAAGCACAAGCTGGAATCAAGGCTGTCAGGAGAAACATCAATAACCTCAGATGCAGATAACACCATGCTCATGGCAGAAAATGAAAAGGAATTAAGGAGCTTCTTGAGGAAGGTAAAAGAAGACAGTGAAAAAGCTGGCTTAAAACTCAACATTCAAAAAATGAAGATCATGGCATCCAGTCCTAAAATTTCATGGCTAACAGATGGGGAAACAATGAAAACAGTGACAGAGTTTATTTTCTTGGGCTCCAAAATCACTGCTGACAGTGACTGCAGCCATGAAATTAAAAGATACTTGCTCCTTGGAAGAAATGCTACGACAAACCTAGTCAGCGTATTAAAAAGCAGCGACACCACTTTGCCGACAAAGGTCTAGTCAAAGCTATGGTTTTTTCAGTAGTCATGTGTGGATATGAGAGTTGGACCATAAAGAAGGCTGAGTGTCAAAGAATGCTTTCAAACTGGAGTATTGGAGAAGACTCGAGAGCCACTTTGACAGTAAGGAGATCAAACCAGTCAATCCTAAAGGAAGTCAACTCTTAATAATCATTGGAAGGACTAATGTTGAAGCTCCAATACACTGGTCACCTGATGCGAAGAACTGACTCACTGGAAAAGACTGTGATGCTGGGAAAGATTGAAGACAGGAGGAGAAGGGGACAACAGAGGATGAGATGGTTGGATGGCATCACCGATTCAACAGACATGAGTTTGAGCAAACTCTGGGTGATTGCAAAGGGCAGGGAAGACTGATGTGCTACAGTCCATCGAGTTGCAAAGAGACAGACGTGACTGAGCGACTGAACAACAACAAAGTAAAAGGAGTTGAACTGAATTAACTCCATGGCACCAGCAGCGTTTGAAATGTGTGCATGTGTGCTGAGCTGCTCGGCTGTGTCCAACTCTTTGTGACCCCATGGACTGCAGCCTGCCAGGCTTCTCTGTCCATGAGATTCTCCAGGCAAGAATATTTGGAGTGGGTTACCATTCCCTTCTCCAGGAGATCTTCCAGACCCAGGGATCGAACCCAGGTCTCCTGCATTGCAGGAGATCCTTTCCCATTTGTGCTGCCAGGGAAGCCTGTTTGAAATAGCACTGTCAGTTCTGTCAGTCGTATCTACAGTAAATATGCTGGGCAAATGAAAAGTATGCACCAGTTTCATTTACACGTACATAAATCTACAACCTCTTCAACTTTAGCAAAGTAATTTATTTCCCTTCTCTCAAATATATTTTATACTGCTTACCAGAAAACACCTGATTTATTCACTTAACAAACACTGAATATTTATTGAATGCCTATATGGCACTGTTCCATATGCTGATAGTGAAAGAAGCAAAACTCCCCACCTTACTTATATCACTCACATGCCAGAAAGTGAAAGTAGCTCAGTCGTGTCCAACTCTTTGAAACCCCATGGACTATACAGTCCATGGAATTTTCTAGGCCAGAATACTGGAGTGGGTAGCATTTCCCTTCTCCAGGGGACCTTCCCAACCCAGGGATCAAACCCAGGTCTCCCGCACTGCAGGTGGATTCTTTACCGGCTGAGCCACAAGGGAAGCCCAAGAATACTGGAGTGGGTAGCCTATCCCTTCTCCAAGAGTCTTTCTGACCCAGGAATCGAATTGGGGTCCCCTGCATTGCAGGCAGATTCTTTACCAACTGAGCCATCAGGAAAGAGGGAGATAAATAAATATACTGCTTGTTAAATTATAAGTAATATGAAGAAAAATAAATATGGAAAGAAAAGTACAAGCAAAGAGGAGTGTGAACAAAAGGCAGGGACTATGTTACAATTTTACACAGATCAGGAAGGAATCAAGAAGACATTTGAGCAAAAGCCTAAAGGAGGTAAAAGATTCAATCACAGTAAATGCAAACTAAAAAGGTCCTAAGGAAGAAGTAGGCCTGGTATGTTCAAGAAAAGGAGGCCAAGGAACCTCCCTGGTGGTCCAGGGGCTAAGACTCCCATGCTCCCAAAGCAAGGGGCCCCAAGTCTGGTCCCTGGTTAGGGAACTAGATCCCACATGCAGCAACCAAAGATCCCGTGTACTGCAACTAAGATTCAGCACAGCCAAAGAAATATTAAAAAAAAAAAAAGAAAAAGAAAAAAAGGGACACCAGTCAAAGCGGCTGGAGCAGAATGAGCAAAGGAAAGGCAGACAATTCAAGACCAGAAACTAGATCATCCGTGCCCTGCATGCAATTTTAAAGATTCTGGTTCTTACACTGAGAAGTCCCTAAGTATTTAACAGAACAGTGGTATCGTTTGATTTAGATTTTTAAAGCTCATTCTGTCTGCTATTCCAAGACTAGCTGAAAGGCTATTGCTATAATCTAAGTAAGGGATAATGGTGACTTGGGCCAGGATGGTAGCAGGAGAGGTAGTGAAGAGTAGTCAGATCCAGGAATATGAAGACAGAACTACTTGTTATTGCAAAGGAGAAGTCAATGGTGATACTAAGGTTTTTGGTTTCAGTATTAAGAAGTCAGAGCTGTCATTTACTGATAGAGGAACAGCTACAGGAGAAGCTATGTTCAGATACTGTGGTAGGCTGCATAGTGGCCCTTTCACAGATGATCACATCCTAATCCCTGGAATTTGTGAGTATGTTACCTGATGTGGCAAAAGGGACTTTGCAAATGAAAAGTTAAGATCCTGAGATGGGAAGGTTATGCTGCTGCTGCTAAGTCGCTTCAGTCGTGTCCGACTCTGTGTGACCCCACAGATGGCAGCCCACCAGGCTCCCCTGTCCCTGGGATTCTGCAGGGAAGAACACTGGAGTGGGTTGCCATTTCCTTCTCCAATGAATGAAAGTGAAAAGTGAAAGGGAAGTCACTCAGTTGTGTCTGACTCTTAGCGACCCCATGGGATTTTCCAGGCAAGAGTACTGGAGTGGGGTGCCATTGCCTTCTCTGGAAGGTTATGTGACTGGATCCAATGTAATAACAAAGACTTTATAAGAGGGAGGGAGAGGATTAGGATCAGAGAAGGCAACAGGGCAAAAGAAGCAAGACAAAGAGAAGGGGAAGTGATGATGGTCGCAGGGGGACAGTCAGAGATGTGGAAATGGAAGCAGGGTCTGAGCGATGCCACTGCTACCCAGGGAACTGAAAGAGGGGCACCGACTAGAGAATGTGGGTGGCCTCGTAAAGCTGGACAAGGTAAGGAGACGGACTCCTCCCTACAGCTTCCAGAATGAAACACAGCTCCTGTGACCCATTTCAGACTTCTGACCTCCAGAACTATTAAATAGTAAGTTCATGGTACTTCAAGATGCTAAATTTTTGATAATTTGTTATAGCAGCAATAGGAAATTAATGCAACAGTTTAAGTATTTAGAAATTAAAAACTACATGTATCAGAATTTTTGTATAACAAATCTTCATCTGAATTTGAAAATACCTTTTAAAACCATATAAGGTTGTACACTCAAAAGGTATAGTATCAAGTTAAACACCTTAGCATTTAAAATAAATTTCTTCATCCATCTACTTCAAAATAAAAGCAAGTGTGTGTGTGTGTGTATCAGCCACTCAGTCGTGTCCAACTCTTTGTGACCCCATGAACTGTAGCCCGCCAGGCTCCTCTGTTCACGGGGTTCTCCAGGCAAGAATACTGGAGTGGGTTGCCAGTTCCTTCTCCAGGGAATCTTTCCAACCCAGGGACTGAATCCCAGTCTCCTGCATTGCGGGCTTCCCTTGGGGCTCAGCTGGTAAAGAATCTGCCTGCAATGCGGGAGACCTGGGTTCGATTCCTGGATTGGGAAGATCCCCTGGAGAAGGGAAAGGCTACCCACTCCGCTATTCTGGCCTGGGTAGATTCCTCACCATCTGAGCCATCAGGGAAGCCCAAGAAGACAGTGGTTTTAAACTAAAACATAGTATTTTGTCATATGTAACCTGAAGACTCAGCTCTGAACCTCTGAACTTTGCAGAATTTGTTACCTCAATAGATATTTACTCTAGAAGGCCTAACTCATGTAAATTCCTTCATCTTGGCAAATTGCTAGAAATGCTCAAAGTTATGGTGGTTACATTCTAAGTCAACATACAACCATAAACTGGGTAAGAGAAGGTGGCTGGCTGATTTTTGTATTTATCAAAGGAGGGCAAGAGATGTAAAAAGTCAAGAAGTATCACTCTAAAGCAATTAAGTTTGGAGACAAAGTACTTTAACCCAGGATATCCATAAGTATTCATAGTTTGTCACAATTTCCAAAAAGTTAAAATGAACTACTTACGCATCTGTGAATGTGAAATATAACTTTATATAATGTAGTTTAGTTGTAAAAGCTATGAAATTCTGCTTAACTAAAGAAATTCAATCACAGTACAGTTGCACACAATAAGAAAAATGAAATTAGCATGGAAGAAATCTAGCATCTCATCCTATCAAAAATCTTAAAGAAAGTAACCATTATAAGACATGCCCCCAAAAGAGCTGTGTAAAAAAAAATGACAAAAATAAATGATATAAGTCTTCAATATACATCAATAATGATAAACCATGTTTCACTGATTGTAGCATGAATAGTTTTTCCTCTTTTAACATTACCAAAACTGAAACGCATCATGAGGGTTAAGTAGCAGTATTTTAAGTGTTTAAGTGGCAATGTTCATTAAGTTAGTGGCACATAATATAGAGCATCTCAAAAATTGACAGTCTTAAATTTGATTAGACACGTATTGTTTTAGCTGTATTATCTCATTGAATCTTTACAACTACCCTATGAAATAGCTGCTATAATTCTAACACCTTACAGATTAACAACTGAGACAGATTAACTTTTCAGTCACACGGCCACTAAAATTATCTTTACTATGTACTACACTATTTAATTGGCAAAATTACAATTTAAAATAACCTACATATTTTCAGGATTTTGTAGCTATTGTGATGCTCTCAACATGAAAAGAAATTTAAGGTTTTTAAAATAACAATGCATTCAGCCTTTATAAAGTCCTTTTGCATACACAAATAAAGCGCATAGCCCAGTAGCAGTTAATATACAATATAAACCTGTTTGACCAAGCTTAATGATTATAGCAAATTCCTAGACATTAGTTTAAATCCATTTCTTGCAAAACAAAGTCATATAACTCAGAATGCACATCACCTCACTAATCGAACTTCCTTTAAGTGCAGATTTTTACAAAACCCATAGTACAATCAAACAATGTCATTTACCTTATTAAGACTGAAAATAAAATGAGCATCTCAAAAGATGCAGGAAAAAAGCATGTAACAAAATATGAACTCAATCCTGATTTTAAAAGATATTCTGAGCAAATTAAGAATAAGAGGATTTCCTGCACCTGATAACAGACACACATGAAAACTGACAGCTAATAACATAGTTAACGGTGGAAGACTGGCCACTTGCCCTCTAAGACTGAGAACAAGTGAAGGATATGAGCTCTCACCACGCCTGTTCAACATCGGATTGGAGGTTCCAGCCAGTGCCATAAGGTAAGAAAGGTAAATAAAACAAAGACTGGAAAGGAAGAAATAAAACTAGCTTCATTTGCTGGTGATTACCTACATTTAAAAAATTCCAAAGAATCTTTAAAAAAAAAAAACTACTATGTTTAACATGTAAATTTAGCAAGGTCACAGAATAAAAGGGCAATACACAAGTCAGTCCTATTTCTATACACTAGTAATGAACAACTGCAAACCAAGATTTTACAAAACATTAACTATTACAGTATAAAAATCATTAAACAATTAGGGATATGGAAGATAATGTGCAAAATCAGTATTCTAATCACTAAAATGACTAGATAAATCAAAGAATACTTAAATAAATAGAAATACCAAGTCCACAGATTGGAGGACTCAGTACTGTCAAAAGTGTAAATTGCCCCCAAATATCTACAGATTCAGTGCAATTTCATTAAAATCCCAGCAGGTTTGCAGAAATGAACAAGCTGATTCTAAAACATATACTGAGAAAGCAAAGAACCTAGAAGGGCGAAAACAAATCTGATAAAGAACAAACTGTAAGATTCATATCACCTGATTTCAAGACTTACTACAAAGCTACAATGTGATATAGACAAAGTATATATACTGATATGTATGTATTAAAGGAACAAAATGGAGTTCAAGACATACCTGGACACATATGGTCAACTGATTTCAACAAGATGCCAAGGGAATAGAATGGAGAAAATAATCTTTTCCTCAAATGGTTCCTAAGCAATTAGGCAACAATCTGCAAAAACTAAACCTTGACATACTTCACTTCCTGTAGATAAATTATAGGTGGATCACACACTTAACTGTAAGATCAGAAAGTACAAAACGTCTAGAAAAAAATAGGAGAAATCTTTGTGATTTTAGATTAGGCGAAAGTATTAACCAAAAAAGAAGCTGATCTATCAGCTTCAAATATATAAAACTTATGCTCTGTTAAAGACACTTAAAATGCAAACACAAGGCACATACTAGGAGAACTTATTTGCAAAATATGTATCTAATAAGTATGTGTACACAGAATAATTAAAAAATTCTCAAAACAATTTAAAAAAATTTTAAACAGATGAAAGATCTGGACACACATCTCACCAAAGATGACATAAAGATGGTAAATAAGCACATGAAAAAATGCTTGACATGATTAGTCATTGAGAAAATGCAAAACAAAACAAATGTGACAAAACTAACATCTATCACAACAGCTAAAATTTTAAAACCTGACAAAACCAAGTACTGACGAGGAAGAGCGACTGATACTTTGCTGGCAAGAATGCAAAACGGTACCATCACTTTGGAAAAGAGTTTGGCAGTTTAAATAAAGTTAAGCATCTGTTTACCATATAACCCTATAAAATCAGTATTATAAATATTTGCTGTCAAGCACAGGCAAGGAGAGACTTGACAGACTGTTCCAGGCCTAACAAGCTCCTATTAGATTCAGAAAGCTGGGTGCTTACATAGAGTAAGGAATAAGGAGCAAAAGCTGAGGTCCTTGAGCAGAGCCACACCAAAACACAAGGGGCCACGTGATTACAGCATGGGCGCCGTGAGCCTGCGGCGAGGGAGGAATCAACGCCACACTACCGCCTGACGTTGTACAGCCACGGCTCTGCCCAAAAGGATGCAACAGAAAGCCTCATCCCATCAGAACCGGGAGCTGATGAGAAACTGTATCATGCGGGAGACAGGGAAAGGAGAGAAAGAAGCCTACGAGGAGCTCCCTCCAAGCTTCTCAAGTCCACCAGGTGCTCCGGCAAGACTCGGGTCACCTGCACTTCAAGCCTTCCGCATGTGACCTGTGTGGATACACGCTAGGCCATCAGGGGGCCGTCGTAGAGCCAATTCCTTAAACTCACCCAAGTGAGATAAAGACACATGTCCCACCAAAAACCATTTGCAAATGTTCATCACTATCATCATCACTGGCTAACACTAGAAAAAAGTTATATCATGGTGGTTTATAAGTTTGTCAAAATTCACAGCCTTTTTACCTAAAACAGGTGAATTGTATTCAATGTGTATTACACTTCAATAAACCTAACTTTAAAAATCAAACTGAAAAATATGTATTGCAAATGATTCAAGATGAAGCTGCTTTGTAGTCCAAAATTTCTACATATAAGTATGTTATTTGTATATGAATAAAAAGTAAAACTCTATTCCCTACAAGGTAATGACTGTATAGTAATGTGAAGAGAATATAAATGCTGCTTACAGTATCTAGAAGGGAAAAACTTGCAAGGCAAGTTTAGAGGTCATTACATCCAGTCTACAAAATTATTCAGTGCAATCTCTGATATATTGCAGTATGTATTTCTGACATTCAGTGACTGTTATTTAGTGTCTACAACATCCTATGGCTAATGAAAGGATATAAAAAAAACTTTTAAGATATAAATCTATCCTCTGGAAGCTTTATACCTGGACAAGGAACACAAAATAAATGAAAAATTCAAAGGTGTCATTCCATTTGCTACTTTATTAAGCGAGCCTATTAACAATTCTCATAAATATTCAACCATAAGCTATTAAAGGGACTTCCCTAGTGGCTCAGCTGGTAAAAAATCCGCCTGCAATGTGGGAGACCTGGACTCAATCCCTGGGTTGGAAAAATCCCCTGGAGAAGGGAACGGGTACCCACTCCAGTATTCTGGCCTGGAGAATTCCAAGGACTGAATAGTCCATGGGGTCGCTAAGAGTCGGACATGACTGAGCAACTTTCACTTTATAAGCTATTAAAAGCCTGCAAATACTCTAAATATAATTTTCAATATACTTCTCTTTATCCACAAAAGATTACATTTATACACATCGCGACTGCATGTTATTAAAATTCTTTACATTTTAAAACGTAAGTAACCATCCAAAAGATCTCACCATCAAAAATATCTCCTCTATATATTCTACACATAAGTAAGTCTATTTGGTTATAAACTATTCTGTGGGAGAGGGCTTCTCAGATGGCTCAGTGATAGAACCCGCCACCTGCCGATGCAAGAGACACGGGTAATCCCTGGGTTGGGAAGATCCCCTGAAGAAGGAAATGGCAACCCACTCCAGTATTCTTGACTGGGAAATCCCATGAGCAGAGGAGTGTGGCAGGCTACAGTCCATGGGTTGCAAAAGTGTCAGACACAACTTAGCAACTCAACAACAGATTCTTTGGGAGATGAAAGACGACCCGGAATGAAGCAAATCTATCACACACTACACATTACACACCTCAATCTAGGGAAATTCGATCTCCCTAATTCAGCCTGATGTTCACATACATGGTTCACCCCTCTCTGTGGAGGTAAAAAACAAAAGTCAAGAAAAGGATGTAAACACCAGTCCTTAAATTTCTACTCTGTCTCCTCTTTCATTCTAGGCACTTTTAAGATTTCTCTATTTGTGAGAACAAACAGAAGTTAAACACATAAATACAAACCCTTCTGTATACTCTATGGCCATTCATAAAAGATAAAGTCATGACTAGCACCATTAAAAGTTTCTTTTTAAAGCACGGTATAACACACCCTAATATTCACTGCAACACTGTTTACAGTAGCCAAGACACGGAAGCAACCTAAATGTCTATAGACAGAGTGATGGATAAAGATGTGGTAAATACATACAATGTAATATTGCTCAGCCATTAGAAAAGAATGAAATAACACATTTGCAGTGACATGGATGGGCCTGGAGGTTGTCATACTAAGTGAAGTCAGACAGAGAAGGGGAAATATCGTATGACATCCCTTGTATGTGGAATCTAAAAAGAAATTATACAAATGAACCTAAAAAACACAGACTCACAGACTTGAGAAAACAAACTTTGGCTGGTGACAGGAGAAGACTGGGGGAAAGGAACAGTTAGGGAGTTTGGGATGGACATGTACATGCTGCTGTATTTAAAATGGATAACCCATTTTAAGGCCCATGAAACTCTGCTCAATGTTATGTGGCAACCTGGATGGGAGGAGAGTTTAGGGGAGAATGGATACATGTATGACTGATCCCCTTCACTATTCACCTGAAATGATCACAACACTGCTATACCCCAACACAAAATAAAAAGTTAAAAAAATACATCAAGTTATAAAGGTAATAAAGAACATGAACCTAATATTTTAAAAATATATGATACACATGTGTATGAAAAGATTTAAAATTATAAATCCCAGATATATATTCAAGATGATTAGGCAATTTTATGTTTCTTCCTTCTTGAAAGACATTACTTTGCCAACAAAAGTCCATCTGGTCAAAGCTATGGTTTTTCCAGTAGTCTTGTATGGATGTGAGAGTTGGACTATAAAGAAAGCTGAGCGCTGAAGAATTGATGCTTTTGAACTGTGGTGTTGGAGAAGACTCTTGAGAGTCCCTTGGACTGCAAGGAGATCCAACCAGTCTATACTAAAGGAGATCAGTCCTGAATATTCATTTGAAAGACTGATGCTAAAGTTGAAACTCCAATACTTTGGTCACCTGATGCGAAGAACTGACTCACTGGAAAAGACCCTGATCCTGGGAGGGATTGGGGGCAGGAGAAGAAGGGGACGACAGGTGATGAGATGGTTGGATGGCATCACAACTCAATGAACATGAGTTTGAGTAGGCTCCGGGAGTTGGTGATGGACAGGGAGGCCTGGCGTGCTGCAGTCCACCGGGTCGCAAACAGCTGGACACAACTGAGGAAGTGAACTGAATAATTTTTCAACATTGAGTATGGTTTTTATTAAGAATTTTAAATATTTGTATCATTTCAGTAACTACTTTTTAATGAAACTGACAAGTAAGCTATGATTCTATTATCCCCTTAGAAACCTTCCCTGCAATTTTTAATGAATTCTGAGTATCCTTGTTGACAGAGGAAAACGAATGACATCTTTCCTGTTATTTAAAACAAAGAAATATTTCAGATAAAACATAAAGTAAATTCTCAGTTTCTATTCTTCTGAGCAAAGCCATTTTATTGGATGACTTTGTTCTTACTCCGAGTAATGGATAATGGGAGTTTACTATGTATCTATGTGAATTATCACTCACAAAAAGCAGTAACTTTTTTTATCTAACAAAAGGAAAAATACAAAAATGAACAAGTTGGTTTTCCAGACTTAGTAAAAATCTAGTCTTATTTCATCTACCAAAACATTAAAGCAATCCATATTATTATAATGTTCTTCATTTATAAACACGTAGATCCAAGTTAATCAAAACATTTTAAAAGTTTCTGAATATGTACTAGATTAGGAATCAATGTTTATAAATGAAGAAGAAAAACACAAGTGTTACATATCTCCAAATAATTAAAAAGTAGCTAAAGTCCTTTTTCACAGGAAAGAAATAGTCAATCAGGAAAAGAGGAAATTGTAGTTAAGAACTTTTCTTCATCACATTTTAGAAAAATATTTTGGCAATCACTTTTTATTAGAGGTTGAAATAAAACAAAATCATCTAATCTTTTTTTTTTTTTTTTTACTAAAGATGATTTTTAAATTTATAATGTAAACTAGGCTAGTAACCTTGAAAACTACCACTTAAACCCTTCGGTAGATTTTGTGTGTGTTAATACAAGCACTATTTGATCACTCTTAATGCCAAAAGATAACATTTCTAAAGGACATTTTCATATGATAGGAACAATTTAAACAGTATGCCTCTTCAGAAGGACAACACCATTTTTCTTCCTTTCCTCAATTTTTACACTAAATGTAATCTACATTTAGAATATTCTTATCTTATTTTTATATTCCCATGGATAAAACCAGGCATTTAAGGACACTGAACAAAGAACCTTATCATGTTACCTACCAATAAATTTGTCTTTTTCCTGCTTTACAGGCAAAAACTGTCCTTAAACAAAATAAAATGAGTATCAGGTGAGTTAACTTGAGCTAGTGGTTAGGACATGTTGCTATAATAAGGCTAAACTGACCAGCGGATCACTAATTGACTTGCATCTATTGCAGGGCAACACGCTGCATCAGAACCCCTGCTGGTCAGTTCGATGGTTACAAGAAGAGCCAGCCAAATGTGCAGCTGAGTCAGCACAAATCCACTATCATCAGGTTCTATTTATCAACTTTACTACAAACAAATCATGTACAAGTTGTCACCTGGCGAGAGAACGCCAATAATATACCCACTGGATCCTAATAGCGTCTATTTTAGGTTCTAAATTGAAGAAACAAGGTATTTTAAAATCCAAACCCATTTCTATTAATCAGCACTTATATTCTGAATTTTAAAATAGCACCGCATTAAATTCTGAGTCCCACTGCTAAGACAAATGATGGCAGCCACATTCTTCTCTTTTGAACCGGAAGAAATGTAGTGATGACAATTGTTGATCCCTTTACTCTCTTAGCTTTATCAATTCAGGTACTTTTACCTTTATGTAACAACTGCAAACTAAGAGGATCTATACCTTCAAATTACAATAAAAATTATCTTCCAAAGAGAATTTAAAAAAAAAAAAATCAGTAGTGATAACTGTAACCCAATCACTTTTCCACCCTGTTTCTCTTCTGAGACCTATAACTCTTTCCCATAATATATTGCAAAAGGGATTGTAATGACTACTTCAGTCCTTTTAATTTGCCCCTCCTAGAGACTGTGAATTTCCAGAGTGAGGATAGCAGAGTTTCCTCCAGTCCTTCTCACCTGCAGCCCATTAAGAATATAAATTGAGACTCAAAATGGTATTCATCTGCTACAGATCAGTCTTCCCACTAACTATATACTATGAAATTCTGTAGACACTAGGTACATAGCAACTCTTAACAATGCCAGGCCCATATTAGACTTTCAAATATATTTAGTGAAAACTAAGCATGTCAACCTTTTACTCTCTCCTATCACACTCAGTATCAGCAAAGCACCCCATGAATATGGACAACTGTACTGTCTGTATGAACCTTTGACCCAAGACACACTCTGTCTTTTCCTACTGGCCATACTTTCAACTGCCTCTTCAGAGGGAAAAGCCTTGGATTATGTCTGATTCATTCTCCAGTACAAATATTCCATACAAGAAAACACAGTGCTCAGGATATGTCTAATCAAGTAATATCTTACAATACAATCCTTGATTAACCATGTGATCCTTACAAAATTTTGAACTTATAAATTTTAACACCTATTTTTTTCTTTGGTTCACACCAAGACTTGAGAATGCTTCCCAGTATAGCTGATGTTAGTGAAGATGCCTGGAGAGATGGAGGTGGGAGAGGAAAAAAGGCCATAGTGAAGCAACAATTTAACATATTGCTTCCATTTCCACCTATATCCCAAGAGAACTTAAATGGGAAGGGAAAAGATGGAGGTAGAACCTATGATTCAGAATAAGCTAGAAAGAAAACAAAAGATGCTGACTTTGCAAATTGTGCATCTTAAGCTATCCTTTCAAATAATTTTTTTTTAAAAATTGTTTTTAATCCACACAATCTTGCTTCTTCCAGAAGCAGCTCAATTTCATCTCACCCAATATCCTCCGCCTTCATACACAAACATACAGTGTACCACTGAGTCCCGATGCCAAACCAACCATCACAGGAAAATTTAAACCGTGAGAATTATTTCCCATTTCTCTCAGAAAGATAATCACAAACATTTTCCCTGCAGGCAAATTAGCTATTTCTAACGGGCTTGGAGGGGGGTGGCGGGAGGGAATATACCATTATCATGCAGCTTCTCATTCTCCATAGAGAAGAAAACTGGCATTAACTTCCAACAAGGGGGACAGCTGCTCTTATACTGTATCCCCAGTTAGAACCTAAAAACAAGCCAAAAAAACCATGCTGATCTTTTGATGTATTCAAATGAATAGAAAACTAAGGCATTTTTACTTTGCAGCAATACAGTGCCTCAAAAATCCTCCAGAGATTGGGGGGTGGGGGCCACCCATCAAACCCCAAACCCTTTGCCATATGGGGGAGTAGGATTCTGTCAAACAGAAAATGCCACTCTCCGCCTCCTCCGCCATCGCGAAAATTGACGGGCACCGATTGCGGAGGCGGCCGAGGGAAGAAGAGAGGAGGCGGGGACACACACGCACACACACACCCCGCACCGAGAACTGATTCATGGCTTTTGAAAAATGCTTGAAAGCTACAATTTCCTCCAACCGGAGAATTCTCACCCATTCTCCCGCTCCCACCCTGCTTCTGCCCCTGCATGGGGGCTCAGCTGCACTGTGTCCCCGCGGCGGCCTCGGCCCCGTGCGCCCTACGCCCCCAGGCGCGCGGCCCCCGGGCCGGGAGTCCCCCACGCGCCGCTCGGCAGCCAGAGGCCCAACACGCCCAGGCCGGGAGACGCGTCGCACCTGGATGTAGTTGTTCTCGCAGTAATCGGCCACCCGTTCCAGATTCGTGTAACTGTCGAAGAGGGCCCGGCGGCCCCCCGGGATTTCCTCCTCCAGCAGCATCTGCAGCTCCGCCATCTTCACATCCTCCTCCTCATACAGACCGCAGAGGCAGCGGCGGCAGGAGCGCCAGGGAAACCCAAGACTGGGAGAGGAGGAGCCGAGGCGACGGCGGCGGCAACCCGGGAGGAGCGAGAAACACCCCCCGCGCGCGCGACAGGGGAGGGGGCAGCGGGAACGGGGGCGGGGCGCGAGCCGATGGACTCGGAGGACGGTCACCGCGGCGACAGCCGGCCCGGCGCGCGCACGCGCGCTCCTCTCCCTCCACCCCCGGGAGCCCGAAAAAGGTTCCCACCCTTGGTCGCGCCGCCCGCCCCTCCCCCACATCCGGCGTCTCCTAGCGACCGCGGGAGTGGGGGCCGGGATGCGCGCGGGAGTCGAGCGCGCGGTTAACTCTTCGGCCCCCGCAGGATGCGTGGCTGGGGCAGTGCACCCCGCGGCCTTTGTTAGTCCGGCGTGAACGCCCACCCGGCTCTGCGGTCTTCCCGTCGGCTTCTTCAGCGACTCTCCTCGGCGTTATCCTCAACCTGCGGCCCAACCCTGTGGTAGTGGCTTGAGGGATAATATTAGCCCGCTGAACTCCCTTGCAGCTTTAAGTGCGCCCCACTTTTAATTTTTCTCTTCATCTTTGACCGTATTCACCCTCTTTGGATAAATAAATTTCAGTTTCCTGATCCCAAATTTCCTACCCTCCAGCCTCTTTGCACCTGTTTGCCGATTAGCGCCGTTTCCCCTGCCAGCTGAGCCTCGGCTCTTTCCTCCTCCGCCTGTCCTCTGGCCTTCAGCTTTTTCCACTTGCTCTATGCTGCCCTTCTTCAGTGACAGTCTTTTTTTATCATTTCTCTGAGTCTGTCAACTTTTTTCCTCATCAAGTAAGGATTTAAAGTTTCAAAAACTATTTTGCTGGCACTTTCCTTCCTCACAGGGCTATTACATGGATAAAATAAAAGTTTATGTGAAAGCACCTTGGAAAACGTTAAATGCCACAAAAATTCAAGGCACATCATTTTGGTCTTGCAGTTACTATTCTGTATTGTATATTTTTTTCCCTAAATCTGACTACTCCACATATGTAATTTTTAAAAAAAACTGAAATTTCTGACAACTGCTGAGATATTATAAAGTCCATGACCTTTATTTGTACCATGGAAAGTCAAGGCTGACTGCCTTTGCAATTTAGAGCAAGATGTATTATTTCAAGTCTGGTATTTGTGATCTCTTGGCCCTCCTAGTGATTATTTTCCCCCTCTTGTTTTTTTCTCCCCTGATAATGAGGAAACTACTGTCTCAAATCACTTTAATGCTTTACCATTGTTTTATTGGCTTTTTGACATACCCATTAGCAAATTGTTTTGAGTTTTTTCTGTGGAACCCAAGTTAAAGGATACTGAAAATGTTCCAGTCTGACTGATTTTATTCTGAACCACTTAAGATGTCTTCTGTATTAGTGGTTCTCAAACTTAAGTGTGAGGTGCTTTTTAAAATGAGAGCTTTAGGGTCACACTCTAGAGATATTCATTAGCCTTAGTGATGGAATGGAGTAGTTACTTAAATGGCATGTAAACTTGCTTCAGGGATTAACATTATTAGATCAAGCAAACTTTTCTTTTAGACTTAATTTCAATGAATCACAGTCTACTGTTGAGCTGTAAGATGTCCAGCAGGCTAAGTTAAATGCTAAACACTCTCCCCCCATTACCTGTTTCCACCTGGCATTCTTTCAAGTACTGCTTAGTAATAAGCCCAATAAACAGTTCTCCGTAGAGGGCTGACTCATCATCCTAGGAATCTCTGAAAGAAGATTCTAGTATGTACTTTCTCAAATTAATTTGTGACAACTTCGGATTTTAGCTTCCTTAACTGAAAAATCAAAGGGTTAAACTCAGGTCAGTTCTCAAACTTCTCCTTGGAGTACAATCACCTGCAGGGCTTGTTAAAACACAGAAGTGCTAGGCCGCACCCCTAGAGTTTCTGAATCAGTTGGCCTGCCCCCATTTATAGTTCTAACAAGTTCCCAGGTGATGCCAATGAAACTGCCCTTCTGGCTATGAAGGCCTAACTGGCACTCTCTACCGAGAGAAGGCCTTTTAATATTCAGCAAAATCTAAGGATCAAAGAACATAGATATACACTTCTGTTGCCACCAAGGTCATTTCAGTAAAAAAGACAACTACAAAATCTATAAAAACTACATGCATCACGTGTGCATATATAATTGGTGTGATTGTAGGGCGTTTGTTCTTGCTCCTCTTAGCTTTTCTAAAATGAGTATGGATTATTTTTCTAAGAGACCAGTAAGACTATTATCTCCCCAAATCAGAAAGAACACTTATAAAAAAGAAAAAAAAGAACACTTTTATTAATGCAGCCCAAAACAACATTTTTAAGTAATTTTATCACCAATTTGCTTCAAAGTAAGCATTTAAAATTTTGTAGATTTTTTAATATATTAACCCAGTCATGCTGAGTGCAGTTGATTTTTTAAAAATCAAACTGCAGGTCCTAATATTTATTTCCAATTAATTGTGCCTTGACTTTTCACCATTAAATCCTCATTATCATCTATTTAAATAATCTTGATTCACATCATCTTCACATTTAATAAGCAAGACTTTGGGGTGCATTATTGCCTTTAATAAGAATGTTGAATAAATCAAGGCCAAGAAGAGGGCCTAATGGCTTGGCCCTATAAGACTTACTTAGTTGGTTAGAGCCACAATCAATATACCTTGAATTGGGCCAGTTGTGATTGTACCTTAAAGGACTCACATTTATCAAATATTTCATCATGATCACATAACTGGTGAAAAAGTGTCAAATTCTTCTGCTGAAATAAAGATACTGTGGAATTCTCTGGATGTATATCACTCCTAAATGAGAAAATTAAGGTAAAGCACAATAATATATTGCCTTAAAGTATGGGTTCTAAGTAAACAAATTTGCTTAACTGAGAAGTTTACAATTGCTTCTCTTACATCTAGAAGATGTGTCCATTCACTTTGGACTTCCCCCTCAGATTCTTCCTGCACACTGACATGATAATTCATTATAAACACTGCTTTCATCAGTAATTCTGTTTTTCTCCAGATTATCAGTCTCTCTTTCCAGGTGGCTCAGTAAAGAATCTGCCTGCCAATGCAGTAGACACAGAAGACACAGATTCGATCCCTGGGTCAGGAAGATCCCCTGGAGAAGGAAACCGGAACCCACTCTAGGGTTCTTGCTTGGGCAATCCCATGGACAGAGAAGCCTGGATGGCTACAGTCCACAGGATCACAAAGAGTCAGACATGACTTAGCAACTAAACAGGAAACAACAGAAACTTCTAAATGACATCAACCTAGCAGCTTTAAAATCCATAGCACTGAGTATTAATTAGTACTTAACATTATTGTATTTTCTCATACATTTTAAAGATTAAAGAACAAATAGCATTTATGGCACCTAAAGAATAATACCATCTGTTTCATTTACACACAACAGAACTTCCTGGTTTTGCCTTAAATGTTTGGAAACTATTAAATAAGAATGCCATCCTTCTTCATGAAGATTTATTGTCGTTGAGTGACTTAAGTCGAGTCTGACTCTTTTGTGACCCCCTGGACTGTAACCTGCTAGGCTCCTCTGTCCATGGGACTTCCCAGGCAAAAATACTGGAGTGGGTTGCCATTTCCTTCTCCAGGGGATCTTCCCCACCCAGCGATCGAACCTGCATCTCCTGCGTCTCCTGCATGGCAGGTGGGGCATTATACTGCTGAGCCACCAGGGAAGCACTCTTCATGAAGATACTTTGGACTGTTTTCTTTCTTTACCTTGAGAATCTCAAAACTAGTTTTCTAGCTGCTATATAACTTTATCAGGCAATAGTTGATATATATGTGCATATACAATTCAATGAATGTATATTTCAATGAAATTTAAAAGAATTCCTTTTTAAGTAATTAAGTCCCCTGTGTGATATATTACATAGTAATAATCAGGAGAAATGCAAAGCAGAGTTTTTTACTCAAGCAATGACATGGTTAACTTACTTCCCGTTCTTATCCCAAACAAGAAACATAGTTATCAGTGATTAATATGTTCATACACATTTTTATATATTTTACAGTTTTAATTAAATTTAAGACTACTGAAAATTTTAATACCAAGTGCATATAATTTGAACATACTAAATCTTTGAAACAAATTTTCTATATTTAATAAAAAAATAAATGACTGGGATCTAAGCCTTATATTTTTAGGCACACTTTATCATATGAAATTTTGGTCTCAGTTTTAGTTATTTAAATCTTGGTCTCAATTTTAGGGATATTTATTTACTGGTTTAAAGTGTACCAAACTATTTTTTTTTAAGCCTTACTGTGTAATAGAGTTTCCCATGCTTTGTAACTGTATGAATGCACATTTTAAGAAGTAAGTTAAAAATGATTGGAAAGAATACACATTCTCCAAAATTAGTCTGTAAGAATAAAAATTCCCCTCCCATTTTCAGGAAGTCAATAGTCCACAAGTCTCAAACATATATTTTCATTTGTACTGAAAGTCATTTTTTGTCTATTTTGGAAATTACAAATATACAGTATGGAAAATGGTGTAATTATGACACAAATATCCATTGACTAAATGTAACAAATAGCTTCTATTTTACTTCATGAAATATTATTCTTATGCTAAATAATTTTAAATAAAATTATAGTAATCATGACGTTTAACTCCTAAATGCTTTATTACAAATTTCCAAAAAAAAAAGGGTATTTTGCCACATAACCACAATATTGTTAGCAAATCTAACAAAATCAACAATAATCCCCTCACACTACCCAACAACCAATAAAAAGCATTTTTCAAGAAGAAATTACTCTTAGAAAGAGAGGAAATAACATATATCCCAAGATAAAACCTGAAAGGATTATATTTAAATATTTAGAATCCTAATAGTTTCCCGTGATAGACCACAAAATAGCTCCCTCCCCTGTGAAAAATAAGATGTTTTTTCCCATTAAATTATGAGAATGGACAATACAAACCTGAAATTCTTCCATGATAATATATCTCTGTGTATAGATATAACCAACTACTCTATGGTAGCTCAGACGGTAAAGCGTCTGCCTACAATGAGGGAGACCTGGGTTCGATCCCTGGGTCGGGAAGATCCCCGGGAGAAGGAAATGGCAACCCACTCCAGTATTCATGCCTGGAAAATCCCATGGACCAAGGAACCTGGTGGGCTACAGCCCATGGGGTCACAAAGAGTTGGACACGACTGAACAATTTCACTTCACTTCACTTCATAGATATAACCAATGGGGTAGGTAACTGATCTTGAAAGGTATGTTTTTGAAGAATACAAATTCCTCAAATCTTTAGTTTCCACTGAAATTGGCTTTACATGTTCCCCCTCCCCACACGCACACAAGAAACATGTAAATTTCAGAGCTAAAGCATAAAATAGATCATTGTTTCCTATAACAGAACAGATCACCAATCAGGTCAAAAAAACTGGATTTCTCAAATTAGCTACTTTTGTTCACACTTTGTCTTAAATTATGTTAAAGTTTTATAGAGTGTCAAGTCTCAAAATGTACTAACTAGGTTTTTATTACTGATAACTAGGAGGAGGAGGAGGGGACAACAGAGGATGAGATGGTTGGATGGCATCACCAACTCAATGGACATGGGTTTGGGTGGATTCTGGGAGTTGGTGATGGACAGGGAGGCCTGGCGTGCTGCTGTTCATGGGGTTGCAAAGAGTCGGACACGACTGAGCGACTGAACTGAACTGAACTGAATACTTCCCTTAATAACATTAATTGCTAAGAGTTTGAAAGGTACCAGTTTTTCTGATTATGCATTAATACCATTAGAACCTGTATATTGAATATTCACTGAAGCATGTATAATTTCCAAAGCTGCTAACTTTTTTTAACAACAATATTTCCTGTCAGTTTTGGTAATATTGCAAACAAATAGGTTATACTTTGACAAAATTTCTAACTAAACACCATGGTATATGTTAACAAGACTCACATGTATAGTACAAGGTTGCTAAGAATAAGAATACTGTTCACCACTGATTGCTATGTTCATGAAATGGAATGTAAAAGAGGTTAACAGCAAAAAAGTGACTCATGATTCTCTTTGTCAAAGTAATTTTATGTAGCCTCTTGGAAAGAAAGGACTAGAAGAGAATAATTTTGGCATTTTAAAATGGAAAGGAATGCTGAATTTAACTACACTTAAAATATACTGGTAGGATTTTTTACTTCCTCCTCCACAAGAATTAACAATGTATTTCTCCCAGATTCCTATTATCTAGATGTCCAACCATATGAATAAGTGAATGACTCATATCATTGAAATATTTCATAGGGTTTTATGTTGATTATTTCAGGGGGAAAATCCCACTTTATCTTCCAGCAGAAAAAAATGTTTAGCAATTATGATTAAAATATAGGAAACAGGAGTTTAAACAGGGTTTAAGATTTAATCCACTATTTGTGTACTGGATCACTTTTGCAACTTTAATAAAAATGTGTATTAGGAAATTGCTTTTAAGTTTGGCATCTATTTGTTGTTTATTTTGTAAATAATTTTAAGACATCCTAGAGAGGCTTAAATCACCTGATGATAAATCATAAAAAAGACATTTATGGACATTTGCAAGAACGACTGGCATGAACCAGAAAACACAGTGCTTAAAAACCACTGAGTCACAGTTCAATGATGTAAAAGGAGAGATGTGCGCAGGGCTGGTTTCATGGGCTGCAACCAGTGCAGTCCCTCAGAGGCCCACAGATCAGAAGGACCCCATGCTGGGGTATGATACTGAGAGAGCACTGCAGCGAAATTCTCACATTTTACTTGTGAATTTGTATTTTGTAAATGAAGTCCAGTGGGACCCTGGAGTATATACTAGGGACTTAGAGCTTACTTCCTTGCCTCCCTAGACATGTTCTGTTACCAGCTTCCTGGGGCCCTGGACCCTGCCTGGCCTCCCTCTCCTCATCCCCACCCATTAATTCCCATGGCTGCTTTCTACCCAGAGCAGCAGTAAGACTGCATTAGCAGCAGAGCTGATGAGGGAGGCCCACTTTCTGCCACGTCACCCTCCAGTGGGGGGGCCTGGGAGCAGGTGGCAGGGCAAGAAGTCATGTCCGCCTTGGGCTGGCCCCACCCCAGCATTTTCACCAGATGGGGCTTATTCGCCTATCCCACTTCAGGTAAACACTGTCCCAGCATGGGGACTTCAATCCCTTGGGGGTCACCCTCTCATCAACCATGGGTTACAGGAGCGACTCATGTGAGGACAGATTGACTTCTATGCCAGCTAAGACCCCACATTTTCATTTTGCACTGAGCATACAAATTATGTAGCTAGCCCTGATTGTGCCTCTTATAAAATAAACCCCCAAACCTTTATAAATATCATAGCATGGCCCATTCACAGATAGGACAACTGTTTTTAAGTGTTTGTTTTTAGGAGATGATTATCCTATTTCTCCCAGTTATCAATAGCATAGTATACTAAATTAGGCAGTTTTTGTTTAGGGGTCCTTTCCTTGGTTTTAAATTCATCCTTTAGAGAATAAGATAAAATCAAAAGGAAATCACATTTGGAAAAAGTTTGAAAAAAGAAACTGTACTAGTATGGGCAAACTCTCATATAAAATCAGTTGTCTCAGCTTTGATTTTCCCCTTTTGTAAGGGTATTGGATTAGAACATATCCATGGGTTCTCTTAAATGTAACATAGTTTTACAACGTCTGTAAGACTAAATCAAAGCTAGCACATTAGTAGATGATACTTCTAACCTCACCTTAATTAATTACTTTCAGGGGTTCTTGACTGTCCTACGGAAGAACTAAAATATAAAACATAACAGCTCTTTTGCGAGCATCTCAAAACCTCAAGTAGCCATGTCAAGAGTTAAGTTCAAGTCATAGTTACTAAAAGGCACCAGTGACCACCTCCTTGTTCCATTGCTAAATAAATTCGTATTTCCAGAACTAAGAATGAGAATTCCTTTCTTCCAAACTTTGGGTGTCCAAAATCCTAGCAGTCTTCTCCTGGCCCCTGACATGCAAAAGAGAGCCTGACAGACAAGGGTATCTGAAGTGAAGTAAGAGGAAGTGAAGAGATCTGATAATAGTATCTCTCTAGCATTGCTGGCCTGGAGTTCAGGCCAGGAGTCTCCGCAGTTTCTCTGTGCACATGTCTGGCCATTGCAGAGATGCCTCTTGTGGTTCTGAGTCAACCTATGCTATCAACTATGGATTAGATTTAATGATCCCAAAGAGACGGGATCAGTTTGGGGGGTTATCCAAGACATTTAGTACAAAATTTCCCACACTGCCAAGGGCTCTCCTACAAGTCCTCTTAATACGAAAAAACAGAAACTCAGAACAGACGCATGATTCTATTTGCATCCAGAATTTCAGCTTAGGTTTCAGGCCAGATCAATCTCTGATCATGGAGAGAACAAGATGAAATTTACCTTGGTGGGATCACCATGCTACACAACTGCTGTAATACTTGATTTGCATCTCCCAAAATTACATAATTCTCACAGGTCATCATCTAGCTAGAAATAAACCACAGTGCCCAATTCTTGTGATTAAACCCTGTATTGGGAAAGATGAAAGTCTCAGAGACAGACATAAATTTTATACACACATTAAGAAAGGTTGTCATGGCAACTTTGCTTGAAGACATGTATTTTTAAATCTAAGTAAGTTTAACATTCAAAACACATTTGCATCTCCCTCAAAGGCTCTGCATCAAGAATATTAAAAAAAAATTTTTCCCAATTCCTTCTGAATCTACACCTCCTTGAAAGCTTAACAAAATCCCTATGAATATAATAGCAGCACTGACTTAAGCACCTGTCTTCAGAAAGCTATGAACAAATCCAAAATGAAAGCCTCCCAGAGGCTCTAGGCTTCTCCCTCCAAAATTTTAAACTGTGAGCAGGTTGCCATATAATCTCTACAACATCCTTTTAAGTGCTAAAAATTAATTATCTATTAGCTGATGACCTTACAATACAAACAACAAATCATAAAAGATAAACCACTTAGTGCTGCAGTATAATTGAGCAATGCATAGAAATTTGGACAAAAATCTCTCTTTAACCGAGTCAAACCAATTCCTAGCTTTGTTTCTCCTCACTCTAAATGATCTCCAGTATTCCTATTCATCATCAATGTTGACAGTTTTCCTTGGTAAGATATGTAGTGTAATTCTCTTGCTCATAAACTAAAAATAACAAAAATAATGGTTTGACTCCCAACAGCTCCTTGTGCTTCTTCCCTCCTTGTACCTGTAGCGGAAGCCTTCTATTCTTTATCATGTAGTCAGCTACAAGTTCCTTCTTCTGTCCCTCTCAGCCACGAACCTGGAGGGTCTTTGAGTTGCTTCCAAACCGAGGACCTAGAAAGCTCAAGTGCTCCAAAGTTAAGCTTTGGCACATGAGACTCTGGGGTTCTTCCTCCTGGGGTGAAGCACAGAAGACAGAGAACACAGTAAGTTCCATGTCTGTTTGGCTCACTGCTGTATCCCCAGCATCTGGCATAAGATCTGGCATGCAGGAAGGGACCAATGAAAAATGTTGCCTGACTAAAGGGTTCACATTTCTTTAGACAGAAATGGAAGTCATGAGGAGAGAGTCAGCAGAGTACGAGGGCTCTAACAAGGAGAAATAGTAGAGGTAAGGGAGTGAGAGAATATGGAATTCAGGTGAGTTGGAATGACTAGGTCACTCCTAGCCTGGAGAATTTCTGGACCATGCACATATTAAAGAACTAGTGAAGACAGATGTTCCTACTTGTCTATATAGATCATTTTGGACAAAAATGATCTCCATGAAATACCAGATTCTCCATGAAATACATCGCCATGAAACACCAGTTTTTCAGGATAATAGGTGTAACCTGTAAAGGGGTACCTTCATCAAATACAGTTGGAACATTCAGTGATACATCAAGTTAAAATAGGTTTCCTTACATGAGAACTTCTCAGCTCTTCCAATATAATATGCATTACAGGTGTCTGAGAAAGAACATACATACACAATCTGAGAATAAATATGATCAAGGAAACTTTTTCTCAGAGTATCTCATAGGATAGGGTACCATGAGACACTTTGGGAAATAATGCTCTTGCTAACCTAATGAAGAACTCTGACCCTTACATATTTCCTAGTTTAATGATAATCTGATGATAAGATATAGAAGGAACAAAGATCTACTTGCTTACCAACTATTCTGGTTGATACTTTGTAAAACTATAGTTGATTATAAATCTATGTTCACACTTAATACAGACACCACTGAAAGATGTCCATACAACATCTTCTTAAATACTTCCAGCAATCACATCACAAAATATATTAGCTTTAGAAGTAGTTTGGTTTTCTTTTTCAACTATTAAGTAACTTTAATAATTTCCTGTATGTGCATAGAAAACCTCAATAAAGATTTCATTCATTTATTCAAAAATATTTACTGATTGCCATTTGGAGACAGGCACCTTACAACTTTATCCATGATAGTTACCATGGTGGGGTAACACAGCCTAATTTTTACCATTAAGTGTTAAAAATTCAAACAAGAATTTGCAAGTATTTTAGACATACATAAAACCAAGTTTTGTTTTTTTTTTTAAAAAAAACTACCAGACAGGATTGTTTGTGATTTATTTATTCCTGGTACGTTTTCCATGCTATAACAAGATCTGCTTCCAATCTGAAGAAAGACAGCCACCAAACCATAAACTGCCTGAATGGGAAGCATGCTGGAAGAAGGAATGTCATTTCCTGCCTTTTTGTTTATTGTCTGGATATTTTATAAAATCGCTTCAAGCTCAAACTTTACAATTATCCAGTCACTCAATGGCATAAAATTTTATAAATCAAACATAAAATTAATTTCTACTTTCAAAGTCTACCCCCCCAAACAAGACCTTACAAAAATGAAGTAACAGAAGAAAATGTTTGAAATGTATTAAACAAAAAGTAGACCATGTTGTTCTGACCACAATGGGCAAAAATAAACATATGTGGGAACAGGGAAAAAACTTAAACAGTTGTACAAACGGTAATTGAGTTGGCAGTATTAGTTTTGAGAGTTCTTTTAATACCACTGTTACATTACTCTTTTATAAACTGTACATCATTTGAAACTACTGCTTCTCTCTTAAGAATAAAACCCCACTACACCCCACTGAAGATATTAAGATAATCTGAAGTTTAGATCTCTCAGTGTTTCTTAGCTGGTATTTGCTATCTTCATTTACAGTTCTGTTTCTTCTTGCAAGAATGAAGAACTATTTTTTGTTTTTTTCATTTATTTATATTAGTTGGAGGCTAATTACAATATTGTAGTGGTTTTTGCCATACATTGACATGAATCAGCCATGGATTTACATGTGTTCCCCATCCTGAACCCCTCTCCCGCCTCCCTCCCCATCCCATCCCTCTGGGTCTTCCCAGTGCCCCCAGCCCTGAGCACTTGTCTCATGCATCCAACCTGGACTGGCGATCTATTTCACACTTGATAATATACATGTTTCAATGCTATTCTCTCAGATCACCCCACCCTCGCCTTCTCCCGCAGAGTCCAAAAGTCTGTTCTTTACATCTGTGTCTCTTTTTCTGTCTTGCATATAGGGTTATCGTTACCATCTTTCTAAATTCCATATATTTTGGTGTTTTTCTTTCTGGTTTACTTCACTCTCTATAACGGGCTCCAGTTTCATCCACCTCATTAGAACTGATTCAAATGTATTCTTTTTAATGGCTGAGTAATATTCCATTGTGTATATGTACCACAGCTTTCTTATCCATTCTTCGGCTGATGGGCATCTAGGTTGCTTCCATGTCCTGGCTATTATAAACAGTGCTGCGATGAACATTGGGGTACACGTGTCTCTTACAGTTCTGGTTTCCTTGGTGTGTATGCCCAGAAGTGGGATTGCTGGGTCATATGGCAGTTCTATTTCCAGTTTTTTAAGAAATCTCCACACTGTTCTCCATAGTGGCTGTACTAGAGTGCATTCCCACCAACAGTGTAAGAGGGTTCCCTTTCCTCCACACCCTCTCCAGCATTTATTGCTTGTAGACTTTTGGATAGCAGCCATCCTGACTGGCGTGTAATGGTACCTCATTGTGGTTTTGATTTGCACTTCTCTGATGAGTGATGTTGAGCATCTTTTCCTGTGTTTGTTAGCCATCTGTATGTCTTCTTTGGAGAAACGTCTGTTTAATTCTTTGGCCCATTTTTTGATTGGGTCATTTATTTTTCTGGAATTGAACTGCAGGAGTTGCTTGTATACTTTTGAGACTCTTTGTCTGTTGCTTCGTTTACTATTATTTTCTCCCATTCTGAAGGCTGTCTTTTCACCTTGCTTGTAGTTTCGTTGTGCAAAAGCTTTTAAGTTTAATTAGGTCCCATTTGCTTATTTTTGCTTTTATTTCCAATATTCTGGGAGGTGGGTCATAGAGGATCCTGCTGTGGTTTATGTCGGAGAGTCTTTTGCCTATGTTCTCCTCTAGGAGTTTTATAGTTTCCGGTCTTACATTTAGATCTTTAATCCATTTTGAGTTTATTTTTGTGTATGGTATTAGAGTGTTCTAGTTTCATTCTTTAACAAGTGGTTGACCAGTTTTCCCAGCACCACTTGTTAAAGAGGTTGTCTTTTCTCCATTGTATATTCTTGCCTCCTTTGTCGAAGATAAGGTGTCCATAGGTTCGTGGATTTATCTCTGGGCTTTCTATTCTGTTCCATTCATCTATGTTTCTGTCCTTGTGCCAGTGCCATACTGTCTTGATGACTGTGGCTTTGTAGTAGAGCCTGAAGTCAGGCAGGTTGATTCCTCCAGTTCCATTCTTCTTTCTCAATACTTTTTAATTGGAGGACAACTGCTTTACAATATTGTGTTGGCCTCTGCCACACATCATCAACAAGCATCAGCCCCCTCCCCACGTCCTCTCCCTCCCGAGCACACCTCCCATCTCTCACCCAGTCCCGCCCCTCTGCGCTGTCACAGAGCACTGGGCTGAGCCCCCTCTGTCACAGAGGGAATCTGTTTTACAGACGGTAACGGATATGTTCCCATGCCACTCTCTCAATTCATCCCACCCTCTCCATCCCCCGTGTGTCCACATGTCTGTTCTCTACATCTGTGTCTCCGTTGCTGCCCTGCACATAGGTTCATCAGTAACATCTTTCTAGACTCCATATGCATGCATTAATACACAATATTTGATTTTCTCTTACTTCACTCTGTATAATAGGCTCTAGGTTCATCCACCTCAAGTTAGTCCCAGCAGCACCTACAGTCATGTTCTAAAGACTAAATGAGATGGGTCTATAAAGAGGTTGGTTGGTAACACACACTTTCTCCAGCCCCATGTTCTACTTTCAGCAAATTTCCCTCTCGCTCCTTTCTATCAGGGCACGTCACTCACCACACTGAAAGCAACACTGTCTGGAGCCCTTCTGGCCGTGTGGTTCTCTGGCTTCCGCAGTAACAGTACCAGCTTTGTTGACACAGTCTCCCCCTACTCCTCCCCTTCTACCTTCATCGGTCTTAGCAGCTTGGGAAACAGGCACAGGAGTGGCAAAGCAGAAAAACCAGGTCACTAGCATGTTTGTTGACATCATCAAAACCCACCCTTGAAATAGCATCCATTTTTCTCGCAGCTGTCTTCTCACAGCTCCCGAACGACTCCTTGATTCTACTGGCCATGTCTTCACTTTTATACACTCAGTAGAATTATGCTTTTTTAAGCAATTTTCAATCTGTCAACATAACCACATGTAAAAAAAAAAAGTACATTTTATAACAGGCGACAGTACTTTTTATGGATCTGAAGAAAAAAATCAAGATGTCTTCAGAGAAGAACGTTAATGTTTCCGAGTCCAAAAATGACAACAAAGATTCTTAAAATGTCCTCTTAAAAGGTAAAATGCCACCCCAATTTCAACTTAATTATATCAAAAATTTTTCTTAGGCTAGTGGAGCAATTTCATTTTTTAAGTGCTCACTGTAGTACCTACATTATGTTTTGACTTTAGCAGCTTGAGTTTATTAATACATAACAGTTTTGATAGAATGGATGGAGAAGTAAGGCCATTTTTAAAGCTGAAAAGAATAACAGTATCTGAGAAGAGAAAGAGGGGGAGAAAAAATTGGCAAGTCTGTATTTACTTCTGAGAACAGTAATGTTTCAGTTATAGAAAGCGCTACTGGTTCATAACATATTAAATGAGAGAACTTTAGGTATATTTGTGAAAAGTATAGGTGGATAAAAGAGTAGAAAGATTAACCTCAGAAGCTGAACACTCATTAAGTTCAAATAGTGAGGATGGAGTTTCCTATTTTTGTGCTTCTATATTTCCTAGATTTTTCTACAATAACCCATATAATTTTTCTAATAAAAACAGAACATTTTATCTTAAAGTACAAACTATTTTAATACAAAGGAAACCAATGAAACTTTGATATTGGATCTATAAAGATAGAATCTATTTATATACATATAAATAAAACTGCACATTTGTGGGCCAGACAACATGTTTTTCTTTTTCCCCAAACACATGCACAGAACTGTTTTGAATTTTATAAGCACGAAGTATGGAAGAGCCCTTTCATGCCATAAGAAATGTGTTGTGTTGATGTTTTTAAAAATAAACTTCTGAACTATCAAAAAGAATGCAGATCAAAATCAGTGAAGAGATAGATTTTAAAAAGCTAAAAAAACTATAAAACTTGAGAGTCCGGCCAGAGACATACTACAAGCATCAGTGATACTGAGGCTACTAAAATTTAGGTCGCTTGACAAATACAAAGGGCCAAGAACACGGTGAATGGATAACTTATTTTACACATGATAAAGAGTATTTTTTAAAAATCTTATAGAAGAGGACTTATTTTTAATGTTGCAAATTAGTTATATAACCCTGGATAAAGTATGCTTATGTACGGATTCTTCTATCCTCTATTTTCCTCAAATCCAATCATTATTAAACACTGTTTCTTTTCATTTATTGGCAATATGGCAACACCCTGAATTTAACGACATTTGGCTTATATATCATCTGCCTCCTCTAACCTTCCCCTGCCATTTTCAAAGCCAAATAAGGTACTTAGACAATAAAGGAAGATGCTTTGTATACACTAAGCCATAGAAAATGAAGGTGAGAGGAAATAAATTTAAAACATGCCATCATTGAAACAACATGATGCTAGGATCTAGGACTACATTTAACTTACAGTTTCCAAATTTAAATTATTCCATAAATTAAATACTTTTGACAGAAATAAAGGCAGCATCTAGTTATTACTTAGTTTCTATGTTTAACTACATAATTATTAGGTCTGAAATGTTAGCCACATAACCATAAACACAGCATAAAATGACTCTTTAACCAGAGTACATTCTTGAAACTTAAAATTACAAGAGAAATTCAGCAGTGTCAATAATAAGTCCATTTGCAAACATTTATCATTATTCTTCCTTTCTTCTCTACTGGAACTTGGCATATTTCCTTCACAGTTATCTTTTTATTTTTTTTTATTTAAAAAGTCTGTTATAGTTTGTTTATTTATTTTAAATTTCCATTTATTTTTATTAGTTGGAGGCTAATTACTTTACAATATTGTAGTGGTTTTTGCCATACATTGACATGAATCAGCCATGGATTTACATGTGTTCCCCATCCCGATCCCCCCTCCCACCTCCCTCTCCATCCCATCCCTCTGGGTCTTCCCAGTGCACCAGCCCCGAGCACTTGTCTCATGCATCCAACCTGGACTGGCTATCTGTTTCACACTTGATAATATACATGCTTCGATGCTGTTCTCTCAGATCATCCCACCCTCGCCTTCTCCCATAGAGTCCAAAAGTCTTTTCTTTACATCTGTGTCTCTTTTTCCGTCTTGCATATAGGGTTATCGTTACCATCTTTCTAAATTCCATATATATGCATTAGTATACTGTATTGGTGTTTATCTTTCTGGCTTACTTCACTCTGTATAATGGGCTCCAGTTATCTTTTTAAAAAAACATATTTAAAAGAAATTCTTCAAGAACAATATAACCAGAAAAAAAAAAGCAAAACTAAAATACAATGCTGTCAATAAAAAAGTATTAAATATAAAACTTTCAGTACTAAAATGTAAATCTGGAACAATTCAAATATTTTTTAAAAAGCTCCAATAAAGAAGTACTGCTTACTAATTCTTACTAATGAGATTGATCATTTTTCTAAAAGCTTATTCGCTGTTTCCCAGTAGAAGCTGTTTTGTCCATTTATCTACTGCATGTTTTCTTGCCAACTTGTATGAGCTTTTTTTTTTGTATGAGCTTTTTATATGTAATATGGGATATTATCCCTTTCTGTCATATATATTGCAAATATTTTCACCCATATTTCTTTTTTTAAAACTTGGTTTGGTTTTTAGTTAATTTTCTCTCATTTCTTAGTCATAAGTTCATTATGGTTAGTATATAACATAATAAATAAATTTAGGAATTGCTTTTTCCACAAATGACAATTAGTGGAATAATATAGTGCTACTAAGACTTTCAGCAAAAATGGACAGACAAGCCTCATTCTTGGTTTGCTACTTAGAAGAGACATTACAAAACACATTTAAAAACAACTATATAATTTTCCAAATGATTCAGAACTGTTCAAAATGATGAGCAATGTATAAGTCATGAAATGAACACTGTTGTCTGGGAAGGCACAACAATAGCAAATACAAGGTACAAAATTCACTGAATTATTCACTGAATTACTCAAGCCTAATAACAAAAATTAAACACAAATTAATTTATACTTGGAAAATAAAAACATTAATCCAATAAATAAAATTATGACAAGTCCTTTTTCCCCCCTTTAAGGTGATTTACTGTAACTATGAAAAGGAGTTAATATTATTTTTCTTTTTTATGAATATTTGGAAAATATTACTGTGCAAAATAATTTATCTTCAAGAATATTAATTTTAGAAGTCAAACTAAGGCTAAGAAAATGAAAATAATGGCACAGAAAGTGATAAGCAGATAACAAAAGTTAAAAGCAGAAGGCCTCCCATTAAAATGATCACTATACTGAGGCAATGAATATATGTGTATATGGTGCATCAAGAAATTCCGGTATACAAAAACCCAAATTTACATGATGAAGTATTAACAGGTGTTTATTTTACACAATGATGCTTGGTTTCTAAAAGGATTCAATACAGATTTTCTAAATGATCATTTTCTTCAACAAAGTTAAATGCATCCAATTTTAATCTCTCTTTGAGACAGTGATCCAGGCTTCCTCTTTGGATGATGTCACCAGTTCATACTTCGTTTCAATAACTTGTCCCTGCACAGAAAGCAGCTGCAGCCTCCTCAGCAGGACACTCAGAAGCACGGTGGCCGCCATGTAGGCAAACCTGGGCAGGGAGAGAGTGACGGGTTACCGAAGCCGAACGATTATTTATACAGTTTCACGTCTAAATTTAGTTTATACAACTTATGCAGATTGTTCATTCTCATCGACAGTGATCAGCAACATTTTAAGTGCAAAGTCTGACATCTTTCGTGTTCCTTTATCATCTCACCTCAGCTCTGGGCATTCCCGTGCGCCTGAAAATCCAAGCAAGCAGAAAGTTCTCATTGCAGAGTCGTCATCGAAACGCTCTGGGTGAAACCTAGAGGGAAGATTCAGGGCTGGTCAAACAGAGCTCCAGCGGCAGGGCACGTGTTTACACTGTAAGGACACAGGCGTGTAACACCGTGTAAAAACTACTAAAGACAGAAACTGCTGGCACATTACATTTCTTTTTTTTTTTTTAACATTATATTTCATTTTGACCTTTTATGTTCCTAAACTACTGAACATGTGTCTCTTTTTGCTTACTTTATTACTTCTAAACAATAGGTGCAAAATACATTTCTCTAGAACCATCAAGGAATAAAAGCGTTAACAGGCACTTATATCATTTATGAGATTTAAGGATAAATCACACAAAATCACCTGGTGAGTATTTACATTAAGAGTGTTCAAAATATGTTACATGAGACCATTGAATCAATATGCAAAGCATTTTACATTGCCTTTTCAATTAAATTTCATTTCTTAAAATTGAAGTCACCAGACTTAAAATTATACACATCAAAATTATATTACATGAGGCCCAGACTTATTAATAAGTGAAGGAAATGTTGGTAAATCATCTGCCTGCAATGCAGGAGACCCAGGTTCAATTTCTGGGTCGGGAAGATCCCCTGGTGAAGGAAATGGTAACTCACTCCAGTATTCCTGCCTGGAGAATCCCATGGACAGAGGAGCCTGGCAGGCTACAGTCCACAGGATTGCAAGAGTCGGACACGACTTAGCGACTAAACCACCATCATCAAGGATTTTTTACCATACAGAAAAAAAGTTTTAGTCTGTAAACAGTCATGCGGAAATGGATATATTAAAACAAAATAATCAACCCACCAACCTGTAATTTGTGAAGTCGCTCAGTCGTGTCCAACTCTTTGCAACCCCATGGACTGTAACCTACCAGGCTCCTCCATCCATGGGATTTTCCAGACAAGAGTACTGGAGTGGGTTGCCATTTCCTTCTCCAGGAGATCTTCCCTACCCAGGGATTGAACCTGGGTCTCACTCATTGTAGACAGACACTTTACTGTCTGAGCCACTAGGTAAGTCAACCCACCAAGGAGCATGAACATTCCCCTCAAGACAAAGACTTAATGCCAACAGAAATGGAACTGAAGTCAGCCAGTCGCTCTGCATGGCGCTTAGTCAGGTCTCCAACATCACTCAAGAGCAAGAGCCCAGGAAAAAAAAAATTCCCCTCAAAAACAAACATTTTTAAAAGATCTAAACTACTGTATAAGTACCGCGCGCTAACCGATTGCGCCACTGGAGCTCTTAAACTACTATGAGAGGAAAAAAAATCTGCTTTCATAGTCTTTTTAAAGAGTGTAAATTATCTTTTACTTTTGAGATACAGTCTATTTACATTAGAGTCTATAGAAAAATTATATCAAATATAATCAGCTTTTCCTTTTGTAAACTAACTTGAAAATTGGGACCCTAAGTGTTTACTTGAAGATATCTATGTTTCCAGGATAAAAGAAAATGAAACTAGCTTTTTCCAACTTAAAATTTTTTTTCTTATTTTATATTGGAATATAGTTGGTTTACAATGTTGCATTTATTTCAAGTGAACAGCAAAATGATTCAGTTATACATACACACAGATCTATTATTTTTCTGGTTTCTTTCCCATATAGGTTATTACAGAATATTGAGTAGAGTCTCCTGTGCTATACAGTTGGTCCTTGTTGATTATCTATTTTATATATAGTAGTGTGTATATGTTGATCCAAATCTCCTAATTTATCCCTCACTCCCACTTTTCCGCTTTGGTAACTGAAAGTTTTGTAAATCTGTGAGTCTGTCTCTGTTTTGTAAATAAGTTCAATTGCATCACTCTTTCAGAGTCCACACATAAGTGATATCATGTGATACTTGTCTTTCTGTATCTGACTTACTTCACTTAGTATGATAATCTCTAGGTCCATCCACGTTGCTGCAAATGGGATTATTTCATGCTTTTTTATGGCTGAGTAATATTTGGGGGGGGGGGCTCCAAAATCACTGCGGATGGTGGCTGCAGCCATGAAATTAAAAGACGCTTACTCCTTGGAAGGAAAGTTATGACCAACCTAGACAGCGTATTAAAAAGCAGAGACATTACTTTGCCAACAAAGGTCTGTCTGGTCAAGGCTGTGGTTTTTCCAGTGGTCATGTATGGATGTGAGAGTTGGACTGTGAAGAAAGCTGAGCGCTGAAGAATTGATGCTTTTGAACTATGGTGTTGGAGAAGACTCTTGGGAGTCCCTTGGACTGCAAGGAGATCCAACCAGTCCATCCTACAGGAGATCAGTCCTGGGTGTTCATTGGAAGGACAGATGCTGAAGCTGAAACTCCAATACGCTGGCCACCTAATGCGAAGAGTTGACTCATTGGAAAAGACCCTGATGCTGGGAGGGATTGGGGGCAAGAGGAGAAGGGGACGACAGAGGATGAGATGGCTGGATGGCATCACCAACTCAATAGACATGAGTTTGAGTAAACTCTGGGAGTTTGTGATGGACAGGGAGGCCTGGCGTGCTGCGATTCATGGGGTCGCAAAGAGTCGGACACGACTGAGCGACTGAACTGAACTGAACTGAATATTCCATTGCAGGTTTCCCTGGTGGCTCAGTGGTAAAGAACCTACACAAGTTCAATCCCTGGGTCGGGAAGATTCAGAGAAGCCTAGTGGGCTACCGTCCATGGGGTTGCAAAAGAATAAGGTAAAACTTCACGACTAAACAACACCACATTCCATTGTATATATGTATCATATCGTCTTTAACCGTTTCTCTATTGAGAAACACAGGATGATGCCATGACTTGACTATTGTAAATAGTGTTCCAATGAACACTGGAGTCTATGTATCTTTTTGAATTATGGTTTTCCCCAGATGTATGCCCAAGAGTGGGACTGATGGATCATATGGTAGCTTGACTTTTAGATTCTTAAGAAACCTCCATACTATTTTCCATAGTTGCTGTAGCAATTTACATTCCTATCAACTGTGTAGGAGGGTTCCCTTTTCTCCACACTCTAGCATTTACTGCTTGTAGATTTTTTGATGACAGCCATTCTGACCAGTGTGAGGTGATACCTCACTGTAGTTTTGATCTGCATTTCTCTAATAATTGGCAATGCTGGGCATCTTTCATATGTTTTAAGCCATATTCACTAACAATTAAAGAGGAAAAAGAGAAATTAAGGAAACGATATTATTTACCATCACATCAAAAAGAGTAAAATACCTAGGAATAAACCTACCTAAGAAGGTGAAAAAACCAATACTCCAAAAACTATAAGACACTGATGAAAAAAATTGAAGATGGCACAGATAAAATGATATACCATGTTCTTGGACTGAAAGAATCAATATTGTCAAAACGACTATATTACACAAAGTAATCTGCAGATTCAACACAATCCCTATCAAATTATCAGTGGCATTTCTTGCTGATCTAAAACAAAAAAACTTAAAATGTGTATGGAAACACAAGAAGACCCCAAATGGCCAAAGCAATATTGAGAAAGAAAAACAGAGCGGGAGGAATCAGGCTCCCTGACTTCATTCTGTACGATAAAGCTACAGTGATCAAACAGTATGATTTTGGCATGAAGACAGGGATCAATGGGAGGCCTAGAAATAAACCCACACACCTATGGTCAACTAATCTACGATAAAGGAGGCAAGACTATACAGTGGAGAACAGACAATCTCAATAAGTGGTGTCCAAAACTGGACAGCTACAGTTAAAAGAATGAAATTAGAACATTCTCTAACACCATCCACATAAATAAACTGAGGATGGATTAAAAATATAAAGGTAAGATCGGATACCATAAAACTCTTATAGGAGAACACAGGCAGAAGAACACTCCTTGACATAAACCACAACAATATCATTTTGCGTTCACCTCCTAAAGTAATGAAAATAAAACAGAAACTAACAAATAGGACCTAGTTAAACCTAAAAGCTTTTTTTGCACAGCGAAAAGAAAACCATAAACAAAGTGAAAAGACAACACACAGAATGGGATGAAATGTTAGCAAATGATGTGACTGACAAGGGGTTAATCTCCAAAATATACAAACAGTCCATGTAGCTCAATATCAAAAAGACAAACACCACAATCAAAAAATGGGCAGAAGATCCAAAAAGATATTTCTCCAAAAAAGACACAGAGACATCCAACTATTTTGTTAAATATCTCACAATTTTAAGGATTAAAAAATGAAAATGAAATGTATGACAAAACCCACTGAAATGTTGTGAAGTAATTAGCCTCCAACTAATAAAAAAATTAAAAAAAAAAAAAATGAAAATGAATAGGTAACTTAATCTCAAGTACTGAGGTTTTTTAAAAAACTTCTGTAACACTTATTTTATTTGTTTATTTTCAGGGTAAGAGGTAATCCCAATTTTATTTTCCATCATGAATTTAACTCAATTTACAACAAAAGATTATAAAATATGTAGCAAATGACAGTGTTATCCAAATACTAGGCTTTCAGAATTTTGAAAATACACTAAATTTTCTAGGTATGTAGTCAAACTCCTTCCAGAGAAGGATCGGGAGATAGGCATCTCCCTCTGCATTGAGGTGTGGGGGCTAACCACAGCCAGTACCTCCATGCCCATTAATATGTGCTTCTTTGTTTGCTATGATCCTGTGGGACTTATAAAGGCAAGATGTGCCAGTTAACAGTTAACGAGGGCACATCCCTCCCTCGATGGCAGCCGTAAAAGCCGGGACACCCGATGTGCGTGAAAGGGAGATGCTGGCAACTTGGTTTTATGGTTGGAGTGAACTAGAAGAAGATTGGGCGTGTGTCCACTGGCTCCCGCAGGCTCTGGAGGGGATCTCAGCCAGTATTTCTACATGCAGGCTCATGAAGAAGCTGGGTCTTCAGGCAGCAGCTTGTAAAGTATGCAATCAACCCCCGTGCAGGGAAAGCCTGCAAGACAGGCTCTTCTGCCCGTCCCCTCTGTGCTGAGCCCTATGGGGACAGCCGTGGCGAACATGTGTGCTCCCAACATGCTCCCGTTAAGGACTGCTGCTTTGCCACAGTCCTGGGCAACTCAGGAGCGCAACTCAGATGGCGTCTGAAGGAGATGTTTTGAGAGCCCATCCCTCAGGCGGGAGCATTTAAAACTGGGGCACAAATTGTGCCTCTCTGATCCTCAGGGAGAAGTGAGAGTTGGATGTTCCCTCCTGATTGTACGGCACTGTGCTGGGGGTGGAGTTTATGGCAAGAATGTGTCTCAGCCTTTCCCACGTGCTTCAATGCGGGTATTTTCTCATTTACCTAATGTGGAGGAGTCACTCAGCTAGTTCCTGGATTTTTCTCAGAGGGAATTGCTCTACATGCAGAACATCTGTGTGAGGAAGGAAATTCATGAGCCTGCTGTATCACCATCTTGGTCTCAGTCCATACTAAGGATTTTAATGTTTGCCTTAGTTCTTTTTAGTTGAGAATTCTATTTCAGTCTGGTTTTTTTTTTAAGCTGATAATATTTCATTATTTGGTATAGAGTAGTATTTACATTATTATCCATTTAAATCACAAAATTTGACTCAGGGTTTCTTCCTCTGAGACACCGCCAATACAATAAAAGCAACAATGCATTTATTTCTATAAATAAATCATGTCTAGACAGTTTTCTATAAGGAGAATAAGGTAATGTCAGTTACTCAAAAAGGAAACTTATAAAAACCACAATGAAATATCACCACATACCCATTAGAATGAAAATAAAAAATAGAAACAATAGTTAATGCTACTGAGGCTACCGAGAAGCTAAATCTCTCCAAACAGTGCTGCTGAGAATCTATAAAAAATTGTCTGGCAGTTTCTTGTGAAATTAAGTATGCACTAACCGTATAACCAATCATACTCTGGCATTGTTCCTAAGAAATGAAATGCCATGTTCACACAAAACCTCGTACACAAATGTTCATAAGAGCTTTATTCATATAAGCAGAATATTAGAAACAAGCCAGGTGTCCTTTAGTCAGTCAAAGGGTAGAAGCTGAACAAACTCTGCACATGTAGACTACTACTTAGCCATAAAAAATATGCAACACCCTTTGTTGATCTCAAGAGCATTAACTTTAGTGAAAAAAGTCAATCTCTCAATCTTCCTCTGTGTGATAATTATATTTAAACTGTAATTAATCGATCATCTGTCTCTACAGGGTCTACCTCAGTCCTATGTACATTTTGGCTAGTGTGACGCGGTCTCTCAAGGATCATCTCGAGGCACTGACACAAATTAATCTCTGGAGTTTCCACAAGGGATGGATGATGAGGTGTCCAACTGAAGAAAGCTCTTCCCCGGCATACAACATTACTAATAACATTTCCTAAATTCGACTGCATTTGATTCCTAAAAATGGTTTCTACATTTTAGCATATATTTCTTTCAGTATCTACAATCTGTGGCCCTGATTCTCTGAGTATTTTGAGGATAGGAGCAGTGTCAAAAATTCTAGCAAAGTTCTTATGCTTTTTGTATTACATCTAAAAGTTGACCAAAAATTTGGCATTTTTCCACGAGAATTTTTTTAAGATTTTAAAATGTGAAATTTTAATTTTTTATAACTATAAGTTATAACATTTTTATTTTACCAATGTATGTCTTTCATTCTGCTACGAAAGCCCCTTGGAATATTAAATTTACTTGAGTTTTTAGCAGATTTTGAAGTCCTGGTATTTAATTTATTAGTAGATTTCCCTTTAATATCACTGTAACGTGAAAAACTAAAATGACTTAATGCTTAAATGTCTCTGCCTTATACTCTGGAAGTAGGTTTTTCTTTTACTTTAACCATGCCACCAACTCTGCCCCCTGCCTGTCACATAGCTGTCTTAGCCCTCATCAACTCAACATATAACCTTCTTTCAGGCCGGTAGATCTTAACCTACTTCTTTAAGGCAGATTTTCCCAGATGAAGGAAATGGCAACCCACTCCAGTATTCTTGCCTGGAAAACCCCATGGACTGAGGATCCTGGTGGGCTACAGTCCATGGGGTCGCAAAGAGTCGGACACGACTGAGCAACTTCACTTCACTTCACTGAGGAGGCAAACAGCATCAGCTTTGTTCTTCACCTTTCCCCTCCCTTGCTGTTCCCACACACAATATACACACAGCACCTATTTTCTGATTTCAACCAAAGAGCTTAATAACTGAGACCAACAGAATGAAAACGAAGAAACTGCATACGCAATACCCATTTACCAGTAACAGAACTCCAAAATACTGCTGAAATTAAAGGATAATTGTGGAGATTATGTAATTAAATAGATCTTGGGACAGAACTGGTAATAGGAGAAATAAAGAGTAGAAGACAGCAGATTCATGGAAGAAAAAGTATTGAACAGAAGATATACAGGGAAGGTGGTGGCTTTCTGTTTTTATATCACTGTTACATACTGAATTTCTCCTCAAAACAGAAAAAAAAAACACAAATCATGCAAACACATAAAAATTAAGAACTGCAAAGACAATGACAGAAATTTCCTACTTGTATGGAGATGACCAAGTACTGGGATCCTGAAGCACGACTCCAAGGGCGTACAGGACAAGGGTCTGCAAAAAAAAATAAGATACCCTGGTTATGGAAGGGCTAACAGAGACAAAATGACGCCCAGAGAGCCAACTTATAAAAGTATTACATACAGTAGAAAACACAGCCCATTAGTTTGGTGATCTCATAGTGGGAAGGTATCCCTTATGCATGTCACAAAATACTGAAGTCATAAAAGAATAACAGACTTCATGATGTGAAAATTTATTTTTTTTTCATTTATTTTTATTAGTTGGAGGCTAATTACTTCACAACACTGCAGTGGGTTTTGCCATACATTGACATGAATCAGCCATGGAGTTACATGTATTCCCCATCCCGATCCCCCCTCCCACCTCCCTTCTCCACCCGATCCCTCTGGGTCTTCCCAGTGCACCAGGCCCGAGCACTTGTCTCATGCATCCCACCTGGGCTGGTGATCTGTTTCACTATAGATAAGATGTGAAAATTTAAAACCGGCGTCCAACAAAAATGAAACACACCATAAAACGAGTAAAAGATAAACAACAGACAGAAAAAAAAGATTTGCCATATAACTGACAGAATTAATATGTATAATCTACAAAAAGACATATAAACTCACTAGAAAGAAAATAATTTACAAAAGAAATACAAACTGTGAGTATATGTATGAAAAGCTATTCAATCTCTCCAATTATCAGGGGAAGCAAATTAAAATTATGAGATAATTTTTCATATATGATTCACATAATATATAAAAGATTCATAAATCCAGAGGTGGTAAAGACTATGGAGAGGAAAAGCATTCTTATACACTGTTGCTCAAAATATAAATTGCCTTTTAGAGGCAATTTGTAGTAATGAAAAAAATTAATGTCAATCTAAATTTTCATCAGTGAGGACTATTTAAATTATGGTCCATTCATACAATGCAGTACTATACATCCATTAAAAATAATGAATTGGATCTACAGTAAGTGCCAGTTGTATTAACTGCCTCAATAAAAGAAGAAAATTGTAAACAACATATAAAGAGTATATTTTCACATATAAATTAGGTCTTTAAAATACATACATACATATGTATATACACATAGAGTAGTACATATACACAGGAAAAAACCTACAAAATATACACTACACGATTCACAGTAGTACCTAGGGAGAAAGGAGTCTTTCTTTTATGTTTCTTGAACCTTAATTTAAAACAAGCATATATTATTTTGTAATTTAAAACAACTGTCTTTTATTTAACAATAGGTAGCATTTATTGGATACTTTAAACAATAAAGCTTTAAAAATACACGCTAAAAGAGTTGAAAAGAATAACTGAATGGGTTAAGCATACCAAATGTTTCCTACCTCCCTAGGAATAATAAATTTGTCAATCTTTCCTTCAATATCTTGAAGCCGGGCAGAAACTGGGGTCAGTTTGGCAGTCCGAACAGTTTCGCAAAGCACTTGCCGACAATACCTGTTTAAAAAAAATTTTTTTGAGGATCCTTATTTTGGGAAATTGATTTGGGAATCAATTTGAAATGTATATGCATTTTAAAGTGTCATTCAGCAATTTTAATAACCTTCCTAACTTGAAATAGTCATCATAATGCTTATTTGCTTAAAATACAGTGTATACTAGAAGCATATAAAGTTTAGGTTTAGGTGAGTAAGAATTTAAACAAATAAAAACAACTTTAAAAGTACCAGAAGAAAACACAATATTTTTAAAATTTGTGTGCAGAAGCATCCTTTATTTTTAATAAAGGATTTAATAAAAATTTTAATAAGACTTTTCTACTTCAAAATTAGAAAAAATATTGAAACAATGATGGATATCATAAAGAAAAACACCATGACTATGGAAAATTTTCTACATACTTGAACTCATCATTAAGTAAAATTAAAAGCCAAGTAGAAAAATTTTTTACTGTAAATATATCCTTAATGCATCAAAGCTCTTTAAAAACCCAAATTAAAATGATCAAAAAAATAAATAAATAAAATAAAATGATCAAACATCCCAACAGGAATATGGACAGAAAATATAAAAGCAATCCACAAAAAAAGAAAAAAAATTGCAAATGTCATGGAAACATAAATGATACTCAACTACTCAACCTCATTAACAACAAAAAGACTGCCAATCAAAGCAAATTTTTTTACCTGCCAGATTACCAAATATAAACAAGAGTATTGTCATAGAAAATGCTAATAAAAAATAGGGAAATGGACATTCATACTCGCTTGGGGGAGTATAAATTGGTAACACCTTCTGAAGGATGCTGCCCTGTGCTGAGTTGCTCAGTCATGTCGGACTCTTTGCGATCCCATGGACTAGCCCTCCAGGCTTCTCTGTCTACGGGGATTCTCCAGGCAGGAATACTGGAGTGGGTTGCCATGCCCTCCTCCAGGAGATCTTCCCAACCCAGGGACTGAACCCAGGTCTTCTGCACTGCAGGCAGATTCTTCACCCTCTTAGCCACCAGGGAAGCTCTGAGGAAGGCTAACTTGCAATATATATGAAAATATAAAGTCTGCATTACAATGAGAGGATTAAAAGCTAAAATATATTGAAATTTTGCTATGCACCAGTTCTGTTAAATAATTTCTATGCAGTATTTCATTTAATCCTGATAAGAAACTCATGGGTATTATTTTTTTAATTTTACAGATTTTAAAAATGAGGCAATTGTTTAAGATCACACAGCAGGATGAAACAGGGCACTCAAAGCTGGTGTACTGGGACAACGCAAAGGGATGGGATGGGGAGGGAGGAGGGAGGGGGTTTGGGATGTGCACCCGTGGCTGATTCATGTCAACGTATGGCAAAAACCACCACAATGTTATAAAGTAATTAGCCTCCCAATTAATTAATTAAAAGAAAGATCACACAGCAGGTAAGTGGTAGTGACAGGATTCAAACCCGTCTGTTACGCCATAGCCGCTAACTGTAAACACTACACTACTGCATACATTCTTAAATAATTATCTCATTTCTCAGACCTTATTAATAGAAAGATTTGGAAATATCTGCAAAGATGTAAGCACACAAATATTGATTTTTATAATTTCTAAAAACATCAAAAGCAGAAAAGGAACATCCTTTTCTCTTTGAACAAATATTTTTTTTCTTTCAAACAACAGCTTTCTGATTTTTATTAAATATGCATCTAGAACATTCATAGCTGCCGCTTTTTTTTTTTCCATTTATTTTTATTAGTTGGAGGCTAATTACTTTACAATATTGTAGTGCTTTTTGCCGTACATTGACATGAATCAGTCATGGATTTTCATGTGTTCCCCATTCCAATCCCCCCTCCCGCCTCCCTCTCCATCCCATTCCTCTGGGTCTTTCCAGTGCACCAGCCCTGAGCACTTGTCTCATGCATCCAACCTGGGCTGGTGATCTGTTTCACCCTTGATATTATATTTGTTTCAATGCTGTTCTCTCAGAACATCCCAGCCTCGCCTTCTCCCACAGAGCCCAAAAGTCTGTTCTGAACATCTGTGTCTCTTTTCCTATTTTGCATATAGGGTTATTGTTACCATCTTTTTAATTTCCATATAGATGCGTTAGTATACTGTATTGGTGTTTATCTTTCTGGCTTACTTCACTCTGTATAATGGGCTCCAGTTTCATCCATCTCATTAGAACTGATTCAAATGAATTCTTTTTAATGGCTGAGTAATATTCCACGGTGTATATGTACCATAGCTTCCTTATCCATTCGTCTGCTGATGGGCATCTAGGTTGCTTCCATGTCCTGGCTATTATAAACAGTGCTGTGATGAACACTGGGGTGCACGTGTCTCTTTCAGATCTGGTTTCCTTGGTGTGTATGCCCAGAAGTGGGATTGAACAAATATTTTTTAGGTACTTACTACATTAGAAGCACTGCATCAGATACTAAGCTACAACAGTGAACAAGACAAAACCATCAAAGAATTTCAAAGTCTAGCTGGCAGGGGAAAGGACAGAGGAAGGAACATCAAGTATGAACAATTAAAAAGGCACAGTAACTGCTATGATAAAGGAAGCTCAGGGTGCTGGGGAACACGGCAGGAGCACCAAGCTGGAGAAAGGACTTGGCAGATGAATAAACACTTAGCCTGAGACCTGAAGGAAAAACTGGACTCAGCTAGAGGACAGAGGAAGAGAGAAGGTAGCCGAAAGTCAGAAGATTAAAAATAGTGTTTCATATTTGAGAAAACAAAAGCATTTCAGGAAAGCTGAAATGCCTCATAAGGCAAAATAGTGGGTATAAATTTTATCTTAAGTACAACCAGAAGGATCTTAAGAAGGATCTTAAACAGGGGAGTATGATCAGATACAACTCCCCAGATATAGAACAATGACTAGCACAGTGATTCTCAACTTTGACTACACATTAGAATCATCTGAGAAGCTTCTGAAACTTTCTGATGCCCAGAGATTGTTGGTTTGCGATTAGTCTCAGGTAAGAAACACCAGGAGTAACAGGCAAATTTGGCCTTGGAGTACGGAATGAAGCAGGGCAAAGGCTAATAGAGTTTTGCCAAGAGAACGCACTGGTCGTAGCAAACACCCTCTTCCAACAACACAAGAGAAGACTCTACACATGGACATCACCAGATGGTCAACACCGAAATCAGATTAATTATATTCTTTGCAGCCAAAGATGGAGAAGCTCTACACAGTCAGCAAGACCAGGAGCTGACTGTGGCTCAGATCATGAACTCCTTATTGCCAAATTCAGACTTAAATTGAAGTAGGGAAAACCACTAGACAATTTGGGTATGACCTAAATCAAATCCCTTATGACTATAGAGTCAAAGTGAGAAATAGATTTAGGGGACTAGATCTGATAGACAGAGTGCCTGCTGAACTATGGATGGAGGTTCGTGACACTGTACAGGAGACAGGGATCAAGACCATCCCCGTGGAAAAGAAATGCAAAAAGGCAAAATGGCTGTCTGAGGAGACCTCACAAATAGCTGAGAAAAGAAGAGAAGCAAAAAGCAAAGCACAAAAGGAAAGATATTCCCATTTGAATGCAGAGTTCCAAAGAATAGCTAGGAGAGATAAGAAACCCTTCCTCATGGATCAATGCAAAGAAATAGAGGAAAACAACAAAATAGGAAAGACTAGAGATCTCTTCAAGAAAATCAGAGCTACCAGGGGAACATTTCATCCCAAGATGGGCTCAATAAAGGACAAAAATGGGATGGACCTAACAGAAGCAGAAGATATTAAGAAGAGGTGGCAAGAATACACAGAAGAACTGTACAAAAAAGATCTTCACAACCCAGATATTCACGATGGTGTGATCACTCACCTAGGGCCAGACTTCCTGGAATGTGAAATCAAGTGGGCCTTAGGAAACATCACTACAAACAAAGCTAGTGGAGGTAATGGAATTCCAGCTGAGCTATTTCAAATCCTGAAAGACAATGCTGTGAAAGTGCTGCACTCAATATGCCAGCAAATTTGGAAAACTCAGCAGTGGCCACAGGACTGGAAAAGGTCACTTTTCATTCCAATCCCTAAGAAAGGCCAGGCCGAAGAATGCTCAAACTAGCACACAATTGCACTCATCTCACACGCTATTGAAGTAATGCTCAAAATTCTCCAAGCCAGGCTACAGCAATATGTGAACCGTGAACTTGCAGATGTTCAAGCTGGTTTTAGAAAAGGCAGAGGAACCAGAGATCAAATTGCCAACATCCGCTGGATCATCAAAAAAGCAAGAGAGTTCCAGAAAAACATCTATTTCTGCTTTACTGACTACGCCAAAGCCTTTGACTGTGTGGATCACAAGAAACTGTGGAAAATTCTGAAAGAGACGGGAATACCAGACCACCTGACCTGCCTCTTGAGAAACCTATATGCAGGTCAGGAAGCAACAGTTAGAACTGGACATGGAACAACAGACTGGTTCCAAATAGGAAAAGGAGTACATCAAGGCTGTATATTGTCACCCTGCTTATTTAACTTACATGCAGAGTACATCATGGGAAACTCTGGCTGGAAGAAGCACAAGCTGGAATCAAGATTGCCAGGAGAAATATCAATAACCTCAGATATGCAGATGACACCACCCTTATGGCAGAAAGTGAAGAAAACTAAAGAGCCTCTCGATGAAAGTCAAAGAGGAGAGTGAAAAAGTTGGCTTAAAGCTCAACATTCAGAAAACTAAGATGATGGCATTTAGTCCCATCACTTCATGGGAAATAGATGGGGAAACAGTGGAAACAGTGTCAGACTTTTTTTTTGGGACTCCAAAATCACTGCAGATGGTGATTGCAGCCATGAAATCAAAAGACACTTACTCCTTGGAAGGAAAGTTATGACCAACCTAGATAGCATATTAAACAGCAGACACATTACTTTGCCAACAAAGGTCCATCTAGTCAAGGCTATGGTTTTTCCAGTGGTCATGTATGGATGTGAGAGTTGGACTGTGAAGAAAGCTGAGCGCCGTAAAATTGATGCTTTTGAACTGTGGTGTTGGAGAAGACTCTTGAGAGTCCCTTGGATTGCAAGGAGATCCAACTGGTCAATCCTAGAGGAGATCAGTCCTGGATGTTCACTGGAAGGACTGATGCTGAAGCTGATACTCCAATACTTTGGTCACCTCATGCGAAGAGTGGACTCACTGGAAAAGACCCCGATGCTGGGAGGGACTGGGGGCAGGAGAAGAAGGGGACGACAGAGGATGAGATGGCTGGATGGCATCACCGACTCGATGGACATGAGTTTGAGTAAACTCCGGGAGTTGGTTTTGGACAGGGAGGCCTGGCGTGCTGCGTTTCATGGGGTCACAAAAAGTCGGACACGACTCAGCGACTGAACTGGACTGATGTATATTTTTAAAGCACCTGAAGAGATTAGTGTACAGTCACTGGCTCCAAGAGCAATCTGGAGTAGCTCAGTTGATAAAGAATTTGCCTGCAATGCAGGAGACCCCAGTTCGATCCCTGAATCGGGAAGATACACTGGAGAAGGGATAGGCTACCCACTCCAGTGTTCTTGGACTTCCCTCATGGCTCAGCTCGTAAAGAACCATCTGCGATGCAGGAGACCTGGGTTTGATCCCTGGGTTGGGAAGATCCCCTGGAGAAGCTAAAGGCTACCCACTCCAGTATCCTGGCCTAGAGAATTACAATGACTGTATAGTCCATGGGGTCACAAAGAGTCAGACAAGACTGAGCGAGTTTTACTTTCACAGGAGGAAGAAAGACACAGGCTGTTGAAATGCCCCAGACAAGTTGGTGGTGCTCCTCATGGGTGGGAGGGCGGGGACAATGGAAAGAACGAAAACTAAACTTCTAACGAAATACTGTTTGGAAAATAAAATCAATAGAACTTACTCACTGACTTGATGTGGTGGAGTTACTACATATAGAACACTGTCTACAACACGTTAAGAGAAAACATGGAATTTACAGAAGAGTTACATGTTTTGTATTTAAAAATGTTTTTAAATTTTTTGTTTTAAATACATACATATAAATGTATAGAAAAAGTCTGGAAAAATAATACAGATAGTTAACAACTGTTATCTCTCTTGTCCTCATTTACAAAGGACACTCACCTTCCATGTCATACACTTCTGCATAAAAAAAAACTTCAAAAGACAAGTTATGTATTACTTTTTAAAATTGTAATCAACAAAGCTGTCAACATTTTAAAGAATCCCTAAGAAATGTCTCCTTGTAAAACCATGGTTACGAGCTCTTTCTAACAGCTGTATCCGTGTCTTCTTTTCTAGAGCTTAAAGATGCCCTCCAAAGTAAGGCTGCTTAATACCCAGTCTCAGGCTTCCAACCCCCTAAGAAGAAGTCACAGTTGCTATTTTTAAAAACCTTTTACAATAAGTTATTACTTACACATAAAAATGCTATTTTACCTGTACAGTTTGATGAATTTTAGTCATCCTATATGACTGTGTGACTACAACCATAAGAAAGATATGTAACAGTTCCCTCTCCCTAGAAAACTTTCCTCACGCCTCTTTGCAGTTGATCCTCTCCCCATTTCTGGCCCCAGCCATCACTGCCCTACTTTCTGTCACAATAGCTTTGCCTTTTCCAGAATGTCACCTAAATGAAACACATTGTAGACAGTTTTTGTGCTTGACTTTTTCACTTAGCATAATGAGATTTATCCATGTTGTTTTGTGTATTGATATTGTGTTACTTTTTATTACCTGGTACTATTCCATTGTATGGACATAACAACAATTTATCTATTCAACAGTTGATGAATATTTGGACTACTTCCTGTTTTTTGCTATTATGAATAATATTGCAATAAATGTTTGCATGCAGGTCACTGTGTGGACATGTTCTCATTTCTCTCGGGTAAATGCCTGGGAGAACTGCTGGGTCATACTGTACAATTTCATAAGATCCTGCCACACTGTTTTACAACAGAACTGTACCATTTTGCATTCCTACCATCAATGTATGAATGTTCCACTTATAGACATCACTGATGCTATTTCATATAGGCCCATGTAAGTTTCCCAAGACTACCTTATGATTTTAAAAAAACAAATTAAGTCATCTATTAAAATCTATATGTAAATACTTTTCTTGGCCTCCGGAGGAGACAAATTTAATCCGGGGCCAGAGACGAGGCTGGATCGCTCAGAGTTTTTGTGTAATAAAGTTTTATTAAAGCATAAAGGAGATAGAGAAAGCTTCTGACATAGGCATCAGAAGGGGGCAAAAGAGTACCCCCCTGCTAGTCCTCAGCTGGATGTTATACAGTCACTAGCAGTCTGATAATGAAAAGAAACGAATGTCTTAAAACTCAGAATGCCACCAGATAATTCATCCCAGGCCATAAAACGACTGACTTGAATCTTGCAGAAAGGCAGATTACCTAAATCCTATAAAAATACATAGATTTCCTACATATTAGCATTAGTTTTAAATAAGATAAACCAATTCAAATTTTAAAGATGTCCCCGTGCCCGCCCCCCCCCCCCCCACTTTCCTCAGGTTCTTACCTGAGCTCCTCAATTTTCTCTGAAGTGATAGGTCCCTTCCCCAAAACTTGGTCAATCTCTTCATATAGTTTTTTCTGAATTTCCTCATAGGTGGTTAAAAAACAGACTGCCCAGGTGCATACTAAGTGAAAATTTATAATAATAACAATGAAAGCAGCAAATTCATAGCTTGGGTGCTGAATAAAAAACAAACTTACTATTCTTTCTTTTTTCCCCTGATACAGAAGATACATAAATGCTACCAGAAGATAACACAAGATTGTTCATGAGATTTGTGCTTCATTCAACAGAACATAAACACAGAATATTCTCAACCAGAGACAGTGAAATCTAGAAAATTTCTTTTTTTTTTTTAAATGTATTGTTGTATTTTTATTTTTGTGCCAGGTCTTCCTTGGAGTTTGCAGGTTTTCTCTAGCTGCTGCAAGTGGAGCCTACTCTCGAGTTGCAGCTCGAGGGCTTCTCATTGTAGCGGCATCTCTTGTCTAGCGTGGACTCTTGGGCACTCCGGCTTATTAGTTGTGGGCCCTGGGCTTAGTTGCCCCTGGGCATGCGGGATCTTCCCAGACAGGGGATTGAACCTGTGTCCTCTGCATTACAAGGCAGATTCTTAACCACTGGACCACCAGGGAAGCCCCTAGAAAATTTCTTTCATAAAACTGGCAAGGAGTCAAAGGCACTTGATGCATTTTACCTTAAGCAAAACAGTAATGATAATAAATAAACTTCACATCTGGGGAAGTGTTAAATGCTGGCAACTGTGAGGGACTGGTTCACTCGACCATGTAAAATAAAATAATTGATTTGTCAGTTTCCTCAGGAGCCCTAATGAAATGATTCACACAAATCAAAATAGCAGGAGATTTACCTAGAAATCAGTGTTTCTAAGTTTTTACTTGTAACACTGGTTCAAGAACTGAAACTGATTAGTTGCTTAGGACAGTGGGTCTCAAAAATCTCCTGGGAGTCAGAGACTGTGTGATGACACAATCCCACCATCCACAGATCCTGACTTAGCAGGTTTAGGGTGTGTCCAAGGTATCTATATTTCTAACAAATATCATAATTATTCTGATGAACACCAACACTGGAGTTCACTGGCTTATGGCTTACTTTTTCTTAAAATGGCTTACGGATTATAATCAATGAAATCAAAAGGTAAAAAAATCAATTACATAATAAATATAAAATAGTTATATTTCCCTTAGAGATCCACTGGGATTATAACTGTTCAAACGGAACCATCCAGACATACGGCATCTCTTTCCTTAGATTAAGCTTGACATGACTCTATCTACAGCTCTACTTTTTCTGTGTCAAGTACTTTTCAACTGTGTTTAATAACTTCTAGTTCTACTTATCGCTTTCCTAAGCTAAAGGGCTAGCCTCAATTGGCCTTAAAGTTAAATTTTTAAAATATTTGCCGAAGTCACATATTATCCAAATCCAATGTAAATACATAATTCACTTTCTGCACTTAATATTACTATCAGTAAAATCAATAGATACCTGGTACTCAATTATTTTGATAATTTACTCTCATCCAGAATTCACAAAAGGCATGAGTTAACTCACTTTAACTTTTTTCGTATATATGTTTCTTTATTATGGCTTGTGAGTGAACTGCAGAACTTCTATTTCACAAGTGATGTGAAAACTTATGCAGATAGTATATATGTACATGTATGCAATTTTACAATAATATGTAGTAATATATAACATTGAAAGATTTAGCACAAGGATTTGGATACAGTAGGCACTCTACACCCTGACTGACTACATTATTTAAAATTAATATAACTGTTAAATAACCTCAAACACTGTTTTTTTTATACAACTCTATTAAAAAGTATGACAGTAGCTTTAAAATGTGATTTTAAGCCACTTAATGTTCTTTAATTACAATGTTGAATCAAGACACCAATTTATAGTTGGAAACCTTGGAGGTCATCCTTATTTTAGAAGAGGAAAAAAATGTAGAGGTCAGTATCCTGCTTCAGGCTACTAAGTCGCAGAGGAGGGACTTTAATTAAGGTTTCCTGCTGATCCTGCCTCTCAAAATTTCAGAGGTGCTTTAAAAAACAATCAACCCACATGCAAAGAAACAGCAATACTCAAATTTTCCCCCAAAACTACAAAAAAGATTAAAATATTAAGTCAACCTTGGAAATGATCAATTTTTGTAATATCCAGAGTACAACTGATTCAGATTTTTTAAACATTTATTTATTATTATTTAATTATTTGGCTTCACTGAGTCTTAGCTGCAGCATGTGGGAAATAGTTCCTCGAACAGGGATCAAACCCAGGCCCCTTATATTGGGAGCACAAAGTCCAGCCACTGGACCACCAGGAAGTCCCTGATTCAGATTTTTTGAAGGTCTTCAGCAAAGATATATTTTAACAGTAACACATTTTTTAAACAAGTATTTTTTTTAAAGGTTCAAGACATTATTTTTGACACATGCTTACCTATATTCCACTTAATCTATAAAATCTGGACATCTCTAGATACCAAAAAATTATACAAAGAAGAAAAACTTACAGGAACTTCACATTTGTACTGATCCATTTTTAATTTTCTTAAACAGAAAAGTTGTGAATGAAATCCTTCAAGTAAAAATAAATTCTTTAGATTTTCAACTTGTGTTTTAATACTTCCTTTAGCATGTTCTGTTAACATAATTTTATGGATATACAAAGTCTTAAAAACTGTATAAATAAATGGTAGTCTGATAAACTCAAAACCAGTAAGAAAGCTTAGAAACGTATCACCCATTTTAGAATTTTAAATAATAATCACCTTTAATTTCACCAAGAAGTTCTTTCAAATCATGATTTCTGTGGCCTATATTCACTGCTGGTAGATCTTATTAATAGCAGACAGGATTGAAGTCAAAGTGAAAAGCCGCAGCAGGAAACTGAAAAGCTTACAGCTCTGGTTGGAAAGGTGTCAATAGCAGTTCATTTTAAAGGCACTAACTAGAATTCACAATCCATAAACTGTGTCAGGAAATTTATGGCAATGTTCAGAGGTGACACAGAGCACCTGGGGTTAAGAAAAGTGGGGGTGGGAGTGGGAGTGGGGGTGGGGCGGGGGGAGGAGCACTGTGTGAATCTAGCCTTTCAAACAAGAATAAAAAATAAGAGCTAAGGGAAATTATAAAGAGATCTTGCAAACAGTATTTCCTTTATTTTAGAATAGCTTTATCTTTCTGTATTTTATAATCTATCTCAAAAAGAAATCAATTTATACTTACATTTTGCAGTTATTATGCAACTGGCCAGAGAAAATATCATAGTGTCTTCTAGGATCTAGGAAACAAAACTAAGTTTAGAAAGTGTGACATGTAAGGTGGCCTGTATTAGACCTAGTAAAATCATCTAGAGTATAGCACTGGGAGTTAAGGAAAGGAAAAAAGTATATTATTCCTTTATGACTTTTTCACTTGAATAAACTCTGTATAATGTAAAAGCCAACCTAAACACTGCACTGCATTTTTGATACAGTGAACATTTATCCAGTAGTATTACTGGCTCATGATATTGCAAATAAACTGGCTCAGTCCTGTCTCTCTAGCTTGGCTGAGTGCAGCAATGAAGAGTCAGGAAGAGTGAGGAGCCCGCCGCTGTTCTGGGGCGTGATCTCATTTCCGTACCCACACACACCCAGAGCACCACTTTTTGTCCATGAGGACTTACACCCACAGAGGAGGCAGAGACTCCGACAGTGAGCAGGTGTGGCAGTGACGGCCCGCCACCCACACACAGTAACCCGTGGTGTGCTGGGGTAGCAGATCCACACTGCGAGCAAGCCACGCTGCCACATCTGGTCACATGGGCGGAGCGGTTTAGGTGAGAAAGGCTTACCCAAGTCCTCCTCTGTAACAATCAGAGAACTCTGGTTCAGTATCTGCTTACTCAAATATTAGATGCTATACAGCTGCCTCCAAGAGCTAAATAACAGGACAGCAAATCTAAATACTATTTATGGATGATGTACAATCAAAAAGGAAAAAGCTGTTGAATTCTAGGAAGACATCTGGGTTAAAGTGAGTAAAAAGCACACTCTGTACATGTCTGATTATCCTTTGTTTGATAAACATTTAAGAATTACATCACCTGTTGGTCATTAAGGTTCCCCTGTACTAAGGAGTCAATGAAAATATGCTGACTGAAGTTCCCTCCTTTTCGTTCTTTAATGATTTTCTTTAAAATAGATTCCAGTTGCATAAGGGCTTAGAGAAGAAAAACAAAAAAGATTTTCATTTGTGAGGATTGAACAATTTAATAACATAATTTTTAAAGCTAATTTAAACTCTATTATTTCTCCTTTTTGCTAACTTTTAACACACGTACCAAAATGCATACAACATATATGCACAATTTATTTAACATTTAACTAAATCAAACACCCAGGTCAAGAAGTAGAATGATTCTAGTCCCTTAGAGGACTTTTACACATATACCCCTCTGCTGGTATTATTAACCTTCCTTCGAATTCTGTCCTCTTAATTCCATTCTTCTCCCAAATCAAGCATCACTCATTTAGAGACTCCAACAAATGTGAAACAGTCAGAAAAGTAAATTTCTAAAACCTAGAAGATTAATCCAACTTCCAAGAAAATTATCCAGAGATCATTTCTCAGGCCCCATCTTACTTGACCTATCACAACACCTGATGGAAACACTTTCTCATTTGGCTCCCAGGATCCCACTCTCCTGGGCTTCACACTTTGCTCCCACTTTAATGCCTCTCATTCTAAAGATCCAATGTCAGTTCCTTCTCATCTCTCCAATTTCTTAATGGTGGAATGCCCAAGGTCAAGAACTTCTTTTCTTAGATCTTTATTTATATTCATTACCTTGGTGATAACCATTCTCATGCTTTAAATACAATCTACAGATGGAACACTCCCAAAGTTATATTTCCAGTTAGGACCTCTTTCCCCTGAATTTCAGACTCGTACCAAGCAAACAACTCAGCATCTCCACTCAGATGCCTGAAGTATACTAAACATAACATATCCAAAACTGAAGCCATGATCTTCCCCTCAAAACTGGATCTTTCCATAGTATCTGTCCCATCTGATTTCCTGACAATTTCATTTTCTAATTACTCAGGTCTAAAACCTTGGTATTTCCTTCTCTCATACCTCATATCTAATCTGGCCATCAATGTTGGCAGTTCTAATTTTCAAAATACAGAATTATTCTCCCTTATTCTTTTTCTAAAAAAATATTCTATTTTCTGCTACCTTCCACCTAGTCCAAGCCACATTAATTTTCTTGCCCGGTTCATTGCAGTAGCCTCCTAATTAAGTCTCCCTGTTTCTGTTCTAAGCCCCGAGATGACAGCAACCCAGTCACACCAAAGCCAGACAAAATCTGTTCCACTCCTATCAGTCTTTCTGGTCTTCTATTCTCCTAACTTATTTCACTCCAGCCTAGAGTTCCCTGCTGTACTTCAAATATATCAGGAAGAATCTTACCTCAAGGACTTTGCAACTACTTTTCCTCTACATGAAATATTCTTTCTTCCCCTGGTCATGTGGATGTATTTATAAAATATATAATTTTTTTTTTACTCAATATTATAATAGCAAGAGGTTTTTTTTTATTTTGTTACATTTCTTATATAACATTTGTCATGTTGATATTATTTCCTTAGCAATTCCTATATTGTTGGATATTTAGATTTTCTTCTATTTTTCTACTTGTAGAAATATCACTACAAAGATTTTCACGAATATTTTATTTTAGATAATTTCACTCATTATTTATAACTCTTACTGAACATGCATTTTTAAATTGCTTTCCCAGGACTGTACCTTTGTACTTTCCATTAATCATGTAGGCTGTACCAGCACCACAGTACTCTCATTCTGAGTAAGTGCTAGGGTTTATTGACTAATTGACAGCCTTTCCCTCTCTTTTATTTAAGAAAAACTTTCATTCATAAAAAGAAAAAAGAAAAAAAAAAAAAAGAAAAACTTTCATAATAGGAAATGTAGAAAAAAACATACAAGGAAGAAAAAACACATGACCTATAACTTCATGAATCAGACATAACCCTATTAAAACTGGGCACATTTCCTTTGGTCCTTACTAAAAATTAAGAGTGAAAAAACTTACCATCTTCATATTGTTTTTTCCGAGTTGCACTTTTATCAAGTGATCCATCCAGAAAGCCTTTTCCAATCTCAGACCAAACCTGAAAATAGGAAAGTATACCTATTATTTAGTACACAAATTTCCCAAGTAATACCAAGCAATCTAAGCTAATAACTGAAGAACCTGTTTCACCAACAGAACTGTTAAACTCTCCCTTTCGCATGGAAATCATTTACTTCATTGTCTTTAAAGATAAGGCACAAAATATAGCTTACTAATTTCATTCAAAGTACCTTCAAACTAACTGTAACTAAAAAGTCAAAGTTTCCTTATTTTCAAAGGAATATGAATGAAAAGGAAGAGGAAATAGCAGTAAAGTCAGTTCTCAATTTTTTATTACAATGGCACTAGTGGATAAGTAAAATTCATTGTAAAGTGGAAGTCGCTCAGTCGTATCCAACTCTTTGCAACCAGATGGACTGTAGCCTGCCAGGCTTTTCTGTCCTTTGGATTCTCCAGGCAAGAACACTGGAGTGGGCTGTCATTCCTTTCTCCATGGGATCTTCCCGACCCAGTCATCGAACCTGGGTTTCCTGCATTGCAAGCAGATTCTTTACCATCTGAGATGAACTTCAAATTTTTACTTCACCATGATAACTGGAAGGGATTCCCTAGTGGCTCAGTCGGTAAAGAGTCTGCCTGCAATGTGGGAGACCTAGGTTGGATCCCAGAGTCGGCAAGATCCCCCGGAGAAGGAAATGGCCATCCACTCCAGTATTCTTGCCTGGAAAATCCCATGGATGGAGGACCTTGGCGGGCTACAGTCAGGGGGTTGCAAACAGTCGGATACAACTGAGCGACTTCACTCAACTTTACTCTTCCCCATCGTTCTGCACCTCAAAGATAAAGTTAAGATGATGACTGGTAAGCATTGGCTAAGATCTCAAAAAACATTAAAAATTAGTCTAAAGTTTAGAGAGAGTAAACAATAGGATTTCAATACGAGATACTTGGTCCTGAAAATTTTTCTTTATAATTCAGAAATTCTGACAGAACTTATGAAAAAAAGAAAATGAATAAGTATTTAAAAAATATTCATAGTTATGAGTCCTCAAGTCTTACCTTACAAAGATATGCCTTTCAGACTATTTAAATGTAAAAAATTAAACTATTAAATGTACTGTAAAAAAGTGCAGTAAATGTTTATGTTTGGAAAACCCTTTAGGTGAGAAAAAAGTGCCTAAGCACAACAAAGAGCACAGGGCAAAAATTTATGATGAAAAGTTGAGTTAATTTAGCTCTGCCACCCCAACAAAAAAAGCTGAACAGGCTGAAAAATCAACAGCTCTTCTTGGATCCCTGAGACAGAATAGGGCCCCAGGCAAACTGAGGCCCCCAAAACTGGAGAGAGAGGTGAAAATGGGGGGGGGCACGTCTTACTGGAGCAGACTTACAGGTGGAAATTACCTCAGGAACCAGTGTGAGGGTAGGAGAACCTGAACTGAAACTGATCAATGGCTGGAGATTCACTATACCCAACTCTGACAGTCAAAAACAGGCTTACGGTAAACCTAAAATTGCTTTAAAAAAAAAAAAGTCTTTTTAGAAACACACTATAAATAAAAGTAAAAGCAAATGAAAATTGAGATAAAAAATAAAAAGCTCTTACAGACCAGTAAGAAAAAGACAGACACTGAAATCCAGGTAGAGGACAGGAGAGCATTCCCGCAAAAAGAAACCCAAGCTGCTCAGCAGAGTGTTACACAATGTTAACCTGCGCAGACAAGAGCAGAGCTACAGACGTCAATTGTGAAAGGTCAGGTTTTACTTACTAGATGGGCAAAGACTAATTTAAAAGACAGTAACTATATGTCAAAAACACAAGGAAAGAGCACACTAACGTTGGTGGGAAGATAACTAGGACCATGTTTTTGGAGGGCAATTCAGAAACGCAGTATGCAACTGGGCGTGAGATGTACATTTTTTCACAGTTAACACCTGTGAAACAGAAACGCATCTTAGAGCCGATGACATCTCCCAAGTATGGTCAGCCAGGCAGCAGGCATAGTGCAGCTGACGCTGCCTCTGCATTCACAAGCTGGGCAGCACTTCTGGTGGCTCGACTGGAGTTCCAGACATTAAGGACATTAAAGATCACTTAAAGCAGGATTTTAGGTCATGATTATGGCCTGAAAACTTTCCTTTGACAACTTTCAGTAACATTAAAAAAAATACCAGATTCTTGCCAAAAATAGAGAATTTGCACCTAGTCACACACTAAAATATGTAATTTGAATCTAGTCAAACCCAAATGACGGACATCCTACAAGATAATTGACCTGTACTTAATTAAAAAAAAAAAAGTCAACATTAAGAAACCAAAAAAAAAAGCTGAAAAACCGTTTCATTTGAAAGAGGTTTGACCACTAAAAGTAAAGAAATCTGAATATGGGCTCTGGATAAAAATATGGTATGGAAGCTAATTTCCCAAATCTGACAACTATTTTGTTGCCATGTGAGAGAATATTCTTGTTTTTGCGATATACAAATTGAGGTATTTAGGGGGAAAGAAGTAAAGTGTCTACTCTCAAATGTTTTGGCTAAGGAGGAGAGGAATGGATGGAAGGATGGATAGACAGACAGACAGATACTGAATGAAAAAAGTAAATGTGGCAAGACGTAAACAACAGCTGAAAGATACCATGGGAGTTCCTAGTACTAGTTGCCACTTTTCTATACTGAAATTCTAAGGAAAGAAAGGTAAAGAAAATGTCAGCTTAAAAATACCGACAACAGGGACCTCCCTGGTAGTCCAGAGGCTAAGACTCTGAGCTCTCAATGGAGGGCACGAGTTCAATCCCTGGTTGGGGAACTAAGATTCCACATGCTGCACGTGCAATAAATATATAAAACATTTTTAAAAATACCTAGAAAAAAAATACCTAGAATAGGAACAGGTATCAGAAGCTTGGAATACAATCCTAGGAATAATAGTGGAATTCCTTTTTTAAAAATGCTGTCTCATCAACATGAAAAAAAATCAGACATCAACAACTGAGTCAAAAATTGATTCTTCATTAAAATAGGGAAACATTTTAGGAATCCTTTAGCCAATTTATTTTACCTGGATACCCTGAGTAGTTTATTCTAGGAAGTGGAATTTAGGGTGATTTTTTCCAGTTTTATTTTTACACTCCTGAACATGTGAACATTTTCTAAAAAATGGACATTTTTCAATCATCAAACACAAGTAATAAAACCATCTTAATGGGAAAAAGGATAATATTAAACAGTGACAGAGTATTAAGCCACAGTTCCTAGTGATTTTGTTTTACATGCATTGCAGTGATTATTTAACCTGTTTTTTATAGATTTTAAGAAAATAAGGCATAATTGATCAGAGAACCAAAACTGCAGTGAAGTAAATGGCTTAAGTACGATTCAAAACAAATTAATATAATGTTGAGACTGGTAAAAAATAGAGAATAATAAAGTCTATATGAGAGTCCAGAAAAGGCAAACAGTAACTGAATCTTCAATTGAATGATCCTTTTTTCAAATCATATTCATTTCACTAGTACTTTAATGCTCCAACAACTTTAAATTCTTTCAATAGAGGATATAGTCTAGTTCTACCAAGCACAGATTTTCTCTTTATCCTAGAAGTTAGCATGACTTTATAACATACTTGGTTTTTGTTTTTGTTTCTACCATGCCGCCCAACTTGTAGGATCTCAGTTCCTCAATCAGGGACTGAATCCAGGCCACAGCAGTGGAAGCCCAGAATCCTAACCACTGGGCCACCAGGGAACTCCTGACATACTTGCTAAATATTCAAGAGAATTTTTTTAGTCATTTTTTAAATTTCAAAAGGTAAACTGCTTACAAAGGTAATTCTTAAATTTTTTTAAAAGGCAACAATTATCTTTCTTACATTGTTGTTTTTAGCCACAAACAAGGACATTCTGTACTACAGAATCTTAAAACTTCTTCTTAAGAGGCAAGGTCTACATTCCTCAAGTATCCAATTTGATGAAAGAGTAAACTTAAGTTTGGCCCTAGACTTACTGTGCCATGATTCTTCTGGAAGCGAATGACTTCCTGTTCATCTTCAAATGTACTGCCCATCACCATCTGTGTAACAGACTTCATAGCAAAGCCAAGCATATGCTGGCAGAGGGGGACATGCTGGGACTCTGGATACGACAGCCATTTATCCAGTAATTCTTCCGAAAGCTGAAACACAACAGAAAACCACAATGATTCTCTATTCCCTCCTACTAAATCTTAGAGAACTCCATCAAGTAGACTCATTTCATAGAGTTAAATTCTGTAACCAAAGCAAGCATTCAGGTGTTTACTTGATCTGTCAGACTAACACTGGCTCTACCAATAATTACATCCCCAGTAGTTTAGGTTCAGATTCTGTCAAAGGGCTGATATGTAAAACAAAACAACCACAACAGTAAGAACAGAAAATACAGGTCATTTAAAGGCTGGGAAAACCTTGAACCTAAAGGAACTTTCAATATTAGAGTCTTAGTATCAAATTAAAAATAGTAAAGATTCACCACGGAGTAGCTGTGTAAAGAATAAGTATACAAATGTGTGAAAGTCTTAGATAAGCTTCAGTGATGGAAACCTCTCAGGGTCTCTTTGTCATTCCTTCATCCACTGAATATTTATCAAATCCCTTGTGAACAAAACACAATGTATAAAGAGAGTGAAGTGAAGTCGCTCAGTCGTGTCCAACTCTTTGAGACCCCGTGGACTGTAGCCCACCAGGCTCCTCCATCCATGGGATTCTCCAGGCAAGAATACTGGAGTAGGTTGCCATTTCCTACTCCAGGGGATCTCCCCAACCCAGGGATTGAATCCAGGTCTCCCGCTGTGCAGGCAGACGCTTTAACCTCTGAGCCACCAGGGAAGCCCAACAATGTGTAATAAAAAGATCAAAAGCTTTGGAGTAAAAAATTCCTGGGTTTACTTCTGGCTCTGTTATTTAGAAGCAATGTAACTTTGAGCAATTTGCTTGACTTTTCCAAGATGTAGGTGTCTCAAAAGTTAAACAGGGATGACATCTCCCACTTTTCATGGTTGCTGTGATAGGGATAATCATACTTACATCACAAAACACAGTAACTGCGTTTGTAAAGTAAAATATATGTAGACCCTTTCATGTTAGGAACTCAAATTTAAGCTACTTTGCCTATCAACGCCATGAAAGTTTTGTCATAGGGTAAAGGGCTTCACTGATCCACACATATGCCACTATCATAAATTTTGAAAATTTATCATATCTTTATATTTCCCATTACAATTCTGTTTCAAAAAGTTCCAGAAGAAGGACTGACTTCCAGAATGGTGGAGTTAAGACTTTGGTGATCTCACTCTGCCTCTAAAACAATGAAAATACATGCAAAAGCACTAAACAACTAACATTAACCATTTTAACATTTTAGCAATTAACCAAATCTCAATATCCAATGTGAAGTGTCTATTCAACTGGACCTTGGTAAGATAGTGAGGTCTTTGATGTTTTTAACCTAACATTAATTGATTTCCTTTCTCTCCCCATCTCAGTGGTAGCCAAAAGTCAACAGTATTGCAGAAAACAGCTCTAGTAAAAGCACCATCACCACTGGTGACCAAAATGGTCACTGAAAATGGACAACTAGGGAACCCCAAGGCTCTATCCCTCCCCAAAATTAAGCTAAGCTGGCAGAATCAACTTCTGAAAACCTCTGGAATACAGTAAAAAAAACTATCAGGGGAAGGCTTGATGAAGAAAGCAGCAGCTCCTCCGAGGTAAGGAAGTACTGTGGCATTTTAAACAACCTGGTTCTGATTCCCATACCCCAGAGAAGCAGCAGTTACGAGAACAGCAGCACACTCTCCTGATGCAAATTGCTGGAAAGCAATACAGTCATTTTGGTCAAAAAATTGTGGCCGTTGAGTCTTAACCTGAAAACTCCCACTAAGGATCGTCCCTGTCCTGCCCAACTCTGAGCATTCCTGCAGCTAAGACAGGTTCCTAGGTGACTTCTGCTGAAAACATTTAAAGGCGCAGGTATTGGCTGCAACAGCTGGTGAATGAAACAACAATTGGGACAAGCAATAAACAGACCAAGAAGACAGGGAAAGAAGAGACTGGGAGAAGAGACAGCTATGAGCATGAGAGCTCAGGTATCATGATAAACCTTTAGAGTTAATACGGGAATTTGGCAAGGTTAACGACTATAAATAAGATCAATATGCAGAAGTCAGTCATATACATAACAAATAAAAGTGAAATTTAAAAATAAAAAATTTTTAAAAATGAAATTCAAAAACTGTATCATTTATGATAATATTTTTAAAAAATTACTAATTATCTAAGAGTAAATTTAATAAAAGATATACAAGATCTCTTAAAAGTGAAAAAATTATTGAGAAAAACTAAAGACCAAAACGTGGGAGGGTATTCTTCCATACTCATGGATTGGAAAATTCCATAACATTGTGGACAAGGAATGTTGCCTACTGTTTCAATAAACAAGGCATGCTGCCACCATCAAGCCATCAGTCACCACAGCCCCTCCTCCCAACACGGCATAGCCTGATTCAGAATGAAGAAAAACAGGATACTGGTCCGAGGTTCAGTTCAGCTCCGTTCAGACGCTTAATCGTGTCTGACTCTTTGTGACCCCATGGACTGCAGCATGCCAGCCCTCCCTGTCCATCACCAACCCCCCCGAGTTTACCCAAACTCATGTCCGTTTGGGTCAGTGATGCCATCCAACCATCTCATCCTCTGTCGTCCCCTCCTCCTCCTGACTTCAGTCTTTCCCAGCATCAGGGTCTTTTCAAATGAGTCAGCTCTTCGCATCAGGTTGCCAAAGGATTGGAGTTTCAGCTTCAACATCAGTCCTTCCAATGAATATTCAGGACTGATTTCCTTTAGGATGGACTGGTTGGATCTCCTTGCAGTTCAAGGGACTCTCAAGAGTCTTCTCCAACACCACAGTTCAAAAGCATCAATTCTTTGGCGCTCAGCTTTCTTTATAGTCCAACTCTCACATCCATACATGACTACTGGAAAAACCATAGCCTTGACTAGATGGTCCTAGGTAAGTAGCTGTATATCTAAGGAATAATTTTAATGAGCCCAGACTCTTAAATAAATTTCTCATATGAAGAAAAGCACTAAAGTCACTAATTTGTGAAGTCTTCTTTTTGTGATCAGCAGTACTCTTTTGCTATTTGACCACACAGTTTTCTCAGGATACACAGGAGTATATCCTGGCTTCCCCCTTACCACTACAGAACAATTCCATAGGGCTTCCCTGGTAGCTCAGTGGTAAAGTATCTGTCTGGCAAAGCAGGAGACAGGGGTTCGATCCCGGATCCAGGAAGATCCTATGTGCTGTGAAGTAGCTAAGCCCGTACACCACAACTACTGAGCCTGTGCTCTAGAGCCTGGGAGCTGTAGCTACCGAGCCCACATGCCCTAGAGCCCGTGCTTCACGTGAGAAGCCGCCGCAGTGAGAAGCCTGCTCTCTGCAACTCGCGAGCAGCCCCCGTTCTCCACAACTAAGGAAAGGACGGTGCAGCAATGAAGACCCAGCCCAGTGAGAAAGAAATAAAATTAATAAACAAAATTTTTAAACAACAGTTCCTCAGAGCCATCTGAGAGGCTGTTCCCCATGCTACGGTTCCCACTAAGGTCCCCAAATAAAACATAACTCACAATTTTTAGATTGCAGACTTTTCTCCAGCCAACAAAACTGTACATACATCAAGTGACCTATACAGTTACCCAGTTTATGATAAAGGGAATATTACAGTACAATAGAAAAAGGATGGTCTTTTCAATAAGTTACGCTGGATCAACTGGATAATCATATGGGGAAAAAAATGTTAATCCCTTCCTCATTCTTTGCACAGTAATAATCACTAAACAGATTACAGATCAAAGTTTGAAAGATAAATATGACAACTCTGAGAACAAACCTTAAATGAATATATTCACGACAATAGGTTAAAGACGTTTCACATAAGATTTAAAATGCAGTAACCATAAAAGCAAAAAAGAAAAGAAAAAAGTCAGACTACACTAAAATTAGTATCTGTTCATCAAAACAAGCTTGTTGAACTTGTTCAGGTGCTAAGTCACATCCAACTCCTTGCAACCTCATGGACTGCAGCACGCCAGGCTTCCCTGTCCTTTACCATCTCCCCAAGTTTGCTCAAACTCATGTCCATGGAGTTGCTGAGGCCACCCAACCATCTCATCCTCTGCTGCCCTCTTCTCCTCATGCCCTCAATCTTTCCCAGCACCACGGTCTTTTCCAATCAGTCAGCTCTTCACATCAGGTGGCCAAAGTATTGGAGCTTCAACTTCAGCATCAGTCCTTCTAATGAATATTCACGGTTGATTTCCTTTAGGATTGACTGGTTGGATCTCCTTGCAGTCCAAGGGACTCTCCACAGTCTTCTCCAACACCACAGTTTGAAAGCATCAATTCTTTGGTACTCAACCTTCTTTATGGTCCACCTCTCACATCCATACATAAACACTGGAAAAACCGTAGCTTTGACTATATGGACCTTTGTTGGCAAAGTAATGTCTCTGCTTTTACATATGCTGTCTAGGTTTATCATAACTTTCCTTCCAAGGTGTGTCTTTTAATTTCATGGCTGCAATCACTGTAGTGATTCTGGAGCACAAGGAAAGAAAATCTGTCACTGCTTCTGCCACTTTTTCCCTTTCGATTCGCCATGAAGTACTGATGCTTTCGAAATGTGGTGCTGAAGAAGACACTAGAGAGTCCCTTAGGCAGCAAGGAGATCAAACCAGCCAATCCTAAAAGAAATCAACCCTGAATATTCATTGTTAAGGACTGATGCTGAAGCTGAAGTTCCCATACTTTGGCCACCTAATGCGAAGAGCCGACTCACTGGCAAAGACCCTGGGGCTGGGAAAGATTGAGGGCGTGGGGAGAAGAGGGAGGCAGAGGATGAGATGGTTAGATAGCATCATGGACTCAACGGACATGAATCTGAACAAACTGCAGGAGATATGAAGGACAGGGAAGTCTGGAGTGCTGTAGTCCATAGGGTTGCGAGGAGTCAGACATGACTTAGAGGTTGAACAACAAAAACAACATTATTAAGCTCTGTTTCTAACGAAAATTTAATGAATATTAAGACTATCATTGTTAGTCAAGTGGTTCACTTTTTTTTTTGGATGGTAACACAGGTTAGTGTAAAAGAAAATTATTATGTAGAAAATAATCACTAATAAAAAATAACAGAAATGAAAATACAGAAATTAATTTAAATCACCCTACAACCCAGTAGTGATAATTACAGATAACATTTTTTATATAGCTTTTCATGTTTTTCTATAGTGTATCTATGTATATGTGCACATATATGTGTGTATAGAGGTATACTTTGAACAATGTAATAATTCTCTACAAACTGTTCTGAATATTGGTTTTTTCACTTATCATCTGTAATGGGTTGAACTGTGCCCCCCTCAAAAAAAAGGCCCTGCAGTTCTAACCCCCCAGTGCCTGTGAATGTGACCTGATCTGGGAATAGGTTCTTTGCAGATAATTTAAGATGTGCACATTAAAGCCTTAACACAATATGACTATGTCCTTATAAAAAGGGGAAATCTGGACACTGAAACACACATACACACAAACACACAACATAAACACACACAGGGAGACCTCATTATAAACAAGAAGGCAGAGACTGAGGTGATAAATGTACGAAATGGTCAGCAAACCACCAGCAACTAGGAGTGAGGCATGAAACAGGCCTTCCCTCGAGCCTCTCAGAAGGAACCAGCTCTGCTGCACCGGGGTCCTGGGCCAGCAGACAGCCTCCAGACTGCAAGGCAACCAATGCCCGTCGTTTAAGCCACCAAGTCTGCGGTGCTTCGTTACACTAGCCCTAGCAAACTAACATATCACCTTAAAGCCATCTCCCCATGTCAGTAAATAAATGTCTTTGCCATCTTTTTTAACGTTTTCATTCTCATCCATTGCAAGGATTTATGATTCCCATAATCCTCTACTACTGGACAGTTAAGTGTTTTCCAATTTCTGTCTCAATAAACAATGCTTCGATAGTCTTTGCCATTTGGCTTCTTTTGACATGAAGTTTCTGAGTTAAGAAGTAGTTTTTTTAGCTTTTACCACACTGCACTGGAGAAAGCATGTATCACCTTATACTCTTATCAGCAAAATGCCCATTTCCCAAACCTTGGACAGTACTAAGTGCTGTCATTTTATAAAATCTCTGTCGGTCTAAGAGGTAAAAAAATTCCAACATTGCTTTAATTGGTTTATTTCATGCTAATTATTGTTAGGCTCTGGATAAGTTTCAAATTTAATGGCCCTCTACATGTTTTCCATAAAGTACTGCATGTTCACTTTTTTAGCCATGTTTCTGTTGGGGCTTATATCTTTTTCTTAATAAAGAGCTTTGTGCCTAGCTGGTTTTTAAATGAAGTCCAGGATATATCTTTCTTCAGTTCTAAGTGATGAGAACTCAACAGTTTTCTGGTGACCTTTCTTCTGTGAAATATTACACACTAAAAAAAGAAAAAACCTGAAAACGGTACTCCCAAACACCAAATCTGGGATCCAAATGGTATCCTAAAAACCTATTAGGACAACATGCGATTTATCAGAGAATTTAATTGTGAATATCTCCCCACAGTACCAGATCATTGCCGATTATGTAAAGAACAGATTAAATGCTTTCAATCTATGCTGGTAACGTCTTTTTTTTACCCTCTTTTAAGCCATGGCCATAAAAATTTTATCATCAACACTATCATTTGTATCACAGAACTGTATTATGATCTGCTCATCCATTTGTTTTGCACAGTACTCTACAATACAATGCAAATATTAGATATGATTCGGGTAGGTTTTTTTTTTTTCCCATTTATTTTTATTAGTTGAAGGCTAATTACTTTACAACATTGTAGTGGTTTTTGTCATACATTGACATGAATCAGCCATGGATTTACATGTATTCCCCATCCCGATCCCCCCTCCCACCTCCCTCTCTACCCGATTCCTCTGGGTCTTCCCAGTGCACCAGGCCCGAGCACTTGTCTCATGCTTCCAGCCTGGGCTGGTGACCTGTTTCACCCTAAATAATATACATGTTTCGATGCTGTTCTCTCGAAACATCCCACCCTTGCCTTCTCCCACAGAGTTCAAAAGTCTGTTCTGTACTTCTGTGTCTCTTTTTCTGTTTTGCATATAGGGTTATCGTTACCATCTTTCTAAATTCCATATATATGCGTTAGTATACTGTAATGTTCTTTATCTTTCTGGCTTACTTCACTCTGTATAATGGGCTCCAGTTTCATCCATCTCATTAGAACTGATTCAAATGAATTCTTTTTAATGGCTGAGTAATATTCCATGGTGTATATGTACCACAGCTTCCTTATCCATTCATCTGCTGATGGGCATCTAGGTTGCTTCCATGTCCTGGCTATTATAAACAGTGCTGCAATGAACATTGGGGTGCACGTGTCTCTTTCAGATCTGGTTTCCTCAGTGTGTATGCCCAGAAGTGGGATTGCTGGGTCATATGGCAGTTCTAATTCCAGTTTTTTAAGAAATCTCCACACTGTTCTCCATAGTGGCTGTACTAGTTTGCATTCCCACCAACAGTGTAAGAGGGTTCCCTTTTCTTGTCAGGTAGGTTTTTACTCTAGATACAAAGCTAGTGCATCTGCTAGAAGCTTATGTGCATCACATTTAGTTTATGAATCTTGGTTATGTACATTAGATGGGAATGCTAACAATCTGTTGAGCTTCATCTGACAGCGTTAAATCAAAGAGTTCAATAATTTTGGCTATTAACATATGACTACTGAACTGTCAACTAAGAGGATTCTGGAAAACTGTCATAAATTCTAAGATCCAGAAATATTTGTTAAATCATAGTTTAATTCAAAAGTCATAGGAGCACATGGGGTTGAAGCACTGAAGACAGAAATTACACTCACAGAATTGGAGTGCAGGTTCACACACAGTCTTGGAGCAGAGACAGTCAGGGCAGAAAGGAGCCAGGACTTACAGGATGAGGTTTGGGTTAGAGAAGAGTCAGAACACAGAACTCAGATCTGGATCAAAAAAAAAAGGAAAAGGTTTGTTGTGTCAGTATGAAATTAACTTACTTTGGAGTGACAACTCTGGTAAACACCCCTGTTCTACAGAAAACCATTAGTAGGGAGGAGGAGGATGCTCAGACTATGTCCTCTTCAATCATGTCCTTGCTGATTAAATATTAATTGGTATTTCTGACTAATGAATAAGCTAAGTAACTGGCTTGTGCTAAGGGGTTGACAATATAAGCCTGAAACACATTTCTCATGTATGGACACAGTCTATGCACCAAAGCTTGAAAATATGATGGTAAGAAATGTCTAAATTGGGAAATAATTTCCACTTTGATTTGCCTTTGATTGGACAGGAGAAGAAAAAAAACACCATACAGATAAACAATAAAAAAGACAACATTTGGGAAATAAAGCCTATGATAAAAGATTAAAGAAGTTTGAACTACTTAGTTTGAAGCAGAGAAGAAAGACTAATTAAAGCTTTTAACAATCAAAGGCACTGAAAAGCATAATCACTGGAAGCAAAGCAAAGAAAAAATGGGTAAAATTTCCTGGAGATATACAATTAAATACCAAGATTCTTATGGACAAATGTAAGGTATTTAAACAGAATAGAAAGAAAGATTCTGATGCACAAATGCTTAGACAGAGGTAACATAACTGCTTTCAGGAGGACAATCGGGTGTGACAGGACCAGCTATGACAACCCAAGCAGGCAGTCTGAGAAATCCAGAGAACATAATAATACAGAAAAGTACTGACAACGATGAGAAGGTAGACATTTGATGTACAAATCTCCTGATGGTCCTGTGAATAGTGGCTATCAGTGAGAAAAGGGAACTGGAAAGGAGAAAGACTAATCAGCAGCTATGAGTAAAAGCCTTGTTCAGTTTCTTTTTGGAAGCAAAACTGTGCAGAGAGGAGCCAACATATTAATTAATGCTTCCGGTAAACTCACTTGGAAGCCAGTGAGTTTGACATTGGGGCCAGACTCAAGCCAGTCTCAAATCTTGAATGTAAAGTGTAAGTTCCAAACAGAACTGGAGAATAAGGGAAAAAATGGCATTAAGCATTTATCAAATATAATTTTGAAAAAGTAGATACTGTAGGATGAATCAAAACAGTATCCTCTTAAGAATTATCAACTATTCTACAACTCAAAAAAGTCACAGAAGTGCTTAGAATGTGCAGTTTGAACATTTTTAAAAGGAATGAACATCGTTAAGGTCAAAGAAAACTGACCAAGTAGCTACTACATGCTACATCCTGTTAAGTCCTTGAAAAAACATGTCCTCATTGTATGATGTCTGGAATCTGCTTAAATACAATCCAGAAAGAAAACAGGGGAGTTAGGTAGGGGAAAGATAAAATCAGACTGCATCGAATTTGATAACTGTTAAAAAGTTTAGTGATGAGAATACGGATGTGTGTTACAGTATTCTATTTTTATTTAAATTTTCCATGATTTTTTAAATTATTTACTCTATGTAATGTGAGAGACAGTGGGATGTTATTTGTGTACTTTTGAGTGTATGTGGGTTTACTCTATAGCGAACAGAAGGGACTCCCATGTAACCTTCCAAATGGGACAGATGTAGGTCTATCAACTATAAAAACCCTGCACGAAAGAATAACCCATTCGATAACCTGGAAACACTGACAAGGAGATACAGTCTCAGAGGAGCAGTAAAAACACAAGGAGTTGGGGGAGCAGGAGACAAATGGCAGGAAAACCTCAAGCAGAGGAAGGAAAGGTATTTTTTTGAGTACTGACTGTGTTGTAAGACTTGATGTTAGGAATTTTACATCACGATCTCACATAATCCTCACAGCAAATTTGTAATGTGGATGCTATTAATATTGTCCTCAATTTAAGATAAGGCAATAGGACTTTCTTGGTGGTCCAGTGGTTAAAGACTCTGCACTTCTAATACAGGGGGCATGGGTTCAATCCCTGGTCAAGGAATTAAGATCCCACATACTGAACAGCACAGGCAATAAAAACTCACAAAGGTCAATCATGCAGATACTAAATGACAGAAATGAAATTGAAAGCCTTTTCTCTCCAAACTTCGTGTCTCTGCTCTATACCATATTGCTATTTCCCAAGAAGCTACATTAAACATACAACAAAATAAATAACTTTGAGATGCACTGAGTCTGCACACCACAACTAAAGATTCTACGTGCTGCTGGTTTTGAGTTGGGTCCGAATAAAAAGAACAAATCCATTGATACAAATCTACTGCTCTAACAATTTCTTCAGGTTCTCCTATTATACAGAATGAAGTAAGTCAGAAAGGGAAAGATAAGTATCGTAGTCTAACACATATGTACGGAATCTAGAAAAATGGTACTGAAGAATTTACTTACAGGGCAGCAATGGAGAAACAGACATAGAGAACAGACCTATGGACATGGGGAGAGGGGAGGAGAGGGTGAGATGTGTGGAGTAACATGGAAACTCACATGACCATATGTAAAATAGATAGTCAACGGGAATTTGCTGTGTGGCTCCAGAAACTTAAACAGGGGCTCTGTATCAACCTAGAAAGGTGGGATGGGGAGGGCGGTGGGAGGGAGGTTCAAAAGAGAGAGGATATATGTACACCTATGGCTGATTCCTGTTGAGGTTTGACAGAAAACAACACAATTCTGTAAAGCAATTATCCTTCAATTAAAAAATAAATTATTAAAAAAAAGTAAAGAAACATAAGGTTTTAATTAAAAAAAAAACTTTCTTCAGTTTCCCTTCACTCCCATCATTCCAACTTACACAGGAAGTCTAGGTGATAAAATTGTTTTGTTTTGTTTCTGTTTTAGAATTTCAGAATAAAACTCAGCTGAGAGAGAAGGTAAGAATAGCAGACAAAGACACACTAATAGCCAAAATATACAGATGGTCTCCAACCTACAATTTTTCAACTTTCAATAGGGCAGAAAAGCAACAGACATTCAAAAGAAACCATACTCTGAATTTTTTTTATTTTGATCTTCTCCTGGGTGAGTGACAGGAGGGGCGATACTCTCCTAATGCTGGGTGCAACAGCCACCGTTTAGTCAGCCACGCTCGTGATCAGGAGAGTGAACAGCCCTTAAGCATACAAACATTCTGTCCCCAGACAACCATCTGGTTTTCACTTTCTGTACAGTATTCAATAAACTACAAGAGCTATTCAACTCTATTATAAAACAAGGCTTAGTTTTAGATGATTTTGCCCAATTGCAGGCTAGCCTAAGTGTTCTGAGTGCATACAAAGCAGGCTAGACTACTAAGTTATGATGTCCAGCAGGTTAAGTGTATTTAAATGCATTTTCAACTTATGATATTTTTTTAGTTCACGATGGGTTTATCAGGACATAACCCCACTGTAAATCAAGGAAGATCCATATACTACTATCTGTAAAACAGAAATGCAGGTCAAACTAGTTTACCTTTAGCAGGAGAGCAAAATTACTCCGCAGACAATTAGTCACACCATTTTCATACAATTTTTTCCTCATGTGGTTTTCACTCACGTTCCCACTATCCGACTGATACCTTAATAATGACTTCAGCATGGTTTCAAAAGGGTCCACTGAAACAGACATGATTAAACATTTCTAAGTCAAAGTCATCACTCAAAAAAAAAAAAAAAACCTCCGGCAAAAGAAGAGATCAGAAAGGTATAGGACTATAGCAGAGAGGCCAGGAACTTTTTTTTTCATAACTCCTTTGTCTTTTCTAAATGTGAACAGTTCAAGAGACAATAAAAATTGCCAACAAAATAATAACCAGTAAATTGGGAATTCCACTGTAAATCATTAATACTCAAATAAATTTTCTACTGCATGATAGCATGTATCTCTGTAAAAAAACTCACTCCACCAATTTTAAGACAAAATTGATGTTGTATGTGTAACTGTCTAGTATTAGTTAAAACTACTTAATTGAGTCCAAAACCTTTTCTTTTCTCCTTCACTCACTTTTATGTGTTTCTTTAATGACTATATAGTTTTCACACACACACAAATATACTGTTATTTTAAACAATTAAAACAACACAGTAAGATACTAAGAAAATAAATTCATCTAAGTCTCACCACACAAGAGATACTATTAAATATTTGGGTTTTTTGTTTTGTTTTAACAGCTGTTAACATTTTTTTTTTACCAGCAAAAGACAAAAAAATCTGTCAGATTTCGCAAAGAACTACAGTCCCTTCTTTCAGAGTACAACTCTCAGTTCACTCTCCTAATCATTCAAATACCATTTACAAGCTCCCAACTCACCATCACTGGACCATAAATTCCACAGGAGCAGAGGCCACATCTGGTTTTACCCATCTTTGTATTTCCTGACAGAGACAGCCTTCCACGTTGTGGAAATTTAGTGATTAAGAGCACAGACTCAGCCCAGACAGCCTCGCTTCATGTCCCAAGCAAGAGTACTGGAGTGGGTTGCCATTTCCTACTCCAGGGAATCTTCCTCATCCAGGGATCAAACCCACATCTCCTGAATTAGCAGGTGGATTCTTTCCACTGAGCCACCTGGGAAGCCCAAATGCTCTTACACCTTTCCTCTTTCAGATGTACCCTTGAACTATTTTTTCAGGTTCAAAAAAAAAAAAAAATCCTGTTGGCATTTGCACTGGGATTTTTTTCATATATATCTATAAATTGAAGGAAGAAAATGATCATTTAAAAATACTGTGTCTTAAGTGAAGTGAGGTGATTAATATAAAGACTTCAGCACAATGTCTGACATATAAAGTATTTAATAAGTGTTAGCTATTCCTAAGAGCAGTGTATGGACCTTCATTTATAGACATCTATTCTTAAAAGATAAGGATCACTAATTAGAAAGAAAATCAGGCTTACATGTCTTATTGGGGTTGATATGCTGCTTCAGTACATCAACAGTGCCCAAACTAACCACAAGGCGCCTGCCAAACCAGAAAGAGACCACAGGCCCGTATCTCTCATGCAGGTTAACCAGGAACTCATGCAAACTTCCACTGTTCACAATATCTGGAAGATTACCATCTCTGAAAAAAGAGCAATATTTGACAAAATAATTTAATATGGGAGAATCAGAAAAACAAAAATACTAGTTGATTCTGAATGAACTGTGTCAACAGATTAAAACAAAGATAAACGAAAATCAAATTATTGCAAAATCCAAAACTCTATTATATTTGACTTTTCACTTTCGGTAGCCACATTTAGATAGGAATTTGTCTGGTATTTTGAGAATTTATAACACTTCACATCAACAAAGCTGCACAAGGAACATCTGACTTAGACACTGGAAAATGATCCAATTTTGCAGCACCTCATTTGAGACAGCAATGGATACCACCACTGGCTATTAAATCATAGGCGAATTTAAATCAGTTATGGCAATTTTTTCTTATTCCATCTTAATCCTACCTTTCTATTTCCAATACTCTCTGGCTAGGGGAAGTGAAGGAAATTAAAGGTTTTGATTTATACAGGCTTCCTTTCATTTATTAACAAAGTTTAGGTGGTATGCCCAAACACAAGTTTAAAGAAAACAAAGGGACTAAATAAACTGAGTAATCTAAAGATATGGTTTAGTTTTTATCCAAAAATTAACAGCTGACTTTACCTGATTTAAAAAAAACCAAAAAGCCAACTCACTTTTCTTCTGTTGGAGTAATGCCTGGAATTCCTGCAGCTTGTCTGGAAGCCTTAGAGAAAAAAATTTAATAATTTAGTATAATGAATGATCATATATCCCATAAGTCAGATGTGTTTTGCCAAGATATGTGCAGGACCTTAAATGATGGTTATTCAATTTGGTTGAATTTCAGAGATTATTTCTATATTAAAACACAAAAACTGAAAAGAATTATCCTAATATTCCTCCTCTCTGTCAATTAAACTAAGGTGTCTGAAGAATTTAACATCCATTATATATCAATCAATATATAAAATCAAGTACATTTTTCTTTGCTCTTGAGACTGTAAGTGGTCTCGTCTGGCTCGGCTTTCAAAAAATTTAATGTCATTATTGTAACAGTATCATTCTTAAAATAGTTCTCCTCTTTCAAGTCAAAGAATTTGTCAAAATACAAAGTGATATTCATCTTTTGGGGCTTCCCAGGTCAGCATAGTGGTAAAGAATCCGCCGGGCTTCCCTTGTGGCTCAGCTGGTAAAGAATCCACCTGCAATGCACAAGACCTGGGTTCAATCCCTGGGTTGGAAAGATCCCCTGGAGAAGGGAAAGGTTACCCACTCTAGTGTTTTGGCCTGGAGAATTCCATGGACTGTATAGTCCATGAGGTTGCAAAGAGTCAGACACGACTGAGTGACATTTACTTTCAAGGACTCCACCTGCCAGCGCAGGAGACATGGGAGACTCAGGTTTGATTCCTGAGTTGGGAAGATCCCCTAGAGTAGGAAATAGCAACCCACTCCAGTACTCTTGCCTGGAAGATTCCATGGACAGAGGGGACTGGCAGGCTACGGTCCATGGGGTCACAAAGAGTGGGACATGATTGCACAAGTGAGCACACACACACATTCATCTTTTGTTTTAATGTAGTTGTCATTATCAAGGTTACACAGTCAGAGAGATCACCGGGTATACAAATAAACAACAAAACAATTTATAGCAAATTGTTAAAGTGACAACCTCTGAAGAATGAACTATAAAAAACTTGGGGGGAATTTTAATTTTTTACAATTTTGTACTGGGTTTATGGTTACTGTATTTAGAGGTTAGCGGGTTTTTTTTTTTTTTTTTTACAACAAGCATATCACTTTTAAAATAAGACTTCTCATAATTTTTAAATTAGCTAAATATCTATAGAAAAAATAACCTAAAATATTCAAGTTTAGAATCAATTCTGAATTTTGTCTATGATTTTAACTAGCTATTAATCAGAGTTTGGCATTCTGCCCCCTTTCCCCCCTACTTAACATTATATAAATAAATATTTATTTGAACATTTAAAGTTTAAACTGTCTTCCATTACATATTCAGAATTGCATAATCATGTTCCTACCATAGGCTGTAAAACATCTAGGCTATTTCTTTCATTTTCTCATTGTTACAGGTAGTACCATGAAAATCACTGTACAGCTTTACTTTTTTCCTCCTTTGGATTAAGTATGCCAAGAGGTATACTAAGTTCAACAGTACTAATGAAGGAGTTTTACAGTGTCTACCACATACTACAAGAATACTATCTAGATGGGTTAAATGCAGTTAAACTTGCATTTAACTGATGACAATGAAACCTACAATCTAAGATTTTGTCCTACAGTCTCATCAACAATGTAAACTTGTCAAGTTTAACATATAAAAAGTGGGGGAAAGAATGGAACGAACTCTGTAATTAAACTCAGTGATACTAAAAAAGAAAAAAAAAATACTTGTTATTTTCTAGGTTGAAATTATTAATGACTGAAGTAAGCTTCCTGACTTCTCTTCAAACATGGTAGATTGACAACACTCATCATCAGTGATCCCTTCCTGAAATCCCACAAAATGAAAGTGAAGAAATAAAAAAGGACAAAATAAGGATAAAGAGAATGGGAGAGGAGGCACCAGTGGATGAATAATCGGACCAGTTTTCTTGGAAGTGTTAAGCTGTTGGAGCACTGATGAGTTGACCTTGAGAGGCTGCCTCTGGGGTCTGAGGATTCCCACAGGAGGCAATCAGATTTGTACTTGTAACCAGAAAGGTGGAGTAAGATGCAAGACTTTAACAATAAGAAAAAGTCAGTATACAGATCCATCAGACAGCATTCTTGTGACTGCCATCCTTCTGGAAAGAGACCTTGAGATTCCAGATTCAGAAACAACAGGCTGGTGGGTGGCATCCCTGATAATCTTAAGGGAAAACTGTTTCCAACCTAGAATTTTATACCATGCCAAGCTATCATTCAAGTGTGAAGCTAGAAAAGATAGATTTTCACACAAGCGAGATTTCAAAAAATTTTTCATGCACACTCCCTCAAGAAATTATGGAAAATGAAATAAAAAAAAAGAAATTATGGAAAATGATGCACTGCAGCAAATAAAAGAATTTAAACAGAAAGAGACAGAGAGATTCATGTGGCACCCAGGAAATAGGGTATACAAATAGGCAAAAAGCATCAATTGTGATTTTTTTTTCCCATAAAAATAAATACAAGCAGAGACATTACTTTACCAACAAAGATCTGTCTAGTCAAAGCTATGATTTTTCCAGTAGTCATGTATGGATGTGGGAGTTGGACTATAAAGAAAGCTGAGCACCAAAAAATTGATGCTTTTGAACTGTGGTGTTGGAGAAGACTCTTGAGAGTCCCTTGGACTGCAAGGAGATCCAATCAGTCCATCCTAAAGGAAATCAGTCCTGAATATACATTGGAAGGACTGATGCTGAAGCTGAAACTCCAATCCTTTGGCCACCTGATACAAAGAAGTGACTGACTGGAAAAGACCCTGATGCTGGGAAAGAGTGAAGGCAGGAGAAGGGAAAAACAGAGGATCAGATGGTTGGACGGCATCACTGACGAGATGGACGTGAGTTTGAGCAGGCTCCGGGAGTTGCTGATGGACAGGGAAGCCTGGTGTGCTGCAGTCCACGGGGTCACAGAGTCGCACATGACCAAGTGACTGAACTGATGTCTTCGAATATCTGAACGAGCTCACTGAATAGCATTCTGACAGAGACGCTGAGATACTTGCCCCAAACTACTGACAGGCACAAGTAAAGAACCTCTATGCAAGAACGAAGTACAACCGCTATATTCTGTTAACTGCCCTGATGCCACATAGCTAAAGGAAAACAGCTGAGGAAAAACACAGCCATGCTGCCTAGTCTTATTTTACTTTTATGAATCTCAAGTGAGATGCCTGGAAATCTCATTTCCCTACTCCCTCACTCTCCTGACCTTCTAGACGGCTATTTCTCAGAAAACAAAGACACACTGCAAGTTCCAGATTGGGTAGCTCTAACATTCCAATCAAATTCATTTACCAGCAAGAATATTTAAGGTGTTCTGTCAATATCAGCGATGTGTCTGCATTATTCTGTTGCTTTACAACTTTTCCTACAAAACCACCACCTTGCTTTGTAGATGATTCTTCATCCACTAGCTTCTTTGTTTTCAGAAGCATCTTTTGAGGCTGAAGAAGGTAAGCAGAGAAAAGTCAGAATGAGTTTCAGAGATACAGCACTTGGCTGTATGCTCCTTCCACGACCCCTTTAGCATGTGAGGCCCAAGAGGAACAAGACCCGGTCCGGCCTTTAAGGACTTTAGATTTCAGGAATGAAAGTCGAAAGACAGACGGAAAAGCAGGCGACAAAAGAAACACTGGGGGAGAATCCTTGGGAATGGGTAAAGGCGACGAGCAGGCTGGAGTCTCCTCTCAGCCACACTAGAAAATGGAAGTGGGGTGGGCACAGTTACTGCCCAAAAGCCACCGAAGCACTGCGGACCCGCCCTCATAGCGCCGCGGCGAGGACAGGGAGGCCGGGCCCGCGAAGCAGCCCTCAGGCCCCTGCGGCCGCGCCCGCTCCGCCGAGCCTCCGTCCGGGCAGCTCTCGGCGTCCGAGGGTGGTCGAGCCTCCCGCCCTGCTCTGCCTTCAGCGCCGGCCGCGCGCGCTCGCGAGGCGTCACGTGTTCCGGGCGCGGGACAGAGCGGGAGCGGGAGCTGGCGCCCTCCCCCGGGGCCCGTGCCCTGCGGCCCGCCGCGGGCGGCGCGACGTGGATGCGGGCGGCGGCCGGAGCCCGTGAGGGCCGGGACGGCGGTTACCGGGTAGAGGTAGAGCACCGCTCCCACCAACGCCAGCAGGAAGGTAACAGCGAAGATCGCGAAGTCCAACATGGTGCCTCCGCCCGGGAACCACGTCCCAGTTCCGCGCCCCGCTGCAGCGTCTCAGCCTGGCGGGACCCCAGGGCCAGAGGGGCGGGCCGGGCGCCCGCGGGACTTGCGAGCGAAGAGGTCGCCCGGGCGTGGCCGGGGCCGCTGGGGGCGTGGCCGGGGCGCTGGGGGCGTGGCCGGGGCCGCTGGGGGGCGTGCCGTGGTCTGCCCTGCGGTCGGGCGCCGAGAAACAGGGAGACCCGAGGCGGGGTTCCGGCGGATTCGACTCCGAACACGCCCACGACTCCCGGACCCAGTTGCTGGAGGAAGAGGGACCCCGCCTTCTAGAAAACGTTAGGAGTTATCGTCCTAGCCAAGCGTTTTCCAAGTGGGTTTAAAATACATATAACAAAAATAGCTCAAATTAATCGTTGTTGTTGCACGTCTGGATGTGCTACCACAGTCTAGTGATGTTTGAATCAAATATATGGACACATAATTCACAATATTATGTATTTATTTCATGAAATGTGTCTTCCCTTTATTTCAGCATGATCTCTATATTTTTATGATCAAGATTTTAACATTATTTGTCTTCTGTTGGCAGAAATGCCAAATTATCCTGTTCCCAGTCATTGTGGTCCTTGAAAAGATTTTTTTGATAGATATTTTAAAACAATCTTTTCAGGTTTACTGAGTCATATAATTAATACATGGGATAGTTTTCTTTAATACTTTCAAATTGAAGAAATTTTGCTCTGTTAGCAAAATTCCAGGCAGTAGCAACTGGAATTATCAATAAAAATTTATAGTTAATATTTAGCTTCAGAAATGAACTGACTTTTATTTATGGTGTTCAACTGTAATGGAGTTGTTATATATGGTACCATTGTTATTACAGCAAATATTGTAAAACAGTTTAAATTTATGGTAACAATTCTATCACTTATGATTCTCATCATCTCTTAAAGCAACAACTAAATCTGTAGGGTAGTGTAAAGAAATGGTATCACACTTTACATCATATCTAGACCTATATATATATATATATATAATTTTAAAAGGAATTTAATATGGAAAAGTGTTCCTAAGCTGACAGTTGCAACCACCATGTTTGCCACAATAATTGTCAAGTACTTCCAGTCCATTAATGGAACCCTAAATTTTTTAATTAGGCAAAAATCTATTGTGTTTATTCTGAGAACCAAGATTGCTAATTTATCTATTTTTATCGACTTGCTCAAATACTCCTTCCACTGTTATAGTCTCCTCCAACTTTAAAGCATAACCTACAAACCCTTACAGCACTTACATGCAGTCCCATTTTATTTAAAAGATAAAGAACATGAGATATGAAGTATTTCCCTGGAGCCTGAGCACTGTTAGCTATGAGGGTAGATATTAAAAGTTCATTTGACCACAAAATCCTGATTAACCACTAAATCCTGACTGAACGCCAAATACTGATTTGCCCATGTGGGCATAAAAATTTGACCATTTTTATGGATTTGTGATATGTGGGTTTCTCTCAAGCATGGGACCCAGGGCAGGGGCCTGTCTTGCTCTGTCTTGCTCTATCCATATAAAAGGACATTCAGTGGGTTTCCTAGCCTTCTGACTTCTGGTTAGACTGGCCAATAGGAAATAGTAGCTTAGGATGAAAGGAAAGTCTGGATATTCATTCTCCTGGTTTTCATGCTGTGGATTCACTGTTGAGTGCAGCCTCTGTCATAAGGCCCCCACACAGATACCCTTTCTATGAGCTGGAACTCTTTTCTTGTCACTTCAGGCTTAGGGTTAATGACAGCTCACCACTGTTGCTAGTCTTGGGGCACTGAAACCCTGTGGTTTCCTTAAACCCTTCCCACATCTTCATAAAAGTTCCCATTCTTGAACTCTTTTACCTACCAATTTCAGCATGCCATCTGTTTCCTGCTGGGACTCTGATCCCCATGGTAATTATCATCATCAAACTTGCCTATTTGGTGGGTGCAAAATTTTTTTCTCAATTCTAATGAATAAGGGTGACCAGATACAGTTTGCCTTTACCTGGGAGAGACCCTATTACACCTTCAGTGTAATACTCCAGGGCATTGTCATTTCTCCTCTGTGATGTGAGCACATATACCTCTAACTTGTTTGTAATGGTATTCCACACAATATCATGTCTATTACTCTGATGACATACTATTGAGACCTGGTGAGCATAAAGTAGAAATTCCCTAGATGCCTTAAAAAAAATACATGCCAGGAAGTCAAAGAGAAATCTCAAAAAATCATTTAGGAGTCTGACATAGTGATAAAAGTGCCTACAGGTTGAGTGGCATGGGGTACTTGCATATTGTAACAGCAGTCTGAGATGGAGTTTAAAATGCCGGATATTTAGTGGGGATTAATACATGTGAAGGATGAAACCTAGGTTGGGCAGAGAGGAAGTGGAATTATGATGCAGCCCCTGTAACTCCTAAACCAACTTAGTGGGGAGTTTGGGATAATTACAACAATGATTGGGCTTTGCTGGGCCTTTTTTCTATGCACCCACCTTACTCTCTTCCTGAGAAAAAACTTGCAAGTTAGCCTCTGCAGTTTTTCTGAGGGCCACAGTTGATACTTACAATCTTCTTACTCCTCTATCCATGCTAGAGTCTCTACTCACCAAGTCTTGAGGCTTGCTTGGTTAGCCTGGAAGAATGAATGATTCTGAACTGCCTGAGTCCCTAGTGATCATGTACTTCTCAGACTATGGGTTCTCTATCTACAGACACATTTGGGCAAAGAAGTCCAAAGTAGTGCCCAAGGAGATCGCCTGGGTTCTACACTGTTACATATTCCATTATGTAGTGGCAGCTGTTCCTCTCCCTAATTGTCCAGGTCAATTACCCCTCACATCAGTTAGCTGTTCTGATGCTTTATCAGCATGGCAGCTTGTGGGTGATGGATATGATATGACTAGTGATCCTGTTGTCATGGGCTCTCTCCAGCACTTATTTCCTGTAAAGTGGGTCCTATGATCTAAGGTCATGTTATGTGGAATCCACTGCCAATGAATCAAATACTCCACTGTCCTTAAGATAGAGCTGGCTAAGGCCCTACAGACATAAACAGCAAACCATGTACATGAAATACATGCCTATTCCTATAAGAATGAGCTTCTAGCCCTTCCAGAATGGAAGGGGCCCAAAATACATAACTTGCCAGCATGTGGCCCATTGAGGAATGAGGAGTGCTTGGGCACTAAGCATTTATCTTCATTGTTAGTAATCTGGACATTCATTGGTGGTAATAGCTAGACCAGCCTTGAGAAGTGGAGGGTTCATCCTATTAAGCCCATGGATAGTCTCCATTTCTGCCATTGTGGCCACTTTGTTCATGTACCTCCCCATTGTACCAGCCCTAGAGTGGCCAATGCAGGGGCCACCTGAATTGCTTGTTTGGTCCACTTGATTGCTTAATGCCTCTTTCATGGTAGATGCTCCTGATGAGTGCTAATATTTGACTCAAAGATTTTCATGCTTCTTTCCTAATTCCATATGTCCATCTACACACTTGTATCTGACACCTTCGTGTCCCCAATCTTAAGAATCTTTTTCCATTTATGCCTCTCATCAGCTGGCCAGGCCTTTCATCATGGCCCATGATTCCCATCTGCATTCTCACCTTGGGCCCCTTCTCTTTCCACCCAAAGTAAATGACATGGGGTACCACTAAAGATCTGCTCACCAAGATGGTTTTCCCTTGCCATCGTTTTTCAAGACCACCCATTAAGTAAGGCTTCGACTCACCTGCTATCCATTGTTGTCTTTACTCACATACTGAGCCATCCCCTCTGTAAATGCAGCTTGATCTTTTTTCTCTTCTTATCTACTCATACAAGATGACTTGTAAACCAATGTGTTAGCTGAGGAAGGGGCACTGGTGCAATAGTGGTGGAGACTTTGGAGATCTGGGATCCTTGCTCAGGCAGCTTCCCTCTTCCCTATGGTCCTTAAGACATGGTGGTCTGACAAGACTTAGTGGATGATAGGTAGTGTTGGGAAACTGAGTCTGTTTAGAGCAAGGTATAATCTGCCATTCTGTTCTGGACATGTCTTTTCAAGGACATCTGTACAGCAAACCACCTTAGAAGGCAGAGACAGTCTCCTTCTGGAATAGAAGGCAGGTTTGCTTACTCATCAGTATGTTTCCCTCCAGGGCAAAGGTCAGGAAGGTTTGTTTGCAGCCCATTATTAAAGCTTTCCAAAACAAATTCTTCAGCTGTGACAGAAGACTGTGAAATGCATTCTTTTAGGTTCATCTGTAAGTTGATAGTTACGGGCTTTGCATTTAGGTCTATAATTTGCTAAGTTCAAATAGTTTAGCTAATGTTAAGTTCTAATCAGACTATATAAATTGAGAATTACAAATGAGCTGAAGAAAGTAACATCACTTTTTTATTTGATTCAAACCATTTTCATATACAAAGCTAATTTATTGTTTACAAAATAAATGCATATTCTTAAAAACTGTTAGAATACAAATTTCCAAATGACTAAAAAATGTGCAAATTTTTCAATTATCTTCAATCATGCTATACAGAAACAAACTAGCTCATATACACACACTGAAAAATTTTAAAACATTCAATGTAACAAAACAAAACATACATCTTATATATTTAATTTTAAAAGGATGAGAAAGGGAAGAATGTATTGCACCAAATTAACAGTAACTTCATTATAATAATACTAATAAAAATTATTTACACATCTTTATTAAGTCTAAAACTATCTCAACTTTAAAACCTTTTTTTTTGGCATACAAGTATTCATTGAGTCACAGTTTGCACAGTCAATAATTAGATATAAATAAGGCTTAATATTCTCTTTTTAATGGTCAATTCCAGTAGAACAAATGAGAAGGAACACTTTATGATAAATACTTAAATTTTTGAATTCCTTAAATATTTAAGTAGCAGCACAATTTGCAAGTACTCTTTTAAACAAGTAATTCCGAATTTTTAGCTATCCTCCTCTGAATTGACTATGTGCATATATATGTGTGTATATTATATATATGTATACACACACACACACATTCAAATCACTGTCACCTATATGATAACACTGAAATACTCCTATTTAATCTGGATCCCAGAAAGATTGACGTAAGAGGCCAAATCACATGTGTTCAATATTTTTCAATCTTAGTGTAATTCACTTTTTATAGCACTGAACCTGACAGAAAATGACTGGTTAGATGATTATTTTTTGCTAATATTTTTGCTCCAAGTCTATATAAAAGCAAACAGTTGGGGGAAGGAAAGCAATACCCATTAGGAATTTCCGAAGAGAACAGACCAGCCATATGGTTTTCTGTAAAGCTAACTGTAAAACAGAAGCCACAAAAACTTTTTGGTGATGGTATTTAAGAATTGGAGAGACCAGTAAAAAGTACAATAGGAAAAAAAATAAAAAGTATAAAAGATCTTTAACAGTAAGATGTACTGAAATATGCCATAATTTTGGAAGAAATGTAGAAACTATTGTAGTTAAATATTTTGAAAATTATTCATGAAAAAGTTAAAATCCCAAAGAAATAAAATTATTACATTTAATACCTATATAAGAAACTAAGGGGCTGACATTTTTTCAATTAAGTCTGACAACTGACATCGCCTTACCAGAACTACTCTCTAAATTGTTTATTGATTAATATAATTTTAGCATTCTAAAGAGAAAAATATGTTTATCATAGATAAGCTTTTTTCCTCCAAAATGCAAGAGGAATATTTGTTGAATCTGTAGATTGAGTCCAGTAAATCTTAAAACACATTGCTTAGATATTGTGGGAAAATGTTTCCAAGATAAGGAACAACAAAAATAGCATTTGAATATTAACTATTTACTTGGAATACTGGCTACCAGAAAGCCTCTAATTTTATACACATTAAGTACAATATATTACAAAAATAAATTTTAAAAGGTCCATTGGAATAAGACTTTTTAAAAAGTTTATATTTTAATCAGTAAAATATAATTTTATTTTTCAATCCCACCTAAATCCTAACTTGTTTTCTTTCTCAAATTACAATGCTGTACTGTAATAGTATTATAAATAGCTAATCAGTTTATACACTCAAAAATAGTTATAAATTTTAAATAATGAGACAGCCATTTTAAGTGAAAACACACACACACAGATACTGAAAAGTCCACTAGCAGTCAACTTTGAAAAATGAACGGGAATTTTTTAAAAAAAAGAATGGGTAACCTTTTCAATGACAATACTGTGGTATTATCATTATTATGGTAATATTTGCAAAATAAGTTTCCAAGGAAACATTAAAATTAAATCAAGGAAAACAAATGTTGACCAAGTGACTTTCTACTTGTTCTTTTCCTTTGAATTTTCAATTCATAAGATTAAAGGCATTAAGACAAAAGTAAATACAACTTTATCTCTGCTTTTTTCACTAAAGCCATTAGCTTTATAGGTCTAAATCCTACAGTGTTTTTAGAAATCACCCACATGTGACAAATGTCAGTGAGATAATCTAAGAAGATGTATCTGATGAATTACTACAATGTATCAGAAAAGCAGTTTCTTATACTGATGAAAATCATAATTTTTGTAATCTAAGATGGCCCTATGTTTTATTTTTTTTTAAGATGGTCCTATGTTTTTAATGCAGAAAATTAATTATTCTCAATACAGGCTTAAATATCTTAAATGTTAATGCTCTATTTTTTCTTAATACTAGGACATCTCATATGAAAAATTAAGGAGTACTTCCATACAGAGGCTACACCTACAAAAGTCTTCAGAAGTGCTTAGGGAATTTAAGTCAATGCTTTTAATTAGGAAAACTATTGATTACTAGCTTCATAGCTTTAAGAGATCTAAGTCAATGTTTTAAATCTAGCATTTTGTTACTCATGATTTTATTAACACCTAAAAATATTACCTAATTCAGATATGCAAAATATTCACTGATTAGTCACTAGGAACTAACACAAGCAAACACTTTTCTGAAGACAGATATTAGTTACAATTTCTAAATATGACAGGTTTGAAGAGGTTTATGATAAGAATAATGCAAACTGAAAAGGAAATTTAGTTGTTACTGTGGCATGCAAGACAAAGATAAGAAAGCCATTCCAAGCAAATTTTAGAAAAAAATGTCTTCAAGGATAATGATCACACCTACTTTCAAATAAGCCTGTGAATACCAGATCTGATTTATAAAAAATGAATGGATATAATTTCTATAGCAGAAAATATTTTGATTTCATAACCCTGAGACATAGTTTTTCTATACCAAGAATATCAAGAGGTTCAAAATATCCAGAGTAGTGCCTAAACTTCTGTATATTTATAAAACTTCACAGAGAAGTCTACCTGTAATCTCAGTTAAGAAACAATGGACTTGAAAAATGCTAGATTCAAATTAAATAAATAAGGCTGTGGCCCACATTTTAATAATATTGACATGATGACTGATCTCTCATATGGGAAAACTCTCTAGGACAGTGTTCTGGATGATCAAGTTTAAAAGCAAATCAAATGTATGCATGATAAATAAATAAAGCTAAAAGAATATTAAGAACAGTATTTGCTTAGACTGATAAAAACGTTGAAGACTAGTCACAAGGACAGAGTTGATCAGAGAAACGGGAGTTAGGACAAGCTATGAGTCTGCCTGATAACAACAGATTAGATTTAGGAAAAAAAAAAAAATGTATTTCATTTCTTAAATCAGTCAAAAACTATATCCTAAAGATAGGTTTAAGAATTTATTTATGGATGACATATTTAATGATGTATTTGAAGAGACCAACCTTCATATATATACACCCGCACATGATATTCCATGTTACATGATAATATTTAATATTTATATAATATTTATATTTTAAATAGGCCATGTACTTGCATTTTCATTGGAAAGGTGATAAAGACAATGCTATTCACTTTATAAATATAAATATATAAAAGGAGCGTTAGCTATTTAAATTCAATTAAGAGATTTCCATTAGTGATTCCTTTAATAATAACAATATAAAATATACTTAAAGGCAAAGGCCATGTCATGGTGTCATCATTAAATAAAAATAGGGTATTCAAGTTAATTTCCTCTATCTACTTCTATGTAAGCAAAATACAAAAAATATTTGATTAAGATTCAACTTTCAAATCTAAATTCTAATTAATTATGAGGGCACGTTTACTCCTTCAGAAGCATAAAAGTGATTTTCAATACTAGTTCTTAAAGGATAATTTTTATACACCTTAACACAGAGAAAAAAGGAAGCCTCACTTGTTCTTTGTTAATGACAAATGAATACTTGACATTTTCTCTTCTACAAAAGGATGTGACCTGAAAAAGCACTGTGACTAAAGGAAATTAATAGAAATTGATTCATAAATGACATGAGCTTCACAGGCTTATAAGACTTTAAAACAACTGGTCAAGCTCATTCATGCCCTGCTCTATTTTTCCCTTCTCTCCTCCAACTTTATCTAAGTGATGACAGAATACTGTTTGGGAAGAGTTGAAAAAAATCTTACAAAGCTTTTTTTTTTCTCTAAGTGAGTAGTACCTGTATTATATATTTTAATACTTGACCTCACTTTCTAAAAATAAAATCATTATCTTACTATAAATCACTCCACATCATCAGGATGCAGAGATTTTATTTGTGTCAAGAAACAAAAGCAGAAGAAAAGTTTTTCAAAGACAACACATTTCATTTAACAGCTAAGTTGAAATATTATATTCATCATCTAAAATGTCCACCTGTTACTGCACAAATGATACTATTCACCTCTCCCATTATACAATACAGAACTAATTTGTATGGATAACATCTAAATACACCAGAATCCCTCAAAGTGTATCTTTTCAGTGATTTTACCTAGCAATTTTTAATTCAGTGGTCTACACTGTTTAAAAGAGGAATTACTCAGCCAAAAGTGAAAGTCACTCAGTCAAGTCAGACTTGTTGCGACCCCATGGATTGTACGGTCCATGGAATTCTCCAGGCCAGAATACTAGAATAGGTAGCCTTTCCCTTCTCGAGGAGATCTTCCCAACCCAGGGATCGAACCCAGGTCTCCTGCATTGCAGGCAGATTCTTTACCAGCTGAGCCACTAGGGAAGCCCTATTCAGCCAAAGCTACTACTATATTTGCTTATTTAATAAACTTTAAGTTCCATTCTTCTAGACTGTTGCTAGTATTCTCAAAGACTTTTCTCAAAATTTTGAGATTTTGGTTTTCACTTTTTGGAAAATGTAAGGATGAATTTTACTGCTCTGAACACCTACTATTGTTCTAGACAGAAGATCTACTGTGAACAAAGCTTCTTCATGTTTGTGCTATAAAATGAACCCTGCTTGTTCAGTTACTCCATCTAAACAGTAGCAAAGTACCAAAAATTTAGGAATTTCCCCCTAATAATCTAAGTTAAACTTTTCTGTAACTTCCAAAGCCAATAATTTCCAAAATAACTTCCAAAACCAGTATTAAATAACCTTAAAAATAAAGAAGGCATCCTTATACCAAAATCTCTAGATTAAATAGGCAAAAGAAACATTTCCAAAGTTTCGATTTAGAAACATTTTTTTAAAAACTTCAACATTTAAAATACCAAAAATCAATCATTTTGATTCTCTTGACTGCAAACCTACAAAATAGGTTTTGGAGGATAACCTACATTTTATAAGATGAAAAATGAAAATATTGATGAATATTTTATAAGAATGAAAAAACTAATAGAAGAAATTAATCTTAATATATCATAATTATCTCTACTGACTTGTTTTGAGGCATTTTTACCACAAATTACTGAAGTCCTCAAAAAAGGAAACTTTCACATTCACAGATGTTCTACTTTATGCTGCATCAGTTTATTTCGGTGTGATTCACGTAAATATAAGTTTTCTACTGATAAAAGAGGATTTTAAATGACTGGAAAGAATATTCTTCTACAACTTTTTGCTAGCTCTTATACAAGCCGATTGAATGTTATCAAATAGTTTCCCTATTACAGAATCCTTCACTTTTCATATTTTTTTACTCTCTCATAGGATTATAAAGAAAAGGGTATTGACAACTGTGGGCAACAGGCAACAGGAGAGGACTGCAAAGGAAAAATTTTTCAAAGATTCAATTGAGAAGACAACTGGATATAAGGAATTCTAAGGTTTGTGGAATAAAAAAAGAATATTATTACTTTAAAAGGTATCGTTGTAAAAAGTCTTTTTTTTTTCCTCCTCTTTTTTCACAGACCCCATTTAGAAAGCCACTCAACCACCCATTCCTAGGGGAAAAAAAGGCAGCTAACAAACAGAATTTCCTCACAATTTTAAGGGATTCATAAATTCTCTCAAAACCTGTGGAATCTCAGATTAAGGACACTCAAATAGTTGTAAAAGCTTTCTGACCCTACTCAAAACATGACCTTACAAAAGTACAAGGTTTAACAATCTCTTTGAATTCTAAAATAAATCTATCAGTACTTTAAAATCTTGAATAGCAAAGCATAATGTAACATCTAGTGATGTATAATAAAATTAATTGTAATCCTAAATTATACATAACATGAAACAGAAATGTGTATTTTTTTAAATTACTATATCTAAATGACTAAGTTATGCATTTCTTTTCAGTCCATCAATCATGTGAAATAAGTAAAAACATAATTATTTGGGTATCATTTCTAACTCCAAAAATTATTGAGGGAAAACATAGTGTTTAATAAAGAAAAAGCCAAGAAATTTTGTACTCTGCATATATAAATTGAGCTGCAAATGCTATACAGGACCCAAATGTCAAAATCATAATTAGCATTTTTCCTTAACTCTACTACTAGTGAAATATATCTGTAAAATGTATCTCTAATTTCTTTTATTCGTACTCAACCTTTATTATTTAAGGATGATAATATGTTGCAATAAATTCTCATTAGTAATATGCTAAGTAGTAGTGGAATGAGCCAATGTACCAGTTTAAAAATACAAGTATGCAACAGACGCTTTTCAAATATTACCTCTGATCAGAAGTTCCATAAATAAATTGTGGATTTTAAATATGGTGGTCAGTAAATAGAATGATTAACTAAAGAATGTATTAAAAGCCATATCTCTCAACTGTCCCATTATCTCTATCTACTCTTTTATTAGAAGTACAACTTATGCTGTTTAGAGTAAGTGAGATGAATCTAACTTCTTCATTTTTAGAAGTTTATTTTTTAAAAAAAGATCTAATTATCCTTAGGAATAAACCACTAAATCTAATCAAATGTCTTTTCTCAAATTCATCTTAGTGTAGACTAAGAATTAATAAGATAGATTCAATGATGTTAACTAGAAAAATTTTAACTGGATAACAGTAATACCTATGACTAAATTTATACATATGCCATACCAAATTTTGGTAAACCCTGAATGATTTTCAGGGATAACAGACCTGAAGCATTTGAGATAGTTGAGAGATGTGGTTAAAGTGACAAAGTGATAAATCAAATTTCAGTTATCCATGACAGAAGGTAGAAATAACAATCACTTGGAATCTTGAGTATTATATTCAGTTTCTCCAGCTGAGATCTGGCTGAGCCGTTTGCTAGATCCCCACAATTTTCGAGAAAGCTGACCTGAGCGCATCTGTTTAAAGTAATCCAGAGAAATTAAGAATAGATGTTATTAAGTATGAGAAAAAATAAATGAAATTAATAAATAAGACAATGATTTTTTAGAGTATAAAATAAATAGGTTTGGTTAGCAGAATCACTAACATTTTAATGATTCTTAATAATAATTAAAGAAAGGCTTTTCTACACTGTCTTTTAGTTGAGAGAGATCAAATACCAATGTATAAATTTTTAAATTAAATGTGCCAGTTATATAAAAATTACAAGACTCCCTTACATTATATATTTATAAAACTACATTTCACTTCATTAAAATAATCTCAAATTATACTTAATCTCTCTAATAAGACACATAGCTTTGAGGATTTTTCTCCTAATTACAGTACTATTAATGACAGTCATAAGAAGAAAGTAAAATATTTTGATGAAAAGAAAGTAATTTTTAAATAGTTTGATCTAAGAAATTTAAAAATTCTTTATCAATAGAATGATAAAAAGTAATTTGGAAAATAAGAACAGCATAAGCTCTTTTAAAGTGAGAATCACATTTTTCCACCATTAAATTTTTTACCACTTGGCACACTTCTTGGAATATAACAATTATTAATCAAAATTAACTGAATCAGTGGGTTAATGCCCCTCTGAAAGTATAACATTTCTCTATCTAACCATATGATTTGTTGGAATTACTTTCCCAAGAGCAATCTGCTTTTTAATGGTGCTTTATATGCTACCCTTTTTTAATGGTTACTTTTCTAGGGTCCATTCATTAGTGATAAAAGACAGGCCTCAAGCAAAGACATTTTGGCGTGTTTGCTTTGCATTTTCATTTCCAGACGTATTTTCAAAACCATTATTTCTATTCATCTAGTTCCACTTTAACATCTAATTTACAAATATGGATTTTGTACGACAGCATAACGTATAAAACTGATACATGATTTAAAAATAATATTAGCCAACATTTTTTACTTTTAGATAAAAATAGATGTGGAAATAGAACTCTTCATAACTACTGATCTATTTAATTTCTACATAAAATTATATAAAATGTCACATAACATTTTAATTATGCAGAATTCTGAGCATTCAATTATATTATTTACTAAAGTAGATCCATAATTCAGCTAATGGGAGATGAATTTCACAAAGATGTAAAAACAGATAAAAAATACTTTTAATCAAAATCTATACACAATTCAAATTCTATTGTTGTAGACTACATAAACCTTTCGGTGAGGACCAAAACCTTATTTGGTAAATAATACAGAACATTGACTTATTAGGCCTATGAAATGAAGCTATTTAGGTATTTTTTTTCCAATTAATTTTTTTAAAATGTGTGTGCACAAGGGCATTTCATTTTTTAAAACCTCAGTAAAATCATACGCTAACAAATTACCTGAGTTGGAGGATGGGCAAATTTAAAGGCATTTGAGTAAACTACAGAAAGTGAAAATAAACATACTCAAAGAGTAATATCTGAGCAGAGTTCTCAAGTAATCATCACATTAGCAAAGGACAGGAGGGAAATCATTACTTGGGAAGTATATTATTCAAGAAACTCTATTACTGAATGTAAAAATGTGTATAATGTTTTAAATGTAAGTGAAATACTGAAATATAGACATGCTGACATTATTTGGGGAACCATTAGGCCTGCAACTAAATGTTGTTGTAGTCACTTTATTACGACCTCTTTTATTAATATCCTGGAAGAAAGTATCTGGCAAAGAGGTTCATATGATCTATAATGGATTTATTATAACCAATGACAGTATGCTATTCAATAATGTCTTCTCTTGAAATAACCCCCATAGATGTCGTATTTTAGATTTCTCAGAAAAGACCAATGATATCAATAAAAATTTATAATGCTTAAATATGAGTCTATGTAATAAATTTTCTAAAAGAATCACTAGAAAAAAAAAAGAATCACTAGATTACTTGGAGTACAGCCACTAAGTTTTCTTAGGAATAGTCTTAGATTTATGATATCTGAATATTCAGTAACTAATAAGCCACTGGCAAATAAATTTATAGGAACTATAGGAAACTCACTGAGAATTAGCACATTATATGGGGATATTTGTAGTTCCAAGTAAAAACCAGGAAGCCACTTTTACAAAAGTACAACTGATATACAATCATGCTGAATATCTGCTGAAATTAAAATAGTTTGGGCAATCCCCTTGTAGTCCAGTGTCTAGGGCTCAGTGCTTTCACTGCTAGGGATCAAGTGGGATCCCTGTTCAGGGAACTAAGATCCTGCAAGCCACACAGCATGGCCAAATTTACCAAAGAATAATAAAGTAAATTGTTTTGATGCTTAGTGTATATTTCATTTTTTATAAATGCTTTTATATCTATTAAAAATGCAAGTGTGTGGTTTTAAATCTAGATTTGGAAAGACAGAATAAAAGAACTTTCTTACTCATCTAGAGTTATAGATAAAAACTGCTAAATATGTGATTTCAATAATATAATAACTATCACTCTTAACAGCATTGAAATAAGTATACTATCAAGGGTGAAACAGATCACCAGCCCAGGCTGGATGCATGAGACAAGTGCTCGGGCCTGGTGCACTGGGAAGACCCAGAGGGATGGGATGGAGAGGGAGGCGGGAGGGGGGATCGGGATGGGGAACACATGTAAATCCATGGCTGATTCATGTCAATGTATGACAAAAACCACTACAATACTGTAAAGTAATTAGCCTCCAACTAATAAAAATAAATGGAAAAAAAAAACTATCACTCTTGAATACTAGCTTTATTTGCTTTCATTTACTGTACTTGGAAAAATCAAATTTGTTTTTCAGTTTGTTTATCCATAATGGAGACGTCTGATTCAGCTGGATTAAAGAAGAACCAAGGGAATCCCCAAAAGTACGGGAAACTAAATCCGTGATGCTAGGTTTTACCTCAGCTGGCTTGCCAACACCCACTACAATCAATTTGCCATCTTCTAATCCTACAAGAATATGGCTATATTCTTTGGTTACACAAACACAGTGGATAGGCGATCGCATGGCTAATGGGTTGATGCTGAGATTCAAACTAGAAGAGAAATAAAAAACACATAATTACACAGATATACAATGGATTCATAGAACTTTATAACTGGAAGATAACTTAATAGTCATCTAATTATACATTCTAATTTTATAAATGTAGGAACTTAAGTTCAGAAAACCTGAGTGACAAAAGAGCCGACATTTATAGCATTACTCAAAATACTTAATACAGTTTTTCTCTATTTCCAACATCTGTTTGCCCTCTAACCATTTATATGTGCTCTCACGAAATGATTAACAAATGAAAGTTGGATAAACAAAAGGGTAATAGCCCAAAAAGTGTGCTGGTGGGGAATAAGGTCAATAAAATTGGTATATTTGCTTTGTCATAAAGGATGCAATATATATTTTAAAATATAATGTGGTATAAAGATGTAACGTGCCATTATGAAAAATGCTCACAGCTTTTATGATCAGAGAATGAAGAATTTTAGATGTACACACTATGCTCTAGACTAACTTGCTAAAAGAGTCCATTAATTTCTTCTAATTTGGGATTCTCCTAACAATACCCCAAAATCAGGGCTGTAATACAAAATGTTGGAAAGATATTATTGAAATGTAGACTTAATGCTCTACCACATGGGAAAGAATGACAAAAATGAGAAGGAAAATATAAAAATCAAAAGTGATATTGATACAGAAGTGATTTTGATATGAAGGCAGTAAGAGAATACTCTGGATCAGGACACTATTAAGAAGAAAGGGTTTAGGGAGGGGCCAAGATACTATGAGGCATATAAATAAGTCACAGTAAGTTGTTTAAAAGAGAAGAAAAGAAAAGAATGTATTTGGGCATGCAAGGGAAAACAGTGCTTTGTGAATATAAGTTGTTAAACATAAAGAACACCAAACTTAAAAACATATTTACTTTACAAAGATTTTTTCCTTCACTGGGTTAAATAACAAAAGACCTTCACCAATTTTAAACACACATATACATAACATGAACAGATGTTCATGAAAAAGACTTTAGCCTGAAAAAGACTTTGATTACAACTGAAAAAAATATTTTAAACCCAACTTTACAAACAACTCAAACAAAAAATGAGCAGAAGATCTAAACAGACAATCTCTGCAAAGAAGACATAGTGATGGTCAATAAACACATGAAAAGATGCTCAACACTGCTCATCATTAGAGAAATGCAAATCAAAACTATAATGAGGTATTACCTCATACAGTCAGAATGGCCACCACCAAAAAATCTACAGACAATAAATGCTGGAGAGGATGTGGAGAAAAGGGAACCCTCCTGCACTGCTGGTGGGAATGTAAAATGATACAGCCATTATGGAGAACAGTATGGATATTCCTTAAAAAACTAGAAATAAATTCACCATTTGACCCAGCAATCCTACTAATGGGCATATACCCTGAGCAAATCACAATTCTAAAAGAGATGTGTACCCCAGTGTTCACTGCAATACTATTTACAATAGCCAAGACATGGAGGCAACCTAAATAAATGTACATCGGCAGATGAATGGATACAGAAGATATGGTACATATACACGATGGAACATTACTCAGTCATAAAAAAGAATAAATCTGAGTCAGCAATAGTGAGGTGGATGAACCTAGAGTCTGTTATACAGAATGAAGTGAGAAAGAGAAAAACAAATATCATATATTAACGTGTGCTGCTACTGCTAAGTCACTTCAATCGTGTCCAACTCTGTGCGACTCCATCCCTGCGATTCTCCGGGCAAGAACACTGGAGTGTGTGTGTGTGTATATATATATATATATATATATGATATCTAGAAAAACAGTACTGATGAAACTATTTTCAGGGAAAGAATGGAGATGAAGATGTAGAGAATGAACTTGTGGACACAGCAGGGGAAGCAGCGGGTGGGAGAAATTGAGAAAGGAGCAAAGATATATATCTGGTCAAGTGTAAAACAGATGGCCAGTGGGAACTCACTATATCACTGAGGGAGTCAGCACGGCACCCTGATAACCTAGAGGGCTGGGCTGAAGGCAGGGGAGGGAGGCTCAAGTCGAGGGGACCGTATGTATAATTACGACTGATTCACCTTGTACAGCAGGGACCAACACGACACTGTAAAGCAATTTTCCTTCAATTAAAAAAAAACCCAACCCAACTTATTGCCTAAAAATCGAAGCTATAGTTGGATATATTCCCAAATCCATAATGCAGGCTTGGCACTTTGAAAATTGGGTTTTTTTTTTGGCTATTTAAAAAAATTGTTGTAATTGTGGTAAAATGTATACAACATAAAATTTTCTACATGTTTAAAATGTACATATAAGTTTTATCTACTAATCCAGAAATAATTTAGCTTCCCCAATTTTTTTATAGTTACCAAAAAAAAAACATGTTCATAATAAATGATAAAAAGATTAGAAATCTTAGATTACAGATTTTATTCTCTGAAAATACTACTGCCTTTTCCTAAGTGATACTTCAATAATTCTTATTATTTACCTGTGGAGATCTCTTATGGACAGGAATCCTTGTAAGCTGCCTGTGACAATGTGCTCTCCAATTATACATATATCTGATACTTGTTCCTTCAGGACTTGGGACCCTAGATGCTTGCCATTTACAGAAAACAAATGCAATGCATTCTTATCCTGCAAAGATTAAAGAAAACTTAATGATCTTAAATTAAAACTGAGTTTCAGAACTGTTAATTAAAACTATGACTAATAACAGAACGATGACTGGGTTTAAAATTCTGGAAAAAAACATATACTTAAAGAGAAAGTATGTAGACAATATTGCTAAAGTGACTTCAATCAGATTGCTAAGTAAATAAATATTAAACAAGAACTCTCACCCCTCCAAAATAATTTTTAAAAATTCTCGTAATTTTTAAAAAGCTTTATCACTGAAATGAAATAAACATATAAAATTCATGGTTTATTTATACCCTGCCTTGTGCAAAAAGAGTAATTTCCATCTAAGCTTATGAACTGCCACACAATTAGAAATTATTTCTGAAACCCTATAGGCCTATAGTGCTAGTTAGTGTTACTTGCTCAGTTGTGTCCAACTCTTTGGGACCCCATGGACTGTAGCCCAACAGGCTCCTCTGTCCATGGGATTTCCCAGGCAAGAATACTGGAATCGGTTGCCATCTCCTTCTCCAAAGCCTATAAAAAACCCTAAAACAAAATAAAAAATGAGGCTAATATTGTGATAGGGAATGAACAAATTGCATGATGGAAGGAAAATACTCTTTTAAAAATACTGTGCTCTTTCCTTCGGAGAAGGCAATGGCACCCCACTCCAGTACTCTTGCCTGGAAAATCCCATGGACGGAGGAGCCTGGTTGGCTGCAGTCCATGGGGTCGCAAAGAGTTGGACACGACTGAGTGACTTCACTTTCACTTTTCACTTTCATGCATTGGAGAAGGAAACGGCAACCCACTCCAGTGTTCTTGCCTGGAGAATCCCAGGGACAGGGGAGCCTGGTGGGCTGCCGTCTATGGGGTCGCGCAGAGTCGGACATGACTGAAGTGACTTAGTCAGCAGCAGCAGCTCTTTCCTTCTTCAAAATGCCCCATATGTACACAATGTATACAATGTGGAAAGGAGAAGCCAATCTCATTAATGGTCTAGCCGTACTGCATGAAAGTGTTATATACCTTGAGAGTGGTACTTTCTTCAATGCTGGAGTAGATGACAACATGTCCTTCCCAAGACACAGCCAAATTGGGAATGGTCAGGAGCAGAGAACTCTCACAAGGCGGTCGTAAAGTCCGCATGTACTGACCCTTCTGAATGGTATGTATAATCACAGTGCCATCCTACACACAGAAAATATTAGAAAATAAAAACAGAAAAAGAAAAAAACTGAGCAAGAGAAAGAAATATGGGAAAGGACCTGAGAAAATGGTTATTCCATCAAGGAATAATACATGTACTTTAGGAAAAATTCCAATCTTGAAATTTCAAATGGTATTTTATTTCATAAAATGGCCTTCTTTTAACTAATAAGACCTGTGAAATCCACAAATAGAATCCAGTCTCTTTAAATTTTTTCTTGCTGTATTCTTCTGCTTCTGCAAAGTCCTGGACAAACTTAGCATAACATTTCTATGCTTTCACCAGTTCTCCTATATAACATAAATATTGTTTCTGAATTTGCATAAAAAAAATCAGTATTTTTACAGGTACAGTCTTACCCGTGATCCTGACACTGCCATGTCTAGCTCGGTGCTGATGGCGACGCTCAGCACCTCATCAGAGTGTCCGTACAGAATCTGAAAGGGTTTGGATGCTAGGCCCACAGGAACACCTCCCTAATATAAACACAGAGAAGCAAAGGTCACTCTCTTGTACACTATTTTCTATAAAAAAAAACTTAAAAAAAAAAAAAAAAAAAAAACTTATACTGTATTTTAACTGTCTAGTCACAAACCAACACTGCAACTAGCTCTTATCACTAAGTCTATTTTCAGAAGTACTTGTTCTTGGGTTTCTCCTTGGATTCTCAAATGGTTCTCAATCTTTTCATCCTCAAAAATATATTAATAATATGAAGAGTTTCAAAGTTGATTGCTTTGGATTAATTTTAAGACAAGTGTATTGTTCGCCCTTTACAGAATTATTCTTCCTTTGGGGGAGAAGGAAATGGCAACACACTCCAGTATTCTTGCCTGGAGAATCCTGTGGATGGAGGAGCCTGGAGGTCTGCTGTCCATGGGGTCGCACAGAGTCGGACACGACTGAAGCGACTTAGCATTCGTGCATTACTTCAAAGAAACCTTTTCTATTACATCTCTGAATACTTTCTTTTTTATTTATTGGAGTCCTATTTCAGGGACATCAATTATCTTTATGCTGACTTGTCTTTGATTTCTATAACTATCATTCTTTTTCTAATTGCTTTTGTTGTTTCTATTTACTTTGATTACCTTAAATCTTTCTTCCATGCTAGTAATTTGATTTTTCAGTCACATTAAATTTGTTCTTTGCTTTTTCTGCTTTGGGTTTATTTATAATTGTAATGGTATTTATTTTAATCTCAGTTTGATTCTTCTGCAATCTCCCTTTCATTTTATTATGCTAGTTTATAATTTCATCTTTGAGGTCCTATTTTGTTCAGTTAATATTATTATTCTATTCCTCTAATAGCACAACTTACTACAGGCAATCTCTCTGTATATGAGTTATTTTCTTTATCTGTTTGTAGCATGCTTTGTGTGGTACAGTACTTTCTATGATACAGAATGCTTGAGTACTTGCCATGGTGTTTGATTTATGATTACCATGGATAAATGTCCAGACTTTCTACCTCTGTTACACAATGTAGATGAATTCTCCCTGACACTCTATTACTTGGGTCATATCTGTCTTCCTCTAAGAGTATCAGTCTGAGTGCTTACTGTACTCCATCTAATTTTTAAAAGTCAAGTAATTCCTATATTATTTAAAGAAGATGGACTCTTCCCAAATTCATTTTATAAAAGTTGCATATCCCAATGCTAAACATGCAAAGATAGAACAAAAACAGATTTCTTTCACATATAAGTAGAAAAATAAAGTACTAGCAAAGAAAATCTTGCTGTAAAATATAACAAGACAGTATGAAGTATATGGGTTTATTATAGAAATTCAAGGATGGTGCAAAACTAGGACATTTCCCAACATAATACATTATTTTTTTTTTTTAAGTAAAAGAAAAAGTTATACATTAAAAAAGGAAGAGAAACTGGGAAAAATAGCTGAAAAAAACATGATTAGGACTACTAACAAAATTAGAACATGGACTGTGGATCAGATAAAGTTATTGTATAAATGTTCAGTGTTTCAGTTTTGATAATAGCACTGTGGTTATCTATAAGAAAGTGTTTGTTCTTAGAAAATACACACTGGTGTGTTTAGGTGTAAAGAACATAAAGTCTCCAGCTTTTAAAATGTTCAGGAAAAAAAAATAAGATGGGGAAAAAGATAGGGAGAGAATGCTAAGGCAAAGGCAAAAATGTACTACCTGTATGTCTTTTCTGTAAACTGAAATTTTGTTAAAACTAAAAAGTTACCAAAAAAAAGAAAAAAAGAAAGAAGGTAACTACTGAAGTATAAAAAAAAAACACAAAACCCACAGCTAGTGAAACCTAACAGCAAACAGTATACTAAATGGTACAACAGTGAAGGCAAGTTCATCAAAATCAGATATTAAGACAGGAATGCTCACTATAATTTTTGTGCTGTATTGTATTCACTAACAATGTAATAGTGTAAGGAAATGAAGTAATTAGTATATCAGAAAAAGTAAAGAAAATTACCATTATTTTCAGATCACATGAATGTGTATTTACCCTGTTTTCAGAAAATTCAAGAAATACTAATAATTTTGGTTAGATAAAAGGATTTGGTAAACTGATTAGGTACAAGATAACTGTATAGAAATCAATAACTTCTTTAGCAGTAGTCAGTTAAAAATAAAAACGATTTTTAAAATTCCACTGAAGCAGTCATAAAAAACGATAGTTAAAAGTAAACATAACAAGTACAGGACCTAAATGGGGGAAAAATTATTAAAAAATTTTACCAAAGGACATTGAAAAAAGACCTGAAACAAATACAGAAAGACATTTCCTCTTTTGTGATATGAGTAATTATAAAATGGCAATCCACACTAAATTAATAGAAAAATTAAATATAATTTCATTAAGACTAAAATGAAATTTTTTGAGGACAGTTAAAATATTTTTAAAGTTCATATGGAAGAATAAAAACTCATAAAAGAATAGCTGAGAATCTTTAATAAAGGAAACACAGTGAGAGATTTGCCTTACCAAATATTAAAACTACTAAAATAAAGTCATTTTGATGTTGACACAGAATAGATATAGAAGAAAGGAAAATCTAGAAAAAGATTCAATTCAGTGGGTAATCATTTGTGTTGGCATAAATGACCTTCTACTCATAAATAAAAGCATGTATTTTTATATTCTATATTGTTACATAATATATATAATGTATATATATAAATAATACATATATTAAATATTCTATATTATAAAAATTAGAAATAAAGATCAAAATGTAAAAAAATAAGAAAAGTATTAGAAGAAATATTTTAGATATTTTCATAAATTTGGAGAGAAAGCCTGTTTATTTTTCTAAGCAAGGAAGAAAATCCAGAAGCCATAAAGAGAAAGACACTTCCTTGCATCAACATTATCATGAGAGTACTCAACATGGTTGATGAAAATTCTAAATTTATAATTTCCAGTTTTTCCACTTGAAAGGAAAATAGGAATATTATGTAAACAAAGACAAGAAAAATAACCATTTTTCTAGAAGAAGTTAACAAGGAGCTATCTTTGGAAAGTAATACAAGATAAGGTCATGAATCAGGACAATAAACCTAGAAAAAAAGTGGTGATTAAGACAGAACAGAATGAGGGGTAAAAGAGGGCAAAGGAGCTCAAATAATCATTCAATGTCAGAGAAAAAGTCATTGTCTATTAAGACATCTCAGTAGTATTCCCAGGGAGAATTTCTGATCTAAACCCAGACTATTTAAATGTGTGACTACCTGTTGGGTAATCTGCCATATCATACAGGTAGTATCTCTGGAACCAGAAATCAAATGTATTCCACAGTAATCTGTAGCTAAACAAGTCACAATATCTGTAAGAAAAAAGAATGTAAAAAAAAAAGAAAATGAAATGGCATAGTTTGACTGGAACAGAAATACAGGGGCAATTTTAGGTTATGTTCAAACTACCACTAAATCAGTTGCTCTAGCAGGGAGAAATGTAGGGATGCCACTGGAAAAGCGCTGGGAAAGAGTGACACAGGAAAGGATGTCACTCAAATCACACAGGAGAGCCTTCTTTGCGGCCACCTTTCTTCAAGGGTGGCGACTAGACATAAGGCAAGATATGCCTGTCAGAAGCTTGCCGTGAGTTTAAGTAGCTTTAAATGAATCCCCACTTACTTTGATACTCTCCTCTGTCCCTCACTCTCTCATCTCCATTTACCTGCTACTACTACCAGAACTACAATCCTACTGAATATGTGTCCCTAACCAAAATTACACCATAAGTTCACAATATAAAATATATTTTTCCTGAACTGAAAAAACCTGAGCTAAGCAACATCTTGGAAGTCACTGCTATGGAATTAGTAGCTGACTCTATTTCCCTTTCTTAACAGCTTTATTGGGGGAAAAAAAATCTACTAAATGATTTATCCTTACATTGAAAAGATTGAGATATTAGGAAGCACCAGATTAAGCTATATTCAACAATTTTACCTCTCTCATGCTTTACCACTAACAAAGTAATAGAACAGGTGACTTCTTATTCAACTATGAGAGATTTTTTTTTTTACCATTTTGTCATAAAATTCTTATTCTATCAATCAATTTTTTCAAAGACTTACCCTAGCATCTTTCCAATACTGTGAAGCTGTATTTAATTTATATGATGTTTAGTATACCCAAAATACATTAGACACTCTTAAAGAATATTCATAACACTCTTATCAAAAAGTTCACTCAATTTCAAAGGTAAAATTCATGCCTTTTATAATATAAGAGGCACGTACTATTATGGTTAGAAATCAAAAACAAAAATTTGGGTGGGGGGAGTTAATGCTTACCCATATGTCTGATATTGTGTGAAACAAGTTTGCCTTTTGTAAGTGACATCACTTGAATGCTATTATCCCAGTGTCCAGCACTAAAAAGCAACTTCGCATCATGTGATACTATAAATAGCTTAGAAGTGATCTCCAGCCCTGGAGCAAAAGGGCCATTCATACTACGCTGAGTTCTGTAAACACAATTAAATATTAGACGCTTCTGTAAAAGATCATTTAGACTGATATCAATGATTTTTTTTAATCTCGCCCAAAAGAAATAAAAAATATTTCTGTTCAAATGTTCAATTTGAAATATCTATTAATAAATGATACATTCAGAAAATACATTAATCTTATTAATATTAATTAAACAAAAATATATATAACAATATAGTCTCAAGGATTAAGTGTAAAGGAAGTGGGATTGGTGAAGGCGTGAAAAAGATTTAAATCTTGACTTTCACAACCAATTTAGTAAGACTGTCATTTCTGTAAATAGCCTCAAAGGATAAAGACAAGATAAAGGGATGTCAGGAACAGAAAACTTGGGAGTTGGAAATTTTAATCTATTTGCTTTTCCTGGCAATAAGATACTAAAGGTACCTGTTTTGTTTTAAATGTCCATTTACTTACTTAGGATTTGTCACAGTTTGATCCCTGATGAATGTAAAGTAATTAGAAATGTTTCTGTCATATGGCAGCCATCCATGGGTTCCAATAATGTAATTCATGCTTACTGTTATCTGGAAAAGAAACACATGAGGACAAACCTTAAATGAAAAGATTAAAGAAAGCAACACAAAATAACTAAATGCCCACATGATGTTATTAGCATTCGTCATTTAGGGAATAGTGCAGGATTATGTACTTAAAACATGAGACTCATTAAAAAAGTCTTAAAATAATTCAAATGGTTAAAAAGCTCATTGTTACCCTACTACAAAAAAGTTATCCCAATGCATCCTCCTTTAGTAAGATTATTTTCCTTAAAATTTCTTAAATACTAGCATCTATTAGTTGGCAGTCAGAAGAAATTAAGGATCAAGTCTTAACACAAAAATAAAATGCTTCTCATTTAGAACATAAATTGTAAGCAGAATTTATGAAGAATTGTTAAAGAGGTCTCCTTTTAGGAGGGACAGTAATAGTAAATATTTACATTAAAAAATGGAAAGTTTTTCTCCCCTTTGATAAAAGTGACAGACTTCCAAAAAAAAAAAAAATTCAGATAACTTAAGAATTCTGCCACTTAAAAAAAGTACTTATTATTTTTGTTAATCTTTGAAGAAGTTTTATCTAAGCAATCACACAATAAGCATAATTAGAAAAATAGGTCTAACTCTGGAATCTCTACTGTTCACTGTGCTATGTTCAAATTCTTATCATCTCTAAGTGATAAAATAAGACAGACCTATGTTTGGTCAATTTGCTAGGGTCCCAGATCCCTTACTTGCTAGCTTTGTGACTCTGAGCAAGTGACTTCTGAGATTTAATCCTCATCTGTAAAAGGGAAATAATAATCGTGCCTATCTCACAGGATTGTTAGGAGAATTAAATGACAAAATTCACATACTCACTAATATGTCCTGCAGGTGATCGGACCTTTATCAATTTTGTATTATATCTCATTTTCACTGCTTTATGATAAATTTTAATATCTAATAAGATGCTATAGCATACTTCTCTTATACAAAATTTCCTGGTATTTTCACATATGTATTATTCCAAAATAAGTTTAGAATTACAGAACTACTTAAAAGCTATGTAAATAAAAGATACATTTTTATACTTGGTCAAATTAATTCTATAAAAATTTTATCTTTTTTTTCTTTTTTTGGTCATGTTCAGCAGCATGTGGGATCTTAGTTCTCCAACCAGGCAACTGGGGATGAAACCCATCCCCCATGCAGTGGGAGCATAAAGCACTAACAATGGATGGCTACGGAATTCCCTTTTAAAAGACTTTAAAAAATTTTTATTTTCTTAATTTTTTCAGTAAGTTCTAATGGATATAGACATGGCAGTCTGAAAAAGGTATAAACCAACTTACCAGTAACTCAGGACTTCCTTGTGACATAAAAGAACGAGACTGATTTTTGGGAACAATTGCCTTTACTAGTGGAATACCATCACTAATTCCCTATAAAATAAAGGATAGAGGTTTTAGTGGCTGGTTCCACTATATCTTTATTAAATACAAATTATTGAAAACTTCTATTTCTTTAAATAAAGATAAACCCTGTAATATAGCATTTTACTCTATCCCAAACATATTACCAGTTAATTTAAAATACAAGAAAGGAATTTTATATAATGGCATCCTTGACAGTTCTGAAACCCATCCCCTTCTTGTATTCCACTACCCTGCTGTTAAACAAGGATGCAGATTTCAAGGAGTGTCAACCATTTAAAACAGCCAATGATTTAAACTCTTTCTTTTTCCCATGCATACTGACATGAACATAAAGTGGAAAATATAGACTTTATAAGAAAACATTACTCAAATGAGTGAAATGGAAAAACTAGTTATATATTATAGACTTTTCCTTTTGGGTTTATCGTTCAAAAAATAGATCTGTTCCATTACCTGAGGAGCCACAACAAAAGCCAGAACAAAAGAACCAGAAAATAAAGACACTCATTGGAAAACATCATTTTATTATTTTATCACATTATTACCATTATTACATTACCATTATTTTAAGGATTTGAAGTAAGTTTCTTGATGTGAAAATAGTTCATAAATTACAGTTAACATTTATGAGGTAAATTATAACCTAATATTACTAGGTACAAACTACACGCCAGGTGCTTTTCTAAGAGGTTTATATGAACTAATTAATTAATTATAACAATATGAAGTTAGAATATATCTTTTCTCTTCATACTGTGAATTAATCAAGAGAAGATGACTGACATTTCAACAAGCATAAATGGAAATGAAATCTGAAGAAATCCATTTAATAAGCTCTTGCTCCCACTGCTACATCAATTTTCTTCACCATTTTAATACCTATGAAGAGACCTAAGAGAGGCCTTCTCTTTTTGTATGAGTGAGTGGAAAACACCTTCTTGTACGATGATGCAAAGGGATTAACAATTACTGGTACCCAAGGATATCAATTGCATTCTTTATCCTAATCCAGATACCGGCCCTAGGAAAGCTACCATGTAACTTGGGTGCAGAGAGGGGCAAATGCCACTGCACTGCAGATAGAACCCAGAATGTATTACACTATAAAAATTCCTTAAGTGATTAGACGCAGTGAAAATACTTATCAGAATTACATAATAAATATAGTCTTACATGTTCATCAATTTAGGGGTCAAATAGGAATTTATGGGATACTCTATGTATAGTAAAAAGATAACATAGCAGAATTGAGACTGCTCTCCTTAGGAAGGCTGTGTGCAAGGTTGGCCATCGGCTGGCATCAGGGAACTTGGCAGGCAAAGAATTCCTTACATGGATATAAAACTTATCTTCAATGATGCATGTGGCTCACTATGTCTAGACTGTTTATACAGACAATCGTCTAAATACCTGCTTTTCTTTGGGGAGTCTAGAATTTGGAATGTGCTAGGCAGAAGTGGAAGGGATGGAATTCCAGTTGAGCTATTTCAAATCCTAAAAGATGATGCTGTGAAAGTGCTGCACTCAATATGCCAGCAAATTGGGAAAACTCATCAGTGGCCACAGGACTGGGAAAGCTCAGTTTTCATTCCAATCCCAAAGAAAGGCAATCCCAAAGAATGCTCAAACTACTGCACAATTGCACTAATCTTTAATGCTAGTAAAGTACTGCTCAAAATTCTCCAAGCCAGGATTCAACAGTATATGAACCGTGAACTTCCAGATTTTCAAGCCGGTTTTAGAAAAGGCAGAGGAACCAGAGATCAAATTGCCAACATCCGCTGGATCATCAAAAAAGCAAGAGAGTTCCAGAAAAACATCTATTTCTGCTTTACTGACTATGCCAAAGCCTTCAACTGTGTGGATCACAATAAATGTGGAAAATTCTGAAAGAGATGGGAATACTAGACCACCTGACCTGCCTCTTGAGAAATCTGTATGCAGGTCAGGAAGCGACAGTTAGAACTGGACATGGAACAATGGACTGGTTCCAAATAGGAAAAGGAGTACGTCACGGCTGTATATTGTCACCCTGCTTATTTAACTTACATGCAGAGTACATCATGAGAAACGCTGGCTGGAAGAAGCACAAGCTGGAATCAAGATTGCCAGGAGAAATATCAATAACCTCAGATATGCAGATGACACCACCCTTATGGTAGAAAGTGAAGAAGAACTAAAGAGCCTCTTGATGAAAGTGAAAGAGGAGAGTGAAAAAGTTGGCTTAAAGCTCAACATTCAGAAAACTAAGATCATGGCATCTGGTCCCATCACTTCATGGAAAATAGATGGGGAAACAGTGGAAACAGTGTCAGACTTTATTTTTTTGGACTCCAAAATCACTGCAGATGGTGACTGCAGCCATGAAATCAAAAGACGCTCACTCCTTGGAAGGAAAGTTATGAACAACCCAGATAGCGTATTAAAAAGCAGAGACATTACTTTGCCAACAAAGGTCCATCTAGTCAAGGCTATGGTTTTTCCAGTGGTCATGTATGGATGTGAGAGTTGGACTGTGAAGAAAGCTGAGAGCTGAAGAATTGATGCTTTTGAACTGTGGTGTTGGAGAAGACTCTTGAGAGTCCCTTGGACTGCAAGGAGATCCAACCAGTCCATCCTAAAGGAGATCAGTCCTGGGTGTTCATTGGAAGGACTGATGCTGAAGCTGAAACTCCAGTACTTTGGCCACCTCATGCGAAGAGCTGACTCACTGGAAAAGACCCTGATGCTGGGAGGGATTGGGGCAGGAGGAGAAGGGGACGACAGAGGATGAGATGGCTGGATGGCATCACTGACTCGATGGACATGAATTTGAGTAAACTCCAGGAGCTGGTGATGGACAGGGAGGCCTGGTGTGCTGCGATTCATGGGGTCGCGAAGAGTTGGACACGACTGAGCAACTGAACTGAACTGAACTGAGGCAGAGGGTACTTCAGTGACTAACCCCCGGTAAATATGCTGGGTGCTGAGTTGCTAATGAGCTTCCCTGGGACACAAAAACATGTCCCATTTTACTACCGGAAGAAATTAAGTACCTTCAAATTATATGTAGGTACAAAGCCCAAAATATTTACTATCTGGCCCTTTAAGAAAACATTTACCAACCTCTGTTTTGTTGCATAAGAGTTACTGCACGTTCTATGTACATCTTCAATCTATTCTTCATACTTTTTTATCATTTTTCTTCTTTCAAAAGAGTTAATATTATCTGTTCTAACCACATTTATAGGTATGAATGCATTTCACATTCACATTCTGAACTATTCAAAAGAATAGCTGACCCTTCAGTAACTCAAGGGTCAGGGATGCCAACTCTCCATGTATTATATATAATTTATAGTCAGCCCTCTGTACCTGCAGTTCCTCCTTATCTGCAGTGCTGCTCTACAAACTCAACCAACCAGAGATTATGTAGTACCTCTAGTACTTACTATTGAAAAAAACCCATTTATAAGTATACCCACACTGTTCAACCATGTATTGTTCAAGGATCAACTGTAACTCAATATGTATATTTAAACATTTGAATTTGAACATACTCTTTCAAGAACTGCATTAACCACTTATCTTGCTTCACTGACTATTCCTTCTGATATTAGCAGTTAACAAGTTGACTCATGGGCCATGTTTTATATATGAATAGACACTATAATTACGAGTTATTTTAGATTTCCTCTATGTGTCATCTCAACTGACACAAGAAGCCATTTAAATCAAATTATCCTTTCTTCTTACGTTTCCTTCAGGAAGACATGAAACTAGAAGAGAGAAAGCCAGGAGAAAAAGTTCAGCAGCAAACAAAAGCGTTCAACAAGGTTGTTTAAAAAATTCTAAGAACATAAAAGTGAAAAATTATTTACTATTTTGGATTAAGAGTTAACACCTATACTCTCCATTAAGGTATAAAAGGAATGTGGAAGTGTATAGAAGTTATAGAGAAAATCCATTGATGTTATCAAGTTGGAGATTACCTCTATAAAAAATGACTTGAGTTCAGGGAGGTGTTGAAATAGGTTAAACGTTGAAGTGTCTGTTTTGGCTTGCTTCTGTACTGCTTCCTCTGCTGATAATCTAGAAGGGTGTGGTTCCTTAAAAAAAATTAAGAAAAAATAATTCATAATTACATTAAAACGCCTCTCACTATATTCCCTCATACATACTGGACTCTAGCTTCAATGGATTATATTGTATACACTGTTGACAACTTGAACTGCTCAGACAATTTCCTCAGCAGAGTTCAGCTCTCTTCATTCCTAGAGAAACCCTACTTCTACAGTCTTTCTTACTGATACCTCCCTTGAATTTCTAAGTCAAAAGTAATTAATTATTCTCTTTCATTATTTTCCTCTGTACATTATTTAGCATTTTATTCAGTACTTATTTCTTTTTATGTTGGATTATATATAGTTGGTTATGGTTTTTTCCAACCAGACAATAGGTATCTTAAAGTAAGAAACTAAATCACATTCAGTTTTGGATTTTAAACATGTAGAAGAGTATCATAAATATGGTACATGCTGATGTATATATAGTGGTAAACTTAAATGGATTATTCAAAAGTCAAAGTTTATAAAATGGGTGAATCTTTATAATTCTTGAAATAAGATCTGAATGTCCATATTTTTGGAATTGAATTACAGATATTGCTGTATTGCTTTTCAAATAAATTATTATTTCTTAGATTTTATGTCACAAACAAAAGACAGTATCACCTTTTTAAATAAGAGAATTAAAAGTCAAATTAATATTCCAATGCCACAGTAAAATGCAGAATGGAATTCTATCTAAAGAGGATGCTTCTGTCTCTACTGTAAAATATCACTGTTGTTCAGTCACTAAGCTGTGTCTGACTCTATGCAACCCCATGGACTGCAGCACTTTTTCCTGGAGTGTGCTCAAATTCATGTCCATTGAGTCTGTGATACTATCTAACCACATCATCCTCTGCCGTTTCCCTCTCCTTTTGCCTCCAATCTTTCCCAACATCACGGTCTTTTCCAATGAGTCAACTCGTTGCATCAGGTGACCGAAGTACTGGAGTTTCAGCCTTATCATCAGTCCTTCCTGAATGGTCAGGGCTGATTTCCTATGGGACTGACTGGTCTGATCGCTTTGCAATCCAGGGGACTCTCAAGAGTGTTCTCCAAAACATTAAATCATGGGAAATAGACCTGACAGCTCTAATTCAATATTTAGCTCTCAATTAACCATGTGAGTATTCACTTTATTTGAAATCAAAAACCGATTTTTAGTGACTTTTTTAATCATAAAAACTAATTCACACTACCTTTGTTAAAAAAAAAAAAGTTAAGCTGCTGCAAAATTACTATAGAATCTATTTCAAAGTCCAATCAAGTGTTCTGTTATTCTGTTACTTTTACCTGACTGTCAGCAGATAAGGTTTAAAGCACCGATTTCAAATATGGATATTCTATAAAGATCAATATTGGAGACTTCAAATAAACTGTTGCTCATGAACAGTAACAATTATAAAGCTCAGTCTGATCAATGAATTAATAAAGTACATCTATAAGCCAGAATTCAGATATAACTTTGTGATTATAGCTATGGAGATGTCAATTCAACAAATATTTACTGCACACAAATTATATGCAAGAAAAATACAAAAATGATTAAAAGAAGGTTATTGCCTTTAACATAGCTATAATATAGTGAGGCAGATGGATAAATAAACAACTAAGTCAGAAAATGTCATAATTAGGATATAAACAACAAACCACAAGAACTGGAAAAATGATCTACAAGTTCAACAAGGGGGCTTACAGCTATTAATTCAGAGGGAACATGGGATGGCAGAAAGACTTCGGAGTTAGATGATCAAGCATCCAAATTCTGCCTCAGTCTCATTCTAGCTGTGTAAAGGTGGAAAAAGTACTTGACTTTTCTAAGGCTAGGTATTAATTTCTATGAAATAGAACTTTATCATCTAAAAAATAAGGACAATTTTTGAATATTTACTGTGAGGGTTAGGTCTTAGCACAGTGGTAGCACAGGACAGTATCAACTTAATAAATGTTGTATTATTATGTATTCTTCATTTCTAAATTCACACTAACAAAGATAAAAATGTCTTTGAGAACTAATATTAGACTAACTTCTATGAGAATTTTTTTTCCTTCTCTCTCTCTCCTTTTTTCCCTCTGCGGACAAACAGGGATCGAACCGGTGGCCCCTGCACTGGCAGTGTAGATTCTTAACCACTGGATCACCAGGGAAGTCCTCCTTCTCCGTTTAAACAAAGAAGGGAATAATAGCTCCCCTGACAGTGGCCTTCAACCTCACCTTTTCCTCTCAAGAGGTAACTAAACAAAGGCGACTGGCTTTTTGAGTAAATATAAATCATTTGTGACTCAAGAGAAATTGATTGAATATGTGGATTTCGACTGTAATAGTTTGTTATTCAAAATAGGAAGAATCATTTAAATTTACTTTTTTTTAGTCACAGTATAATTTTTTTCCAAATTCTAGATAATTCTGAAATGAAGTTTTAAATCATAAAATTATTGAAAATACTGGTAGTACTATTCCTTAGCAATTAAATTCTAGACTTATGTAATTAGTAACTTTTAGGCTTTACCTTTAACAGTTGACAAGGTGTTTGTCCAAAATTGTTAATCATCCCTTCTAAGGCTTTTCTTTCCTTCTCATCTGTTAAGGCATCCAGATCCACAGCTCCTAAAACCAAGAAAGAGAAGCCAAAACAGTGAAAACAAATCAGTAAGCCACGCAACTGTTTAAAATATCAGAGACTGATTAGTATATTTTCAACAAAATATTCTGAATGGAAAGAAGTAAAATTTTTAAAAAATCAGTAACACTTCAGATATTAAATATGCATAAAAATAAATTCCACCCACTATTTACAACTAAAAAGGTTTTAAACAAAAGTTAACTATAGAAGTCTCTATAAAAGTCTATAAAAGTTTCTCTTGGAAAAACACACACTATACTCATTGTACACCTGATTGCTTTCTTCATGATAGTTAAGCTGAAACAAGTGTAATAACCACACAAAAACGCTGCTATACTGTCTGTCTAATAAAAGTTGGGAAAAGTGATGTTCTGGCAAACTGATTATACCAAGTCATACTCAATAGGGATTGTTACATGGCTAGTATTTGACCGAAGTAGGTAATGTCTGATTTCAAAATCTATGCTCCTAACCACCATGTTATGCTACCTCCCTACAAAACTGTTACCAAATGAACCAAGTAAGGTAAAGTCTATTTACCGAAAGTCAAGTGGGCTCTGTTCAATTCACAAAACTTCATACCATTCATGATCTTTAGAACTAATAGCTCTACGGAAGGATTAGAAAAGAACTCCCGGACTTCCCTGGTGTACAGTGGATAAGAATCTGCCGGCCACTGCAGGTGACATGAATTCTATTCCTGATCTGTGAAGATTCCACATGAAGCGGTGCAACTCAGCCCGTGTGCCACAAGACTGAAGCCCATACGCCCAGAGCCTGTGGCCCACAACAAGAGAAGCCCCTGCGATGAGAAGCCCGTGCACCACCCCGAGAAGCAGCCTCTCTCATAACAATTAGAAAAAGACTACATGAGGCAACAAAGACCCAGTACAATCAAAAATAAAATAAACAAAAATATACAGAAGAAATTCTTCTTAAGCCTTTCAAAGCCTTCAGAAAATGCACTTGATCCTGAGTTAGACATCAGAATGTTGTTTACTTGCTAAGTCACATCTGACTTTGCAACCCCATGGACTGCAGCACGCCAGGCTCCTCTATTCTTCACGATCTCCAGAGTTTGCTCAAATAATGTCATCTTATTATCACTGGAAAATATTTCATTCATAATTCTAAAATGTCTTCTATAAAGTGTGTTAACAATTTAATACTGTATATTCAGACTTGCCCAAACAGGACACATGGCCAGAGATCAAAATATTTAATACCACCAATATTTGATCCTTATAATTTGATTTGCATATATGTACTTAACTATTGTTTTTTTTTAAGCAGCACTCTGGAGAAGGAAAGGGCAACCCAGTCCAGTATTCTTGCCTGGAAAATCCCATGGACAGGGGAGCCTGGCAGGCTATAGTCCATGGGGTAGCAAGAGTCAGATACAACTTAGCAACTAAATAACGAACACAGCAACAATGGCAAATATTTACCTCTTATTTCCACCAGTACTCAACCCAACTATTTATAGCATAAAGATGAAGCAGCTTCGCCAAGGCTTCTCAGGATATTACTATCCAAAAGGGTTGGGGTTGCTCACACTTAAAAGACGTATGAGGCCTTGTTATCTCAACCTTTACATTCATTTTCATTCATCCTAAAGAAAACCTGTTTAGAAGTTCTAGTACACATTTGGAACATAATAATTCCATGATAGTTCATAAATTCTACATGTCCCTTCAAGAAAAATATTGTGGTTATTTCTGTCATCTCTTCCTAGCTTTAAAGCATCTCAAATTCCTTATGTAAGATAGAATTTATTTGATTAAAATATTTTATGGAGATATTTTCCATTCAAGTTTAAAGAGAAGTTCAATCTTCTATGTTAAAACTAAGATGAAGTTGACTATGAATCTATGATAAGAGATAATATACAGCAGATTTGGTGCTGACAACTCATTATATTTTCTTTCCACTGAGGCCAAGTAGATTTCATTCTCCATATTTTGAGTCAAATCATGATCAAATGGATGTTTAAATTTAGAGATGGGATAAATGAAACTATTGTTTAAAAAAAGCACTCTTTCAAACAGAAAAGGTCAGTAAAGCTATTTTTTTGTGTGTTTTTTTTTTTGTGGGAGGAAGTGAGTTTCACATCCTACTACTCCACCATCTTGATAACCCCCCACAAGTAGTTGGTTGGTTTTCTTTTAATTATTTATTTTTAATTTTTTGGCTGTGCTGGGTCTTCAATGTGGTGCACAGGGTTTCTCTAGTTGCAGCACGCGGGTTCCGTTGTTCCACAGTATGTAGGATCCCAGTTCCCCAACGAGGGATGGAATCCATGCCCCCTGCATTGTAAGATGGATTCTCAACCACTGGGCCACCAGGGAAGTCCCTAAAACTATTTTTAAAATGTAGTCTTTCTCGCCTTAAATAGTTATGTCTAAAATACCATGTATAAATACATATTAAATAATATTTTCCCTTTTTTTGACGGAGTCCTGTGGCATGCAGGATCTTATTTCCCTATCAGGGATCAAATTCATGCCCCTTGCAGTGGAAGAATAGATTCCTAACCACTGAACAGTCAGGTATTTCTAATAATATTTTCTATCAACATAATATAAGAGGAAAAGTATATAGGCTTATACCTTCGTAACTACAGTAATAGAAAACATTGAGTGCCTCCACTGCAGCTGGCCCCCTCTGTTTATAGCCAAAAATCAGATCTATCCATTCATGAAGATGAGCAGAAACATATTCAGACTCCTAGAAAGAGAACAAATTTAATAATTAATATAGTTACCTTTGACTACAGTGTAAACATGGGTCCTTTGAAAAAGTAAGAGCATTTGAAACATTTCCACATACAAATATTATAAATAAAATAAAATTATCTCAAAATGACATTAAGTATGTATCTAACGTCTATTATAAATATTGACTATATTCTATCTAGGATAATGTAGATATCATATTTACTAATATTTATTACATACATATCTCCTAACTATTGGGCGAAGAAAATAACATATATTCTAATAGCCTAAATATGAACAACAAAAAAATTAATGATAGCTGTAGAATACATTTTCATTGTGAAACTTCTACCGCAATAGTTGTCTAGAAATTCAATTCCCTCTGTCCATGGGATTTCCCAAGCAAGAATACTGAAGTGGGTTGCCATTTCCTCCTTCAGGGGATCTTCCAGATCCAGGGATCAACCCCCAAGTCTCCTGCATCTCCTATCTTGCTGGCAGATTCCTTACCACCGAGCCATCGAGATCAAGAGCGTGGCTACAGGACAATGTACTGAGATGTCAAAGATCTGAGGTTGTGTGTCACAGACCCATTCAACTAGAACGTTGAGAACATTTTCCCATTGTAGCCTCCCCCTGAGCTCAAAGGAGATAATGGACAATCTTGTAATGTGGACTATTTTTTTGCCCAACAGAGTTGATTTATAAGAAAACCACAACATTTTAAAAGAAACTGCATTAGTTCAAACTAAGAAAGATAAAAACTGTTCAAAAAATAAGATTTTTGGCTTTCAACTTACTATGAGGAAAGAGGCAGGCAATGATACTCTTGTGCATGTGCATGTTAAGTAGCTCAATCGTGTCTGACTCTTTGTGACCCTACAGACCATAGCCCACCATGCTCATCTGTCCATGAGATTCTCCAGGCAAGAATACTGTAGTGGGTTGCCATACCCTTCTCCAGGGGATTTTCCCAACCCCGGGATCAAACTCACATTTCTTGAGTCTCCTCCGCTGGCAGATGGGTTCTTTACCACTGGCTTCCAACTTACTATGATTAGGAAAGAGGCTGGCAAAGATACTCTTGTAAAAACAACATTTTTTGTTTTAATTTTTATGGAAACGAATGACTCAGAGCAAAAACCCAAACGTCTGAGGGTGGAACAAAATGATCCATGGAAAACCAATTATCATGGAATAGCAGTGGGCTATAAAGGAACTGAGAGCGTGTCCAGGCTAGAATTCTGAACTGCTGTGAACAGTCAGAAGTTCACAGTAAGAAGTTAGGTGCCTCTGGTTTCTCTCCCTTTCGAATGTTAGTGTCTATTATAGTTCTCCTGTCCTTATTACACTACTGTTGCTACGTGGGGGATTAACTTGTATCTACTTCACAGACTTCAGAGCTAAGAGGAGACACACCGGAGTAGTTTCATGCACACATGGATTTGATGTAGATGACTAATAAGACTCTGGATTTCAGGCCTCATGGCTTTCTGCAGGGATCAGCAAAACTGCTGCTTGTGGGCCAAACCTTACTTGTATTCAGATCTGTAGATTAGTAGAAGACAGCCATATCCCATTTTCTTTTGCACTAGAATGACAGAATTTCAACACACACTAAACTTAGAGCTAACAAAAATATTTACTACCTGGTCCTTTACAAAATGTCTGCAGAACCCTGCCTTAATGAGGTAGGACTGTGGGAAGATCTTAAGAGGAAGTATGCTCATTTTACATGTGGAAGAAATGTAAACACTTCGAGGCCAAAGGGCAGCCTCTGTGTGGTGGATTAAAGATAGTTGTAATTCTTTCTCACTCCCACCATTAAGAGATGGAGTTTACTTTCTTTCCTCTGGAATCTGCACTGATCCTGTTACTATTTAACCATTAGAGAGGAAGGCATATGTGATACTGTGACAGTTCACAGCTTAAACCAGATAGTTCACAGGAAGCATCTGAAAAGTTTCTGCCTAGTTAAAAAGTTACGGATTATCTTTCAGAGTTGTTTTACTTTTTTCCCCAATTCTTTATTCATGCATGGGGTTATTGCTTAGAAGTATTATAATCTAGAAGAGAACAGCTGACTCATTGGAAAAGACCCTGATGCTGAGAAAGGCTGAAGGCAAAAGAAGAGGGTGACAGAGGATGAGACGGACCCACTCAATGGACATCAATCTGAGCAAATTCCGGGAGATAGTGAAGACCAGGGAAGGCTGGCATGCTGCAGTCCATGGGGTCACAAAGAGTCAGACATTACTTAGTGACTGGAAAACAACAAATTATAAACTAGTCCAGAATTCTGAAGTTTGATAAACTACCTACTAACAACAAGGAATGTGCCCAGGTGTTGGCCATTTAGTTCTAGAATCTGAAACATTTCAGTTTAGATAGAAAGCTAGGTGGGCTCTGTGGGTGTGGAGGCGGAAACAGTGTCTTCAAGGTAATAACATAACAGCAATATTAAATGAACTCCTACTAGTCCTTCAACTCCAAAATGGAAATTTCGCTAAAAACTAGCAAAACATTTAAGTAGTATTTATTTAGCTATCTTATTAAAAACTTACTGAATTCCTTCAGAGGAAAAAAAATGTTCTTATCCTTGATAGATTTGAAACAAATATGGGAACTATGATACATCAAGCTACACCAGCTTGGTGACTGAAACATATATATAACATATATATATGTTTATATGTAAACATATATAATATGTTTATATGTAAACATATATAATATATGTTTATATGTAAACATATATATAACATATATATAACATATATATATGCCTTATATATAACATATAAGGCAGATGCCTTACAGAAGTGAATTTTTTTTTTTGCTATATATCTGAGGGACAGTACTACTATAGTCTCAGTATATCAGAAGATTCATAACTTCAAAATAAATTACTATATTATACTTTCTAAAACAGCATATAATATAGATTACAAATTAATGAAGAAAAATAATAGCTATACTTTATTCCATCATCCTCTGGAAAACACATATATCTTTATCTTATTAACCTGCTTAATAACTAAACATAAAAATCTTACCAGAGCTTTCCTATGTTTATAGATGAAATCTTCAGCAGACTTAGCCCATTTGGGGAGAATGACATCATTTACCAGTTCTTTGGAAACTTGTAGACGACCCAAGTTAAATTCTAAGACATAAAAAATAAATGTATCAAATCATTTTCGATTTAAATAAATCAAGTAAAACAAACAAAAAGGTATATTCCTTAGCAAAACTAAGTTTTTTCTTCATTTATTAAGAGTAAAAGATGAGAATCAAGTTTTTATAAAATTTGACTTAAAAAATCAATTAAAACTTTTTAATTTTATATTCAGGTACAGTTGATCAACAATGGTGTGTTAGCTTCAGGTACAGAGCAAAGTGACTCAGCCATGCCTAGACATGTATCTATTCTTTTTCAAATTCTTTCCTGATTTAGGTTATTACAGAGCATTGAGCACACTTCTCTGTGCTACATAGCAGGTCCTTACTGTTTATCTATTTTAAATATAGCAGAATGTACATGTCAATCTCAAACTCACAATCTATTCCACTTATTAAGTTCCCTTCTTGATATAAATTTATTGAACAGGTAAAAATAACTCATCTATTAGAATGCATTTGAACAGTTGATCAAAAAAGTAAATGAAAATAAGATAGTTTAAAATGAGTTATTAGAAAAAAAGACTACAATTAGTTATTAGAAGATAAGTCAAATTAATAGTTTATTTTTTGCTGAGAAAAGTGAGAAAAATTATAATTATGACCAAAATCTTAACCTGAACAAAAATGCATTTCTTCATATATTAAAAAGAATTAACACAGTTCTTCTAATGGTTAATTTACAAAATCCAGTGACTTAAAGTTTTTGGGTGTAACATGCCTTAAACTCACTCAAGTTTACCTTATGGAAGGACAATATATTTCTACAACACTATTTTAAATAGTTACTGACATAATAAACATTTGCTCATACTAGTTATGATAGAAGACAGTATTTTGACATAACTGTCCCAAAGATAAGATTTTCTTGTTCATACGTACAGAAAGGGAAAAGTGTTAACACAAAAGTCCTTCATTAAAGAAGTTATCTAAAAACATCAGTGTGTCCTTAAAGCTGGAGAGAAGTTTAAATGTCATAAAATATCACGATGCAGGGTCTGTGGCCTTAACTCAGCTACTATATAGCAGATACTGACAGCCATCCTTCCTTATCTAATAGCAAAAACTTTATTTTATTCAAGTGTGCATCCTGCCCTATATTTCATGCTTGTTGCAGGTGACTGGCACAGGGGTTGGTACATGACCCAGCTCTGGACAGTGAAGGGAGATCATGAGAAAGGGTTTTTCATTCTTAAGAAACAACACAAAGAATTAAAAGTTTCAATTCTTTCTAAGACAATATTGCATCTGCTTATGATGTCTAGAATTTTTTAGTCATAACAGTAACTGGCCAAGAACAAACCTAAAACACTCAGAACAGCAGAGTGAAAAAATACAGGAGGAACTTGACTCTGAGGATGCTGTTAAGTTACCATATTTCAGGATTTTTATTATCGAAAATAAATACTAACATTTTCTTCCTCATACAATTTTGAGTGGCTTTTATTAATATTTGTTGTCATTCTAATGAATATACTTTGTTTTCTCCCACCCAGCTCATTTTGAATAAATTGGCAATGGATAATTAGAAATGGAGGCCACCAGGGTACTAGTAACAGAGAGCAGCTAGCTCTGGCTCTGGTGAATGTCAGAAATTGTCAAGCTAAGCAGACCTTGAATTCTGGGTCCAAATTAATCTGCTCATCCCTTCCATCCTGGATACCCTGCCCTAGAAGATCCAGTCCTCTGGTTGACTAGGGTCAGATCTGTCAACAGTTTCACTCAGTTTTCTGAAGGTGACCAAATGGAACTGCCTTACTCTGAGAATCAGATGCCTAGGATCCAACAGCGGGTCCTAGAGCACACGATCAAAGGTCATGACATGGCAAATAATTCTACTGAGCAAGCAATGGGTCAAACATTAACATTAAATGGTAGGGGAGGAAAAGGAAGTTGTTAACAGCCCTTGACCCTGGAATTTTCCTAAAGAACACAAATCGGAACAATCTTGCCATTTTCTTATTTGTACTTAAATCTAAAACTAAGTCATCGAAAATGTATTTGGATATTCTTAAAGACCATATTTCCTTCTATGATTCTTTTCTTCAAAAATATCACATGATACGTATAGCTGATTCACTCTGCTGTACAGTAGAAACAACCACAACTATACTCCAATAAAAATTAATTCAAAACAATAACAAAATAACAAAATGGTTTTTCAAATATTGTGGAAACTTAAACTCAGTCATTACTTTCAAACTGCCTCCTGTTTTCTATTCTAAAAAGAGTCAGCAAACTTCTACAGAGAGACAAAGAATAAGTATTTTTGGCTTTGTGAACCTATGGCCTCTGCTGCAACTGGTCAAATCTGCCATTACACTGTGAAAGCAGCCACAGCTTATGTAAATGTATTGGCCAGTTGTATTCCAAAAAACCTTATTGACAAATACTAGTTTGCTCACAGATTTGGCCCATGAATCTATAGTTCACAGACCCCTGATATAAACCTTCATCTTATCTAACTCAAACACTTTAACTCATGCAGCTGGATGGCTAAAATAGCTTGCAGCCATGTTTTGCTTCACTGGTAAACACTGTACTCAGATAAATTCCCTTACTAATTCAAATTTCACTCATTTATCTTATTCACTGTAGCATTTCTGTAGAAGGTAAGACTAGTACCTGGATATTAAGTTAAGCTTTGTCACTGAGTAATACAAACACAGAATAAATAATCTATAGGTCATCACAAAAAATGTCCTAAAAGATATTTTTCAAGATCCTCCATAAGGACCTATTCAATCCAGTTTTTAAACTATTTCTTACGATTTTGATTTTCCAAAAACTCTGGGAAATAGAAGAATTCGGGAATAAGTTCCTTCACATCGTATGGATTGTCCATGAGAGCCTGCCAGGTAGCAGGGATGGAATGGAACTGTCGATCGGCACAGTCGAACCTACATGTGGAGACGGGAAGGGAGCAGTGAGTCCTGACTGAGCAACAACAGGGCTAAAACAAAATTACACTTTCTTCAGGGTGCCTCATGTTCAGTTTCTCTTTATTGACCCTTTCTCTTTAATATCTAAAAACAAAATATGCTCTCCTTATGAGAATCTTTCTTATTTTGTTGTCAGGAACTACATACTATAATTTTAATCACTAGTGTCATCTTAGATGAAAATGGCATAATTCTGCTGAGTAAAATTTATTATACAGTGTAAATAAATATTATTTGGATATTTCAAAATTACAGAGTTTAAATATCACTAAGTATTATAGTATTTATGACATAGTTAACAGATCTATAGGAATGCTGCTGATTAATCTATGATACAAAATATCTTTACAAACTCTTTGGCTAAAAAGTAGATGGTGAGTTAGGGAAATAATTCTGTAGCTAAAGCTTTTATATTTTACTTCCATATACTATTATCTTATTTTAACTTTACTTTCAAGTTCCATCATGAGCCTACAGTAGTTGAAAGAAGCTCAAGTGGTCACGCTGCAGTTTTTACTATGTTTTAGCTAATCACAAACAGCATAAACCCCTTCTGTTTCATCTCCTTTGATGTTCTTTTCCCAGTTTTATCCCATAAATGATGTCTTCCAAGTGACAACTGATGACTAATATGACTCTTCTTGTGTCTAGCAATCTTGTTTTGAAGCAGAGCTGAACTTAGCAGAACTCTAAATTTAACCATGGTCAATGATTGGGTCATCAATAAAGTCTAAGAATGATATATTCAAATTCGATGAGAGGTACAGAAAGGGCAGAATCTTTTCGTTTGGGTTGGGGGAGAACAGCTTAACCGATATATAATTAACACATATGTAATTCACTCTAAGGGAACAATTCAGTAGCTTTCAGTATATTCAGAGCTGTGCAGCCATTACAACAAACAATTTTAGAACATTTCATCACTCCAAAAGGAAATCCTGTATCTAACAGCAGTCACTCTCCATTCACCCTCCCTCCAGCCCCAGGGCAATTACGGATCTATTTTCTGTCTCCAAGGATTTGTTTTTTTTTAGACACATTATGTAAATCATATATAACATATGGTATCTTGTGCCTGGCTTATGTCAGTCAACATACTACTGCTTTCAAGTTTCATGTTGTAGCATATATCAATCTTTCATTCCTTCTCTTAACTCATAGCTAAACAATATTCCACACCATGGGTATACCACATTTCATTTATTCCTTTACCAGTTCATGGGCATTTGGGTTATTTAAATATTTGGACTATTACAAACAAAGCAGTTAAGGCTACTTGTGTGCAAGTGTTTGCATAAACATATGTGTTCAATAATCTTGGGTCTATACCTAGGACTGGAATTGCTGGGTCATGGGTAATACTATGTTTAATGTTTTGAAGAACTGCCAGAGTGTTTTCCACAGAGGCTGCATCATCTTAAATTTCCACTGGCAGTACATAATTGTTCCAATTTTTCAACATGCTCATCAACAGTAGGTATTATCTATCTTTTTATTACAGCCATCCTCGTGAGTGTAAGGAGGTATCTCAGTTTGGTTTTGATTTGAATTTCCCTGATAACCAATGTTGGTCAAGTTTTCATGTGTTTATTAGATATCTGTAATCTTCTTTGGAGAAATGTCCATTTAGATCTTTTGCTAGTTTTTAATTGAGTCATTTGTCTTTTTACTGTTGCATTGTAAGGATTTTTTTATATATTCTAGATACAAGTCCTTTATCAGATCTATAATTTGCAAATATTTTCTCCAACTGAACTGGTTGTCTTTTTGCTCTCTTGATGTCCTCTGAAGCACAAACAGAATCTATTGTGAAGCCTTATTTAAAAAATCATTTAAAAGCTGTAAAATCATAAAATAAATAAATAAATAAAAGCTATAAAATCACTAAAACCTGAAGAGATCCAGGTTTACTTTCCCAGAAGAAAAATTACCTGATTTCATGGCAAACATAACATTTGGAGATATGTCGTGATCTAAGCCTCTCCTTGAAAGACAAGGCTCAGTGAACTAAAGACAGGAATAAGGAACCCAGGCTAATTTTGAGAGATAAACATTACATGGAAAGAGAGCAGAACAGGCAATGTTTACATAGTTTCTGAGTGGTCAGAAAAGGCAAAAGGATAATGTTAAAGAATAAGGCAACAAGGAGACAAAATGAGAGTAGCAGAGAGGCACCTGAAGGATAGGCTGGGGAATGGCGGATTCTTGAAGACGTTTCTTTCTTTAGGATAGATAAGAAAACGTGAATCTTGGGTAAGGTATAATATAGACAGGTGATATAATAATACAGTGACATCGCAGACCTGTTTGAGGTGCTACTAATAATGTAAGGGCCCTCATTCCTCTCTATTTCCATTCCTATTGATCAATATTTTTAGGAGGACTACAGAGGCACTGGTTAGACATCTCTGGTAGATATTTTGGATCAAGGTCTAAACCAGTTCTAAGTCAGAATCTCTGGTAGACTCCTAAACCCAGTTGAAAATAACAAAAGTACACTGGTTAACAGTAAAGAGGAAGCCGTCTTAAAAGTCATTTGTGTAAGTCAGTTTGAGTGACCTGTTCTCAAACTAGTTTGGCTACTTTTATCTAGGGGCTATTATATGAATCAAAACCTAAAAAGAGGAGAATAAAAAAGGTAAGGTCCTGTTATAATAGTATATGAAAGTGAAAATGTTAGTCGCTTAATTGTGCTTGACTTTCTGCGATCCCATGAACTGTAGCCCACCAGGCTCCTCTGTCCATGGAATTCTCCAGGCAAGAACACTGGAGTGGGTAGCCATTCCCTTCTCCAGGGGATCTTCCTGGCCCAGGGATTGAACCCAGATCTCCTGCATTGTAGACAGATTCTTTACCATCTGAGCCACCAGGGAACCCTATAACAGTATATGACATGAAGGCAAAGAGTTTTCAACACTATCATATAGTCTTAAGAAAACAGCTTATTTACCCGAAACATACCTTCCACTCTGAAGCTGGATGTGGAGGGTGGTGAATGGTTCTGTACGAATAAGATAGTGCATAACTCCAGCAGAATTTGAATAGTGAGTACCATAATGAAATTTATCAATAGTTCCCATAGGATCCTCAAAATTTTCATATCTAAAAACAGAAACTAAAGTTTTATAATCACAATAGCAAAATTAATTTAGGACAGATGCTTGTATTGTAATCCTGAAAACAGTTTATTAAGAGGCTATGTATTCATATCACCACATCACATTAATAAGTGAAAAAAATTACTAATACTTTCTGAACAATAAAGTAGCACTAATAGTGGAGTTTGGAATACTTCTGTATTATGCAATAATTATTTTCACTACAGATAGATTAGCAATCACAGAGAACCAAAAATAAAGAAATTTAAAATCAATTACAATTGTACTTCCCAGAGATAATAAACAATAACATTCTGGCAAACATTTTTCAATTATGAATTAATATATATTTTAATATAAAATACATTTTAATATAAAACTGTTATACCTAGTATATTGTTCACAACTTATTTTCTAATCTAACAATTTTCTATTAACATCTTACAAAATATGTAAGTGACTCACTTTGCTACACAGCAGAAACTAACACCTTGTAAATAACTACACTCCAATAAAAAATTTTTACAAAATCTTAGAATATATAACAATTTATTTATTTACAGATAGTTAGGTTGTTTCTATTTCTCTGCTATTGTAAGAATGTGATAATTAGACATCATAGTATGGCCAAGGTAATAGAAAAAAATATAGAGGGTCAGTCAAGAATTGTTAAAATGAATGTCTAATAATTCACATGTAGAAGGAAATAGATGTGTATAGCACAAGGAACTCTACTCAATATTCTGTGATAAACTATATGAGAAAAAATCTGAATAAGAATGAATATATGTGTGTATTACTGAATCATGTTGTTGTACACCTGAAACTAACACAACACTGCAAATCAACTATACTCCAATAAAATTTTAAGAAAAAGCAGACAGTGGAATAGAAAGAAGGCCTAAGTCAGATTACTAGCAAAGGGCATTATACATAATAACTCTTCAAGCACTGTCACTAATATTGTAATTGCTCTGAATGGTGACATCTGAGTTAGTGGGCATAAAATCTAAATTAGAATGAACAGTTTTTTGGAAGCATACACATTAAAATTTTAAACCAAAATACTAATCAATTTGTCAAGCTAAGGTCAATTTCCTTTTTACATAGAAATCATTAATACTCAGGAAAATAAAGAGAGTTTTTAGGCCAAAGTCATTTGTACCTATGCAGGAAAATATATTATTGAAGCATAAATTGTATCTTCCATTATCGACAAAATAAGGTGACCTATATGAAACGTATTTCCTATGGAACAGTGTTAGTAGTTTGACTAATAGCAGTGAGGTAACATACACACAGCAGAATTCCATTAGTAAATCAAATACTAAACTGCAAAAAGGTCTTACGGAAGACTTGCAAATAAAAAGGAAAAAAAAGTAATGTACTATCAACTCTCAAAAAAATCTACAACTAAGTTTTTATTTGCAAAAACTTTGTCTTTATTACTGGAAGTTATCCATAAGTTCACATGGAGAAAAAGGAAAATTAAAATTATTCTTTTACTTGTCAGCCACTTGCTTTGAATAAAAAAAAAAAATTATGAGACATTTACAGGATGGATCATAAATATATATAACTATAAATATTTTCTTTCCTTTCAAATGTTACTTTCTAAATTTGCTTACATTTCACTGTTCTTTATTCACATTATTCCTGAAAAGATTAGTATTATTAATTTGGTATCTACTAAAATAGTACATCAGAGGTAAATGCTGGCTTAGCAAGTTATTAAGTCTAAAATACCCAGGGATGAAGAATTCCACCCTTGCACACACACTTTTTATCTTTTAACTGGATGGATAATTGTTTTGCAATGCTGTTTTAGCTTCTGCTGTAGGACACGGTGAATCAGCTATGCGCACACACGTGCCCTCTCTGCTGAGCCTCTCTCCCCTCTCCCCCCATCCCTCCGCCCCACGCCATCACAGCAGAGCTGAGCTCCCGGTGCACCAGAGCAGCTTCCCACCGGCTGTCTATGCTACACAAGCTTCTGCTTACATGTCAGCGCTACTCTCGCAATAATCCCACACTCTGCCAGCCCAACCCCCCGCGGTGTCCACATGTCGGTTCTCTCTGTCTGCATCTCTATTCCGTCCCTGTGAACAGGCTCATCTGTACCATCTTTCTAGATATTTCACACATATGCATTAATACATGATATTTGTTTTTCTTTTTATGACTTCACTCTCTTATTACAAGGAGAAAAGAAATTCTAAACAACATTAATTTAAATTTGGTAATGAAGGGACACAGACTATAGTTAAGATATTTGAAAGACAACTGACAACATTTTCAAGAAAACTTAGGGAAGGAATTATCAGACTCTAATTAGCAAAAGTAGTTGTGCATTTTTTAAAAAGTAACACTTGGTTAGCCATAGGAGAAATTAATACAAATTCAAACTGCTATGGGTATATCTATCAAAGCAGATGAAAGGCACTTACTTTTCTCTCATGGCTTTGGCATTTTTATCATTAACTACCCCAATTGGTTTGGATAGATCTCGAAATACAGATGGGTTATTAAGATCCAACTCTTCTGAAGTATAATCTTGTAAAATCCAGGGGAACTAAAAGAGCCACAATTTACAATTTAGACATTCTTTCCACGGGAAGCTACCAGCTCCATAACTAATATCACTTTTCTAAAGACAAAAAGGGACAGTGTTTACTTTTTCCCTGTTGCAAATGTTTATTCATCTTTAGCTCAATAACCAGAAGCATTATCTCCTGTAATTCCACTGAAATATTCTAAATGAAATGAAAGAAAAAAGGCTTTCATTTTCAAAATGCCCTTCATACTTATATACTTCTTGACAATAGCAGGGTAAGAAATAAATAGAAAGGCAAAAATAGTTTTTACATCTTTTCAAAAATAAAAACTAGATATAAGCCACTTATATTTTTGTATATAATAAAATTGAAAGGTAAGTGTATATTTACAGGATTTTTATAAAACTCACCACAGGATACTGTGCAAGGTCATTATAGGTTCGTCCTGCCATTGTATTTAACTGAATGAGGTAGTCAAAATTTGATATCTCTCTGTTTACCCATTTCTAGATAGCACAGAAAAAAATCAAAATTAGTCTACATCTCTTAGAAATCAATAACTATTACTGACAGTACTGAAATAATCTTGCATCCATTATCTCTATCCTCTTTCTGGTAAAAGAGGTTACGTTTTTTAAAAAAGATTTAACAGGGAGAAAAATCAACATACTTCTCCTAAAGTTCACTTCCTTTTAAAAACTGGTCTTTAGAAAAGGAAAAGAAAGTCCTCACACTGCAGTCTAAAAGATCTCCTATAATAATTAAGTCTTTTCTTTAGTTAAAAAATATTTTATTTTAATATAAAAATGTTTAATTCTAGAAGGACTGCCAAAATTTTAAATTTTTGCCATTAACTGAAATCTTCATAAGTATAAATATTAAAATATCAGTATCTCAGTGTACTTAAATGATCTACAAATTTTAAATAACATTATTATATCTCTGCTCAGAAAAATTCCTTTATACAGTGAAGGTAGGTGGGATTTTGCTGTAACAGATATAAAAACTTTCTAAAGAAAGACATAATTGTTATTTTTTTAATCACCTTGTTAAATCTAGCCTACTAGTTACTCTACACAGTGTGAGTATGCTCAAGCATTTTTTTTGAAGACAGATTAACATACACCTTTAAGTTTACTGTGTGCCTCAAGCAAAAGACATGTAGAAATGGTGAGAAATGAATCTATCTATACAGAAAGCCCATTAATAGTTAACTTATGTGCCAAATTGAGGAATCAGTACTTTAATGAATAAAAGTTTATACCACAGAAAGCAGGGAATGTACTTTTAAATAAAGCTTATTCCATAAACAATAGGAAGGAATTGCTGATGGCTTTTGAACAAGAGCAACGTTTAAAGATTAAGATGAACACATATGTAGGAGGAAGAGGAGAGCCAGGAAGCAGAGAACCTAACTAGGAGACTACTACCACCACCAGAGAGCAAAAAACAAAAGGCTTTCCTTGGCTTCTGACAATGCAAATTCAAAAGATGTTGGGATTATATGAGGATAAAATGCGTGGAAGCATTAGTTAGCTTTGGCAGACAGAAAGATTGGAGAAAATTTTTTCTGCCTGTATTCCAAGGTGCCTTGTATTTTCTCATTTTTTCTTGTGCATGGATTATTTTTATCATTAAGAAAAGTCCCACATTATTTTTTTAAAAATAGTTATAATGAAACTATAATTATAGTGGAACATTATAATGAAAGAAGAAGTTATAAGATATGCCCATGAACTGAACGATATGGGAGCTGGAGGACAGGGCACTCTTATGTGTGAGGGAAAGAGAAAGATTCAAAGACAATTCAAAAGATCACCCGAATGGAAGAACAGCAGTTGCATAATCAAAATAAAATAGTCAGAAGGAAGATTTACTTCTAGGCAAAAGTCTAAGATATAAAATTAACACCAAACAGTGACTTAAAATTTCCTACCTGTGTCAGTCCTGATGCTTTGAATAACTCCTGTGGTGATCTGGTTCCATAGCTATTTGGAGAATGAAGTGACAACAGTCTGCTATATACTTTGTTCCTAACCTATTAAAAAAATAACACTTTACAGGTTAAAATAGATTATGACAAAACAGGATTATGGCTTTATTAACAGATTTACTGAGATATAATTCACATACCATAAATTCACCCTTTTAAAGTATACAGTTCAGTGGAGTTTTTCTCTTTTTAAAAAAAAAATATTCACAGAGTTATACAAGTATTCACATTATTTTTTTTTTAATTTTTAAATTAAAAAAAAATTTTTGCCTTTATTTTTTTTTTTCATTTCTTTATATTAGTTGGAGGCTAATTACTTTACAATATTGTAGTGGTTTTTGCCATACATTGATATGAATCAGCCATGGATTTACATGTGTTTCCCACCCTGAACCCCTCTTCCACCTCCCTCCCCATCTCATCACTCCGGGTCATACTAGTCACATTATCTAACTCTGGGATATTTACGTTAGCCTCAAAAGAAACTACATACTTATGAGCCATCACTCCTCAATTTCCCTTTCATCCTCTGACAACCACTAAACTTTCTGTCACTATGGATTTGCCTAATCTGAACATTCCACTTAAACAGAAGATTACAGTTTTAACTTCTTTATTTTACTAGGCTTAACAAACATGACACACATTTTTTTTAGAATGTTACAGTGTATAAATAGAGTAATCGTTACACATTTTATCAGAAAACTAGCTCACTTCCAGTTCAAATCTAGTTCTGTCATTAACTAATCATCTGGACAAATCAATTAATTTACTGAGTCTCATCTGTGTATTCAATATAATAATCTCTACCCTTTACAGTTTTGTGGATTATTCAGGGCTAGGCAAGTGTAAAGAAATAAAATTAATCTTTGAACTTCAGCTTCTTCATCTATAAAAAAAGAATGGAATTTTCCATATCTAATCTGAAGATTGTTATGAAGATTGGGTACCACATATAAATGTGCTTTAAAGACTATATACAAGAGACTTCCCTGGTGGTCCAGTGGCTAAGACGCCAAGCTCCCAGTGTAGGGGGCTTGGATTCAATCCCCGGTAAGGGAACAAGATTCCACATGCCACAGCTAAGAGTTCACATGCTGCAACTCTAAGATCTGGTGCAGCCAAATATAATAAATTTAAAAAAAAAACAAAACTACATACAAATAGGAGTGTGCTTAGTTTAATTACATAAAATAGCTTTCTAAAAAACACCTACATTGTATTTTCCTATGGATGAAAATTTATTTTTAATAGTGAAAAATTCCCCTTTTGTAAAAATAGAAAAATGTTTCTCAAAGGTCTGAATCAAATTATTTATAAATATACATGGATCTCATTTATAAATATACCTGGATCTCAAATGAATAGAAATGAATAGAAACTTATTGACTCTGCTAATCCAGGTCCTTGGAAGAAAAGTTATTGACTCTGCTAATCGCATGCTCCTTGGAAGAAAAGTTATCACAAACCTAGACAGCATATTAAAAAGTAGAGACATTACTTTGCCAACAAAGGTCCATCTAGTCAAAGCTATGGTTTTTCCAGTAGTCATGTATGGATGTGAGAATTGGACTATAAAGAAAGCTGAGCGCCAAAGAATTGATGCTCTTGAACTGTGGTGTTGGAGAAGACTCTTAAGAGTCCCGTGGATTGCAAGGAGATCCAACCAGTCAATCCTAAAGGAAACTGGTCCTGAATATTCATTGGAAGGATTGATGCTGAAGCTGAAACTCCAATACTTTGACTACCTGATGTGAAGAACTGACTCATTGGAAAAGACCCTGATGCTGGGAAAAAATGAAGGCAGGAGGAGAAGGGGACGACAGAGGATGAGATGGTTGGATGGCATCACCGACTCAATGGACATGAGTTTGAATAAACTCCGGAAGTTGGTGATAGACAGGGAGGACTGGCGTGCTGCAGTCCATGGGGTTGCATAGAGTCAGACACGACTGAGCGATTGAACTGAACGAACTGAATCCAAGTAATCTGAGAAGCAAATGCTAACACAGAACTGAACATGGAGGATTTTATTAGGAGAGATACCAGAGGGAGAAAATGGAGAGAAAGCTAGGCAAGGTAAAAGAAAGCTCTCAAACTGTGATGCAAGTCTGGCCTCAAGTATATGTCAAAGGGAAGGAAGGCTGAGAGCGAGTAATGTGTCAGAGGTTATAGTGCTAGTGGTGGAATGGTTTTGGGTCCAGGGAACCTGAATTTAGTGGCAATCTCTTAACTGCTTATACTATTTAAGAATTTACGCTATTCCTAGAACTACATGCTCCATTATTTTTTTTTCTGATTACTCCATTATTGTTGAATTCAACCCAAATTAATTTCATAAATCCAATTACATCATATATATACCATATTATTTCACAATTGGATACTGTAAGACATCTATTTGCTGACATTCAAAACTCTACTAACTTCTTTATCTACCTATATATAAAATATCCTCCAAACACTCAAACATAAATCCCAACAAAAATTCATATGTTGCTTAGTCCCAAAGTATGTATCTTTTTTTTCTAATATTCTGACTCAGTGGAAGAACAGAGTGTAAAGTTTCATTACAGCTTACTAGTTGGAAAATTATTTCAAGCTAACAGTCTAGGAGAAAGGTAGCCTTTTACATACCTCCTTTTTGAAATTGAGAAAGTAGTTGGATTGGTCAACATGAAAAATCTCAAGGGCTGACCTCCTTAAGTTGTACCGTCGTAGGTGAATCTCTCGAACTTGAGAGTGAGGCCACTTGAAATCAAAGCCTACTCCTGAAAACAGAAAAAAATCTTGTGACTGTGGACCACATAAAGTTACTTATGCTATGCAGAAAATATCTCCTTTTCCTGACAAGAATAGCGTTTAGGGAAAAAGAATTCAATCTCTATATGATAAAAACCATCTGTTAAATGCATTGCATGTTTAAACTATTTCTTATAAAACTATTTTAAAATTCTATAGCTTTTTCTACTTCCTTTCCATTGGAATAGAGAATAACTCTGAATATTGTATCTTAGAAACATTTTCCCTTTTCTCTTTATGTTAGCAGCTTAGATTTAAATATCTTTTTATTTTCAGATAAAGGATTAGATGAGAAACCTATAGGAACAAGAGTACATATAAATTAAATATTGCATTTATAACTTAAATTTATAGCAATCCCCACTAGGCAAACCTTTTAAAAAACATTGATAATAAAAAAGCAGCATTCCCCTCAGTACACTGTTGAATAATGAATTTAATCCCATACTGACTTTCCATCTCTCCCTTTATATGAGAGACTACAATTTTACAGGCCCATCTTATTGCTTTCTTCTCATTAATGATTGATAAACTGGATACTTAACTATTGAACAACAGAAATTATTCCCCCAGAACTCCTCACCATCTTCTTTTTCAGTGCTGCCATCATAGAAGTAAATGTGTTGAGTAGTGATTTCTAATCTGCCAGGAATTACATCAATGATTGTAATGAGTTCACAGTCTTCTGCTAACACCAATTTTTCTTTTTGATTCTGTTCTTCTTTCTCATCACTGAAGGGGAAAAACAAACAAAAAAGATCCAACAGTGTATTCTGGATAAATGGAAAAGAACATCATATTCAAATTCAAATCTCATTTCTGTGAAATCACTATCCAAGAAAGGGTACTTGAATTTTCTACAAAAAACAGTCCACTGCATATTTCACCAACCTAACAGGTAATACTGCAATCCTTAAAGCTAAGCTCAAAAAAAAATTAAGAATGTTTTCCTAAATAGTGAAATTCTAAACTTCACAGTGATGAAACTGAGAAATAAGTGACCTAAGGCAGTAGATAGTCTGTTGCTTATTTATATTCTATGAAAGAATTCTGGCTTTTCATTTGAAAATGAATGAGACTGACATCCACTGAATTTACTAGTCATTGAAGAAAGAAAATAAAACCCCATTAAAAGGATGACTAAAAAAAATCTACCCAAATCAAAGAGCTCCCTAGACAACCAAGTCTACTCAGTTTGCTAAAAATAATCAAGGAAATATTTTTAAATTATTAAAATTACATGAACAAAAGAACCTGCTTATGCCAACAAAAGATACTATTGAAACTGATCTGTTTGTAATATTAAAATAAGTTCTGAAGAAATATTCACCATATTTTGCTTATAACCTAAACAAAGTGATGCTCAGAATAAATTATAAACTTGAGACTTAGCTCCTCATTCTTGGCTGAATGTGAAGCTTTACAATCATAGTAAAAGTCAGGGCGGATGTGTGAATCACCAAATTTGAATGAATTCCCTAAACCACTTACAGATCCAGTGGCAAAGAGTGGCAATATTACTGATCAAGGGGTTTAACACAAGCACAAACTAATTACTGTCTGACCACTAAGCTATGCGGATCCAGAGGCAACCCCCAACAAGCAGAGCTTTAAAAATAAAACAAAACAAAAACCCAGTAAGTACAGACATCAATGGCATTCACTACAGGTAAAACAGACTCCACAGACTTAATCTACCAAAGTCATTAGACAAACAAAAATACAATAACAACAACCAGAAACAAGGGAGGAGATCAGAATCCAAAGTGGATATAATTTTTTTTAATGTATGGGTTTCACAAAGATTACGAGATATAGCAAGAAACAGGAAACTATGGACTCAAAAGAAGTAAAAAGAAACTATTTCTGGGAGGACCTCATAAGTTCAACTTAGTAGACAAAGACAAGAAGGCAGCTATCATAAAAACACATGAAAAGAACTAAAAAAAAGTAAAATAAAATACATGAAAAGAACTAAAGAAAACTATGTTTAAAGAACCAAAGTGTATTATGGCAAAAAGGTCTAGTCATAGAGAGATTATAATAAAGAGATAGCAATTGTACACATATTTATAAAAAGGAACCAAATGAGAAATTCTGAAATTGAAAAATATAATAACTAAATGATAAATTCACCAGAAAGACTCAACAGCATGTCTGAACTTGCAAGAGAAAGAAGCAGAGCTCTTGAAGATAGATCAGAAAGAAATTGTCCAACCTGAAGAATAGAATGAAAAAAAGAATTACGCAGAATGAAAGAACCTCAGAGGGTTCTATCATGCAAAACAACTTAAGTGCAAAGGCAGACCCAGAAGGAGAGAATAGAGAAAAAGGTCAAGATATATTTGAAAAAATAATGGTAGCAATTTCTCAAATATGAAAGAATTAATCTACACATCCAAGAAGCTCAGTGAACTCCAAGCAGGATAAACACGAAGATATCCATACATGGACAGAAGGTCAAGGTGATAAAAGCTAAGGACAAAAAGAGTAACTTTAAAGCATCTCAATACAGTATATAAATTGTCAACCGAGCATTCTATAACCAGCAAAACTACCCATCAAAGAGAAAGCAACAGTGCTCAGACAACTAGAGTCACATGCAAGAGAATTAATACAGATCTCTACATCATACCACATACAAAAATTAATGCAAAATGCATCAAAGACTTAACATAAGAGATAAAATATAAAACTCTTATTCATTTGAATCAGTTCTAATGAGGTGGATGAAACTGGGGCCCATTATACGGAGTGAAGTAAGCCAGAAGGAAAAACACCAATACAGTATACTAACGCATATATATGGAATTTAGAAAGATGGTAACAATAACCCTATATGCAAGACAGAAAAAGAGACACACATGTATAGAACAGACTTTTGGGGTATAAATAAAGGATATGAGACATGAAAAAAATGCTATGGACAGATTGAAAAGACCTCGAGTGATCAATAAAAAAAAAAAAAAACTCTTAGGAAAAAAATAGATAAAAGGAAATTCATCAAAATTAAAAATACCAACAAAAAAGTGAAAAACCCAATTTAATAGAAGAACATTTTTGTAAGTCCTATATTTAATAAAGAACTTGTTGCTAAAATATATAAAGAACACTTACAACTCAGTAACAAAAAGACAACTCAATTAAAAAGTGCAAAAAAGATTTTCATAAAGATTTCTCCAAAACAGACATACAAATGGCCAACAAACATATGAAAAGATGCTCAGCTTCACTGGTCATTAGGGAACTGGAGATTAAAACCACTAGATACCACCTTCTGAAAGTGAAGTTGCTCAGTCATGTCCAACTCTTTGAGATCCCATGGACTGTAGCCTGTCAGGCTCCTCTGTCCATGAGATTTCCCAGGCAAGAATACTGGAGTGGGTTGCCATTTCCTCCTCCAGGGGATCTTCTTAGAGATCAAAGCCATGTCTCCCGCATTGCAAGCAGACACTTTACCATCTGAGCTACCAGGGAAGCCCACCACCTTCAAGAATGATATAATAAATTTTACAAAAATGACAGAGAGGGCTTCCCTGGTGGCTCAGTGGTAAAGAATCTGCCTGCGAATGCAGAAGACACGTGTTCAATTCCTGATCCGGGAAGACCCCACATGCTGCAGGGCATTAAGCCCATGTGCCACAACTACTGAGCCTGTGGTGTGGGGCCTGGGAACTGCAACTGCATCCACATGCCACAAGTACTGAAGCTCTCGAGCTCCACAGCCCATGCTCTGCAATGAAAGCAGCCACTGCAGAGAGAAGCCTGTGCACCACAACTAGAAAACAGCCCCCACACAGTGCAACTGGAAAAAAGCCTGTGCAGCAACAAAGATACCGAACAGCCAAAAATAATAAATAAAGTAATTTAGACTTAAAAAAAAAGAGAGAATAACAGACGCTTGAATGGATTGAAGAATCTAATATGAAAATTAGAACTTTCATACATTGCTGAAATGTAAAATGGCATTGTGAAAACTGCTTCATAACTCCTCAAAAGGTTAAACATAGAATTAGCACATGGTCAACAAATACAAGTTTTTTTTTTATACTCAAGATAACTGAAAATATAAGTTGACCCAAAAATGTATACATGAATATTCAAAGCAGTATTATTCATAATCATCAAAAAAATAGAAACTACAGAAATGTCCATCAACTGATGAACAGATAAACAAAAATAATATATTCATATAATGGAATGCTATTTAGCCAAAAAAACAAATTAAATATTGTTAGATGCAATGACCTGGATTAAACCCTGGAAATACTATGGAAAAAAAAGTAAAAATGTTAGTCGCTCAGTCGTGTCTGACTCTTTGTGACCCCATGGTCTGTAGCCTGCCAGGCTCCTCTGTCCATGGAATTCTCCAGGTAAGAATACTGGAGTGGGTAGCCATTCCCTTCTCCAGGGGATCTTTCCATCCCAGTGACTGAATCAGAGTCTTCTGCATTGCAGGAAAATTCTTTACCGCCTGAGTCACCTATACCGAAAGGCAACATATTATATGAAATACATGAAATGTTGAACACAGGCAAATCCATACTGGAAGAAAGCCAATAAGCCATTGCTGGAGGATGCAGGGAGGGAAAATTGGGACCAATTACTGAAAAGTATAAGATCTGCTTTTGGAGTGATGGAAATGTTCTTGGACTAGATAGTGGTGACACTGCACGACTCTCTGAATAGACTAAAGAGCCACTGAACTGTACACTTTAAAATGGTAAATTTTATACTAAGTGAATCTCAATTTTCAAAAAATATATCTGTTTTTAAAAAAGCAGCCAAAAATGGAAGACAAAAATCTCCACAGGTGACAAAAGACTAAGATAATGTGTGGCTTACAGATCTTCTTTATAAGAAATACTGAAGAGAGTCCTTCAGGCTTAAAGGAAATGCACCAGATGGTAGTATGAATGTACACAAGGAAATAAAGTGTATAGATAGGTAATTATGCAGGCAAATATAAAGGAAAACATAATTACATAGTTTTTTCTTCTCAACTGATTTTAAGACAAGTGCATAAAACACTTAACAGAATAAGTTGTGCTGTTGGGCTTAAAATATATAAAGGTTTAATATTATGGTAATAAAACAAAGCAGACATGAGAAATGAAAATGTTTTACATTTGCTCAGGGGAAGTTTTTGGGCTTCCCTGGTGGTTCAGATGGGAAAGAATCTGCCTGCAATGCGGGAAACCTGGTTTGATGCCTGGATTGGGAAGATCTCCTGGATGTGGGCATGGCAACCCACTCCAGTATTCTTGCCTTCGGAATACCCACGGACAGAGGAGCCTGGTGGGCTACAGTCCACGGGGTCACAAAGAGTTGGATACAACTGAGCAACAAAAGCACAGGGGAAGTTTTTAAACTACAAATTCAAAAATTTTAAATATATCTAAGGCTATTCAGGGTATATATTTTTTCCAGCTAGAGGTCTGATAAGTTATATTTGTCCATTTCATTTAAATTGTCAAATTTATTGGCATAAAGTTGTCATTTTCTTTTAATTATTTTAATGTATTTCTTTTTAATCATTTTAATATCTATAATGTTTTCTCCTCTTTCATTCCTGATACTGGTAATTTATGCTGTCTTTCCCTCCTAAATAGTCTAACTAGAGGTTTATTGTTCACTTATCTGATTTTTAATGACCAGCTTTTTTTTACTTTTTCTTTTTCTTGTTTGATTTTCTCTTTCATGGATTTCTGCTTTTATCTTTATAATTTCTTCCTTTTGCTTAAGAGCTTATATTTTGTGCTATACTTACCATCTAAAACCTCACTGTCATCCTATAAATTTGGTAATGTTTTTATTATCATTCAGCTCAAAATATTTTCTAATCTCAAGGTCCAGCTCCAAATTAACCCAGTTCTAAGAAGCCTTCAATAGTTTCAGTTGACACTGATAGACTCCTAACAGATGATATAGTATTAACTATTGGATCCTGGAAATGTATAGTATTACAATTTCAAGCAACTATTTTCCACAATTTTACAATCCCATTTCTCAGAATAAAGTAATCTCAAATTCTCTCAAGTACTGATACATACATATTTACTCTGGCTGTTATTTCCTCTTCAGGAAGATCCAATTTATCCTCCTCCATATCACTAACTTTTACTTGTTTCACCACTTCCAGAAGCAATGAATCACTGGAAGGCTGTGAGTGTTGGATACCTGTTTAAACATAATATATCTGTTAAACACAAACTAGAAAAATCATATCAGAGTCCTTCTGTAATTTCTGACTGTTAATTATATGTAATAATGTGTATTATAAGAAGGTGCTTGAAATTTTCTAAGATAAAAAAGTGATTTACTACAGAAAAGCTGTCATACATGATTTAGAGTTATCTATGCTGCTTAACTGATTTTTTAAAAATTATTATACATATAACAAATGGAATAAATGTTTTTAAAATGGTATTTGTTTTTAATGATGGTATTATTTATGTTTCAGAAATAGGCCAAGTAATCTCTTTAACCATATTTACTTCTAAAGCATGCCAATAAGTAAGTGTTATTCTTACTACATTAATTCAATAGCATTATCCTTACTGTGTATTTGTACTATAGAAATATTAAGAAAGAATGTGAAAAATTATTGTTAACTGAAAGATAATACTTAGGCCATTCTGAAATGTTCCTTTCTGGAATACATGGAATAGATAACTCTGATACACATATATGCCACAAATGTAATGAACTACGCATTATGTAAGAAGGCTGGCTAGTGCAATGGAAAGAACATGGGTTGTGAAGTGGTAAACCTAAATTCAAATTCCACTTATTAACCACATGACCCCTCTGAACCTATGTTTCTGTAACTGTGAAAAGGAGATACATCACATTATACATAAAATAAATAGTAGCTATCCTTACTGTACATTTACCTCTCAATTATCTGAGTGGCATAAAAGTAGTAATGAAAATATATGCATAATTTATAGATAGGACTGGAAAAAGTTCATATGTTTACCTATGAATATAGACATTGCATATTTAGAAAATAAAAATAATTCATGCTAAATAACAAAACATTGTAAAGACAACAAAAACGCTCAATTTCTCAAATGGTATTCTTGCTCTGACACATAAACTGAATTAACCTAATAATGTACAGTTGCAATTTTCCTTTATAAATCTGCTTTGATCACATACAAGTCTAGATAATCTGATATAAATAGAATGATATTGATGAAAATACTTATAGACAAACATACAGAGTAGGTAAAACACTCTGCAGTTAATTCTGAAGTAAGCTTCAGGGAACTTTATAAGTTTTAAAAACTGATACCACTGGTTTTCTACTATTACCAATTTCACTTTGAAATGTATGATTTCTTACTTCTGTACAATTTTATTATCACCATTATACCTGGGATTTTGAAAACTAGGTAAAGGGAGAAAGAGATGGAAAAAGAGAAAGGACACTGGTCTTCTTGAACTTAAAACAACTGTGACCAAGAAGAAGAAACATAAAATTATATCTGTGTACATGTGTTAAGAGGGATGAAGAAGGAGAGGAAAGGGACAAGGAATTTCCTGGAGTGATATTTCCTGACAGAAAAGAAGAAAAATAGAGAATACTATTCTTAAGTGTTACTAAATTGAAGTCATTCACCAAAAGATGTTTTCTGAGTGACAAGCATAAAATTTCAAGAGGTAGGAAAGCATAATAGTCTCAGGACACAAACAGGGAGGACAAACTTGCATGCAAGTGACCATTCCTATATAAGAGATTCTTAAAGTTAGTGTTTGTATCAGAGAAAAGGCCATTATTTTACATTAAGGAAAATTACTGAGTCTCATTTATTTCAGAACGTAAGATTCGAAATGGCAGGCATGATAGTTCTCTTATTTTTATGGCACTTACTGTACAGGCCAATTTATTATGGCAATTTTTTAAAAATAAGATTAAAAAATTGGTACTCATTTTATCTATAACTTAGTCATTAAACACAAGATGCACAACTAGCTTTGGTAAAGTAACTACAATTTAATATACACATGACTCTTAATACTTTGGGATATTTCAGAGACCCTTCTTCAAAAATAAAAGGATTTGTCAAGTCAGATGGTTATAAAGGAAGGGCTTCCTAAAGAATTATAGACACTCTTTAAAATCTGTTTTGATATACTGCTAGGCTACGTGTTTTTAAACACTTTTTTTTTCTAGAAAAAGGCACTGACCCATCTACATACTAAAATGTCTGGAGTTCTATAAGGAGAATAGGTCATAAAAGAAAGACCTAAAGAGTTGCTAAGAATTTGAAATATATTTAAGATTAGCCTCAGTTTTAGGAGGCAAAAGGCTCAGGTACTGTATTTTACTATACCATAATGGATACAGAGACAACACATTTCACACCAACTGCTGTGTAATTTTATGAGTTTATATTTTTCTTTGAAAAACTGCAATCAACTGAAACAGGAAGTCATTTTAGATTTGACTAAGATTTGACAAAGGCAACATAGACAGGCATTTAAATATCAATTATAAAACATCACCCTCTCTCAAGAACAAACAATTTTCAAACAATTAATAAAAACAATTACCAACCCCTACCACCACTCTCATTATCTTCAACAGATAATTAAACAGCCACTGGAACTCACCTAGATTATCTCTCAAAGCGCTAGCTTCTTCATGGGTTTTGAAATTATAATTTGGTACCAATTTAAGTCTCATGCGGGAATAATTTTCTACATTAGCTAGTTTCCAGTGAATTGGATTTTGTTTCCTATGAATATTCATAAGTAAACAAATAAAATTATTTTAGCTTAAAATTACAAAAGATCAGTTGATTGAAACAGAGTAAAAAAATAACATGTATTTTACGTTTCTTTGACATCATTTTATAAAAGCATTCACATTCGTATCTCATTTGACCCAAATAATCCTGAGGAAACAAACCAATGTTAGTATGCGTATCAACAGTTTATATCTAAGGAATCTAAGACAGGCTAAATTACTTGCACAAGATGCCATGGAGTTTACAGACATCAGAAATAAGATTTGAACAGAAATCTTCAGACTTATAGCTTGATATATTTTACTCTTTCACTGTTACAAGGAATTTCTTAACTAGCTATGTATGTGTTTATTCCAAATACAGTTTTCAAAATAAAATAATAATTTTACTACAAATAAAGATAATATAATTGCAAATGGATCAAAGATCTAAATATGAGTTAAAGCTCTCAGGGGAAACATAGGAGTAAATCTTCATTACTTTGGATTTGAAAATGGTTTCTTAAATATGATATCAATAACATAAGCAAAAAAAGAAACAGATAAACTTGACTTAAACTTCAAGTCTTTTTGCACCAAAGGCCACTTATCAGGAAAGTGAAAAGACAACCTATGTATTTATAGACAATATATCCAATAAAGGCCTATTATTGAGAAAATAAAAGGAACTCTTATAATTCAACCACAAAAAGTCAAACAATCCAAGTTAAAAATGGACAAGAAAAAAAAAGAAAGGCCTTTTACATTTCTCTAAAGAACATATACAGATGTTGGACAGATGGTGAACAAGTATATGAAAAGATACCAATGTCATTAGTCATTAGGGAAATGCAACAAAATCATAAAATACCACTGTATAACCAATAGATGACCATAATAAAAAAAAAATTTTTTTTAAACAAGTATTATAGTAAGGTTGCAGAGAAACTGGAACCTTCAAGCACTGCTGATAGGAATGGGGCAGCTGCGATGAAAAACTGTTATGCAGATCTTCAGCAAGTTAAATACAGAATTACCACAGCAATGCTGCCTGCAGGTATATGACCAAGAAAACTAGACACGGGCATTGAAGCATATACTTGGTCACAAATGTTTACATCAATACTATTTACAATGTGTACGTGCTCAGTCGTGTCCAACTCTTTGCAACCCCATAGACTACAGTCCACCAGGTTCTCGGTCCACGGGATTATCCTGGCAAGAATATTGCAGTGGGTTGCCATTTTCTCCTCCAGGGGATCTTCCCAACCCAGGGATCGAACCTGTATCCGCAGTGGCTCCTGCACTGGCAGGCAGATTCTTTACCACTGAGCCACTGGGAAGCCCACTATTCACAACAGCCACAAAGAAATCAACCCAAATAGCCATCACCCATTTCATACAATGGAATATTACTCAGTCATAAAAAGGAAAGAAAGTACTAACACATGCTACAACAGAGTGAAAACACTATGCTAAGTGAAAGAAGTGGCACAAAAGGCCGCCTACTGTCTGATTTTACTTATATGAAATACCCAGAATAGGTAAATCCATAGAGACAGAAAGCAGACAAGCAGTTACCAGGGATCAGGGCAAGAGTTAATAGGCAGTGACTATTACCAGTTCCAGGGTTTCTTTCTCAGGTGATGAAAAGGTTCTCAAGTTGGACAGTGCGCTCATCTCAAGCTGATTACACAACATTAGAAATGTACTTACTCTCACTGAATTATACACTTTAAAACAGTTAAAAGAGCAAATTTTCTATAAAGTGTATTTTACTAGAATAAAAAAGGGCTGTTAAAAATGTGTGTGTGTAATATAATTCAGCAAAATAGAAGTGACTGATCAAGTAAAGAAATAGTAAAATATTCAAACACACAGCATCACTAACCCTAGCTCAGAGAGGTCGTGTCAGGAAGACAGAAGTAAATGGATTCAAGACAAATTCTACAAAGAGCAAAGGAAACAACTCCACAGTGAAAAACACATAAACACCAAGCTCTACACTCACCAAACCCATAATTCATAAAAGACAAGCAAATTAGTTAGAAGCACTCTTGTAAAAAATGGATTGGAGAGGTCAGGGGAGAGGTTCATGAAGTTCTAGATCAGAGTTCTAAAGCAGAGGGCATTTAATGAACGACAGCTAATCCTACCTTTTAGCCCAAGGTCCCCTTTCACATGTAAGATAAAGCTTGACTGCCTTCCAGCGTCTCAGAGTGGCTAACTGCTGACTGCTGAGTTGTTTCAGCATGTTATTATACCTCAAGTTCTCCTGGCGTGCTTTTCGATTAAATGGCTCCACAAAAAACTCCTGAAAGAAAGAGCAATAAAGAAGAGCACCGAATCATGTATTGAGAGGTATGTTTAAATTTGAATGTCATAATTTTAGAAATCCGACTCAATAAAATCATAAAATGAAAAAAGCTGGCAACCAACAGGATTTTCTTATTCCATTAGAATCATTAATATGACTCTAGCTATAATACTTATTTTTTTTAATGTAAGAAAATAACAAACCAACAATAAAAATGTGAAGAACTTCAAAACTGTAAAGTGTCTCAAAATCGGACTATTTAAGACTTAGAATTACTAACTGTATCCCATCAAGTAAAATGATTTTCTTTGGGGATCTTTTGATCTATAAGGCATCTGGAATCTGACTCAAGTCAAATGAAGTAAAAGGAAGAGGACCACATTCCACACTACTACTGATGGCTGGAAAGGCAGTGCGGAAGACAAAAGAAACCTATAGGAGTAAATCTCTCACAGTGAAAAATTCCATCATTGAGGAGTGCTTCTCTCAGAATAGCATCCTCTCTAGCAAATGAATTCACAGACCTATTCCAGTTTTCAGGATAAAATAAGATTCTGGTAATAAGTTCTACCAAGATAAAACTCTAAACCCTGAAATTGAAATTCTAAAGTTTTCAGAAAGACAAGAGGTAAGCCTGATTTAGGACTTCCCAGGTGGCGCAGTAGTAAAGAATCTGTCTGCCAATACATGGGTTTGATCCCTGGGTGGGGAAGATCTCCTGGAGGAAGAAATGGCAACCCATTCCAGTATTCTTGCCTGGAAAATTCTATGGACAGAGGAGCCTGGCAGCCCATGGGGTTGGTTGCAAAGAGTCGGACACAACTGACCGACTGAGCATGGAAGCCTGGTTTACCGACCTCACACTGACATTGATTAATTAAGAACTATTAGGAACTAAAATAGAATTCAACTTGTTTCAAACAAATCAACAGTGAATTTCATTAAAACGAATGGTTAAAGACATGGATTTAAAAGACATCTTTTACTTATTTTTTTGGTAATGCTACACAACTTGTGGGATTTTAGTTCCCATGTGGGACCAAGCCTGAGCCTGTGCAGTGGAAGCACAGAGCCTAAACCACTGGACCATCAGGGAAGTCCCTACCAGACATCTTTTAAAGAGTTAATACTGCACTATATGGTTGAGAACACAAGCTTTGGAGCTAGACCTCAGTACAAATCTTACCTACTTAATTCTCTGAGGCTCAGTATCATCACTGGTAAGTTGAGGTTGACAATAATTGTCATGTGCTAAATACAGTGCTAGAAAAGTAGCAAGCTTTCAATAAATTAGTTATTATTATAATTATTACTGTAATTACTGCTAGATTTATAGGGTATCAGTGATTTGGGATACAGTGTTATCAAACATTTAAAACAGATCATTGCTATGACAACTGAAGAGGTCATGAAAATTCCATGATAATTAAACATCAATTTCACAGCTTTAAAGTTTGAGCACATGAGGATATTGAGCACATAAATTAGGTTTTTCTAGAAGCTAAGGGTGAAATTACAGAGAAAAGAATGGTTGGAATAGTAACTGGTAGAACTTCTATGAGGGAAATATAATAATAATTATTGTCATGATTGCTACATACCAGCAATTCCACTTATTCTAGGGAAGTCATTCTGAATAAACACAAAAATATGACTATAGAGATGGTCAATACTATCTATAATAAAGAAAAAACTGGTAAATTAGGTCTAAAACCAGGAAATAAGTTTAAATTTTCTAATATAAAACATGGAATATTAGCCATAAAATGGCATGGGAAAATACGACATATTTTAAGTTAAAGTAGTAGCAAATGAAACTATCATTTCACTTAAACTAAATATATACATAAAAATACAGGAAAGATAATACAGCAAAATGTTAGTAGTAGTGGATTACAAATATCTTTTTACACTTAAGTTTTGAAATAAAGCTTTATTTTTATTTGATCTTCTTGGTTTCATCTGTTTTGCAGTTTTTAGCATATATATTCTGTACATATTTTGTTAGATTGATATCTAGCTACCTCATTCTTTTTAGTCTTACTGTAAATAGTATTTTTTTTAAATTTCAGTTTCCAATTGCTCATTGCTACTGCATAGACTTATGATTAAATTTTGTATATTGATCACAGATAATCATGTGATCTGTAAATAGTTTTATTTCTTCTTTCCCAATATGTCTTTTATTTCTTTTTCTATTCTCACTGAATTTGCTACATCTCACAGTACAATACAAAGAAGCATGAAAGTGAACATTCCACCCCTAATGGGCAAAGCACTCAGCTTTTCACCATTAAATATGAAGCTAGTTGGAGGATTTTTGTAGAGATTTGGGTCTTCCCTTCTATTCCTAGTTTGCTAAAAACTTTGATCATAAATGGATGATGAATTTTGCCAAATGCTGCATCTACTGATATGATCATGTACCTTTTTTTGATAAGTTGATTAATATGACTGATTATCAAATGATTATCAAATGTTGAATCAGCCTTGAATTTACAAGATAAACTATCCCGGTTGTGATGTTATTTTATTATACATTGCTAGATTTGGTTTATATCTACGTTCCCAAAGGGATACTGTCCTCCGTTTTCTTATACTGTTTTATATGGTTTCAATATGAAGGTAATATTGCCGTTATATAATGAAGTGGGAAGTTATGCCACTTTTCTATTTTCCAAACATATTGTGAAGAACTAGTCTAATTTCTCTATTAAATATTTGGTGAAATTTGCCAGTGAAACCATGTGGGTCTAGAGTTTTCTGTTTTGAAAGGTGAAGTGAAGTGAAAGTCGCTCAATCGTGTCCAGCTCTTTACGACTCCAGGGACTATACAGTCCATGGAATTCTCCAGGCCAGAGTACTGGAGTGGATAGCCATTCCCTTCAGGGGATCTGCCCAACCCAGGGATCAAATCCAGGTCTCCTGCATTGCTGGCAGATTCTTTACCAGATGAGCCACAGGGAAGCTATTTAACTATAAATTCAATCTCTTTAAGAGATAGAGGACTATCCACGTTATCTACTTATTATTGAATTATTTTTGGAAATTTGTATTTGTGAAGAAACTGATCAATTACATTTAAAGCATCTTATTTATGTGCACAGATTGGCTGCAATTATCTAACTAGCATGTTGATGTCTGTGAGGTCAGTGGTGATTAATTTCTGGTAGGAGTATTTTTTCCCTCTTTGTCCCACCTCAATTTGGCTACAAGTCTATCAATTTTATTGGTATTTTGAAGAAGCAGATTTTGGTTTCACTGACTTTCTCTATTGCTTTTCTGATTTCATTTTTCATTACTTTACACTTTTTAATAATTTCTTATTTAAAAACTAACGTAGGGAATTCCTTGCCGGTCCAGTGGTTAGGACTCGGTGCTTTCACTGTGATGGCGGGGATTCAGCCCCTGGTGGGGCAACTGAGATCCTACAAGAGGTGCAGCACAGATGGAAAAAAAATAACAGTAGATTAGCTTACTTTTTCAAGTTTCTTAGGATGGAATGAACTTATTAATTTGAGGTCTTTCTTCTTTTTTAGTATAAGTACTTTGTGTTATAAATTACCCTCTAAGCACTGGTATATACACAGCCTCCTGCTTATCAGTTTAATAGACATTTTACATAATCACTGTGCATAGAACATTTTGATATTAATTTTTAAATTGCTACTTAACTTTTAAATTGCTACTTTTCTTCTAATTCTGAAATAATTTTCTGACAAACAGTAAGAAATACTGTTTGTTTTCAAAGTTCAGGCTTGTTATTACTCTCATTTGAACACTAACTGCTTGAAACCAACATAAAAAACTAAATATTAAAACATCTAATAATTTTTACCTGAAACTTGAGCTTGCTTTCTCCCCCTTCCCGGTCTCGCTTATGCATATTCACCATTAAGGCTTCGTAACAATCCTTCCAATAAAGTGCCATGCTCTCATGACCATCATAAAATGTATGGGTTTCATATTTCTTCATGTAAGGTACAATCTTATAAAAAATATAAACACACAAAATTTACTATATGCTTCCATAAAAATGATACTTTAGAAGGAAAAAACCTCACTCAATAAAGATAAAACTTACATATTTTTCAATGTAAACTTGCCATTCATTTGAACTGCAATATTCTTGAAAATCTTCAAAAAATGAAGCGCTACCATTTGTCAAAGGTAAAGAAGGCAGATGCAAGTTCATGAAGAGAAGCTCATAAATTTTAGGAACTAGGGTACGGACAAGGGGAATCAGAAATGAATATATTTCAGTCTGTTCCTTGATTGACTGACTGAGAACATGTTCCAGCTTCCCTAAAATGTAACATGCTTCATCCTGATTTTCAATCACTTTGGTCTGAAGAAGGGTGTTTAGCTTAGCAGATGCCACTGCACAAACCTGGAGGAAAATAGTAAAATAAAGCAGATATTTAGTAATAGCAAAGTTCTTTGGCTCTTCTTGAAATTGTTTTTTAAAATAAATTATAAAAGTAACCCGTGGAATATACAGAAAAGTTAAAAGGTTGATAATTAATCACCCCAACATCCACTCTACTCCTTCTTATAATTTGCAAGAAGCGGGGGATGATTCCATCTCTAGTTCCAACTTAGGTCCTAAAAGATATAAGCCAAACAGAATATCCAACCCTTTGCAAAGTGACTGGTTCAGGTAACTCATCTCTCAGTCAACTCATGTCATGGTATTTGTCACATGGATTCATTCAGGCCAAGTATAGCTTTATTAGTGCAATGTCAGAACTTTTATACAGTAACTATAAAGAGCTGTGAAAGGGCTTGGATACTATTTCACCTTCAAGCTAACAACTTAGTTTACCATAGTTTCACAGATGCAGGCAGAAGAATAAGACTCCTGGATCAGAAACGAAGATCTACAGCATTAGCAATAACCAGAGTATCAGGCAGAGAAGGCAATGGCACCCCACTCCAGTACTCTTGCCTGAAGAATCCCATGGACAGAGGAGCCTGGTAGGCTACAGTCCATGGGGTCATGAAGAGTCGGACACAACTGAACAACTTCACTTTCACTTTTCACTTTCATGCATTGGAGAAGGAAATGGCAACCCACTCCAGTGTTCTTGCCTGGAGAATCCCAGGGACAGAGGAGCCTGGTGGGCTGCCATCTATGGGGTCACACAGAGTTGGACACGATTGATGTGATGCAGCAGCAGCAGCCGAATATCAGGATTTGCCCTGTTTCCCAAACTAATTCCATGCTGAGAAATGAATAGGAGGAGATGATGCCTGCACATGCAATGGTTGCATTATAAGAGAGGAGCCCCAAGCAAAGGAAATCCAAGTATTTTACCCCAGGTAGTAAAAGTGGCTGAACATTGCCTTGGAGGGAGATACTATCTTTATCACACTGGACAGTAAAACAAAACCTGCCTTTTAGTCTGGAGGGAGATATGATCTCTGTCTTCTCCAGCTGTTTACTATACATGCATCCCCAAAAAGACAGTTCATCACAAAGGCAACCACTGTCTGTATTCACAAGAGATCCACGAAGAAATGTCTACCAACAAGGACTATAGGAAGAAGGACTCTCTTTCTCTGAATATGAACAAGGAAGCATGCAGCCTCAGTTTCTGCTGGCACACATTCTGTGATGGGAAGGGCAGCCAGCTTAAGACAAGCTGGCACAGGATGGAGAGCAATGCTACAAGAACAGCAAACAAATGGAACTGAAGCCTTGCCTGAATTGTGCCTTGAACTCATCTTAACTACGGAATTTTCAACTACATGCATCTTCTTAACTAAGTCATCTTGTATTGACATTTCTGTTATTTGGAATTACAAGCATTCTTACAGATAAAGAACAGCACATAGGAGACCAAGTAAAGTTCCCAAAGAAAATACACATTTAGGACACATGCATGCATGCTCAGTCTCTAAGCTGTGTCCAACTCTTTGCGACCCCATGGACCGTAGTCCACCAGGCTCCTCCGTCAATGGGATTCTCCAGGCAAGAATATTGGAGTGGGTTGCCATTTCCTTCTCCAGGGGATCTTCCCTACCCAGGGATCAAATCTCACACTCTTGGATCTGCTGCATCGGTAGGCAGATTCTTTACCATTGAGCCACCTTGGGAAGCAGAGTCCCCAAGGTAAATACACATTTAGGGCACAAACTCACACAGAGTAATACTCTATATTACTCTTAAGCTCTGGCCTCAAACTTCATTGTAGAAAGGCAAATTAGATCACAAAGGTGCCTCCTTTCATCAAGACTAGAGAAAGATATAAGTCTTAAAATCATAGCAAGACAAATGATTAAAAAAAAAAAAAAAAACACCTCCTTTTCCCTTAACCTATATCCCAATCTTGGATCATATTAGGTTCAAAATAAAGAAAAGCAAGAGAAAAAAAAGGAAGTATTAGAAACCAACATGACTTCAAAAATTAAGTGTGCCAAAAACTCATCTGAGCTGTATGCACAGGTCTTCGCAGGCCAAGGCAACAATAAGGGATCTCAGGCAGTCTTTCCATAAAAGAAGACTTAAAGAAGCAAATAGCATTTGAGGAAATAACCTCTAAGATGGTTCAAAATTTTAACTTTTCTATTTTTAACTTAAGCTTCCACTTGTGAAGCATCTCTACCCTCCTCAGGTTTTCCCCAAACCCCTTCATTTTACTCTTTGAATCTGACTAAAGCAGCGTAAACCCAATAGAAGGCAACAAATGTGAGACAAAAGGTCATAAAATCTCAGTTTCCAGGAAACACCAATGCTAATATTCTAGACTTTTTTGCAACGTGTTTTTAAAAACACTGTTTACATAAAAAGTTGAATATTCAGTGCTCTGCTTTTAACTAGTGTCACAGTATTACATAACTATAAGTTTATATGTTTATTTAAAAGTATAAAGACACTTTTAGTGAATATAATAATTTACATACCACTGTCAACCCCCCCACACATAGATATGATCCCCCTGCCCTCACATTATAAAGAGTACTATATTATGATCCCCTGAGAAATGACAGAAACACCAATGCCCTAGTTCCCTGCTTAATTACTGAGTGATGCCCCACACAAAGCATGCAGGGGAATTTTCAGAAAGCTCCTCTAGGTGACTTCACGTGCAGCCAGTGAAGAGAACCATCAGATGAGCTAAGACCATTGAGGGAAGAGAAACCCAGACACAATGGTGACCACATGCAGCATCTAAAGAAATGAACAGCTACTTGGTCCTGCTTTAAAGATATGCTGGGAAGTTCTGGCATTTATGTGAAATCTCCTGATAATTAAATGCTGGGAACTAAACAACATAAATAGGCCAAATAAAACAAATTTGCTGGCCAGATTCATTTTGCAGGCAATTCTGTTTAAACCCCTATGAGGGAAGGGCTTCCTTTCCCAATCTTTTAACATGCACGACCTCAGGGAAATCTGCTTTTAGCCTGAGAGAGTGAAATTAAACAAGTAGCTAGAGAGAAATGTTCTAGATCACTAACTACTGGTTGACAGAATCAAGTCTTAGCTGTAGGTGCTACAACTCTTCATTTATTTTAATAGGTATTTATGTAAAGTCCTACTATGGAACAGGCACTGGATATTTAATGGTGAACAAATTATAACAGACATGTTATTTCTCCTTGGAAATCTCACCAAGGAGAAAAACACTGAGGGTGAAAAACAGAGTAAAACAGTGGTAAAAACAGAGTCCTGACATCTAAAACAATCAGCTACCCAGCATGCTGGCTCCAAGGGCTTTAACAGCCACCAGCTCATTTCAGTGAAAAAGCCAAAAAAGTCATCTTGTTCTATTCCGACATGGAGGAAAAAAGAAAACTACAATGAACATCTATGTGTACAAAGATTGCTTGATATTTTAGATTATTATCTCAGGATACAGTTTTAGAGTAGAATTACTAGACAAAGAATGTAACAATCTTTCTAAAAGTCCTTAGTTCATATATTTTCGAATTGTATTTAAAAGCTGTAGAATTCAAACATTCATCATTTACATATCAGTATGTCTAGTTTTGTTGAGCTTTTCTGCATTTCCATGTTTTCTGCAAAGACACTGTATTACCTGTATGATTAGGGAAAAAGCCCACTATATTAAAAAAGTTAGTAACATGGGGAAATAAGTTTAATATAATTGTAAGAAAAATAGAAAAGAACACAAAATTATCAAAATATATGATGGTTTCCATCACCCCCCCAAAAAAATATATACAAAGAAAAAATATTACAATGTTGAGAGATCATTTCTTAGGCTATAGAATAAAGCATGTTTTACCTATTTTTTCCTCTTTACGTTTTTTGTGTATTTTCTACAATGAGCATATTTTCTTTTCTGATTGGAAAAAAATACTTACTGAAAAGTATGGCCTTCTGTAAAATGAGCAGACATATGGTATTTTAACATCCTCATGCTCTTATCAATATTATAGCAAGTTTATATTAGAAACCATCCATACCACAACTCCCATACACCAAGTACCTAAAATTCCAATATCAAAAATGAATCTATAGCCAGGTAAATAGCCATGACATAGACATAACTTAAGACAGCATATTAAAAAGCAGAGACATTACTTTGCCAACAAAGGTCCATATAGTCAAAGCTATGGTTTTTCCAGTAGTCATGTATGGATGTGAGAGTTGGACTATAAAGAAAGCTGAGCGCCAAAGAATTGATGCTTTTGAACTGTGGTGTTGGAGAAGACTCTTGAGAGCCCCTTGGACATCAAGGAGATTCAACCAGTCCATCCTAAAGGAAATCAGTCCTGAATGTTCATTGGAAGGACTGATGCTGAAGCTGAAACTCCAGTCCTTTAGCCACCTGATGCGAAGAAGTGACTCATTGGGAAACACCCTGATGCTGGGCAAGATTGAGGGCAGGAGGAGAAGGGAACGACAGAGGATGAGATGATTGGATGGCATCACTGATTTGATGGACATGAGTCTGAGCAAGCTCCGGGAGTTGGTGATGGACAGGGAAGCCTGGTGTGCTGCAGTCCATGGGGTCACAAAGAGTCAGACACGACTGACTGACTGAACTGAACTGAACTGAAATAGCCATGGGACACAAGTTATGACTAATTCAACCCAGGTGAACACAAACAGCCAAGTAAACAGAAAGATGACAGACTAAAATCTGCATGCAACTTCTTTAACTTTTAACATTTTAATTTAAAATAGACCCAATAAATATTCTGTGTGTTCATCTTTGATTTACCTTCATTACAGAAACCTAACACAAAGCTAACACTTGGTCTTCACTAAGTGCTTAATAAATGAAAAAAATGAGAAAAACGTAAAACTGAAGTAGTGTTTTAGTATAGAAAAAGATTTTGACAGAGCAATTTAAAAAATAATTTTCTTAAAAATGCAAGCCCTAATTGAAAAAGACCCATGTATCCATTAGCTAGAACATGGAAGCAACTTAGATGTCCATTGACAAATGAACGGATAAAGAAGCTGTGGTACATATACACAACAGAATATTCAGCCATAAAAAGGAATGCATTTGAGTCAGTTCTGATGAGGTGGATGAACCTAGAACCTATTATACAGAGTGAAGTGAGTCAGAAAGAGAAAGATAAATATCATATTCTAATGCACATATACACAATCTCAAAAAATGGTCCAGAAGAATTTATTTACAGGGCAACAATGGAGAAACAGACATAGAGAATAGATTTACGGACATGGGGAGAGGAGAAGAGAGGGTGAGCTGTATGGAAAGAGTAACATGGAAACTCACATGACCATATGTAAAATAGATAGCCAACGGGAACTTGCTGTGTGGCTCAAGAAACTCAAACAGGGGCTCTGTATCAACCTAGAAAGGTAGGATGGGGAGGGAGATGGGAGGGAGATTCAAAAGGGAGGGGATATATGTATACCTATGGCTGATTCATGCTGAGGTTTGACGGAAAACAACAAAATTCCATAAAGTAATTATCCTTCAATAAAAAAATTAATTAAAAAGAAAAACAAAACAAATCAAAACAAACAACAAAAAAATGCAAGCCCTAAACTGCACATGTACAGAAGTCTATGCAGGCTATACATCTCCTAACTATGCTAAATACAGATGATTTGAGTAACACCCTCTAATATAAGCTATGTATTAATGCTCTAAAAGAAAAGCATAAATTACACAGAGTCACAAACATCAGGGAAAAAAAGTAACTGACTACCTGCCTCTCAAGCTTGTTTCTAATCCTACAAAATTGAAAGCAGAGTTAAATCGTGATATTTTTGAAACTAAAAAATTAAAGTGCTGAAACATAATTGCCATTCAATTATTATACAAATTCAGTGCAAGTATATAAAATAATGTAAAAGAAGCGACAAACCTGCAAATTACCCCTTCCAATGAAGCCAAGCAGCAACTGGATTTGAATCTGAGAGAGTTTCACCCATACTGGACTTTCAGCATACCAAACTGACAGACTGTCGAAGAGCAGCATCAAATCCTCTAAAAGCTAACACAAAGGAAAAATTGAGAAATAAAAATACTCCCACTTTTAAATCTACCTATGATGAGCTTCCCCCAACAGTAATACAAATCATAACTATTTCAAGGCTAATTCAATATTCAGCTGGTAAAAAACAAAAGAATTATCCTAGCAATAGTTAACAAAATATGTAACTATCACATCTTATCCATTGTTTATTGCATCTGATTAAATATTAATGCTCTGAAAAGAGGATATAAAATTTCTTTCTTTGAATAAAGTCTCTTACTACCAAAAAAAAAAAGATTTCAAAGAGATGTTCGCACCTTCTCAGTCCAGATGTTCGAATTGACTAGTCCCTCTGACTGCAGGAAGTCCTGTGTGATCAGTGTGAGGCGGAAAGCATTTTCAGCAGTTACGGGATTCGTTTTTGCTTCTCTGTTTTCTGTGACGGCCCATTCTAACATCTTCTGTAGCAAACTAGGTATAAAGCAAAGCAAAACCACTTTACACTTATAAAAATAACAGGTCATTAAAAAATGAAAAGAGAACAGCAACAGCAAAGCCAGCTATTTATTAACAGGAGTGTATTTCCAAAGATACACTCTCACTGGCAGGTATCATAAGACATTGTGGATGAATTTTAGTAACAATGAAACCACTTTTTCATCTCTGGAGTATCTATCTTTGATATAGATAGATACCTAATACTAAAAGGCAGAGTAAAAGTTACCTGTTTGACTTGACCTTTAAAAAAAAAAAAAGCTATGAAAATAATTCACATTCTGGCCATGAGATATTTAAAAGTTTCTTTTAAAACTGAAGTTGGAAATGTTAGGGAAGAAAGCCTTATGCCTTACACAGAGTCTAGCTCTGTGGAAAAACAAACAAGTAATTCTGTGGTAGTGTGTTGCTGTTACGATGTCCTACCACATGCCTGGAACTCAAAGCTTTAGAGGAGCAATTTTCATGAAAACACTACTCCCTTCCTTTAGTATGGAAGCACTCAAATCTGGGCTAGACTATATAGAACACAATGCAGCAAGTCCTTAGATACCACAAGAAACAATTGAAACAATGAGTATATAATCACCTCAAACCCAAATTAATGTAAGATTTAAATCTCTCCACATTGGAGTCAGCTTTGTATTTCTCTCTAGATCCCACTAGAATGGAAACAGACAGGAAAAGCGCTGAGCACAAAGCTTCCCCTTTTCTCGCTCCCCACCCAGTGAATATGGAATAAATGTTCAATAACAAATATTTTAGACTCCTGCCCACTTTCAAAAGGAGAGGGGATATTATTAACAGAATGCTTACATTAGTTTTATTTCATCTGATGGTCGAAGTAGCTCACTGGATATTCCTGGTTTAGTTAGTGCTGAAAACACTTGTCCCCGTTCAACCCAAGTATCGTCATCAGACTTTTCTAGTCCCTTACACATTATACAGCTCAAAATATTGGTCAGTAACTGAATAAGCTCCTCCTCACATCTCTATAAAAAAGATAAAAATAATATGAAATTATTGGAGGGAAGGGGTGTTAAAAACATATAAACAGAACCATCGGGTACATAGATTATAATCATTTAACATATTTTTAAGGTGTCTGGATGAACCTAGAACTTTACTAGGAAGGCCCCAGAGATGTGAAGAGGATAAGACACTGGCTTTGCTCTCAAGACACTCACCACTGTGGGACTTCTAGGTGTCTAATAGCTTCAATCATGAGACTTGGAACATGAATAATATATGAAGTGATTAACAATTACACATTTCTGAGGTTAGACATATGAAAATAAAAACATATTTGGACAAATAAGGCATCTTACCTCTTTGTTTTCAAGTAAAGAGAAGTCATCACTAAAACCCACATCATTTGTGATGCTGCTTTCTCTGTCGGCCTGCACAGGAAATGGCTTCATGGACTCTACTGGGGAAGGTGTGCTGGGCAGGCTGTCTGGCATCTGACTTCCGCCATCACTCGGTTCACATGAGTCAGTGCCACTGAGATCCAAACTCAGAGGTGAAGGGTTATTATGCCAGAATTCTTCTTGATTCTCTGATTTGAAAGATAGTTCTCCCATCGAGCTATCTTCTTGAAATAATGGCATGTTTGAGTCCAGAGACTGTCTATCCTCCAAACTCCACTCATCTGAAGACACAGGAGCTGAGGCAAAAGAGGCAATTTTTTCTTCATCTGTCTTTTCGTCAAAGTTACTCTTCATATCCTCCACTGATATATTTTTATCATTGTCTTTCATTATAATAGCCCTACTGTGCTTATGAAGAGTATTTCCATTTTCAAAATTTGCTTTTAAAAAAAGCCTAACTAAGGTGTCTTGCCAGCCCACTTGTTGAGATATCTGATGTGCTGCATCTGGCTGGGACTGCAAAATCTGTAGAATCTGCAAAGAGATTAAGAATGCAAAAATTTGTCAAAAGGTAAATGGTACTTTACATCAGAAACAGTTTCAGTTATTTCATGACAAAGTAACTTAATAAGAAACTTTGGAGGATACATTTTCAACAGATTATGTTCTTAATTACATTAGAAACTATTTGGAGGGCAGACACTGGGTTCGCAACTAATCTGAGTACTACTCATTGTATATCTAGAGTAGGGATATATTCAAATATTTGCTGAAAGATAAAAAAGGAAAAAAGATAAAATAATCCTCCACATACCAACATACTCATGTTACTAACTTAATTTGGTCAGAGAAAAAATATAAACTGATTTAAGGTATATATAAAATGTAATAAAGTTATATCCTCTCAACTAAATACTCTCCATGAGCCTACTACATTTGTTTAGCAAATACTGAACATCAGCTATGTGCCAAAGTATTGGATAGTTCTGAGACTTTGGCTACCTATTGCCAAGAGGTGACTCGTTGGAAAAGACCCTGATGCTGGGGAAGATTGAGCAGGAGGAGAAGGGGACAACAGAGGATGAGATGGTTGGATTGCATCACTGACTCAGTGGACATGAGTTTGAGCAAACTCTTTGGAGATGATGAAGGACAGGGAAGCCTGGCGTGCTACAGTCCCCAGAGTCATAAAGAGTCAGACATGACTTAGAAATGAACAACAGCCATGTGCCACGCAGAGTCCTGACACTAGGGTGTGGGGAGTCATTAGAATACATAAAAAACTTTGAAAGACCCTAAGGACACCAAGAATAATGTCCCATATCATTCTTCCCCTCAAGCAAAGTTAATAGGCTGCTTTTGCAAAAACTTTTTTTTTCATTAACTCTATATGGTGCAAACAAACAAAAACTGAACTTTAATTCCAGAAAACTATTTCCAGTGAGATGGATGCGGCTATTTAGCTAGAATAAGAAACTGAAATTAAAGAGTAGGTATTGACGTGACAATATATATGATCTCTAGAATCCCAAATGACTTCATATTTTTTGGATAAAAACAAATTTTCAAACACTGTATCAGAAATGATGTTAAAAGTGGTCTGGCCCCAGAACCCAAGTTCTCCCCACTATACCACACTGCCTTCCGGTAGAGAACAGGAAGGGTCTTGGGGAAGAGCAAAGCCCAACCGTACAGCACAAAGAACTGTGCTCAGTACTCTGTAATGATCTACATGGGAAAAGAATCTTTAAAAGTGGGTATATGTACAACGGATTCACTTTGCTGCATAGCAGAAACTAACACAACACTGTAAACCAACTGTATTCCAAAAAAATTATTGAAAAAATAAAAAAAAAATGTATAAGAAATGCTGTTAGGATATTTAAGATTTAAATCACAAAGCCAACTAACTTCTAAGTAGATGGAAAGAACTTCGGCTCCCAGGGTTTACAGAGTTATCACTTTATCAGAATTTCTAACTCTGACAAATTTCGTAACAGGAGATGAATTATGTCAGTGTGGACTTCAAAACTAATGGTTCTTACGTACACTGACGCTGGTACAGAAAGCAGTTGAGCAAAGTGAGCTACAGTGACATGTGAAGTGTCTTTCCTCACTTAAAGCCGTCAATCAGTGAGCTACTATGCCTGTCAGTGCAGAATATCAGCTTTAAACATATTAAATCTTGGTAGGCAAAGAAACTTTTCATGATTTTAAAGTTTCCATGAAATAAGACTTGCAGCTATTTTATAAAAACTAGGCTGCACTGGGAGAGGTTTCTAATTGCACACTGAGAGGAAAAAGATAAATTTACATGACTTGCTTCAAGAAAAATATAGCAAAATCCATTAATATGTAAAATGTGAAAACTCCTTGAAGAGCTATTGCATTTCATAAACTATGTCCTACATATGTATTACCACAGATAGGTAAATATCTGTGTTAAAAAAAAAAAAGCTCCTAACAGAAGTTTGTTAACATGGTAAAACAGGAAACAATCTAAAATGTCCATCAATAGGAAACCACATTACACTTTATAGAACAGTCATAGAATAAAAAACTATGTGGCTGTTAAAGAGAAACATGGGAACTTTCCTGTGGTACCGTGGATAAGAATCCACCTGCCAATGCAGAAGACACGGGCTTGATCCCTAGTCCAGGAAGGTTCCACATGCTGCAGGGCAATTAAGCCCGTGTACCACACTGCTGAGCCCATCATGTCTAGAGCCCGTGAGCTACAACTGCTGAGCCTGCTTGCTGCAACTACTGAACCCCAAGCACCTAGAGCCCGTGCTCTACAACAAGAGAAGCCACTGTAATGAGGAGCCAGTGCACCACACCAAAGAGAAGCCTTTTGCTCACCAAAGCTAGAGAAAGCCTGCGTGCAGCAACAGAGATCCAGTGCAATCAATCAATAAGTAATAAATAAAATAAAAATTAAAGAAAAAAGGAGAAATATACATCCAGATTTACTGATGGAAAGTACTGTGACATAATTAGCAAACAAAATGAAAAAGAAAAGCAAGGAAGCAAATTAAATACCAGCCTGGTCATTGGTTGCCAGCAGAAAAGGTTTTGAGCAGGAAGAAGCACATGGGATTACCATTCATCAACTTAGTTAAAGGTGAAATGAGTGGACTGAAGGCAAATAATTGTTGGAATACACTCATAAACTACAGAAAACCCTTTCCATAAGGTCAAAAGACTCAGAAACTCTAAAACATGGTATATGAATTAGAAAAGGTCACAACTGAAGGATCTTTATAAAGAAAATAGCCTCTGGGAATATATTTTTGACTCTGAGAAGGGCATTATTTCCAGGAGCTCATGTATGGTGAAGAAGAACAAATTTGTATGCTATATTTCTTATTATTACATAAAGTTAATTCACCTCAAAAAGTAAACTATAACATTATGTCATATAAAAGATATTAGAACTTATATCTGGTGAAAAATACTTAATAAAAAGGTTATTCACAATACAATAATACTGCAATTCTTAGAGTATATTTTTAAAGTTTACTAACCTTTCTGCAGATGACCACCCTGACATTTATATAGGCTCTGTGAGATATATATACCACAGACAACAGATCTTTGAAATTAATAGCAGGATCTATGATAGAAAAAAAAAGACAGTTAAAATTAAGTATTAGAGAAAAAAACAGAAAGAAATGTGTTAATAGTTATATATAAGCTGACATATTCATTTCATTTATACTTTTTTCGTGCTGTCAACAAAGATGCCTTTTCCCTCAACTTTATTAAGATATAACTGACATAAAAACATTGTTTAAGGTACAAAACACAATGATTTTATATATATACATAGTGAAATGATTATACAATAAAGTTATTAAACACATCCATTATCTCACATAGTTACCATAATTCTTTTTGTGGTGAGGACATTTAAGGTCTGCTCTCTTAGCAACTTACAAATATACAACACAGTATTGTTAACAACAGTCACCATGTTATAACTTAGATCCGCAAAACATACTTATTTTACAACCAAAAGTTTTCACTCTTTGTACCTTTACCAGTTTCCCTCACTGCAACCACCCATCTACCCTGTTTCTCACTTTTTCCCCCACAGGTTAAGTGAGATCACATGGCATTTGTCCTTCTTTGCCTGACTTACGTCACTTACCAGATTGCTTTGTAGGCTTTTCCATGTGTTGCAAATGGCAGGACTTCCTTCTTTTATATGGCCAATATTCCATTTTGTGTGTGTGTATATATATACACACACACATATATACATGCCTGACTTTTGTTACTCATTTATCTGTCAATGGACACTTAGGTTGTTTCTGTATCTTGACCATCAAGAATGATGGTATAATAAACATAGCGGTGCAGATCATACCTCTTTGAGATATGCTTTCATTTCCTTTAGATATATACCCAGAAGAGGGACTGCTGAATCATGTGGTAGTTCTATTTTTAATTTTTTAAGAACCTTCCAAAGTGGCTACAAATTCATATCCATTGAATCTGAGCTGACTAGACATGAATTCAATGGACAGTCAGCTCAAATTTAATGAACTCATGTCCACTGGCATGAATTTGAGCAAAATGCAGGAGACAGTGGGCACAGGAGCCTGGCATGCTGCAGTCTATGGGGCTGCAAGGAGTTAGACACAACTTGAGCGACTGAAAAACAGTAGTGGCTGCACCAACTTATAATACATTCCCACCAACAGCACACAAGGGTTCCCTTTTCTCCGCATCCTCACCACCAGCACTTTTTCTCTCCTCTCTCTTTGGTAACAGCCAAACTAACAGTTGGGAGGTGATAACTCACTGTGTTTTTGATTTTCATTTCCCTTATAACTAAGGATGTTGAGCTTATTTTCATGTACTTGTCAGCCATTTGTACATCTTCTTTGGAAAAATGTCTATTCACATCCTTTGCTCATATTTTAATTGGATTTTTTGCTATTCAGTTGTAGGATTTCATTATATATTTTAGATATTAACTCCTTATAAGATTTGATTTATAAACATTTTCTCCCATACTATAGACTGCCTTTTCCTTTTGTTGATGGTTCCTTTTGCTATGTAGTTTTCTGGTTTGATCTAATCCCATGGTTTATTTTGATTTTTGTTGCTTCTGCTGTCATATGTAAAAAATCATTGCCAAGACCAAGGTCAAACAGCTTTTCCCCTATGTTTTCTTCTAGGATTTTTACAGTTCAATTCTTACACTTAAATCTTTAATCTATATGAGTTAATTTTTGTGGGTGGTGTATGGGTCCATTCTCATTCTTCTACAAGTGAATATTCAGTTTTCCCAACCACGTTTATTGAAGAGAGTATCCTCCCTCCATTGAGTTCAGGGACCCCTTATCAAATACTAGTTTACTGTACATGCATAGTTTTATTTCTGGGCTCTTGATTCTGTTTCACTTTTTTATGTGACTATTTTTATGTATACTGGAGCACACTCTTTTGATTACTATAACTTTGTAGTGTAATTTGAAATCCCAAAGTATGATGCCTCCAGCTTTCTGCTTTCTCAAAAAAAGAATGATACATAATAGTCACATAAATGCTGAAATAACTGTTTCATTTTAAGAATCACAGATCTGTTTACATTTTACAAAGACAATAGGTTTAGAATGTTTAACATCTTCCTCAGTAAACCATAAATAGCTGTTCTTTGATTGCCTAAACATACTGTCCATGCTGCTTGGATCTTATACTTGTATTACCTTCTCATGTATCTGTCTTACCAATAAGATGATAAACCACTCACAAAGAAGCTTATCTAAGGTCTTTCTGAATCTCTAGCATCTGATATAAACTCTACAGTTCACAGTAAGTACTAACAAAAAGGTTTATAAAAGCAAAATTAGAAACAAAAAAGAATATCTAAAATTAGTCATTTTTCCTTTAAGATTTTAAGCTCTGTAAAGAAAAACAATATCTTGTACATATTTTCTCTAGTGTCCTTTTCTTTTTACATAGTCAATTATTTGCTTATCACTCAGTCAATAAACATCTACTGAAGGCATGCCAAGTAAGGTTCTATGCTATGCTCTGGGGAGACAAAAACAACAAAGGTATATTTGAAACAGTATCCGTTGAAAGCCCTGCTGAATCAAGTAACAGGTAATTTTAAAAGCAACCTGAGGAAAGGGGGGGAAAGAACCTTCAAAAGAAAAAAAATTTAGAGCCATCAAGTAGAATCATATGATGATGAAGAAGATTTCTATGCATCAGTATTTTTAGCCTCGGTCATACCTGTATTTATAATTTGATTGGTGAGACTTTTAATCAGAGAAGTATTAACAGGTGCTTCATTAAGAAGGAGTCCAAATCCTGAGTAGCCAACTTCTCTGAGTCGAATACGTTGTTTACTTCGTTCATAAACATTTGTGCATTTCAACATCTGTTCCATAACCTGGTCACAATGGTAATATATTCATCTCAATATAGAAAACTAAGAACAGTTGTCACTTAGGTTAATATTGAATAAATATTAGTGTACAATGTTTTTGGAGCATTTTATTCCTTGAGAATTAAAAACAGCACTAATAGGGAAGACTATTCCATATCTTGCTCTCATTAAAAAATGAACTTAAAAATAAACTGGACTGAAGTGCAACTGCATCTGAATAATTAATATGTTTCAAACCCCAATTTATATCAATTTCTTGGTAAATAAAAGAAATAATTTAAAATAGTAATTTAAAATAATAATTTAAAAATTATTTAAAGAAATAATTTAATTTTCTTTTAATGGCTTAAAGTGTAGAGGGAAAACATCTTGTAGCTTGCAAGAATAAAAGTGTGCTCTGAAAGATAAGAAAGATACTTCTAGATCAATCTAGTAATCTATTTATGTGATAGTTGTCAAAATAATTTTCAACAACAAGGAAATACTGTGAAACACCTCATCCATATGTTAAAATGGAAGAATGAATCAGTAATCTCAAACATCTTGAAGTTAAATCATTAATTTTACAAAGTGACATACAGAAAGTGTTTATGGAAAGGGTAATCTTGGCAAAATAGTATCATGAACAACCTCTGCGGGGCCATTTTTGAAGAAATGACATTAAATCTCCATATAGGTACCCTGCATGGCTTTAAAGAATAGCTTCAGGGGTCACCATAACCAATACTCAGGAGGGACTATGTCAGACCATCATTAATGTACTTTTGTTTTCCAAAATTTAGGAATTCCAAATAGAGGCAATCCAAACAACCCCACGAGTAGACTTTACGTCACACTAATGATGTAGGGGGAAACAACACCCACAGGGAATTTGGCATAACAAAGGAGAATAAATGATGAAAAAAATGCATTTGCAGTAGAAATATGACTGACTTTTTTAAATTTTAGTTAACCAAAAAGGTGGAGGGGGTGGCTTCAGTCAAAGTTCAAAGTCTGGGATATTCTGGAAAGCTTAATAAAACATGTCCTACCATCCTTTAACAAGTTACCCAATTTCCCCACTTCAGTTTCATCTGTAACATGATGATAATAATAATATCCACTTCATAAAGTTGCTGCAAGGACTATATAAACTATACATAAAATGGGCTTAGAGAAGTGAAAGTGAAGTTGCTCACTTGTGTCCGACTATGTGTGACCCCATGGACTGTAGCATACCAGGCTCCTCCGTCCATGGGATTCTCCAGGCAAGAATACTGGAGTGGGTTGCCATTTCCTTCGCCAGGAGATCTTCCTGACCCAGGGATTGAACCTAGGTCTCCCACATTGTAGGCAGATGCTTTACCATCTGAGCCACAAAATGGGCTTAGTGCTTGATAAATAGTGGGTGCTAAATAAGCTTAGTATGATGGGCCACAAAGACCCACGGGAAGTCAAAAGGAGGTAAGAGTTTTTCTATTGAGTGTGACAAAATGGATTTTCCACTGAAATTACTAATTAGATTATAATAATACAGTTTTTAAATACACAAACAGCAAAAACATGAAAAATATGTATCAAAACAAACCGAACAATTTAAAATTAGAAGTAGGAACATGAAAAAAGAATTAACATTCATAGAATGGATATGCTCCAAGTAAATTCATATACCCACAAATGTCCCCAAATATAAAGATGCTTAAGACATTTCTGTACCTTAAAAATTGTTTCTCTTAGTTTGTCAGAGTACTTGTGATTTAAGAGCAAGGCATAAAGTATGTCAGCATTTCCAGGTTCAAACAGTAGTAAGAAAAGCTGACCTCTAGTTGGGCTGGTACGTAGGAGGCTGAAGAGTATGTCCAAAATTCCAAGAAGCTTTTAAAATTAAGCAACACAAAACAAATAACCACACTCATATACAGAAGCACAAATGAAAGTCATAAACCGCAGACAGTTACTTAACTAAACCCAACGTCCCCTAATGTTTTAGCTTAACTAGATTATCAGAAGTCTTCTGAACCTGCCTTGCCTTTTCCTTCATTATGCTTTTGTCTTATTCCATTTCTTTTTTTTTTTTTTACTTAGGAGGATTGTTTTAATGATTATAGTTGAGGTTACAATATACATTCTTGGCTTGCTACAGTCTAACTTAAATTGGTCTATTTCACTTTCCAAATAATGCAAGTGTTTAAGCCATTTATTTCCCTCTCTCATTCTGTGTTACTGTTGTCATGTATCTTACTTCTACCCATGTTATAAATACCATAAGATAGCCATGTGTCTCTGAATCCCAGGATGATGAAAATTATGGTTTGAAAATCATTGCTTCATATATCTCCATTCTAATAATAACAACTTGTCAATCCATTTCCTTTTGCACAGCCTCTCACTACCCACATTCCCTGCTGAACCATTCTCTTCCATAAAGTCCTTCTCTTCCATACAGCCATCTCTTCCATAAACTCTTCCATCTGGTTCCTCAACATCTAACACTCTCCAGTGGAAATCTCATGTTACTTCATATTTCTCTTACAGATATTATCATGCTTTTTTTAGTTTCATAATTACTTATAAACGTTTCTTATCAATCCCTGCCTTCATTAGGCTAAAAACAAGAATGATAATTCTTTCATCATTAAATATCTACAATATCTAGTATTATTCTATGTATATGTATAGTAAGTATTCAATAAACATATAGTTAAGTATTTAATAAATGTTTGACTAAATTGATCAAGAAAATATTATTAGCAATGAACCATAGCATAGGTGACAATACATCAATCATGAAATAAGATGGTTATTCATTATTCTAAATAATGAGAAGCTTTTGAAGTAGTTCAACCTTGTAAGGAAATAGCCTAAGTTAATTTATCTATATACTACCAATTATGAAGTCATATTACCACTGAGTACACAATGCATATTTCATGATAGAGGACAAAATTCTCCAGTCAACATGAATTAAGGCTGCTCAGATTTGGTGTTGAGAGTACAGAAACAGCAACCAAAACGCCTGGGCTACGTCGTTCCAGGTTTACCAGCTGTGTGACTTTTCAAGTTATGGCACCTAATCTCTCTGAGCACGTATTTTCGAATGTACATGTGGGAAGAGTAATCCCTGGTCTGTATATTTTATGTCAGTGGTCAAATTCTACCATACATCAGAAGCACCTTGAGGGCTTGATTTGGACATATATTTGGATTTCTGTAAAAAATTCTCAGCTAAGTGGGTCCATACATTGAGAACCACTGTCTTAAAGGGTAGTTCTAAGGTATAAATGAATAGTGTATGTGAAAGAATTTAAAAATAGAAATAGTTATAATTTACTCTTTATGTAAAATTTTTATGAACCTATTAAATACTTAAATTTATGTCAGAAATCTACCTAGTAACTTTTGTTAAACATATAGTACATGGCCTATGAAAATAGGCTTCATAATTGCCAGAGCAACTATTTCCATGCTCTGCTTTCTAGCTAATTAAAATATTTTATTATACTGCCATTTAGTTTATTAAACTTTCAGTTATGAGATAAAATTTACTTCTTTAACTGTACAATAATATTATGTGACACTATAAACATCTCTTAAAATATGTTGTATATACATATAAGTTTAAAAGACTATGATACAGCAACATAATTATTAAAACGAACAGGTTTATCAAGAGCATAATACCTGTTCTTCTTCATTGATAGCAGCTATGTAACCCATAATACTTTGTATCTCTTCATGAGTTCCGCCTTTGCTCAGAAAATATTTAATTAGTCCATACAAAGAAGTCCTTATTGTTCGAATATCATCGGGAGACAGCTCACTATACTTACAATCACTCCTAAAACAGAAAGTAAACAAGAAACAATTGAAATTTTTAACTTTTACATCTTTGAACTTTTATATATAAAAGAATTCATAGTTTAAAAGAAGATGTTTGCATGTAACTATCAGAATTCATAGTATCTTTGACTTCTTTTTCTTTTAAGAAAAACCTTTTTAAGTTACGAGTTGCAATAATAAAGATATAAATTGTTAAAAACAGTTTATATTTATGTACTATGTAGCAGACACAATTTTAAGTGCTTTACATATTATTATTTCATTTAATTTAATCCTCAAAATAAACACAGGAAATCATACAATTGTCATTGTAACAAAGCAGAAAACCTTGGCACAGAAAAGTTGAGTAAGTTGCCCTTGTATGTGATCCTTTGTTCATCATTTTTAACCTTCACAACATCCTGGCTCTCTGAAGTTAAAGGTATCAGAATTGCTAGAAAACATAACAATCTAAGTGCTCCAATCAAGTAACAGACACATTATCAAACTGAGAAGGACATCGTACCCATAATAAATCCTAAGTGTATCCAGGAGAAACTGCACACCATACTTCTTTCGGAAAACTCTCCTGCTGTCTTTGATGATGGTGGAAAGATACTGTATGTGACCTAAAATAGAAAGTTTACTCTTAAATTATATACCTAAAATAAAAGTCACATAGGTGGTAATAAATTTCTAAAGAAACTATAAAATTTTATCCAACAGCCTGAGCTCACCAATTCGAAAGGGAAAATCTCCACGGTTCCAAATACGGAAGTCAAAGAGTAAATATTGATACATTTGTTGCAGGAGCTGCATATTTTTCTCTAATGATACCTGTTCAATGAGTAACTGAATTGCCATCAATACATTAACATCCATCAAAGCGCTAGGCACCTGAAATCCAAACAGAAGGTTCTTGTAAAGTTCAGTTTAAACAATTGTCATTAAGCTGTAAGTTGGAATGATTAATTCAGAACATCTACTAAATATAAAAATCTTGGTTAGAAAAATATTAACAATTTAAACATTAATTTTTCTGATATAACTCTAGAGCATATTCCTAAAATAGAGTCTTTATTTATTTTTTTTTTATTAGTTGGAGGCTAATTACTTCACAACATTTCAGTGGGTTTTGTCATACATTGATATGAATCAGCCATAGATTTACACGTATTCCCCATCCCGATCCCCCCTCCCACCTCCCTCTCCACCCGATTCCTCTGGGTCTTCCCAGTGCACCAGGCCCGAGCACTTGTCTCATGCATCCCACCTGGGCTGGTGATCTGTTTCACCATAGATAGTATACATGCTGTTCTTTCAAAACATCCCACCCTCACCTTCTCCCACAGAGTTCAAAAGTCTGTTCTGTATTTCTGTGTCTCTTTTTCTGTTTTGCATATAGGGTTATCGTTACCATCTTTCTAAATTCCATATATATGTGTTAGTATGCTGTAATGTTCTTTATCTTTCTGGCTAACTTCACTCTGTATAAGGGGCTCCAGTTTCATCCATCTCATTAGGACTGATTCAAATGAATTCTTTTTAATGGCTGAGTAATATTCCATGGTGTATATGTACCACAGCTTCCTTATCCATTCATCTGCTGATGGGCATCTAGGTTGCTTCCATGTCCTGGCTATTATAAACAGTGCTGCGATGAACATCGGGGTGCACGTGTCTAAAATAGAGTCTTTAAATGATCAAATAACCCAGATATCAAAGTTAACACATAAGGTCCTGAATATCAAAGATTATACACTGTCATGTAAGATAAGTAGTTCTTATATAAGGTGATTTCATAGAAAGTTTTAAAAGCTGCTTGTGAAATAAATTATATTCACTAATATAACTTAAGTTATGATAGTATAATTTTTATAACATATTTAACTACTGGAAAGAAAAAGTCTCAATACTAACTGGTAATTATAATCATCAGAAATATCTGCAGAATGTTAGACTAGCTCACCTTCTGAAGTAAGGCTCCAAGAACGGCAACTCCATGGGAGTGAATAAGGTTGTCCTGGTTAATAGGATGTCTTTGAATAAAGTGTTTCACAATCAAGATAAATGTTGCAATTAAATTTCTCTCGAGTCTTGACTCTGTGGGATTGTGAACAAGTCATTAATTATCATAATTACTCTAATCACTTTTATATCAGATGCGCTACATCATAACACATATTGTAACAAACAAGGAATTGGGCTCAGGAATTTGCATCCTAAAGGTCACTTGCAGAACATAAGTATCAAAGAAAACAGTGACTGCATATTATATATTTATACGTACATGTAACTATTTTCTCTACCATAAATTTAATAGTGTTGGCAGATTTCTGCTAACAGTACAAACTAAGGATAGTCAAGAGTACAGTCAACATCATAAGTGTTTTGAACGAAGTATTATGAATTTTCTGAACTCCATTAGGAAAATGAGGAATGGACCACTTCAGCTACAAATGGCAGCAAGACATTTCCAATTAATTCTCACATTTCTCAATGACCATTTCATATTAATTCAGCTAAATACCTGATGCCTTTGTGGAGGTCAGTACCACCCAATCTCCTTCTACAGGTGTTATCAACTCAGAAACTGTGCTTTCATTCAGTCCTTCAGGAATCTGTCCTTCACCAAAGTGGCTGATTTGTTCCAGTAGAGGAAAGAGTACATTTAATCCACCTATGCAGTTTATAACGTCCTGAAAGAGGAAACTACAGTTGATTAATCTCATGATGCATGGGCAATTTTATCATTTAATACCTATACAGCATGTATGAGGTCATAATTTGCTAAAGTTTTAAGCAAGGTATACAACAGCCTAAGCTAAAGGAACCCTTGACCCTTATGGGCATATGCTTTAAGGGCAGCCTCAAGGGTCACCATAATGAATACTCAAGAGAGACAAAGCCAGACCATTTTTTAAAATGTATTTTTAACTGAAGAATACTTGCTTTTCAATATTGCATTGCTTTCTGCCATGCATCAACATTAATCTGTCTTAGGTGCACATATGCTCCTCCTTCTTGAACACCCCTCCCACCTCCCACACCTTGCCACCCCTCTAGGTTGTTACACACCCCTGGTTTGAGTTCCCTGTTTCATATAGCAAATTCCCATTGGCTCTCTATTTTACATATGGTAGTGCATACGTCTGCATGCTACTCTCTGCATTCAGCCATCTCTCCTTCCTCTCCCACTTCGTGTCCTTAAGTCTGTTCTCTATGTCTGCGTCTCCACTGCTGCCCTGCAAACAGGTCATCACACCATCTTTCTAGATTCCATATATATGCATCAATACATGATATTTGTTTTTCTCTTTCTAACTTACTTCACTCTGTATAATAGTTCATCTGTCTCATTAGAACTGACTCAAATGTGTTCCTTTTTATGTCTAAGTAACATTCCAGCAGCGTCTTTATCCATTCATCTGTCAATGTGCATCTAGGTTGCTTCCGTGTCCTAGATGCTGGAAACAGTGCTGCCATGAAGACTGGAGTGTATGTGTCTTTTTCAATTTTGGTTTCCTCAGGGTATATGCCTCGTGGTAGGATTGCTGGGTTGTATGACAGTTTTATTTCTAGTTTTTTAAGGAATCTCCATACTGTTTTCCATACTGGCTATATCCATTTACATTCTACCAACAATGCAAGGAGGTTCCCTTTTCTCCACAGTCTCTCTAGCACTTGTCTGTGGGTTTTTTGATGATGGCCATTCTGACTGGTGTGAGGTGATATTTCATTGTAGTTCTGATTTGCTTTCCTCTTAACACAAAGTGATATTGAGGATCTTTTCCTGTGTTTATTAGCCAGGCCAGACCATTTTTAATGCACCTCTGTTTTCCAAAGTTTACAAATTCAAAAGATAGGAAATTCAAACATCACCCTCTAAGTAGATATCATTATCATTAATAATGTAGAAATAACAACTGTCACAAGGCAATAAGACATAACAAACAGGAGAACAAGTCATGAAAAAACAGAATGTATTTACTTTACAAACATGACTGACTCCTCTAAGTTTAAAAAAAGTGGAGTCAATGGCTCCTAAGTTCAAAGTGACTATTATGGATAGCAAAATATATTCAGATACATTCAGTATCTTAGACAAGTTATTTCCCAGGCCTCAGTTTCCACATCTATAAGATAAAGATAATATTAATTTCCACTCTGTAAAGTTGTTACAAGGATGAGGATAAAGTTGTTACAAGGATAAACTAACACTCAAGGATGAGTTGTTACAAGGATAAACTAACACAAGAAAAGTGCCTAGTGCCTGACATGCAGTGGGTGCTATATAAGATTAGACTGCTAAAATGTTCTGAACTGCCATGTATATTTAGCTTAAGTCTGTAAGCAATCTCTTCCTAGTCTTTGCCTGTTTTTCATATTGATTTTTCAGGGCTTTGTAATCAGTAAACTAGAATTTTGGATGGAAAGCATTTTTTTCCAATTGTCATTTAAATTTTTTTGTCTTTGATTTTGCTGCAGTATAAAAAAGCAATAGTCTTTAATTCTGAAGTTTCACAGAAGTTTGCAGTGTAAACTGAATCTTGGGGGGACAAAAAAAGCTAGTAACAAAAATGAGCCATTAATTTCAACTCACATTGCCACCTTTCAACATATGTTTTTTACTCACTTTGTATCCTTTTACTGAGTTAATACAGTTGATACCTTCCACTACACAGACCAAAACCAACTTTATCAAAGAATCTGAAAACTCAGTTTCTCTTCTGCATACTTTGGTGACCAACTGAAGGACTTCCAAAAGAATAAATGTTGAACAGAAATATATCCTTTGGCCCTCCAAGGGGAACAGTTGTGACCGGGATACATACATGCCTGTTCCCCAATGTACGGATTCCAAAAAGTTGTATGATAATGTACACGCCAAAACTGTTCTCAGCACCATCTCTCTTACCATAAGCACATTAAGGAAAGAAATAATGTCAAAGATACAGGGATTAAGAGAGTGCCTAACACAGATAAAATAAACTAAAATCTTTAGATATTAAAAAATAAAGCTGCTTTCTACACTTCAGAAAAATGTGCTCAGACAAGAAGTACTTAACCACTCAACTAAAATCCAGGAACAAGAGCAAACCTGTTTTCAAGTTAACGTTTAACTCGCAAGAGCTATATGAAATACATTGTTGATGAAATCCTTGACCCTGGGTGGGGATGCCTGTTTGAGGACAAGAAAAGTTCAGACTACATAACTGAATTAGTAGTCTTATACATTGGGGCAAGATTCTATACACAACAGGCACATCGGGTAATCAGAAATCATCCTGCTTCGATTATATAAAAACAACTACATGAGGTTAATAAATAACCTACAAGGAAGATGCATGTTTTTAACAATGAAATCCTATTCCTAGAAAGAGAAAGTGAAAAGTTAGACCTGAAAACTTTGGTTAAAAAAAAAACAAATTGCAAAGTTTTTTAGCCAAATTTTTCTGAAATATTGTTTCATATGTGGGACCCACCTGGCAAACACTGGATTTATCTTAATTCTACTTTAAAAACTTTAATACTACGATTTAGGCTTGCAACTAAACCTAGACTAATGGGAAGAAGACATCTTTATACATCTCCTTAGTATTCCTTTGACCAAGCAGGATTTATCCAAAGGTTCTTTCTGATAAGAGTCCTATTTAAACATCTATAAAACTCTCATGAGGTTCTTTTAGGGCTTCCCTGATAGCTCAATTGGTAAAGAATCCGCCTGCCAATGCAGGAGACCCGGGTTTGATTCCTGCATTGGAAAGATCACCTGGAGAGGGGAAAGGCTACCCACTCAGGTATTCTTGGGTTTCCCTTGCGGCTCAGCTGTTAAAGAATCCGCCTATAATGCGGGAGAGCTGGGTTTGATCCCTGGGTTGGGAAGATGCCCTGGAGAAGGTAAAGGCTACCCACTCAAGTATTCTGGCCTGGAGATAATGCTCAATGGCAACCTTCAATATATCACTTTAGATAGAACATTATGACAGTGTCTTAATATTCATTTACTGCTAAAACACCATGGAATATCTGGGCCAAGGTTTGCAGTGTGGCAAAGAGGGAAGATGTCTTAACCATACATATTGCCCTGAAGCAGACCTTCATAAATCTTCAAAGTCTTCTTTAGTCAGGTATGTGTACAGTGTTTGATATGAATGGAATACCAACTAGGGCAGCAAAACAGAAGACAGTGTTTAAATTTTACTCATTAAGATGAACTTGATAATCAAGAAAATTAACTGGTCACCTTGGGAGGATGCTAGTAATCAAGGAATTATTCTGAAAACAAAGAGAAAGAATCAAACATTTATTCTGGGCTGACTTCCCTTTAAGGAACTGTCATCAAATAATTGACAAGGAGACATTTTTCTATATATGTTCTACTAATAAATAAAAGATAAATCATAGTTTTTCAAACTCCTACTGAAATAATTAACGTGTGTAGGCAAAAGTCACTGATGGCCAAGACACTCCTGAATTATACTAGCCTCCCCACGCCAAACAGAATGTGAATCAATGAAGCCTCCTGATCTGCCAGTGTGCAAACACCAGCAGAAGTAACAATTAAGTGAAAGTTGTTCAGTTGTGTCCGACTCTTTGCAACCCCATGGACTGTACAGTCCATGGATTTCTCCAGACCAGAATACTTGAGTGGGTAGCCGTTCCCTTCTCCAGGGAATCTCCCCAAACCAGGGATCGAACCTAGGTCTCCCGCGTAGCAGGCAGATTCTTTACCAGCTGAGCAACAAGGGAAGCCCAACAATTAAAATCAAGGGAATTCAATGTGCAAAACCCAACTGAGGAAATTTTAATGTCAAAACCTGGTTTCGTCAACAAATACATAGAAGGGATAAAAAGTGTGGTGAGGAGGAACCCACAGATTAAGACTTCACAGACAAATTTTCAGCAAAATACAAGTATGTTTTGTTTAAATACTGTGTCAAACAAACAGGAGGGAAACAAGAACATTTATGAAGCTTAGGAAAGTTTGAAAACTGACAAGATATTTGATGATTTAAAGAATTATACTGAGATTATGTTCTTAAGAGGAGTTCTTACTTTACAGATATATTTTTAAATATTTATGGATCAAGGGGAGATGTATGGAGAGAGTAACATGGAAATTTACAATACCATATGTAAAACAGATAGCCAACAGGAATTTGCTCTATGACTAAGGGACCTCAAACAGGGGCTCTGTGACAGGCTGAAGGGTGGGTGGGACGGGGAGGGAGAAGAGAAGGAGGTTGGGGGGGGAGAAACCACAAAATTCTGTAAAGCAATTATCCTGAAAAAATTTAAGAAAAAATTTATGGATCAGATATGCTGTCTGGGATTTCCTTTAAAATAATTCAGGGGTGGAGAGAAGGGTAGGGTAGGCTTATAGCTGAAACATCACTGAATATGAACTGATAGTTATTGAAGCACAGTAACAGATAATGAAAGTGTTCACTACAGTATCCTCTCTATTTGTGCCGGTTTGAAATTTCTCATAATAAAAGTTTAAAAAAGAAAGATGAACTAAAAAGTATCACATGATAATCCACAGGATAGGGATTTAAAAAAAGCTCCTTGTCCCACAGAGGTCAAAACAAATGAAAATCATACGGTGACTTAGACAAGAATTCTCCTTGTATACACAGTACTACTTTACAAATAAGAGACCTGAGATCCAAAGAGATAAGTCCTGAGCAAGGTCACAAAAGAAAGCAGCAGAGCCAAAACTAGACACCACAACTGCAAGCCCAAAAAGAGGTCTAAGTCCGAGCCAAGTTAAAAGAAGATCTGAGCAGTCCTGAAGTAGTCAGAAAGCCCATCAAAGGTGTAAAAAGAAAGTCTTAAATGTTAGTCAAGAGAAAAAGAGAAAGCCAGGTGGTTTGACGGGCTGTGTGCTAGAGTGAAAGCGCTAAGGCTAGAAGACAGTACCACAGAGAACTGGGTATTAGGGAATCACCCTCACTAGCAAGCAAAAGAGTTAAATCTAGGATGCATATTTGGAAGCTACTTGAATTTAAGGTGTTGAAAGAAAAGAAAGTTGTTGTCTGGCTTACAAGAGCTTAATCATGAATTGCTGAAACATAAAATCATTACTTTAAATAATGATTTATGAAAACAGCTGAAAAAAATTATAATCTTATTAAGAGCACAAGTGATTTAAATCTTAAGTATAAAAATGGGATTGATCTTCCAGCCCAAGCATAAGTTTCACAATTTGACCACAAAGGGGCTTCAATATTTACTCAAACATTCTCATAAAATAGTAACATTTATGTTAAGTCATTAAAAACAAAATTCTGTGTATGTCAACAAAACTGCACTATCTTTTCCATAAGCACAGTGTCCCTTGAATAAAACATGAACTCGACCTAGAAACAACACGACTAGTTAGTAAGACAGCGTAACTCCATTTACTTCTTTGTCATTCTTAAAGTGTAAAACCTAGTAAGTTTGATGGATTTTTAAAGGAGTCATTTTCAAACTACTGGGCACACATACTAAAACGTAAAAGACATTTTAATTTTTGGCTGACATGTGTTACTATTTTCAAAAGTAATGAACTGGATTCCTTTTTTATTGGAAGAGTGGCCTATTTTTAAAAATTCATTTCTGGCATTAAATTACACAAGACTAAAAACAATTTCAAAAATCCATGTTAAATATTTCAAAGTATATGTCCTTCAGTAAGAAATACCAAACCAGGAAGTCACAGAAAACTCCAGTGTGAGCTCTAATATTTAAGATAACTGAAATCATCTGTTAAAGAATAACTTGTCCTTTAAAGAGCTCAAAGTATTGAAAGGGAGCCCTAAGGGATAAAGCAGAAACAGAAGCTGAGACCTTCACAGAGACCTAAAGTAATTTAAGTAATGAATTAGAGATGTTACTCTGACACATGCCAATATCTTCAAAGTAGTAATGTAGCTCCTTACTTGAAAAATATGTTTTTAAGTAGCACCCATCTCCTCTAATAACACGCAATCAAAACTAACATGTAAAAATTCACATAAAGATGAAGAGTGAAAAAATAATTTTTGAGCGACTAAAGTAAAAACAGTGAAGAGTTATAATAGATAAGAGCACGGACTTGAATCGGCAGTGCTGACTTCCCAGCTATATTCAGAAGCAGAAGGGGCTGCTTCTTACTAACCCCTTTAAATTCTGCATCAGTTCTTCTCATTAATTAAAAAAAAAAAAAAAAGCGGGGGGCGGGGGGAGTGGGTAATTACAATACACATTTCCCAAAATTGTTGTGAGGATCAAGGGAGACAATGGTGCTAACATCAGGGCAAGCTTACAGTAACCACTTCAAATCAATAGCCTTTTTATATAATAATCTTTTAAGAGGTTAATTATGAGAAAAATGCTTAATTCTCTTCTCATAACAATATCTCTATCCTTACTCCGAAGTGTGGGAGGAAAAACTAGCACAAACAAAAGTACAAATATTTTATTTTTCTCAAAGGTTATAATTCTACTTATATAATTTCAGGATCACTGAAGACAAATTAAAACCACACCCTACAGTTTTTAATAGCATGCCAATACTGTGTTTGTGTTCAAATCTGATAAAGTGGAAAAAAGAAAATTCCGTGTTTTTAAGTCAATACTGGGAATAAATATGCCATTATCCATTAAATAAATTGCTGATAAGGCAAGTCACAAAATTTTATAACAAAGTATTTTAAAATTAGAAATAAAAAAGGAAAGCAGTTACCTTTGCACAATAAAGCATCCAAAGTTCAAAGAGTCTCTCTCTAGATGCCATTCTGGCTTTCACTCTGGCACTTTAATTTTTCCTCAAAAAAAAAAAAAAGTTCAAGACCACAGAGTGTTCATTTTATTTTCCAAGTTTTTCAGCCGTTACAGTAAAGCTCAAAGCAGTAAGGAAAACAAAAAGAAGTGGAACAAATGGACTCCCTTCTGGTCAATAAAATTCAGTTTCAGCAGTTTCTCCAACCTATCATCATCGGTGGTCGCTGGATAATTATAAAAATCTGTGAAAGAGAAAAACATGCAAGGATTTGCTTTAAAAAGAGGCTATAATAGTTAACTGCAGGTTTATCAGAACTAGAAATTTATCTACATCACGTCCACGAACAACCGGCTAAGCTTTTACAACTGACTGAATTTCACAGAAACTTGTTTCAGGAAAACATCACAACTAATGCAGTATTTCATATCAACATAAAGTCAGAATCCCCTTGGACAGAACTCAAAGATGAGTACTTATAACAAAAAATTTGCCCAATGATAATAAGCAGCAAAAATGCCACTCATAGACTTTCTATAAACTTAAGAAAGAGCACAACTTACTACTAACACATTGCAGACATAGAATCCCTCAGAATTTTACAGTCGGCTTCTTAAAACTTGTTGGGAATGTTTGCTGTTGTGTTGCAGGGCAGGGCGTGGGGAGGAGGGTGAAAAATTCCTGGTCTGTTTGTTTGAACAATCCTCAGACAGTAAACGTCGACCAGCCCACCTAGCCTCTCCACCTCTCCACCCAGTAAGAAGAAAGGACCACAAACGCACCAGTCAGGAAAACACCCTGGGAAAGGTTCCAAGTGTTTTGGGGATCTTTAAATTTCCACCTCGCAGCCCAGACAACCGAAAGGGAGACAAACTTAATCTGTGCCAAGCTGCCAAGAGATTTGGAGAGGAGACAAGAAGAGCAGGGCGTCCCCCGACCCGCTATCCACGCCCTCCCGACCGCACCGGGACACGCCCCGGTCAACCTCGCCCCCTCACGGCCGCCCCTCACTCTAGCGCGCGTTCGCCACCAAGCACCCGGGCCCTCCCATTTCTGCCACGCAGCCCTCGCTTCCTATGACCCGCTACCCATCACCGCGCTCACTTTGGTGGGACTGTGCCGCCGCCGCCGCCGCCAAGCCGCCGTCTCACTCGCTTCCCTCGCCCCCTTCCCAAGCCAAAGCCCCGTGTCACCCCTCAGCCAGGCGGGCGGGCGGGAGAGGGAGGCGGGGCGGTGACGGGTCGAGGCGGGGCGCGAGGGCTGGGAGGGGCCAGGGGCGGGACTGCCCTTTCGGCTAATCACTCCTGCCCTTAAGGCTTTACCCGCCCCGGGTCACTAGCTGCTCATTGGCCGCAAAGGCTGGACGGGGCGGGATTATCTGGCGCCTCGCCCCTGCATACCTGCGCAGGCTCAGTCGGCCCGGCTCCTGAAGACCCTGCGGCGGTCCCCGGCGGAGCTCTCCAGACTTCCCCGAGCTGGACGAGTTGCAGGACAGACGTGCTTACGTCCACCGCCCGCCTCTGCTGCCGACTGGCAGACGGAGCGTAGGGCTGTCGGCGTCATTTCCGGGAGTCATCTGAGGGCAGGGAACCCTACGGTGATAACTGAAGGGGGTTTCATTTTGACTTATTTTTGTAAAAAGGGGATTGGTCGGGGAGTGTGTCGTGAGAACATACACCTGCTCCCACACCCCCCGCCCCAAAATCCTTTCCTTTAATCGTGTTTGCGCCAAAGCCCCGTGCCAGACTTTCGCTGTCGCTGAGTGTCAAATGCAAAACTACTGAAGGCTTCAAAAGGGTTTTGCTCTTACAAGAAAGGAAACAATAGGAGAACGGCAGCATTCACTAGAGAGAGAGAGGTCGGTAACTTTGCGCGGGACGGGGTTAGAGGGGTTTAAGGAGAGGGGAAGACGCATGCGATTGGTAGTGGCTGTTGTTGAATCGCCGAGTCGTGTCTGACTTTGCGACTCCATGCACTGCAGCACTGCCAGGTTTTCCGTCCTTTACCATCTCTTGGAGTTTGCTCAAACTCATGTCCATTGAGTCAGTGAGACCATCCATCCAGCTCACCCTCTGTCGCCCCCTTCTCCTGCCCTGGATCTTTCCCAGCGTCAGGGTCTTTTCTAATGGGTCCGCTCTTCACATCAGCTGACGAAAGTATTGGAGCGTCCTTTCAGCTTCAGCATCAGCCCTTCCAAGGAGTATTTAGGGCTGGTTTCCTTTAGGATTGACTGGGTTGATCTCCTTGCTATCCAAGGGGCTCTCAAGAATCTTCTCCAACAGCACAATTTGAAAGCATCAATTCTTCCGATGCTCAGCCTTCTTTATGGTCCAGCTCTCACAGCTGAACACGACTGTTGGAAAAACCAAATATTTGACTATACGGATCTTTGTTGGCAAAGTGATGTCTTTGCTTTTTAATATGCTGTCTAGGTTTGTCATAGCTTTCCTTCCAAACAACAACCGACGGCTGCAGTCACCATCTGCAGTGAAGAAAATAAAATCTGTCACTGCTTCTACTTTTTCCCCTTATATTTGCCATGAAGTGGGGGCTTCCCTGGTGGCTCAGATGGTTAAAAAAAAAAAAAAAAAATCTGCCTGCAATGCGGGAGATCCAGGTTCAATCCCTGGGTTCGGAAGATCCCCTGGAGAAGGAACTGGCAACCCACTCCAGTATTCTTGCCTGGAGAATTCCATGGACAGAGGAGCTAGAGGTCCAGAGTCTATGGAGTCACAAAGAGTCAGACACGACTGAGCAAAAAACACTAGGGACAGGACCAGATGCCATGATCTTAGTTTTTTCAATGTTGAGTTTTAAGCCAGTTTTTCACTCTCCTCTTTCACCCTCATCAAGAGGCTCTTTGATATGTATACTAAAGTATACATAAGCATATATAGTTGAACATATTATTTTGAACAACTGCATATCAAGAAAAATACAAATTTTAATTTTACTTTCACTTATTTGGGACTCCCCCGAGTCTAGTGGTTAAGACTCTGTGCTTCCAATGCAGGGGGCACAGGTTCCATCCTTAGTCGGGGAACTAAGATCCCACAGGCCACACAATGTGGCCTAAAAAAATAAAAAATGAGCATTTTCACTTATTTTTTCTCCAATGCTCTTCCTTTCTTTTCCAAGTATATGATCTATTGATACATTGTTTGCCTTCTCTCTGAAGAACTTCTTTTACTATTTCTTGCAAGACAGATCTACTAGCAACCATTTCCCTCAATTTTTTTTTTTTTTTTTGTCAAAGAAAGTCTTTACAGGACATTCCCTAGCAGTCTGGTGGTCAGGACTCCACGCTTCCAATGCTGGGGGCGCTTGTTCTATCCCTGGTCAGAGAACTAAAAATCCTGCATGCCATGCTGTGTGCCCCACCCCCAATTATTTCACCTTCACTTTTGAAGAGTAATTTCATGGGGTACAAAATTCTAGGGGCATGTTTTCTCTCTCAGCACTTTAAATATTTCACTCCACTCTCTACTTGCTTGAATGACTTCTGAAGATAAGTCAGATTTAAGTTTCTGTTCCTCTATAGGAAAGGTAATTTTTTTCCCTCTGACTTCTTTCAAGATTTTTCTTTGATTTTCTAATTGTGAATATGATATGCCTAGGTGTAGCCTTTGCATTTATCTTGCTTGGTGTCCGTTGAGATTCCCAAATCTTGTCTGTCACTATTTTGGGAAATTTCTCAGTATCTATGGCTTCAAATATTACTTCTGTTCCTTTCTTTCATTTCTAGTATTCCCATTATACACATGTCTTTTGTAGTTGTCCCACAGTTCTTAAATATTCTGTTCTTTTCTTTTTTCAGTCTTTTTTCCTTTTTGTTTTTCCATCTTGGAAGTTTCTTCTGACATATCTCAAGCTCAAAGATGCTTTTTTCAGCTGTGTCCAGTCTAATAATGAGTTCATCAAAGGCTTCTTTTCTGTTATAGTGTTTTTGATTTGGAGCATTTCTTTGTTCTTAGAATGTCCATCTCTGTTTACATTGACCTTCTCTTCTTGCATGCTGTCTACTTCATTTCCTACAGCTGTTAGCATATTCTTCATAACCATTTAAATTTTTCTGTATGATAATTCTCAACATTCTTGCCATATATAAGTCTGGTTCTGTTGCTTGCTTGGTCTCTTCAAATTGTGATTTTTTTTCCCTTTTAGTATGCTCTGTAACGAGATGGTTGGATGGGATCACCAGCTCAGTGGACATGAGTATGAGCAGACTCTGGGAGATGGTAAAGGACAGGGAAGCCTGGCGTGCTGCAGTCCATGGGGTTGCAGAGTAAGACATGACGAGCAACTGAACAACAACATGCTCTGTAATTTTATGATAGCCAGACATGATATACTGAGCAAAGGAACTGCAATAAATAAACCTTTAGTAATATGATGGTGTTGTGTTAGAGGAGGGCAGGCTTTCTGTGATTAGGTCTCAGTCTTTTAGGTCTCTGTCTTGCAGTAGCTCACAAGTGGTTTGTCACTCCCCCGCCCCTTAAGAGGGACAGGATGGCTACACTGTACTAAAGTTAGGTATTTCACATCCCCTAGATCAGTTAAATCTGTTAGAGGAGGGCAGGCTTTCTGTGATTAGGTCTCAGTCTTTTAGGTCTCTGTCTTGCAGTAGCTCACAAGTGCTTTGTCACTCCCCTGCCCCTTAGGAGGGACAGGATGGCTACAGTGTACTAAAGTTAGGTATTTCACATCTCCTAGATCAGTTAGGCTCTGATAAAACCCCAATAGTTTCAGCTCTGGTAAAACCGTTTCTCTTGATGGCAGACCTTTGGTTATTTGAGAATGGTTATTCTCCCCCCTCCCTCTGCCAGCAACATGAGGGTTTTCTCCAGTATTTACTGTGACAACCTCATTGAGCTCCTAGCAATAAAATTCATAAAAGTGGAGGCTGGGGCCTCCATGTCTGGAACCTCCTTTAATGCTCAGACTTGTCCACTCAGCCTCCAGAGGTTTGTTAATTACAGGCAAGTTTCTCCAGCCCACTATGGACTGCCATGGAGGATTCTGCTGAGGGTTTCTGTCCTGGTAAGTTGGGATTCTCTGTACTCACCTGTCACTGCAGTTTTGCGGGTAGTGGTTTGCCCTGTGACCTATCATCTCTCATGGAGCTAGGAAGAATTGTTGGTTTTTCAGTTTGTTCAGTTGTTTACTTATTGTTAGGATGGAGTGACAGTTTTAAAGATCCTTACATGCTGAACCAAAAACTAGAAGTCCTATCCCATACCTTTTCAGTAGGTACCACACAGTTGTCTAAACTATGATCAGACATGCTAATACAAATACTCTAATTCTGATGACGCTGACTGGAACATGGGTGTACATAAATACATGAAACATGGGTTTTTCTAGAATTTTCCACCCATTTACAGATTCTTTTATTAAAGTTGATTACTCACTGAGAATAAGAGAATTATTGTATTGTCCTTTAGAATCACAGTACTAGAAAACTGGAAGTTACCATTAGAGATCATGTAATTCAATATCTTCATTTTAAATATTAAAAAATTAAGGCCTGAATCTGATCAAACCAAGCCTGTAGACAAGCATTGTCCAACAGAAATTTCCACCATGATGGAAATGTTCTACATCTGTGCTATTTAGTACAGTGGCCACTAGCCATATGCAGCCATTGACCAACTGAAATGGGACTTGTGCAACTGAGAAATGAATTTTTTGTTTATTTTTAACTTAGTCACAAGTAGCTGGTGGCTACTGTGGACAGTGCAGCTCTAGAGTGAATTTGCATTGTAGAAAACGCAGAGGATAGAGAAATAAGTTAAATGATATTTATTAAAAATAAATTGATGTCTGGAGGAGTCGACTAGCCCTGCAGCATACTGCATGTGGCTGACAGAACTAGAACCCAAAACTCCTACTAGGCTGTTTTTGACTATAGTGTGCCGCCTTTTCAGAGTCCATAGGTTGATGTGTTTGGAGCAAATTTTCTCAGCCTCAGCACTATTGGCATTTTGTACTAGGTACTTTTTTGTCCTAGAGAGCTTTCCTGTGCTTTGAAGAATGTTTAGTAGCATCTGACATCCAGCCAGTAAATGCCAATATGTCTTCCAGTTATGACAACCAAAAATGTCTCCAGACAAGGCCAGACATCCTGGGGACAAAAACTGGGGGCAAAACTATGCTCAGTTGAGAACCTCTGAATCCCAGGATTTCCTAGGTACATAAGATGTCCTTTAGGACTCCCGAGAGAGGCAAGGTAGATCCAGCTTACTTAATAGTGTACTGAATACTTCGTCAAGAATGTGATCTAGTTTTAAAACTGCAAATTAGAGGATCCCCTGGTGGCCCAGTGGTTAGGACTCAGCACTTTCACTGTCGGGGCCCAGGTTCAATCCCTGGTCAGGGATCTAAGATCTCATAAGTTGTTTGGCTCGGCCCAAAAAAAAAAGTTAATTAACTCAAGACTGGGCTGCTGGTGGTGGCTATCACCAGAACTAAGACTAAAAATCAAGTATGCTTAATAGTTGTTTGTTGAGCACCTGCTGTGTGCACAGTGCTGTGTATTTTACATACACAGTACCATGTACTCTAAACCTTTTATCTCTAATTCTCAAAATAACACTGCCAGGCAAATGGAATTCTCATTGTACAGATTAGATAACTGCAGTTCAGAAAGTTTAAGGAACTGTGGCTCAGATGGTAAAGAATCTGCCTGCAATGCAGGAGACCTGGGTTCAGTCCTGGTCAAGAAGACCCCCTGGAGAAGGGTATGGCAACCCACTCCAGTATTCTTGCCTGGAAAATTCCATGGACAGAGGATCAGAGGAGCCTAGTGGGCTACAGTCCATGGCGTCACGAAGAGTCAGACACAACTAAGTGGCTAACACTTGCACTTTCACAAGGTCACAGCTAGCTAGCAAAAAAGAGAGGCAAAATTCATATCAATTAGCAATCTCTGAATTTAACACACATGTACTTTCTACTTGGATAACCATCTCTCTAACAGTTTTTTTGTAATCAAGACTGCAGATCTGAAGCATAAGATAAAGGGGGAAAAAAAAATAAAGGGGACTGTTACTGAGGTAAAGGTATATTTAATGGGGAGAGTTGCAGGGAGATACCACCAAATAACTACTATGATTAAGGCAGGCTTTTAGCAGAGAGTGGTACCTGAGCAAGGCTGTGATGGAATGTTAGAATTTGGGTGTCAAGAAAGAAGAGAAAGACAATTCTGAAAAAAGAAGGCCTTAGGTAAAGGCTTGATTCCTGGGGAAATTCTTTGCCAAATTTTTAGAAAACCATGAGCAGTCAAACTCAGGTGGAAAAAGGAAGGAGATGAGGTGGAAAAAGGAAGGAGATGAAGATATAGGTTGTAACTAGCTCACCAGAGTGTCCTGAATGCTGGATCACTGATTTTGACTCCATTCTGTGTGAATTAGAGTTTTTAAGTAGGAACATGACAAGATTAAAACTGTATTTGTTGTTCAGACCTTGTGATATCTTTCTGAAGGCAAGATGTAATCGTACACTCCCGACACACAACACAAACACACACACACACGTGCGCGCGCGTGGAATACAGTAATTTAAATTCAGTTGAAACAGGAAAGAAAACCACTTCACTTTCATGTACAATGAACTTTCTATGGTGGCTGGCAAGTTAATTGAAAGTTAAGACTTCCCTAGTTTACAATAAATTCTTTAATCAAGAAGAAAAAGGAAATTACAGGAAATTTTAATTTAAAAGGCAATATTTTCTTTTTAAAATTCTTATTTACTTCTTCTTAAATGTGAAGGAAAGAAAATTTTGAGACTGGAAGAGATTTCTTGTTCTAAGAAAGCAGCTTTCTTGAAATTCAGTTGCTATAATTCAAATTCAAGTAAATCGCCATCTGAGGTCTCTTTTGGTGTCTGTTCAGTCACTAAGGTCCTGTCTGAGTCTTTGCAACTCCAAAGACTACAGCACGCCAGGCTCCTCTGTCCTCCACTATCTCTCGGAGTTTGCTCAGATGCATGTCCGTTGAGTTGGTGATGTTATCTAACCATCTCATCCTCTGCTGTCCCCTTCTCCTTTTGCCTTCAATCTCTCCCAACATCGGGGTCTTCTCCAAAGAAGTCTCTTATCATGTATCAAAGAGTATCTCTTTCTCAGAGCAATGCAATACTCTGAGGATTTCTCTAGGTAAGGGGATCTTCCCAAGCGAGCGGTGGAACCCAGGTCTCCTGCATCATAGGAGGGTTCTTTACCGTCGTCAGAGCCACTGGGGAAGCCCACTTTAAGAATTACAAGGAAAACTTTGTGTAATCTCTGTTCCTGTATCTGTTGTACCACCACATATCTCAGTTAGTTTTTTTCCCTATATTTTTCATGGAAAAAAATTAAAAGAACTTCCCTGGCGGTCCAGTGGTTAAGACTTCGCCTTCCAGTTCCAGGTAAAGGCCCGCGCGTGGCTCTCGCTGCCTCCCGTCTTTCCCCCGGCCCCTCAGGCTAATTCGCCAAAATGACCAACACAAAGGGAAAGAGGAGGGGCACCCGCTACATGTTCTCTAGGCCTTTTAGAAAACATGGAGTTGTTCCTTTGGCCACATACATGTGAATCTACAAGAAGGGTGATATTGTAGATATCAAGGGAATGGGTACTGTTCAAAAAGGAATGCCCTACAAATGTTTCCATGGCAAAACTGGGAGAGTCTACAGTGTTACCCAGCATGCTGTTGGCATCATTGTAAACAAACAAGTTAAGGGCAAGATTCTTGCCAAGAGAATTAATGTGCGTATCGAGCATATTAAGCACTCTAAGAGCCGAGCTAGCTTCCTAAAACGTGTGAAGGAAAATGATCAGAAAAATTAAATTAAATTAAAATTTAAATTAAATTAAATTTAGTTTAATTTAAAAAATTAAATTAAAGAGAAAGGGACTTGGGTTCAGCTGAAGCGCCAGCCTGCTCCACCCAGAGAAGCACACTTTGTGAGGACCAATGGAAAGGAACCTGAACTGTTGGAACCCATTCCCTATGAATTCATGGCCTGAAGGGTGTAAAAATAAAGACCTGGACTGTACAAATGTTTCTCTTAAAAAAAAAAAAAAAAAGACTTCGCCTTCCAAAGCAGGGAACTCAGGTTCAATCCCGGGTTGGGGAGCTAAGATCCCACAGGCCTCCTGGCCAAAAAAACAAAAAAAACAGAAGCAGTATTGTAACAAAGCCAATAAAGACTTAAAAAAAATACGGTTCACATAAAAAAAAAAATTTAAAGAATGTATGATATTTCTAACAATTAATTAGTGTTCCTAGGAACTATATCTAGCACTGTTTTCAAGTGTTTGTTTTGGATAGTTCTTTTGACTTGTATATTCACTTGAATGATTGGCTTTGTTTACTTTTTCTGTTTGAGTAGTAAAGTGTTTTTTTTTTCCCATTTATTTTTGTAAAGTGGCTTAATAATTATTAGCTTATTTGGAATTAAGGTTATGAGATCTAGAGTTTCAGGGGTAAATGAGTGTAACTGTGACTCATTAGGCTTAACTTCCTTATATTATACTAAAATTTTAATGGTAATCAAATAACAATTAAAAAAAAAGACCTGAGATCAAATAGTCTGACACATATTAAAGGCAGTCAACAATAGTTAAAACAGGAAATGCTTCAGTTTTTTGAGGACATGTCTAAAAAAATTACATATTTCATTTTTCCATTTTATTATAATGGATTTAATATAAGGAAAAAGATCTTTGCTTACTGAACATTCCATTCTCACATATACTTCCTGCCAAAAGGATTATTAGCATTTGCTTATGACATGATTCATCATAGTGAAATACATTAGTAGGTCAAGAAGATTATGGTTTCCAGCTGTGAATAAGCATATGGAAAATAGTGCCTTAAAGAAACAAGTGTGAATGAAACAAAAGTTTCTTTCAGTATAAATTAAGAGGGAGAATAGGAAATTAAAGAAATTAAAGGAAGGAAAAAAAATATTTTTTTTGTTTTTGTTTTAGAGCTTCAGTTCTTGACTTCCTAGCTATAAGGCATTTAATCTCTCTGAGTTTATTTTTCTTCCATAAAAATTGGGATAATAATACCCAGGCCAGTTGAGAGGATTAACTGATAAATAAAAAGCATCTGTCATTCAATAAATGTTAATTATCGTATCTTGAAACTAAGTTAAGTAAATTCATGTTAAATTAACAACACCTTTATTTTCCACCATTGTTGATAGTCCAAATGCTGCATAGCTTGGGGAATGGTAGGACAGACAAGTTAAATAGGAAATGCATGCTGCTAGGTAGCAAGGCATTATGCAATTCTTCCTTTTAAATGACTTTTCAAAACACTAAGGCCTGTACTACAAGTTCCATGTACATTATTGAAAAGCAAATGATTAAATACATTGTCATTCACTATGCACTTAATTTTATATCTATGTACAAAGTTCAGACAATTCCTTATAAGTAAACATAATTCCTTTTTCATAAAAAGTGACTCAGTTCATTTCTGCTCATTTTCTCTTTAAAATCAATGCTTTCAGTCCTGGATTGTGAGCAGAATTATTGCAAAGCTAGGAAAAGTAAGGAGATTTAAGAATTCCAAGATATAATCGTTGTGGCTTATTTAATCTCAAATTTTTAAATTACTCCGCTAAGTTTCAGAAAACTACTTTTAAATGATCATATATAATTTCAGTTCCAAATGATTTCACAAGTAGTACAAAAAAAATATCAATTATTCCCTACAATTCTGTGTCCTTGGCTACAAAATAGAGAAATATACTCAGATTTAATTCTACCACAGAAATTTTGTGAAGTTAAACAACTTGTGAAAATATTTAGAAATAAGGTAAATAAAAAATCCTACATATCTCATGCATACATTCCTGCATGCTAAGTTGCTTCAGTCCTGTCCAACTCTGAGTGACTAACACTTTAACTACTACTATTACTACTAGTACTATAAGGTATTAATCAAATATAACAGTATAAAGATTAATTTAGAAAATCAGAGTCGAGAGCAAATTTTTATACTGCATGTAATAGTAGTGCGTGTGTGCTCAGTCCTGTCTGACTCTTTGCCACCCATGGACTTTAGCCTGCCAGGCTCCTCTGTCCACGGAATTTTCTGGGCAAGAATACTGTGGGTTTCCATTTCCTTTCTACAGGGGATCTTCCCAACCCAGGTATGAACCCATGTCTCCTGCATCAGCACATTTTGTAGAATTACCACCATTATAAAAATTGACTACTCCAGCTACTATTCCATGTGGATTCCCAAGTGGCTCAGTCGTAAATAATCTTCCTGCCAATGCAGGAGACGCAGGAGATGTGGGTTCGATCCTTGGGTCGGGAAGATTCACCTGGAGGAGGAAATGGCAACTCACTCCAGTATTCCTGCCTGGAAAATTCCATGGACAGAGGAGCCTGGCTGGCTGCAGTCCAGGGGGTCACAAGAGTTGGACACAACTGAGCAGGCACACATAGACAAAAACAGAATTAATTGGATATAAAACTGCAGGGTAGGTTTGGGTGAAATTAGAAACAAGGGGAATTCCTTGATGGTCCAGTTGGGACTGCCTCTCATCGTGGAGGGTCCAGATTGGGGAATTTAAAATCCCACAGGCCACTAATAAAGGATCAATATACAGCTACAAGATGTAACTAAATGAAATGCAGGACCATTTTAAACCATTTTTTCCTCCTTTACATTTTTTAAAGTAGAAATGGGTAAAGCTTTAGCTTCTGTGCTTACAACTGAGGTAAAATAGCTGGAACTATAAAGTCGAGTGTTAATTAAAGATTAAAACAACTTCAGTGTTTCCATGGAAATAAAAAGACCTCATGAATAAAAAACTATTATGCAACTGATAGAGAAGTTTGTTACTCTGAAAGTCACACCTTGTTTCTTAGCTACTACAAGCTATATGTTTTTTGTTGTTTTGTTCTTGCCTATTCTCTTTGGTTAAATTCTCCTTGAAGGTCTAAATATATCCGTATTTTTTTATTAATATAATTCTCATACCAAAGCATTTCAATGTATTTTCAAATGTTAATCCTGAAAAGAGAGGAAAGGTCTTCTTAGGACAGTTAATGTATTTACATAATTTTAGCTGTCTATGTAAAGCCAGAATTTATACTGCCACTTAATTGTAACTTTCTATTGCAGTATCTCTTGGAGACCACTGTTCATAATATTCACTGAATAAGTATTTGTTGATTAGGAGACTGAAGAGATTGCTTCAATTAGCAACTGATCTGAAGTACTTTCTGCCCCTAAGTTCCCTCACAGGTTCCAGAGTGGACTCAGCTTACCAGTATGAAGCATTATTGGCGTTCCTTTGCATTTCTTAGCTGTTTTTCCTGTTCTACCTGATCTAAGTGTTGGAGGGCTCCAGGGCTAGATCCTGAGCATTCTTCTCTTCTTTACGTTTCTTCTCTGTTTTCTGTTTTTAAATACCATCTGTATGTTGATAAATCACACAAATGTTCATCTCCAATTCTGACCTCTAGATTTATATTTCTAAGTACCTACTAAACATTTCCATTCGGAAATCAAACTAACCAGTCCAAAGACAGCTCTTGCTTTTCTCTTTTGAATCAATTGAACCCAAATTGGTCTCCCTCAACTCTGTAAAATTCACTACCATCCCTATAGTTGCCCAAGGCTAAAACCCTGGAGTCATTCTTCATTTCTCCCCTTCCATCACTTACCATCCCTACACCCACTTCCTAACAGCCCTTCAGTCAGCAAGTCTTGTTGATCTTCTCTCCAAAATATATCCTGAATCTGTCCATTTCTCTTTGCTTGCTGTATCACTGTCACTCTAGTTCACCTAAGCTCTCACCTGTGCAACTCCTGTAACTTACAATTGCTCTCCCCACTTATTTGTGTCCCTATATAATACACTCTCCTACAACATAAAAAGCAAGGTGTATCACTCTCCACTGAAAATCTTCTAAAGGGAATCAGTTCCCAACAAGGACCCTGATGTTTCTGAGAGGGCAGTTTTATACCCACCCCACCCCCCCAACTACGTCACTGGTTACATGTTAGCAACCTCTTTGTTGTATATGATTGAGTTTTACAAGTAGGTGCTAGGAGAACAAACAATTAAGGTAAAGGCAGTGTAACAATGATTATATACATCAAGAGGGGATGTCTCTATGGGTAATCTAACAGAGGCAGCCTGACCTCAACCTCAATCTCCGTTTGTCATCTGTAGGGAGGGAAGTCTCCAGGAGACCTGGTTTTCACCAGCAATGGTTTCCTCACTTTTGGGCAGGGTTCGGGTCCAGTTCACATCCTGTTTTTAAGATGAACAGGCTTCAAGATGGAGTCTCTCCTGCTTTCCTCACACTAGCCCCAAAAGATACTCAGGATGAAATTGACCCTCTGTCTACCATGGATTCCAAGGCTTTCTGTACTGACTGACCTCAACTCAAACCATTTTCTGTGTTGTTCTCTAAGCTTATGCCTGCTGGCATTTGTTTCAACCCTTTAACACATTTTTTTCTTTCCTAACTTTGCATTTAACTGTTTCTTCTACCTGTAAAGGTCTTCCCTCTGCTTTTTGAGTGATAGGTTCTTTTCATCTGTTGAATGCTCTCTCTCTGAAAATATCACCAAAATAATAAGCTGATAAAGCAAAAGTAAGTTTCCTGCTTACTAATGTAAGAAATACTACCTTGACAATCTGAACAGTCTCTCTTAGGGGGAAAGACAATGGTGAGATATTTAGTTTGGCAGGGGAGTCTAGTTTAAGCTGTTTTTCAATGCAAGAACTTGAGAGGTATTGGGTGAAGTCTGCAGACCTAAGCCAGTTACCCATCAAAGAGCCCTTCTCTCAGAAACGGGCCTGCTTCATCACGTTTGCCACGCCCAGTCATCGGCTGGGAGGAGCCTGTGAGCAGCACAGTTTCTACACAACACCATGCTAGATCCAGAGCACAGCAGTTGGGGCGGCTGGCCAATCACTCCACCCCAAAGCAAGAGCTCCGAGTGGCTTCTTTTCATAGCTGTCAAGGCTCACCTCTTGTGCCAAACAAGTTCAGCACACAGGTTCAGGGTGCAGGTCTTCTGTGGTTCTTGGGGCCTGTCTTCCTGAGGGTAAACTCAGACAAGACCTCTGACACCACAGTAGATCTTTGGGGTCACAACTGATAGGCTCTCCCTCACCCTCAGCTATCACCTCATCACGTCTTGGTGGCTTGCAAGTGGTATGACTCAGAATCTTAACTCCTGAAAGGTCTTAGCAGTCATACTGTCCTCATGCTGACACTGCTGCATGAGTCTGTTCACCTTTGTTACTAGGCTCATGCATTCTTCCTGTTTGGAACACAGCACCATCCAGAGGCCTTTGATGTAATGCATATACTGTATCACGAAGGATGCCACTCAGACTTTCAGAATGTTGCCTCTCAGTTAATGCATAGCTCTGCTTTCGGAAGGTCATTTCAGCATTCTATGAACTTACCAACTTAACTGCAGCAATTTCTTGAAGAAACAAATCATATAAATTGTTGAATCCTGCCCCCAAGGTCACATGTGCAAGGCCTTGCACCAAGGCCACAGAAGCAGAGCCCAGACTCAAGGCAACCTTGGAAGTTGACTGAGCCCCTTTGAAACTGTTGCCAAAAGCTCATGAGCATTACTAACAAGCTACCTGACTCACAATCAAAGATGCCCACTCCAGTAAACACCCTATACTGCTCTAACCAATCACCTGACGCCAACCTTCCAGCAGGAATTTTCTTTGTCCTGAGGTTATAAAAATTGACTCTTAACTCATGAAAACTGTCGACTCTCCCTGGCCTGTCAGGAGTTGTCAGCCCCCTGTGCTCACAGTGCTCATTTTATCTCCGCTCTTTGTTCTTAATAAATTCACTCCTTTCTGCAATACTCTGAGTCTGGAAATTCTTTTCCAACCTGTGCTTGGACTGCCTCTACATAAATTATTTTGCATACATATTCATAACTCTTGGTATTAATACTGAATACAGTCCTAATTGCTGCATTAACCTAGAAGTCCAACTTTTTCCCCTCCCCAAACAACTAAAAGACAGAATACCAGGAACTATATTTTTCTAATAAGCATGCTTACCATTTTATATTTATAAATTTTAAGGATGCTATGTATATAATAAAATCCAAAGTCATTTTCACATCCTATTGATCTATATCTATTTTTAAATATACAATAACAACAGTAAGATAAAACTAGTGGCCAATATTCTCTTTTTTAGATTTTGCCTAAGTATTCAAAGATTATGTATCAAATAACTCAGTTTAACATCTGTCGAACCTATTTTAAGTTACCTAAGGATCTTCCCAGTAGCTCAGCTGGTAAAAGAATCCACCTGCAATGCAGGAGACCCTGGTTTGATTCCTGGGCCAGGAAGATCCTCTGGAGAAGGAATAGGCTACCCACACCAGCATTCCTGGGGCTTCCCTGGTGGCTCAGATGGTAAAGAATCCACCTGCAATGCGGGAGATCTGGGTTCAGTCCTTGGGTTGGGAAGATCCCCTGGAAAAGGGAACGGCTACCCACTCCAGTATTTTGGCCAGGAGAATTCCATGGACAGAGGAGCCTGGCAGGCTACAGTCCATGGGGTTGCAAAGAGTCAGACATGACTGAGCAACTTTCACTTCAAGGATCTAAAAATTACAATTTTAGTTAAGTACAAAGTTCTTAAGAATTTTCATATTATAGAAATATAATAAACCTTTTAAAGATGCCTACCATTATAATTTTACCTAGTTAAAATAATGGTTCTAATAATAATAGTTCTAAGTTTTTGTAATGTTAAACAATCCATAGAAATAAAAACTATAATGCTACCTCACTTGGCCCATAAAACCAATGTAAAAATATAGAAAGTTTAAATCATGAGATGTTCAATATTCTTGTATAATCTAGAATATTGTATTGGCAGTAATTTCATATATTAAAGTCAGGAAAAGAGAATTGTTTTGCAGTCCTTTAAACCAGTATGACTAATTCACTCTAATTTATCTAATGATTCATCTATTTATCAGAAATATTGTATGAAAACTTTTTATATAAGTATATAAATTTCAGGCCTTCCCTGGTGGCTCAAACGGTAAAGAATCCACCTATAATAGAGGAGACTGGGGTTGGGAAAATCCGCTAGAGAAGGGAATGGCTACCCACTCCAGTATTCTTGTCTGGAGAATTCCATGGGCCGAGTAGGGCTATCGCCCTGGTGGTTTCTAGTCCATGGGGTCGCAAAGAGTCAGATACAACTGAGCGACTAACCCTTTCACTTTTATATAATGTTCATATTCATAAATAAAATTATAAAACTCTTTAAATCCTGTTTCAGAGCCCTTCATCTTGGAAACAAGACTTCTTTCTCTTGTAGTTTTAACCAGAAGTGTCTCTTAAAAGCAATTTTAAAGAAAAGAAACAAAAACAGTTTCATTATTTTTCTTTCCCTTTTAGAAATTCTTCATTAGATATTGCCAGACTGAGCACACGATGACAAAATAATCATTTTCACCAATTAATCTTTAATGTTTCCCTAGGGAGGGAAAAGAAGAGGAACAAAGTGGAAAAATGAGAGGAAGCTTTAGTCAAATACAAAATTAACATTAAAAGACTAATTATCTTTACTTAATTAAACAGATGGGAAAACTTAGATTCAGCAAAAGTTATTTTGACATACATGCATGGGGGAGAGGGAGGAAGGGAGGGACAGAGAGACAGAGGGAGAGGATCATTATAATTGGTTTAAACATTAATTCAGGTCCCTTGACCATTTGATTCGCATGATTAAAAAGCCAGTACTTGTTAATACTTGTGTAGTAATAGGGAGGGAACCTCATATTAAACAAAGTAATCTTTTTCTTTTAGATAAATAAGACCTCCTTCTGAGGTGTCCTGAAGGGAAGAAGAAAAAGAAGGTGAGACAGAAGAGAGGGAAATGGACGAACACAGGACGAGGAAAGTAGAAGAATAAAGGACATTATATTCAAATTATGATTTGAAAGGATCTAGAAAATATCGTTTTCCTTCTTTTTCATTTTCCCCGTGCCTTTGCCAAGGAATCTTTCAAGGAGGCAATTTCATAATCCCTGGAATATATTCTGGAAGTTTCCTCTTGCCTTAAAATGTAGATGGCCGTATGTTTCGTACGTTGCTGCTTTTTTGCTTCAAAGTGCCTCCCAAAAGGAACGATTTTGTTCATATCAAAAGTTCTCCCAAAGTAACCATTAAAATTCTAAATAATCCTATCATTTAGAAAGTTAAGATTACGCACTTTGATTTTAGTTCAGATACAGATAAGATGCAGGAGTTCAGCAGAGAGGGAGTGCAGAAGTAGACTAAAGATAAACTGGCAACAGTAAGTCAGATTTTATTTACTGTGTATCTTGGGGCCCCTCCCCTACAACAAGAGCTAGACTTCCAACCGACAAAATAAAACAGCAGCAAGTAAAGTTCTGATAAGATTTTCGTAAGTGACCTGAGACAGTTTTTCCAAAGGATGTTAGTCTGAAGAGAAATCTTCTGAATATACAAAACTTCTCATCTTCATCCTTATGAATTTCCACTTACAGATGCACAATGAAGAAATGGCAAGGACAAACAGTAGTGTTGTCAGTAATAATGCAGATTTCTGCCCAAAATAAGTTTTTCAGGCTGATCAATCAATGGATTTTTAAAGAGTTTCTTATTGTTAGATATTACTCTCAGACTTAACAAACTAAACTTAGTATTTGCATTTGGAGTGTCTGATTTTAAAAAAAAAAAAGAAGAAATCAGAGTTCAAACCCTATATGAACTTACCTCACCATTGTCATTGAAAGACCCTGTGCAGGAGGCTCAAAGGGCCTCAGAAAAACACGCTGTTTCCAAGTTGGTCCGATTTTGATGGGACCTCCAAAACAGTCAAATATTGGCTCCTTTAAAATACTTCCAAAATTACCTGTTGATAAAGCAAAACTGAGTTTTTTGCCTACTGCAGTAAGGGAGAATACTATTTTGATAGTCTTAGCAGTCTTCACAGGGAAGTCAGAGGTACAATCTTTATGAGCTTCAGGGATCTAGTTTAAGATGAGTTTCAAAACAGGGGATCTGAATGGCAATAGGCAAAATTTTTATTACATAATATTTTTTGATTGGACAAAGGGAGGTGAGAGTTTAGAAGTGAGTCTTTCACAATCTTCTGCATTTTTGGTCTAGTGGTCTGCTCTTCCCTACACAACCTGAATTGTTCAACAGCCTGGAACTTCTTTGATTTAAAATGGTTTTTCCTTTGTTAGAACTGGTAGTACTTACCACGTAATTTCACAATTGGTTGATTAAATGTTTGCTTGCCACTATACTGAATCCCTGTAGGATTAGGATTAGATTTAGTTCATTGTTCTTACAGTCAGCAGGTAACACACTGTCTGGTTCTCAATAAATACTCAAGTCACTGTTGCCCATGAGTGGAGAAAAACACACAAACATGCTGACTAATCTGATTCTCAATTTATGGACATGACCTCAAATGAATCTTTAATCAAGGAGGACTATTAATATTCTTTCCTAGTTTACTCTTTTATTAGCTTTTCTCTTCAACTCCCTAACACACAACCCCCCTCCACCGCTGCACCAATCTCCATGCTCCCCTAAGGGTCTTGCTTCTTATTTCACTGAGAAAACTGAAGTAATAAGAACAGAATTTCCACAGATTTTCACTTGTACCCACCCACTAGCATCTTTACCCGTGTAGTCTGTCTGGTCATCATCCATCCATAGATGAGGTACCCATGCTTCTTCAGGCAGAGCAAGTACTTCTCAATCTTGCAGTTCCCTCTTAACTGCATTATTCTTCATGCTATCTGCCTGATTAACAATCTTACTCTTTCTAAAAATTTGCTTACATCTTCCTTAATGAAGCCCACTCTGCTTACCCTATTTAAAACTAAAATTCTCTCCACACTGAACCCTTTCTCTGCTCCATTTTCATCCCATATTACTTATCAATTTAACATAGAAGTACTTTATACACATATATAATACATATAAGTACATATAATAGACATATATTATTTATTATTTATTGTGTATCACCCTCTACTGGAATATAAACTCCCAAAAGGCAGGCAATCTTAAATAAATGAATGTCCATCTTTAAGATGTTAGGATGTTCTTATAGAACATAAGTATGAAAAACACAAGAGTTTCTAAAAGCAATTACAGATGTAATAGGCATAGCCAGAAAAATATTATACACTTTTTATGAATATTACAGTACCCAATAAATTACCCTATCACCTCCACTGGATTGCCATATCTATTTTCAAAAAATCTGTGATGCTTAACTTTTCACTCAGATTTTAGGAAAGCATTTTGATTCAACAGGCTACTTTAATAGATCATTTAAATGAGACTTCTAAACACACGCTAAGCAAAATGTAAAATCTTAGCCTAGCCCTGTAGAATTGCTATTATTTAACCTGTCTTTTATCTTTCAAACCTGTTATTTCCCCAGCTTCTTAAATTCCCTGAATCCTAAAGTTCTCACCACAATGAACCTACAACCACCCCCTAAATGGGCTATATAAGTCCTACTTACTCCTTGAATCTGATACATCTGCAATTTAACCTCATGTCCATAGCCTGTCATGAAAGATCCAGCCTAAAAATCGTACCCTGAAAAGATCACTTGCTTTTCTGGACTGTGTAGCAAAACTAATGTGGAATGGTATTGGTCAGACTCTGGTACCAATAAGAGCTTTATCACTTAATAGTTACGTAACAACCTTAAGCAAATTATTGAATTCTGAATTTCAGTTCTCCAATTTGTGGGAGACACTATTAGTGGCTTAAACAATATTCAATAAATTCTTTCTCTCTTACAAAACCACAATTTTTCTTGGGGTGATAATGGGCCCTTTAAAAAGAGCTGTATTTCCTAGAATCCTTTGTAACAAGGGTAATCATACAATGGTTTTAACCAACAAATTGAAAGTGGAAGTTGCTTTTCCTTCTGATAATGATCTTTGGATCACTCACTCAGACTTTTCCTATTTCAGTCTTCCTGTCTTTAGTTCAGTTCAGTCACTCAGTCGTGTCCAACTCTTTGCGAACCCATGGACTGCAGCACCAAGACTTCCCTGTCATCATCAACTCCCAAAGCTTGCTCAATTCATGTCCATCGAGTTGGTGATGCCATCCAACTATTTCATCCTCCGTCGTCCCCTTCTCCTGCTGCCACCAATCTTTCCCAGTGTCAGGGTCTTTTCCGATGAGTCAGTTCTTCACATCAGGTCTTAAGACAGTTCTTCCTGTCTTAATGTTGATCATTGCTGGAGGTGGAGCAACCACCTCTGGTCAGTCTGGTTAGACTGCCTTTGGACTTGGTTTCATAGGAAAAATAAAACCAAACTCTTTTGATTAAGCCACCATAATGATGTCTCTGTTGTGAGTAGCCAAAGGTGCTCCCTAACAGATACACTATCTTGAAAGTAAGGATAATGCTTACATTTCAGGATTTTAAAGCTCATTATTAATAAGATTAATTATAAAAATTAACACATATTGAGCAGCATGTATCAGATTCTGTTTCAGATCTTAACATGGGTTAACTCACTAAATCCTCATAACAATTCAGTTAGGTAGCTATGACTACTACTCCCTCAGATTAAAAAAAATAAAAAACTTAAAAGTCTCAGTAATTTGTCCAGCTAGTAAAGAGGAAGTAGGATTCAAATCCTAGCACATGCTATTAACCACAAGTCAAAGCTCTAATAATAAGAAGCCACTTACTTTATCCCAGGCAAAATGCCAAGTGCTTTAACCAAAAAAAAAAAAAACATAAATAAATAAATAAAACATAAATACATAGCTTAGTTGGTAAAGAATCCCCCTGCAATGTAGGAGGACTTCAGTTCGATTCCTGGGTCAGGAAGATCCCCTAGAGAAGGGATAGGCTACCCACTCAAGGATTCTTGGGCTTCCTTGTGGCTCAGCTGGTAAAGAATCCACCTGCAATGTGGGAGACCTGGGTTTGATCCCTGGGTCGGGAAGATCCCCTGGAGAAGGGAAATGCTACCCACTCCAATATTCTGGCCTGGAGAATTCCATGGACTGTATATCCATGGGGTCGCAGAGTCAGACACGACTGAGCGACTTTCACTTTCACAATGTCTAGTGCTCATTAAAATGTCAGTTCTGTTCCTTGTAAGTAATGCCTTCTTCCTCTGAATTATTATAATTTATCTGTATTCCTATTATCCAGGAAAACATCTACTTCTGCTTCACTGACTACACTAAAGCCTTTGACTGTGTGAATCACAATAAACTGTGGAAAATTCTTAAAAGAGATGGGAATAAATACCAGACCACCTTACCTGCCTCCTGAGAAATGTATGCAGGTCAAGAAGCAACAGAACTGGACACAGAACAACGGACTGGCTCAAATTTGGGAAAGGAGCATGTCAAGGCTGTTATTTTGTGACCCTGCTTACTTAACTTGTATGCAGAGTACAACATGCAAAAGTCCAGGCTAGATGAATCACAAGCTGGAATCAAGACTGCCAGGAGAACAATCAACAATCTCAGATATGCAAATGATACCACCCTAATGGCAGAAAGCAAGGAGGAACTAAAGAGCCTCTTGATGAAGGTAAAAGAAAACAATGAAAAATGGGGCTTAAAACTCAACATTCAAAAAACTAGATCATGGCATTCAGTCCCATCACTTCATGGCAAAGATGGGGAAAAATATGGAAGCGGTGACAGATTTTATTTTCTTCACTGCAGATGGTGACTGCAGCCATGAAATTAAAAGACATTTGCTTCTTGGAAGAAAAGCTATGACAAATCTAGATAGAGTATTAAAAAGCAGAGACATCACTTTGTCAACATGGTCCATATAGTCAAAGCTATGGTTTTTCCAATACTTACATATGTGAGAGCTGGACCACAAAGAAGGCTGAGCGTTGAAGAATTGATGCTTTTGAACTGTGGGGTTGGGAAAGACTCTGGAAAGTCCTTTGGACAGCAAGGAGATCAAATCAGACAATCCTAAAGGAAATCAACCCTGAATATTCACTGGAAGGACCAATGCTGAAGCTGAAGCTCCAATACTCTGGCCACCTGATGCAAACAGCCAACTCACTGGAAAAAACCCTGATGCTGGGAAAGATCGAAGGCAGGAGGAGAAGGGGACGAAGAAGATGAGATGGCTGGATGGCATCACCAACTCAATGGACATGAGTTTTAGCAAGTTCTGGGAGATGGTGAAGGACAGGGAAGCCTAGTGTGCTTCAGTCCATGGGTTGCAAAGAACTGGACACAACTTAGGTCCTGAACAACAATTCCTATTATCAAATTTACCATTTTCTACATTGTGTAAAGTTAAATATCTCATGTAACAGACACTTATTTTCCTTGATGGAAACTTTTAAATCATTCCTTTTGGTATCCTACATGGCACCTACCTCTGTCAGTGATGGTACACACAAAGTTGAATCATCAGGATTGGCACAGTCACAACAGTGAGGATTGGAAACCATACCCTCAAAGGTGGTTGCTATCCAAACATGCAGTTCTTGGAAATTACTTTAGATCAATCAAAATTACTTTAGATCCACAGCTTCTTCTAAACATACCCCTTGACATAGCCCTGCCCACCAGAGAGACAAGACCCAGATCCACCCATCAGGGGGCGGGGATCAGTCCCTCCCACCAGAAAGCCTGCTCAAGTCTCTTGGACCAGCCTCACCCACCAGGGGCAGACATCAGAAACAAGAAGAACTACAGTCCTGCAGCCTGTGGATCACAAACATAGGAAGTCAGACAAAATGAGGCAGAGAAGGACTATGTTTCAGAAGAAGGAACAATATAGAACACCACAAGAATAACTAAGTGAAGTGGAGATAGAGAATCCACTTGAAAAAGAATTCAGAGTAATGAGAATAAAGAGATTCAGGTTACTGGAAAAAGAATAGAGGCACACCAAGAAGATACAAGAAATACAAGATAAAAGATTTTTAAAAATAAATAAACTGCTGAACAAGTGAAATAACTGAAATGAAAAGCACACTAGAAGGACTCAATAGCAGAATAAATGAGACAGAAGGACAGATACGTGAGCTGGAAGACAGAATAGTGGAAATCAGCAACAGAGAACAGAACAAAGAATAAAAAGAAATGAGGACAGTTTAAGAGACCTCTAGGGTAGTGTTGAGCACATCAACATACACATTATAGAGGTTCCAACAGGAGAAAAGAGAAAGGGCCTGAGAAAATATTTGAAGGTGTCATAGCTGAAAAGTTCCCTAATGTGGGAAAGGAAAGAGTAGCCCAAGTCCAGGAAGCACAGAGATTCCCATACAGGATAAAGCTAAGGAGGAACACATCAAATTGATGAAAATTAAAGACAAAGAGAGAATAAAAGCAACAAGGGGAAAGTAACAAATACAAGGGAATTGCTATAAGGTTATCAGCTGATTTTTCAGCAGAAACTCTGCTGGCCAGAAGGAAGTGGCACAATATATTTTAAAGTGATGAAACATTAAAACCCACAATCAAGAATACTCTACCCAGCAAGACTCTCATTCAGATCTGACAGAGAAATCAAATGTTTTACAGACAAGCTAAGAGAATTCAGCACCACCAATTATAACAAATGCTAAAGAAACTTCTCTAGGTAGAAAAGGCCACAACTAGAAATAAGAAAATTATGAATGAGAAAGTTCTCCAGTAAAAGCAAACATACAACAAAGGTAAAAAAACCAAATAATCATCTCAATAATTCCAGAAAAAGCACTTGATATAATCAAATATCCATTCTTAATAAAAACTCTCAGGAAGCCCAGATCAGAAAGAATCTCACTCAATTTGATAAAGGACTTATGCAAAAATTATGGTATTAGAGTTAATGGTGAAAGATAAGAAACAAAGTAAGTACGACCACTCCAGTCACTTACAATCACAATTGTATTTCAGGTTCTAGCCAGTGTAATAGTTGAGAAAAAGAAATAAAAGTCACCCAGATTGGAAAGGAAGATATAAAACAACATGACTGTCTGTGTAGAAAATCTGATAGACTCTACCAAAAAATTATTAGAACACGTGAGTTTAATAAGGTTGCAAGATATAAAGTCCATATAAAAAAATCAACTGTATATCTGCATACTAATGCAAAAATCAGATACTAAAAATTAAAAACACCACCATTCATAAAGACTTAGTGATAAATCTGACAAACATATGTCAAATTTCTACACTGAAAACTCTAATACGTTGTGGAGAAAAATTAAGAGTCAATATTAAGATTTCAATTACTCCCAAATTCAGCAGTATATTCTACACAATTCCAATCAAAATTCTATCAGGTTTTTTGTTTGCTTGTTTTTTAAGAAATTGACAAGGTGACTCTAAAACTCACATGAAAAACCAAACAGCCAAAACAAAATTGAAAAAGAATAAGGTTCAAGGATTTACACTATCTGACTTCAAGACTTATATTTTTTTTCAGTTCTATTTTCACCCTTTATTGGGAATACAGAGCAATATTACAGTCTTGGATCATTAAATGAACAAATGTGGCTGATACACTATTGACAAGCAGACCTGAATTCTGGGATTAAGTGGTTTTCCAGGAGTGGGTAGGAGCAAAAACAGGTGCGAGATCTTCTTAAGAGAACCATATTACTCAGCCGCCAAAGGGTGTTTTGTCTTCAACTCATTAATGGCTGGAAGGAGTGCCAGTCCTGGTCAACCATCCATGATCTTCATCACAGCAAACTTGAATCTCTAGTTTTTCAAATTAGTTGTGGATAGAAGAGTAAACGCCTCCAGACTGACTTATAAATTGATCTGGGTGACTACTAAAGTGTCCTCCGTTTGTAAATTAGCAAAATCTTCAGTGTGACTGTTGGAGCAAAGAGCCTTTCATGTGCTCCCAGTTATTACATAGAGCATAGGGGCTCATGTTAGTCCTGCTAGACCACCTCGTACTACCCCTCGAAGGCCACCTGTACATTTATATAACATGCCTGTCGTGGTTCCAGCTGCCACTGTGTTAAGGTCATCTTCTGCACCTCTTGTTTTGTCAATGATGACACCAAATGCTCTATAAAGCAAAGCCAGAGAACCTAGGGTATTAGCCCAAAGTGCCCCTTGCCTAGTCACCATATTCAAGATCCTGAAGAAAGTGTACTCTGTGTCTGCTCCCAGACTAGAACTAAGCAGCCGAAGTGAATGCTTAGCACACTCTCAAGGAAGCACAGCTCTGCCCTCACCAGTGCCAGACGCCACCAGAACAGTGATGAAGGCAACTGGAGAAGAAGACAGAACATTCCTCTCCCAGCAGTGTAACCCTGTTACAGGAACGGTTCTGTCCCGACAGCTGACTGCTGCTGGGATCAAGACTTATTATAGGGACTTCCTGGTGGTCCAGTGGTTAAGACTCCACACTCCCAATGCAGGGAGCATGGGTTCGATCCTTGGTCAGGGAACTAGATCCCACATGCTGCAACTGAGACCTGGGGGCAGTCAAATTAAAAAAAAAAAAAAAAAGATTTATTATAAACGTACAGTAATCAAGACAGTATGGTACTGGGTGTCAAAATAGACCAGAGATTTTCAGTCTTGGTGCTCCTCACATTTTGGGCCTGACAATTTTTGTTGTGGAATCTGTCCTATGTACTGTATGAAGCTGAGCAGCATATCTACCAGAAACCAGTGGTATCTCCCTTGTTTTGACAACTAAAGTTGTCTTCAAACTTTGCCACATGTTCCCTAGAGACAAAATTTCCCCAGTTGAGACCACTGAGATAGGAGATAAACAATAGATCAATGGAAGGGAACAGAGAGTCTAGAAACTGACATGTGTATATATATACATATATATATACACACACATACATAGAGAGAATGGATTTTTATCAAAGGGATAAATTCAGTTCAATGGGGAAAGTATAATTCTTTCAAAAAATGATGCTGGAACAAATCAATACGCAAATGCTCAAAAGAATCACTTTAAGCCCTGTACTTGTATACAGAAATTAACTCAAAATGAATCACAGATCTAAATTTAAACACAAAGTTATAAAATTTTCAGAAGAAAACATAGAAGAAAATCTAAACTTGGGTTAGGCAAAGATCTCTTAGATACAACACGAAAATATAATCCTTAAAGAAAAAAAAAGATAAATTAGATATCAAAATTAAGAACTTCTGCCCTTCAAATGATTCTGAGAGTAAAAACATAAACTATACATCAGGTGAAAATACATATTAAATCATGTTTCTAGTAATGGACTTGTATCTAGGATATACTTCTTAAACCTCTATAAGAAAACAATTCAATTTAAAAACAGGTGAACGATTCAGACACTGAAAGAAGAAATACAGATGGCAAATGCAACATGAAAAGATGCTGAACAGTATTAGTCACTAGAGAAATGAAAATTAAAACGATAATGAGTTACTACTACACACCTACTAACAATGCCTAAAACATAAAAGCCTGTTCATACCAAGTGTTGCCTACAATATACAGCACCTGGAACTCTCATACACTGCAAATTGGAATGTAAAATGGTACAATCACTTTGGAAAATCACTTGACAGTTTCTTAAAAAGTTAAATTTATACCTACCATATGACGCAGCCATTCCACTCCTATAGATATTTAACCCAAAGAAATGAAAGCATAAGTCCATACAAAGACTTACACAAATGTTCATAGCAGCTTTATTTGTAATAGCCAAGAACTGTAAACAATCTAAATGTCCCATCAACAGCTGGATGGATAAACAATGTATGGTGAATTTACACAATGGAATACTACTCAGCATTAAAAAGGAATAAACTATTCATACATCTTGTGACACAGATGAACCTTAGAATAACCATTCTGAGTGACAAAAGTCAGGTTTTAAAAAGGCTCATACTATATGATTTCATTTTTATAAACTAGTAGATGTAATAAATTGACCTCTAGTGACAGAAAGCAGGATAGTAACTATTGGGGATGGGGTGGGGCAGGTAGGAGTAGAGGCAGGAAGAAGTGGGAATGGATTACCAAGGGGCACTAAAAATCTTTTTGGGGTGATAGATATATTCCTTGACTGTGGTGATGGTTTCAAAGATGTATATATACATCAAAACTTACCTAACTGTACACTTTAAATGTGTGCAGTTTATTATATGTCAATTACCCACTTCAACAGATATAGTTAAAAAAGAAAAACTCTTGCCGGTATCTGACTCCCACTCTGTCCTTTGGTTTTAAAATTCTTTTTTTAATTGAGATATAACTGACATATAACATTTAAGGTATATAATGTGTTAATCTGATAATTTATATATTGCAATATGATTACCACTATAGTTTTAGCTAACACCTCTACTATGTCTACTAATTATTATTTCTTTTTTGTAGTGAGAATAATTAAGATCTACTCTGAGCAACTCTGATATATATAACACAGTATTGTTGACTATAGTCACCATGCAGTAAGTACATCAGATCTCCAGGACTTATATAACTACTAGTTGCAAATCTGCACTATTAAGCAACATCTCCCCTGCGCTTATACCCATATCGCATTCTCAAACATTTTCCATACTAATCATAGTTTATTTCTCTCAGAAATCAATTTTCCATTAACAAATGTGATTTTTTTAAAGTTCTTATTTTATTCCTTAAGTTTTAAAAATTCAGTCAGCAATGCACATTTATAATATATTTATATTACAGAATATACCTAATTTGTATGTGGTGAAAGTATACTAGGCTTTGTCATCACCAATATTTAGATAAAAATAGTACATTATTTAAGATATCTAAAGCCTAATCAGTTGATGGGGAAGAGTCAATGCAGTCCCTCTTTGGAGAGAATAAGATACTCTATGATCCTGAAAAACAGGCAGAGTAGAATAAAGGGGAAAAAAAGAAAGAAAGAAAAAAAGCCAAGAGGGAAAAAAATTAATGATCCCTCCCTTTTAAATCATATATTCTTGTTATTACTCCAAAAATATAAAACTGTACTTGAAGATGTTATAATGCCAAAAAATACGGGGGGGGGGGCGGGGCGGGGAGGAAGAACTATTTATACCTTATTACATGCATTGTTTTAAAAGGCTGAGAGTTGGCTAAGTTGAGAGCATTAAATACATATATATTCCCTAACATAATGATAATAGGAATTACTGGTAGTTATGCTTTAAAATGTTCAGGTTCCAAATTGAACATAAATCTCTAGCCAATATTTTCAGGTATTAATGTGTTTATTTAGCATCTTCAAGATGAACAAAATTACCACGATGCCCAGGAAATGTATAAAAAGAAAATTAACAAATGTTAGAAAAAAATAACACAAGATTTTTTAATGAAAAAAATTACATTATAACAAGGACACTAAACATTGTTACTATATATATATATATATATACATACACACACACACACATATATATATACACACATTTTAAACTTTTTAAAAAACCTGGTATAAAATTAAACTGCATCTTTCTCATATTCACATGATTAAGTATGTATTTTGACAGGATATAAAGATGGAACACATATGGCTAGGCCTCAAGATTAGAAACTCTAATGCAGGACCATATCATCAAGTCTATTTTCTATTACTTTCGTGACTTTTAGGAAACATTTACCTTGTATAAGACATAAAAGCTTTTTAAGTATGTTAACCACTTACATAGAAAATTGAGGGAAAGACCCACCATGGCTGCGTTTATCTAGAATTCACTGTAGCATATATAATGTTCACTTGGAGGCTTGGAACATGATAACCACAATGAAGAAACAAGCTCAGCTGTAATAATGAATTCTGACTGCTTATTTTGAACACCAAACTTTCTACTACAGATATTACACCTTGTAATACACGACACAAAAGAACATATATCAAACTTTGCTGTAGAGCTGTTAGGAGAATGCCAAATACAGATACTAAAAACTCTATGTGCTGTGTTTAATACCCTGTGCATTTAAAAATTAACTGAATATTGAAAATATGTAAACATACTTTGTAAAAAGCAATGCTAAGCACCTTTAAAATAAAATACTGATATACGGTAACTGAACATGCATTTAGAGGACAAATGAATTTCTAAAAACTAATTTAGAAAGCATTTTTAAAGAGCTACTCATTAAAATACTTACATGAAAATATTGATAGTTCCAGTTCCTACCTAAAAACCAAAAGAGTATACAATTAGGGATTTAAACCTTCATGCTCTTTTTTTTCTTTCTCTTTTTGTTTGTGGGGAGGATGTACTGCAACTTTTTGTTCTCATGAAAAAAATGTCAGAAGAGACATTTCAGTCGCATAGAATGTCAGTCGCATAGAATGAAGTGAGAGATGTTTTTAAACTATGTTTTGTTCTTTTTCAGGAGCCAAAGTCTGGATCCTCTACCATCTCTCATCCTCCTAGGTAACTGACTAGAGTCTGTATCTTAACAAGCATTTCTCCTTAACAACTCAACATCAAAAAGCAAGGAATGTCTCCAAAGGAATATAGCTCAAGAAACTATAATTATCTATTGTCATTAGTGAAAAGTAAAGATTTATTATTTGAAATACTGAAAAAAGTTTCCATTTTTATGAAATAACAAATGAAAAGAATATTACCCACAATGCAATATTAAACTATAAATTAATTTGGACGTATGCCCATTAAGTACACACAAAGAAAAATCTGGGTTTGAGGTAACTAAGAGTTGTGTTCAGCTTAGCATTGACTTCACACACATGCACACACAACATAGATTTGGCAGCCTGCCTCTATAAATGCTGACATCAAGTATTTTCGATTCTTAGGAAAAGGAAAAGCAATTCTTATTTTAAAAAATCATGAAAAAAATCATGTATGTAACTGAATATTAAGTTTGCATTAAATAGAGGTATAAATAATAAATTTTATGTTAAATAGGGCTTAAATATAAAGAGCAAGGAATTTTAGAATTCTATCTACTTCTAACATAACAGTGCTTTACACTTAGATACATGTTGTGTACCTGAAACAATTAAAGTGAATTAAGAATGTGAGACTGGACTTAGAAAAGCCAAAAAGACTCATATTCATATAAAGTACTAAACTTAAATTTCATATGATGCATGCTTTGAATATTAAACACTAATTTGCATTGGAAATCATTATTTTTTAAATGAAAATTTAAATATACCCATAAAAGGTCTCTTGTGGGGGGTAGGAGAAGGCTTTAGGTTGATTTCTTGATAGCTGTAATTGACATTTCTAATTTACCAACCTTCCAGAAAAGAGAAGCTTATAATGAATATACTGATTAGTATGTATTTAGTATTTGAAGTAAATATGCTTATTCAACAAGCAAATATAACACACTAGTTGTTTTAAAGTTTTAAATATGAGCTAAATTTTAAACTATAAATCTTTACCTTGAAAGATTACCATCTTTCAAATACCATCAATTTATTAAGAACTCTGGCACAGAAAAATAAGTACAACTCAAATTCTTCTCTAACCAGAGCTGATTCTTTAATACAAAATAGGAAAAAACATCTTCTGCTGATATCAAAAAATTCCCCTGATTATCTATAAACACCAGGGAATTCTATTATTCTTTCTGAATTCTCTCCATTTCTACATTTTTCAACCCATAAGTAGTATTTTTAACTATAACACCATATAAATCCATGCAAAAGGCATTTATTTCTCTTGCTTATTTGACTCAAGTTAAAATTCTCAGTACTTAACCATGACACAGTAAATTTCTATGAGATGACCATTGGTATACTACTTGTTTCTAGTTATGGCAGAAGTTAAAATGCAACTACATAGTTTTCACAGATGTGAATGTTGGGCTTAATATTATGATGCAAAATCTGTTGTTTTTCTTTCCAAATGAGACAGACTTCAGATATTCTCTTGTTAATTTAAAATTTTTCTTCGTAACTTTAAAGTTCTTTTAAAACTTAAAAAAATCATCACACACACACATATATACTCACATACTGTTTTTGATGTTCTTTTTTAAGAACCAAAATTAGATATTTTCAAAGGATGAATTAGATAACAATTTGTGTTCAGACTATATCACTGTGGATAAGTTCAGATGATCTTCTGAAATACTGGCCTTCCTTATATGATAATTAAAAAGTATAAGAATTATATAAAATAAGAGTAAAATATCTCTTAAGGTAAAAATAGGGAGTTAGCAACAAATGTCAGTTTTGAATTAAAGCTGCTCATTGACCCAGTCTTCAGTCCACTTATCACAATGTTGTGCTTTGATAACATTCACCTTCTTTTTCTATGACATCAGAAGTCACCAGAGTTGTAAATTCTGAAAAGCTTCAATAATTTATGTAGCAGATAATTTCTTACAGTCCAAATTTGGTTTTGCTTCCAGAGACAATGCTGGTTCTTTGGGTTCTTGCTTAACTTGGTTCACAGAAATGGTACCTTCTGAATTTTCTTCAACTTTAAAACCAAACATAAAAGAAAAACCCTAATGGTTAATATAATTTATAATACTGGAATCTTAAGAATTATATGAATTTAGAAGCAAAGCACAAAAACAGTATTTTGCTAAGAGAATCAAGTAATTTAGAAAATCAATTGGTGTATTTGAGAACTCAGTGCTTCTGACATCTTAATGGTCATTCACACTAAATTCCTTCAGGATGAAAAAAAAAAAAAAAGAAACCAAGAAAACTGCAAAGTTATTCTCTTCCAAAGATACTCTGACCAAAAAGCAGTCCATAATTTGATGAAATTATGAGGAATATCTCATAGTTAAACTTAACTGTCTTTAAATACTTGTGTGCTCAAAAGTCAGGAAGCCTCTTATTATTTGAAAATGTTTTTTGTTGTTTTCTTTTTTACAAACATCAAGCATATACTGCAAATCACTGATGTGTTACCATTCATATGGTTTTCATACATGTTCATATATTTTAAAAAAATGTTCTCTCCATAAAGAAACTGTACTACATAAGTACTTCAGAAAAAAAATGCCACATCTTAAATGATAGCTCTGATTTAACTGCACAGCTATGTGTTGCTTATCTGAAATATTTCAGAATGTATAACCATTCTGATTTCAAAGTACTTATGAGCAAATTAATGTAAATGCAGCAAACTAGCAACACTACTGACATCTGGCACCTAGGATACCTACGATAAAATCTTCCTCTTTCTCAGAAAACTATCAGTTTTTTTCCTCTACCAATTCTCCGGAAAATATCGACTTTTCAGTTGCTACAGGGAACCAAAGTTAAAGGGATTCTACTTGGTCAGAAGTTCACTGAACAAACCTAATGATTGTCACATATGGGTTAGAGTTTAGCTTATGCCATATCAAGAAAACCAACGCAGGATAGATTTGAGTAATCCTGAGAATTCATATTTAGGTGACATAGTCTCTCAGATCATGATCTAACTTGATACATAATGCAAGTTCAGATCCAAAGAGGGTCTCTTTTAAGGCAATTTAAACTACAGCTCCCAGAAATACCCTGGCACAACAGAGGGAGGCAGCATCTTGGAACGGGAAGATGCTTTGGAGGCAGACAGATCTGGCTTAAAATGTCCTGTCACTTACTACATGTGATTTTAAGTCAATTATGTAAACCTCCCAGAGCTTGGCCTCCCCATCTGCAGAATGGGAACATCGCTGGCTAGTTCATGGAGCATTTGTGAGGATCACTTCATATATATTCCTTGCCCCTCTCTTCCACTATATTTCCTAGAGACAACTACCACAGCCCCCTGGATAAATTTTCTTAAAAGTAATAAATTTAAAAGACAATGATTCTTTTCTGGAAGGAACTATCTCATACATGGAGGGAAAATATATGCCCTAAGGATAATTTCTAAGAAGACTTTTTTTTCTTCAAAGCAAACTGCAAATCTCTTTCCACAAAAATGTGCGATCCAGAACAATTTGTGGCATACATCAGGTAGGAATTCACAGAGTTTATCACTATGTTGACTGGGTTCATTCCAAAGTGAAGGTAACATTAAACCCAAGTCCTCGAGTCTTCCTAATTCCCTTTCAATTTCCATAGAACTCAACATTTAAGTTTACAACTCAAAATCCTTTTTAACCTTTACATCTGCAAACTTCACCCCATTTTTGTGTGTTGCAATTTTTCTATGATAACCTTTACACTGAATAGTTTTTAATTTATCTAATTCTTGATCATGTATACAAAAATGACCTTCCTGATTTCACATCACCACAGATTTTCCATGTAAAACTAGGTAGTTAGGGAATGAATAATCTTGATAAAGAAAAAAAATTGTTTACAAGTTATTAAACTCGTGCTCACAAAACTTTTTTCTTCTGGTTTATTTATATATTATATAAACACTGAGTAAAAAACAATAGTTTTTTTTCTGTAGTGTAATACTGATGATAGTCCATAAAGGTTAAAAAAAAAACATAAGGTGATTTTAACTTACTAAGAACTGGCGGGCTGTCTATAATCTGTATTGGTATGGTCTGCACATTTCCCAATAGAATCCGATGAACATTTCCTTCCAGAGTCTCTGTATCTTCAACATCTTCAACTTCTACCAGCTGATCCACTGCAACCAGATTTTGATCTGGTCCTGGAAGGTTACTCATGGTAGAAGAAATACTACTGTTTGGGGTTAGAGGTGTATCTGTTTGAAGGCAATGAGTCTGACCGAGCAGTAGAGAATTATTATTCATTACAGCACTTCCTACTGAATCCAGAAGTCTTGAAGGACTGGAAGAGGGGTGGTTATTTACTGATATTAGAGCTGGTGATCCATCAGAAGTGAATCTTGGTTGTAACTGCAAACCCTTTTGAACCAAAAAGAGTTATATCAAATGTCTGAATTTACTGTGTATGTTTTTTGCTTTGAATGTATTATTCTTTTGACCCAAACTTAGAATAAAAGCTAAGAGTACAGTTACTAACAAATATTAAGTGAGGACAGAAACAAGAACCAAAGGAAAACTGCACTACTAAATTTTCTTGCATGCATAATCAATTCAAACTTTTCCAAAACATATTGTTTAAATTATCATTTTAAATCAAGTCACAAAAAAGTCAGAAAATTAATGATAAAAACATCACTGATCATGTTCATAATTCCATAACAATTCTGTAAAATCCCAAAGAAAAGAAGAGAGACTGAGGAAGAAAGATAAGGGCCTCAAATTTGGTATTACATTGGATACTTACCTGCAGGTGTGTGAATATCTTTGGCTGAAATGAAGAAAGGGAGGAGAGCAAGTGGGCTGGTTCAGGAGACAAAGAATTCCTTGTCTGACTTGTTTCCACTTTGCTGGAAACTGATTCTCCTTGTGAATTACCTAAATTATATAAAAAATAATTAAAATAATTTTTATGGCTACACTTTATTAGAACCTTTACTATCAGAAATGGAATAGGAAATAAAGTCAAAGAACTTTAAGAAGTTATCTAGTTATCTAGTCTACTATTTCTAAAACCAGGTAGTTCATCAGAATCACTAAGAAAACTTTAAAAAAATATAAATTCCTAGATTCAACCTCCAGTAATTTTAATTCAGCACAGCTAGGATAGGTTGTAAGAAACTATTTTTTTTTTCCTTGAAAGACTTTATACCTGTAGTTCTAACCTAATCCATTTTTCATGCTGTAATACTTGGCTTACACTTCTCCAGATATAGAGCACCTACTGAGTTTCTCAGTTACAAAGACGAAACTTTATTCATCTTTGGTAGCCCTAGTGCCTAGGACAATGCCTAGCATAAAGCAGGCCTTCAATAATAATAGTATTAAATTTCTTTCAATAACTCATTTAGGAATAAATGAATAGGAGTGAAAATTTCTTTCTTTTCTAAATATCTAAATTTTTAAGGTAATTGTCCTTAGGGAATTTGAGTCCTCCTCATGTAATTCTTATATGTTAACCCAAATATATTCATCTTTTTAAGTCAATCAAAAACAAATTATCAATAATTATTTAATGGGACTTCCCTGGTGGTCCAGTGGTTAAGGTGCTATGCTTCCAATGCAGGGGGCACAGGTTCGATCCCTAGTCAGGGAACTAAGATCCCACATGCTGCATGGTGCAGCCAAAAAAAACCTACCAAACAAAAAACAACTGTTTATTGCTTCTATACTGCATACTGCACCCACGTAACTGAGTAATTTTAAAAAATGGCCCTACTGTCAGACAAGGATGGATTTAAGTACTGGTTTTTCCATGGCAACATGTTAAATGGCAATATGCCATTTAACATAGTTTCTAAACTTCAGTTTCCTCATCTGTAAATTCAGGATAAGAGAATTTTTCTCAAAGGACTACTGAAAGAACTAACAGTACTCTCACATTTCTAGGCTTCTTCATTTCTAACTGTCCCACCTCAATTCGCTGCAGTCTCCCATCACTATGAGCATGCCCTAAATCTAGGGATAAATAAATCATTTCACATGTAAAATGTGGAATAAATAATCATTCCACATGTAAAATCTCTAATTCAAACATCCCATTCTCTGACCACAACATCTATTCTTCCAGGGATTTTTCTCAGGTGAAGTGAAAGATGCTCAGTCGTGTCTGACTCTTTGCGACCCCATGAACTATACAGTCCATGGAATTCTCCAAGCCAGAATACTGGAGTGGGTAGCCTTTCCCTTCTCAAGGGGATCTTCCCAACTCAGGGACCCAATGCAGGTCTCCCGCATTGTAGGCAGGTTCTTTACCAGCTGAGCCACAAGGGAAGCCTGTGGCTTTTCTCAGGTACTCCACTACTACTGTGCTTAAACTTCATGTGAATCTTCAGTTAATTGATTCTTCAGTTTTCTTCGGATCCATCAATGTCTTCCTTAATAAAATTCTCTCCCATCCAGCTTAGAGGACTGGGTATATAATTTTAGTTACTCTCTTGGAAATGCCTTAAATTCCCTTTCCTCTCTGTCCCTTGGTCATCACACTCGATAAAATCCTAATTCTGGATGAAAGTATCTTCCAGGGCCTATATACATGTAATGCTGACTGCCACTGAAGAAGAAACTCTCTGCCACTAATAATACCAATTCATGACCATCAACCACAGTAGGACCTTCATGTATAGGACAATCTTACAATGTTTCACTCATTCTGTATTAGGGATAATATTTAATCTCCATTTTCCTCAAATCTTGGCCACTTTCTGAGATCCTTTCTCCTCCTTTTTATTGTTCAGCTGCTCAGTCATGTCCCACTCTTTGCGACCCCATGGACTGCAGCACACCAGGCTTCCCTGTCCATCACCAACTCCCGGAGCTTGCTCAAATTCATGTCCATTGAGTTGGTTGGTCCAACCATCTCATCCTCTGTTGTCACCTTCTCCTCCTGCCTTCAATCTTTTCCAGAATCAGGGTCTTCTCTAATGAGTCAGCTCTTCACATCAGATAGCCAAAGTATAGGAGCTTCAGCTTCAGCATCAGTCCTTCCAATGAATATTCAGGATTGATTTCCTTTAGGATTGATTGATCTCCTTGCTGTCCAAGGGACTCTCAAGAGTCTTCTCCAACTTTTTTGAACCACAATTCAAAAGCATCAATTCTTTGGTGCTTAGCCTTCTTTATGGTTGAGTTCACATCTGTACACTACTACTGGAAAACCATAGCTTTGACTATACGGACCTTTGTCGGCAAAGTAATGTCTCTGCTTTTTAATACACTGTCTAGGTTTGCCATAGCTTTTCTTCCAAGAAGCAAGTGTCTGTCAGTTTCATGGCTGCAGTCACCATCTGCAGTGATTTTGGAGCCCCCAAAAATAAGTCTCTCACTGTTTCCCCATCCATTTGCCATGAAGTGATGGGACTGGATGCACTCTCACTTGAAGAGAAAAGAGAAGCTATAAACTTTCCATCACCATAGCTATCAAGTACCTTCCTCTTTACCTACCTCCTCAGGTCTCTCCTTTCCTAACACACTTTCCTTCAACCCTGTACCATAGCAAACTTTTTGAAAAAGTTGTCCACACTATCTACACTTCTTCAATCATTTCCTGTTCACTCTTAAGTCATTCCAATATGGCTTCCTCCCAGTCCACCTCACTGAAACGACTCTGGTACTCACGCTTCTGCAGACTCGATCTCAGGATCTCCTCTGCCCAGCGACCAATACTCTACTCTTATGCCAGTGCTGCTGAGCTTGGTAAATGCCACTATCAATGAGCTGTTCATGGAAGAAACTCAAAGAGTCATCCCAGATCATTCCCACTCCTTCACCTCTCACACCTATTCAATCAATAACCAGTTTCTAACATAACTCTGGTGATGTCCATGTGTAAAGCCTTCTCTTATGTTGTTGGAGCAGGGTGTTTGCTATGATCAGCACTTTTCCTGGCAAAACTCTGTTAGCCTTTGCCCTGCTTCATTCTGTACTCCAAGGTCAAATTTGCCTGTTACTCCAGGTGTTTCTTGACTTCTTACCTTTGCATTCCAGTCCCCTATAATGAAAAGGACATCATTTTTGGGTATTAGTTCTAAAAGCTCTTGTAGGTCTTCATAGAACCGTTCAGCTTCTTCAGCATTATTGGTTGGGGCACAGAACTGGATTACTGTGATATTGAATGGCTTGCCTTGGAAAATGAACAGAGATCATTCTGTTGTTTTTGAGATTGCATCCAAAAACTGCATTTCAGACTCTTTTGTTGACTATGATGGCTATTCCATTGCTTCTAAGGGATTCTTGCTCACAGTAGTAGATATAAGGGTCATCTGAGTTAAATTCACCCATTCCAGTCCATTTTAGTTCGTTGATTCGTTAAATGCCAATGTTCACTCTTGCCATCTCCTTTTTGACCACTTTCAATTTGCCCTGATTCAACGACTTTATATTCCAGGTTCCTATGCAATACTGCTCTTCACAGCATCAGACTTTACTTCCATCACCAGTCACATCCACAACCGGGCACTGTTTTTCCTTTGGCTCCGTCTCTTCTGCCTTTCTGGAGTCATTTCTCCACTCTTCTCCAGTAGCATATTGGGCACCTACCAACCTGGGGAGTTCATCTTTCAGTGTCCTATCTTTTTGCCTTTTCATTCTGTTCATGGGGTTCTCAAGGCAAGAATACTAAAGTGGTTTGCCATTCCCTTCTCCAGTGGACCACATTTTGTCAGAACTCTCCACCATGACCCCGAAGGTCTTGGGTGGCCCTACATGCCATGGCTCATAGTTCCATTGAGTTAGATAAGGCTGTGGTCCATGCAATCAGATTGGTTAGTTTTCTGCCATTGTGGTTTTCAGTCTGTCTGCCCTCTGATGGAGAAAGATAAGAGACTGACTGGAGAGACTGACTGAGGAGGAAACTGTCTTGTTCTGATGGGCGAGGCCATGCTCAGTAAATCTTTAATACAATTTTCTGTTGAAGGGCAGGGCTGTGTTCCCTCCTTATTATTTGACCTGAGGCCAAACTATGGTAGAGGTAATGAAGATAATGGCAACCACCTTCAAAAGGTTCCATGTACTCAGTGCCCTGAAGATGGAGAAGCTCTATACAGTCAGCGAAAATAAGACCAGGAGCTGACTGTGGCTCAGATCATGAACTCCTTATTGACAAATTCAGACTTATATTGAAGAAGGTAGGGAAAACCACTAGACCATTCAGGTAGGACCTAAATCAAATCCCTTAAGATTATACAGTGGAAGTGACAAATAGATTCCAGGGATTAGATCTGATAGACAGAGTCCCTGAAGAACTATGGATGGAGGTTCGTGACATTGTACAGGAGGCAGTGATCAAGACTATCCCTAAGAAAAAGAAATGCAAAAAGGCAAAACGGTTGTCTGACGAGGCCTTACAGACAATGGAGAAAAGAAGAGAAGCAAAAGGCAAAGGACGAAAGGAAAGATATACCCATTTGAATGCAGAGTTCCACAGAACAGCAAGGAGAGATAAGAAAGTCTTCCTCGGTGATCAATGCAAAGAAATAGAGGAAAACAACAGAATGGGAAAGACTAGAGATCTCTTCAAGAAGATTAGAGATACCAAGGGAACTTTTCATGCAAAGATGGGCACAATAAGGGACAGAAATGGCATAGACCTAACAGAAGCAGAAGATATTTAAAAGAGGTGGCAAGAATACACAGAAGAACTATACAAAAAAGATCTTCATGACCCAGATAATCACGGTGGTGTGATCACTCACCTAGAGCCAGAAATTCTGGAATGTGAAGTCAAGTGTGCCTTAGGAAGCATTACTAGGAACAAAGTTAGTGGAGGTGATAGAATTCCAGTTGAGCCATTTCAAATCCTAAAAGATGATGCTGTGAAAATGCTGCACTCAACATGCCAGCAAATTTGGAAAACTCAGCAGGACTGGAAAAGGTCAGTTTTCAATCCAATCCCAAAGAAAGGCAATGCCAAACAATACTCAAACTATCACACAGTTGCACTCATCTTACTCGCTAGCAAAGTAATGCTCAAAATTCTCCAAGCCAGGCTTCAACAGTACGTGAACCGTGAACTTTCAGATATTCAAGCTGGATTTAGAAAAGGCAGAGGAACCAGAGATCAAATAGCCAACATCCTTTGGATCATCAAACAAGCGAGAGAGTTCCAGAAAAACATCTACTTCTGCTTTATTGACTATGCCAAAGACTTTGACTGTGTGGATCACAACAAACTGTGGAAAATTCTTGAAGAGATGGGAATACCAGACCACCTGACCTGCCTCCTGAGAAATCTGTCTGCAAGTCAAGAAGCAACAGTTAGAACTGGACTTGGAACAGCCTCTTTCCAAATTGGGAAAGGAGTACATCAAGGCTATATATTGTCACCCTGCTTATTTAACTTACATGCAGGGTACTTCATGAGAAATGCTGGACTGGATAAAGTACAAGCTGGAATCAAGAGTGCCGGGAGAAATATCAATAACCTCAGATATGCAGATGACACACCTGATGTGAAGAGCTGACTCACTGGAAAAGACCCTGATGCTTGAAGGTCTGAGGAGGCGGGAGGAGAAGGGGATGACAGAGGATGAGATGGTTGGATGGCTTCACCGACTCAGTGGACATGAGTTTGAGTAAACTGCGGGAGTTGGTGATGGACAGGGAGACCTGGCATGCTGCAGTCCATGAGGTTGCAAAGAGTCAGACAAGACTGAGTGACTGAACTGAACTGAAGATAACTCTTAAATGTGCCTAATTCTTGTGTAAATGTCACCAACTGCAAACAACACCACTATCACTGTTCATTTGGATAGGTGAAAGGGCCTTCTAAATTTATTATGCTTATTCAGTTTTATCTCCAACCGCTGTCTCTATTTAAGACCACTTAAGCATTAAGTTCCTTGGACATGGCATCCTCTTTCTTGCTTAGCCTTCAAACATGCTATTCCTTTGATTAGTAAATTCCTATTCATTATTCAGTTCTCAGTTTAAAATTCACTTTATCTACTAGTATATATAAAATAGATAACTAACCATAACCTACTATATAGCACAGGGAACTTTACTCAGTGCTCTGTGGTGACCTAAATGGGAAGGAAATCCAAAAAACAGAGGATATGTGCATACATACAGTTGATACACTTTGCTGGACAGCAGAAACTAATAGCCGTTTTAAAGCAACTGTCCTCTAATTTAAAAAAGTAAAAATAAAAGTTCCTTTCTCAAATGTCCCTTCCCTACTCTCTGGACTAAGTTACATATCTATATCACTGTTCGCACACAGTTTGGCACAATACTATCATGGTAATACTGTCATCTCTCTCTCATAGCAATACTATTACTATTCATTACAGTAATTAATTAGAATATATTGTAGTCTTTTTCCCTTCCTAAAATTTAAATTCAATGAAGCAAGAAACTTACTTTTCTATGCTCAGCATTTATCACACTGAATTAAATATACAAAGAACAAATGAATAATTCTAAAGAATTTGCAAGCTATTCTATAAGCAAAGTAACTCTTAAAGGTCAATAGCCAAAGAATAAAAAAAATTTGTATTCTATATATTATTAATTTATTTTAAAGTATTTATTTAGGTGTTAAGTTTTTAGAAGCCATTATGATAAGAACTAGGTATACTAATTTGATTAAAATATGATTCTCAGCTCCTCCTCACTATGGAGGATGCCAACACCCTTTCTCTCTGGGTATATATCTCTGCCATGCCCCTCTATCTTAACTAAACTAACCATTTCTCTGTCCCATTTTTTGTTCTATGTCTCTGGTAATAAACTTTGTACTTGCATTTACAAAAAAAAACAATTCCAAAATCATAATGAAAGATATATATCCATAAACAAAGAATAGCATGTTAAATGCAGAGGTAAATAAAAAGGAGTGAATATCCAAATCTACATAGGGGGATAAGTTAAGAAAGCACCTAAAGCCAAAGAAACTGCAAGTGGTGAGTGGTGAGTGGAGTTTGCCACGCAGAAGAGGAGAAAAGACATTTCTCGAAGAGAGAACAAAAGGGCTGAAATAAGCCTGGAATATTGAGAGAACACAGCAGTAAACATACGAGAAAAATCAAGCCATACAAAATGGACAATAGTTTCCTGATCAAGGTGTCTCAGAGTTATTACTACTGAAATTAGCCCAGCTTTAGAGTAAACCATGCTAATAATCATTAGCCTCAAAATTTCAATCATAAAGAATAAAATCTGACATATACATAGGAAATTTAAATAGCTAGAAGTATTTTTTGATAAATCCTAACGTAGTTGCTCTTGCCTCTTTAGGCCATGGTTTCCTTATCCACAAATTAGATGAGATAATATCTTAAATATCTTCCAGTTTTAACACTGCTTGATTTTATATCTTGAAATTGAATTATTCAAGATAACCTACCTTCTGCAAGTGTAACTGTCACAGTCTCTCTGAGAATATTCCCACTATCTGTAGTCCATTGAAGCTGAAATGGGAATACTTACTTCAGTAAAAAGAACAAACCATTTATCTCTAAAACTATTTTAAAATGGCAATGCAACTGTCATATCTTACCCAATCATAGTATAAATGTGCTTTATTCTATAACTACTTTCTTCACTTGTTCACATTCTCAAAGCATAAGTATACTTAATTACTCAAATAAATTATCTTCCCAAGTTCAGATAGTAAGAATTTGACAAAGACTACTGGTACTCATTGGAAAAGACCCTGATGCTGGGATGGATTAGGGGCAGGAGGAGAAGGGGATGACAGAGAATGAGATGGTTGGATGGCATCACCGACTCGATGGACATGGGTTTGAGTAAACTCCGGGAGTTGGTGATGGACAGGGAGGCCTAGCATGCTGCGATTCATGGAGTCGCAGAGTCGGACACGACTGAGCGACTGAATTGACTGAATGGTACTCAAATCCGTTTTAGTTTCTGAATTTTGAATGGTGAATAACTAAGCGTTCTGGATAGAAAAGAAGAGAAGCTCAAGCTTAAAAAAAATCTCAAACTATTCAGTTACTGAATCTAGAGAGTAAAAATGTAGACCGCAAAGGATATTGTTATTTGAGATTTTAATACCAAAATCATTGTGTGTATTACAATTAGTAGTTTCTGGGTAATTTCTGGGTAACCATTCTGTATATTACTATCAGCGGTTTCTGGGTAGTTTCTACTCATTTCAGAGTAGGTAGAAATGGCCACTTTTCTGGGGGAAATGACAGTATCAGAGTATGAGGTAAGCTTTACATCCACAGAGGGCATACAGAACCAACATCATCACATTCAAGTCTATATTATTCTATTCAAACTTGCTGACATATTTAAAAAGAGGTGGAGATATTCATAGTATGTACTCAATAAATATCTGTCACATAAATAAGATATACTTTTTATGGAGATAAAATATATTGATTTTTAGGTGAAGATTACTATTGTTATTATAGTCATGGATAGAAATTACTTAAATTTCTTTTTATGGAAGTAATAAAAAACATTTTAGTTAAATCATCACCTGAGAGTTCAGTGTTTACATTTCGGGAAAAAACACTACTTTTCCTTACATCACAGTTACTTATATGGCCTAATAGCAACCATGCATTAGCTGAGAAAGACGATTGTAATAAAACAAGATATCACAGTTGTAATCATACCGTTGCTGGAATAATCTCTGAGTTATATATATTATCTCCATTTCTCAAGGATTTCTGTACCTCATGAATGTGATTTCTTATATCATTTACAGTTGGAAAAAAGGATAAATTATGTCTTTCCGGTACTTCATCAGGTTTGAAGAGTTCCCTTTCCACAAATTTTCTGTGGAAATATAAAATAGAATAAAAACATAAACAATCTAGCAATCTAATAATTTAGTTCAAGTGAGAAAGGTTCTCTTTTAGCATAAAATTCTGTAAAGTATGATTTACAGCTTTATAAGTAATTTACATTTTTCTACTTTTTTCCCCACATGTTAAGTCATAGAATTCATGCAGATTAAAAGAAAGGTAATATTTTCACTGGTTAAACACCTGTATATCTTAGAATGAGCTTTGATATTCTTATGAATTTAATGAAATCACTATTTTCAGTTCAAACAGTATGTTTTTGAATGCTTACTCTGTCAGTCACTGAACTGGACACTTTACATCTACTATGTCCTTTAACCCATCCTATAATCTTGTGAGGTAAGTATAATCAACATTCCGACTTACAGAAGAGGGAACTAAGGGCTACAGAAATTAAGTAATTTGCCCAAAGCCATACACCAGGCTAGTAACTAAGACAGACTGGGCCTATACCGAAGTTACACATATAAACATCATATCTCATTGCTTTCTAAAGTCTTCAGATAATATATGAAATATGATACGCTCAAATTTTACAAGTAGACCAAAGAGAAGATAGAAATAAAAGGCAACGTTGCCACAAGATGGTATAAAAAGTAAATATAAAAAAAGAAATGATAAAATTCAATATACACATGCTTTGTGCATTATGTTCAGTAGCCCATATTGCAGAGCTGTATCATACCTTTGTTCTTGAGATTTAGGTTTAGTAAAATAGTGGATGGCTTACCAAACTTTGGCTCTGTTCTAACAAGGCCCAACATAAATACACATAAAACGTCTAAGAAATCTGTTAAACAGAAGTCATGTATTAATTAAGAAATAATCCTGGGAAATACTCATTCTGTTGTTCCAATCCCACTATAAAATAACCAGCAGGAATAAGGTCACTTAAGAAGCAGAAATCATGGTGAAGAGCAAGGTTGTAGACTTTACTTCTAGCTATTTCTTTAACCATCCCAAGTCTCCATTTCCTCATCTGAAGAATGAGGATAGATATATTAAATTTATAAAGTCATAGGAATAAATGAGATTGTGCCTATAAAGTACTTAGCATAATATTTGGCACACACATAGGAAGTGCCTCATATTTATAATAATTATTATTATATCCTGAGTACTAATAAAATTATACCAGAGAACTACATGGGGCTTCCCCAGTGGCTAAGCAGTAAAGAATCCACCTGCAATCCAGGAGCCACAGGAGACATGGGTTCGATCCCTGTGTCGGGAAGATCCCCTGGAGGAGTGCATGGCAACCCACTCCAGTATTCTTGCCTGGAGAATGCCATGGACAGAGGAGCCTGGCAGGCTGCAGTCCACAGGGTCACAAAGAGTCGAACACAACTGAAATGACTTAGCATGCACACACAGAGTACTACATATAAAATTTCACTAGACAAAAAACTGCTCATATTCTTTTGTTTCAATAAAATTTAACTGCACATATCAAATGGGTTAAAACAAATATCTTGGCCAATGTTTTAAAATCTTTTCTAAAAATTTTCTTTTGATAAAGGTATTTAGTATATAATTCAAAATATATATCATTTAAAAACAGTCCAATTTGCCAAATCTGAACATGGAATATCTCAAATGAGTGATTCAAATCATTACTCATGGCTTGCAAAACATCTGCTAAAAGTGATCAATTCATAAATAATATTATTTTAATAAACTAATAAACTATATTCCCTATATATTCTGATAGCATATCTCCTGGAATATGTCTACAATGTTAAGTGTATTATTTAAACCAACAAACAAAAATGAAAAACATAAAAGAACAATTAGTTTCTACTGTACCTTAGCTGTTTCCTAACTGCATACACTTGTTCTATTCCCTGTGATACTAATTCTTGAATTTTATGTGCTACTTGAGGATGTAGACGTGAAGGCAATGTACAATTCTCATCTCTAATTGCAGTTTCTTCTTCTTCAAGAGAAGATATAGGAAAGGAGGAAGATGATAAAGGGAGGCAGGGAGTCTCTAATTCATGATACTGATGAGCTTGTTGTGTAGGTAACTGTACATACCACCTAATGAGAGAAAATATTTAAAACTATATTACTAGAAAAACGCAAGAATCACATACTTATGTTAATACTCATCAAGAGAAGGAATAATTTTTTTGAAAAACTATATATAACATTATCACATTAAGTGCGTCCCAAGTACTTCAGTGGTAAAGAATCCGACTGCCAAAGCAGGAGATGTGGGTTTCATCCCTGGGTCAAGAAGAGCCACTAGAGAAGGAAATGGCAACCCACTCCACTATTGTTGCCTGGGAAATCCCATGGACAGAGAAGCCTGGTGGACTATAGTAAATTAGGTTGCAAAAAAGTACTAAATATATAATAAAAAGTGTTTCTAAATATGAATTTATCATGTTGGGGAAAAAACTTCCATATGGTATACAGAATTCTTTGGTCAAAATTATCCACATGTGACTGATAAACTCAATGGCTTACACATGGCAAGTCAGTTTAATACCTAGGGAGCTACTAATAAAATATCTACCTTGTAGAAACCATTTCTTAATGGGATAATTGGAAAACATCATATAATTTCTCTTATAGACAGAATTCTTGTAAAAGGAGCAAAGTAACTTGTGAATACAAGAACAGTGGAAATGTCATACCTGAGAACACCACCAGCATCCACCAAGTTCTTCTTCAGCAAGTTAAAGGCTTTCTCCTGCTCCATTCGGATTATCTTCCTGTCAATTTTGGGGTCTGTAGGAACTCTATAGTCAGGAAATTTCTGTACTTTCTTAATGTAAATCCTTTTTGTAAGAAAAAGAAGAATTTGCTCCATTAAATTATAATCTCAAGATTATCTAACTTGTTAAACAGAAGTTTAATTTAAGCATTACTAATGTTTAGAGAAAATTCAATTATCTAGAAAGCATTCAGAACACTGTGTGAAAGATGTGCCATGTTCTCAGTATATAACACTTAGCAAATTAACATTAGTCATTACTTTAGTAAAAATGTCTAAACACTACGAAACTAACTTTTTTCCCCTGGGTCTGTCTCTTCTCCATTCTCCTGAACATGCCTGTAATACCCTCCTTCTGGGGCTTCTAGCTGCCATTATGTCATTTCTTGCATCCACCTGATAATATCAACACCATAATAATTCTTCACATTTGTACCACTGTTGAAGAACCTATTTCCTTCTTAATCAAGTACAAATGATTTAGCAGCATTCAGAGCATTTTATATGATTCTAGTTTATTTATCCATCTTTTAATGCCTTCAAATATTATGCTTTTCATGTGAAGCTTATGATATCTATGTTCCAGTCTCCCTCCTTCCCATGATACACAAGGTTGTTGTTGGGCACAGAGTCAGTTCAGTCACTCAGTCGTGTCTGACTCTTTGCGACCCCATGGGCTGCAGCACGCCAGGCCTCCCTGTCCATCACCAACTCCCAGAGTTTACTCAAACTCGTGTCCATTGAGTTGGTGATGCCATCCAACCATCTCATTCTCTGTTGTCCCCTTCTCCTCCCACCTTCAATCTTTCCCAGCATCAGGGTTTTTCAAATGAATCAATTCCTTGCTTCAGGTGGCCAAAGTATTGGAGTTTCAGCTTTAGCATCAGTCCTTCCAATGAATACGCAGGACTAACTTCGTTTAGGATGGACTGGTTGGATCTCCTTGCAGTCTAAGGGACTCTCAAGTCTTCTCCAACACCACAGTTCAAAACCATTAATTCTTCAGCACTCAGCTTTGTTTATAATCCAACTCTCACATCCATACATGACTACTGGAAAAACCATAGCTTTGACTACACGAACCGTTGTTGGCAAAGTAGTATCTGCTTTTCAATATGCTGTCTAGGTTGGTCACAACTTTTCTTCCAAGAGGCAAGCATCTTTTAATTTCATGGCTGCAGTCACCATCTGCAGTAATTTTGGAGCTCCAAAAAAATAAAGTCTCTCATTGTTTCCCCATCTATTTGCCATGAAGTGATGGGACCAGATGCCATGATCTTAGTTTTCTGAATGTTGAGCTTTAAGCCAACTTTTTCACTCTCCTCTTTCATTTTCATCAAGAGGCTCTTTAGTTCCTCTTTCCTTTCTGCCATAAGGGTGGTGTCATCTGCATATCTGAGGTTATTGATATTTCTCCCAACAATCTTGATTCAGGCTTGTGCTTCATACAGGCCGGCATTTCTCATGATGTACTCTGCATATAAGTTAAATAAGCAGGGTGACAATATATAGCCTTGACGTACTCCTTTCCCGATTTGGAAAGAGGCTGTTCTTCCAAGTCCAGTTTTAACTGTTGCTTCTTGACTTGCAGACAGATTTCTCAGGAGGCAGGTCAGGTGGTCTGGTATTCCCATCTCTTCCAAGAATTTTCCACAGTTTATTGTGATCCACACAGTCAAAGGCTTTGGCACAGTCAATAAAGCAGAAGTAGATGTTTTTCTGGAAGTCTCTCACTTTTTCAATGATCCAACGGATGTTGGCAATTTGATCTCTGGTTCCTCTGCCTTTTCTAAATCCAGCGTGAACATGTGGAAGCTCACAGTTCATGTACCATTGAAGTCTGGCTTGGAGAATTTTGAGCATTACTTTGCTAGCTTCCCTGATGGCTCAGATGGTAGAGCGTCTGCCTGTAGTGTGGGAGACCCAGGTTCAATCCCTGGGTTGGGAAGATCCCCTGGAGAAAGAAATGGCAACCCACTCCAGTACTCTTGCTTGAAAAATTCCATGGACTGAGGAGCCTGGTAGGCTATAGTCCATGGGGTCGCAAAGAGTCAGATACAACTGAACGACTTCACTTTCACTTTGCTAGTGTGTGAGATGGGTGCAATTGTGCGGTAGTCTGAGTATTCTTTGGCATTGCCTTTCTTTGGGACTGGAATGAAAACTGAACTTTTCCAGTCCTGCTGAGTTTTCCAAATTTGCTGGCATGTTGAGTGCAGCATTTTCACAGCATCATCTTTTAGGATTTGAAATGGCTCAAAAGGAATTCCATCACCTCCACTAGCTTTGTGAAGCTTCCTAAGGTCCACTTGACTTCACATTCCAGGATGTCTGGCTCTAGGTGAGTGATCACACCACGGTGATTATCTGGGTCATGAAGATGTTTTTATACAGTTCTTCTGTGTATTCTTGCCACCTGTTTTTAATATCTTCTGCTTCTATTAGGTCCATACCATTTCTGTCCTTTATTGTGCCCATCTTTGCATGAAATGTTCCCTTGGTATCTCTAATCTTCTTGAAGAGATCTCTAGTCTTTCCCATTATATTGTTTTCCTCTATTTCTTTGCATTGATCACAGAGGAAGGCTTTCTTATCTCTCCCTGCTATTCTGTGGAACTCTGCATTCAAATAGGTGTATCTTTCCTTTTGTCCTTTGCCTTTCGCTTCTCTTCTTTTCTTAGCAATTTGCAAGGCCTTGTCAGACAACCATTTTGCCTTTTTGCATTTCTTTTAACACTGCCTCCTGTACAATGTCACGAACCTCCATCCATAGTTCTTCAGGGACTCTGTCTATCAGATCTAATCCTTGGAGTCTATTTGTCACTTTCACTGTATAATCTGAAGGGCTGTGATTTAGGTCATACCTGAAAGGTCTAGTGTTTTCCCTATTTTCTTCAATTTAAGTCTGAATTTGGCAATAAGGAGTTCATGATCCACAGTCAGCTCCCAGTCTTATTTTTGCTGACTGTATAGAGCTTCTCCATCTTTGGCTGCAAAGAATATAATCAATCTGATTTCGGTGTTGACCATCTGGTGATAATCACGTGTAGAGTCTTCTCTTGTGTTGCTGGGACAGGGTGTTTGCTATGATCAGTATGTTCCTTTGCAAAACTCTATTAGCCTTTGCCCTGCTTCATTCTGTACTCCAAGGCCAAATCTGCCTGTTACTCCAGGTGTTTCTTCACTTCCTACTTTTGCATTCCAGGCCCCTAAACTGAAAAGGACATCATTTTTGGGTGTTAGTTCTAGAAGGTCTTGTAAGTCTTCATAGAACCATTCAACTTGACCTTCTGCAGCATTATTGGTCGGGGCATAAACTTGGATTACTGTGATACTGAATGGCTTGCCATAGAAACGAACAGAGATCATCCTGTTGTTTTTGAGACTGAATCCAAGAACTGTATTTTGGACTCTTTGGCTGACTATTTGGCTGACTCTTTGGCTGGCTACTCTATTTCTTCTAAGGGATTCTTGCCCACCATAGTAGAAATATTGGTCATCTGAGTTAAATTCACCCATTCCAGTCCATTTTAGTTTGCTGATTCCTAAAGTATCGATGTTCACTCTTGCCATCTGCTGTTTGACCACTTCCAATTTGCCTTGATTCATGATCAGCTTTCATTCCAATCCCAAAAAAGGCAATGCTAAAGAACACTCAAACTACCACGTAATTGCACTCATCTCATGCTCAAAATTCTATAAGCCAGGCTTCAATAGTACATGAACCATGAAATTCCAGATGTTCAAGCTGGATTTAGAAAAGGCAGAGGAACCAGAGATCAAATTGCCAACATCCGTTGGATCACTGAAAAAGTGAGAGTTCCAGAAACACATCTACTTCTGCTTTATGGACTACGCCAAAACCTTTGACTGTGTGGATCACAATAAACTGTGGAAAATTCTTGAAGAGATGGGAATACCAGACCACCTGACCTGCCTCCTGAGAAATCTATCTGCAGGTCAAGAAGCGACAGACAGAATTGGACATGGAACAACAGACTGGTTCTAAATCAGGAAAGGAGTACGTCAAGGCTGTATATTGTCACCCTGCTTACTTAAATTATACGCAGAGTACTTGATGAGAAATGCCGGTCTACATGAAGCACAAGCTGGAATCAAAACTGCCGGGAGAAATATCAATAACCTCAGATATGCAGATGACACCACCATTATGGCAAAAAGCGAAGAGGAACTAAAGAGCCTCTTGATGAAAGTGAAAGAGGAGAGTGAAAGAGTTGGCTTAAAGCTCAACATTCAGAAAACTAAGATCATGGCACCTGGTCCTAGCACTTCACAGCAGATAGACAGGGAAACAGTGGAAACAGTGAGAGACTTTTTTTTTGGACTCCAAAATCACTGCAGATGATGACTGCAGCCATGAAATTAAAAGACATTTATTTGATCCTTGGAAGGAAAGTTATGACCAACCTAGACAGCATATTAAAAAGCAGAGACATTACTTTGCCAACAAACGTCCATCTAGTCAAAGCTATGGTTTTTCCAGTAGTCATGTATGGATGTGACAGTTGGACTACAAAGAAAGCTGAGCGCCAAAGAATTGATGCTTTTGAACGGTGGTGTTAGACAATACTGTTCAGAGTCCCCTGGACTGCAAGGAGATCCAACCAGTCCATCCTAAAGGAAGTCAGTTCTGAATATTAGATTGGAAGGACTGATGCTAAAGCTGAAACTCCAATATTTTGGCCACCTGATGCAAAGAACTGACTCATTTGAAAAACCCTGATGCTGGGAAAGATTGAAGGTGGGAGGAGAAGGGGACAACAGAGAATGAGATGGTTGGATGGCATCACCGACTCAATGGACATGAGTTTGAGCAAACTCCGGGAGTTAGTGATGACAGGAAGGCCTGGAGTGCTGCAGTCCATGGGATGGCAAAGAATCAGACACGACTGAGTGACTGAACTGAACTGATGAACCCAACATTCCAGGTTCCCACACAATACTGCTCTTTACAGCATCAGACTTCACTTCCATCACCAGTCACATCCACAACTGGGTGTTGTTTCTGCTTGGCTCTGTCTCTTCCTTCTCTTTGGTACACAGAAGATACTCAAAAAGTACTTTTAGAATGATTGAGAATAAAATTATTTCTTCACATGTAGTGACTTTCTCCCAAGTTCAGTCTAAAGCTCTAAACTGCTTATACTTCAAAGCGATTGTTTAATGGTCATGTTTAACAGTCAGGTTTTAACATTGTCTAAAGTTAACATTATCAGGTTAAAGCTTAACTAGCTTTAAAAACTATTTGAGGATGCTGAGATTGTGATATGAAATGTATTGCTAAAATAAGCATTTCAAAGCTCAACTAAATTTAACACTTACGTGTTATTTTTAAATTTTTTCTTATGTTTTTTTAAAACACTATAAATGTGTGAAAAAGAATATTATTACTGAAAGACATTATAAAAATCTTTCATTGGTGTACATTTTTTATTCTCAGTTAATGCAATGACTACTCAGTAGTCCTATTCTACCTAAAACTGACTATGTTAGTCTTAAATATTGCTGCGGTGAATATAATTGGTAAAATCACTACCTAGCAACTCTCCAACTCTCCAATAACTGCCAACATTTAAAAAGAACACAATACTTGCCCTAACAATATAATTTCAAGGAATTTATTCCATTGATATATGTATAGAAATAGTTCCAATGTTATTAGCTGCAGCTTCATAAATAATAATTAAGAATATTAATTAACTGCCTACAGTTCACTGTCGGAGGGCTAATTAAGTAAACGATAATTCATCTACAAGTGGAATATTATATGGCTATTAAAAAGGAACCATGAAACTAATATAATGTTATATGGCAATTATATTTCAATTTTTAAAATCAATTGATCAATCAATAAAAAGAAGGAATCAGCTCATTTATACACGGACATGGAGCCAGCCTTGAGACATATTGGGAATGAATAAAAAAACCACAGTGTAAAACACCAAGGTCCTACGATATAGTGAGGGAACTATAATTAATAGCCTGTGATAAACTATAGTGGAAAAGAAAATGAAAATGAGTAATGAATCATTCTGCTGTACAACAGAAACTAACACATTATAAATCAACTATACCTAAATTTAAAACAATTTTTTCAGTGTATATAGTAGTATATGTCTCTACAAACACACTAGTATGAAACATAATAGCTTTGAGCAAATAACCACATTAGGCATTCAGAATGGAAATATATCCATGTGAATTCATAGAAGAAAAGAAGGTATGCTACTGTGCAAACTTAAGGAAAGAAAATATTAGTAATCTTTACTGAGATCTTCAATATTTATGAGGGTAAAGTAGGATACATACATATAGGCATACATACAGAATATCTTTGAAAAGTTACTCAAGAAACTGGTAAGAGTTGTTGCCTTAAAGTGGGACATGCAGGGTAAGAGGAATCAGATTTCACTGCATAGTTTCCGGCACAGCTTAAGGGTAATAAAAACATGCACGTGTGCATAGTAACTATTCAAACATAAGTACTTAATAAAAAATAAAAGAAAATGAAGCTTACCGGGCTGGACAAGTGGCTTTGTAGAGCTGACAAGACCTATTTTCCAGCTCACCAATTTTTTTTAACTGGAAACCTTTTCTCCTTGGCCCATACTGACACTCCATTACCACAGCTCTGCTCCCTGTGGGCCAAAACCAACTGTTGATATTAATTCAAGCATCCATCTGCTCTGGGTGCTACATTAAACACAACTTGGCAGTGGCAGTGACAAAATCTATACTTCCAATTACAATCTTAAGGAAAGAAAATATCAGTCTCCTGAGATATACAAACACATAAATATAAAAGTTTATTATAATATTTACCACTGGTATCTAATTATGTAAGGAAATCAGCAAACACCACATCTACTGAATGTCAACTGATATTTACATACACATAGTTTTAATAATAAAATTTACTACTTTGTAAGTAGAAGTTAGCAAATGCTACATATGTTAACAAATATGAAAGTCTTTTATATTTTTATTTCCTTTTATAATTGATTTCCTTATTTCTATTTGAGCTATTAGAATCATGTGATTACCAACCTCTAAGATGGCCCTCAATGATCCTTGGTACTCTTGGTACTCATGTCCTTGGTAATTCCATCCCCTTGGGCATGACTGAGACTTACTAACTTACTTCTAATGACTAGGGCAGAAGTCATCAGTCAGTTCAGTTGATCAGTCGTGCCCAACTCTTTGTAACACCATGGACTGCAGCATGCCAGGCTTCCCTGTCCTTCATCAACCCCAGAGCTTGCTCAAACTCAAGTCCATCAAGTCGGTGATGCCATCCAACCATCTTATCCCCTGTCATCCCCTTCTCCTCCCACCTTCAATCTTTCCAAGCATCAGGGTCTTTTCCAATGAATTAGTTCTTTACATCAGGTGGCCAAAGTACTGGAGTTTCAGCTTCAGCATCGGTTCTTCCAATCAATACTCAGGACTGATTTCCTTTAGGAAGCACTGGTTTTATCTAATTGCACTCCAAAGGACTCTCCAGAGTTCTCTCCAACACCACAGTTCAAAAGCATCAATTCTTCAGTGCTCAGTACAGTGCAGTTCAGTTTAGTCACTCAGTCACGTCTGACTCTTTGCGACCCCATGACTGCAGCACGCCAGGCCTCCTGGTTCATCACCAACTCCTGGAGTTTACTCAAACTCATGTCCATTGAGTCGGTGATGCCATCCAACCATCTCATCCTGTCATCCCCTTCTCCTCTTGCCTTCAATCTTTCCCAGCATCAGGGTCTTTTCAAATGAGTCAGTTCCTTGCATCAGGTAGCCAAAGTATTGGAGTTTCAGCTTCAGCATCAGTCCTTCCAATGAATATGCAGGACTGACTTCCTTTAGGATGGACTGGTTCGACCTCCTTGCTGTCCAAAGGGCTCTCAGGTTTTCTCCAACACCACAGTTCAAAAGCATGAATTCTTCAGTGCTGAGCTTTCTTTACAGTCCAACTCTTACATCCACACATGACTACTGGAAAAACCATAGCTTTGATTATAGACCTTTGTTGGCCAAGTAATGTCTCTGCTTTTTAATATGCTGTCTACGTTGGTCACAACTTTTCTTCCAAGGATCATGCATCTTTTAATTTCATGGCTGCAGTCACCATCTGCAGTGCTTTTGGAGTCCAAAAAAATAAAGTATCTCAGTGTTTCCATTGTTTCCCCATCTATTTGCCATGAAGTGATGGGACCAGATGCCATGATCTTAGTTTTCTGAATGTCGAGTTTTAAACCAACTTTTTCACTCTGCTCTTTCACTTTCATCAAGAGGCTCTTTAGCTCTTCTTCCCTTTCTGCCATAAAGGTGGTGTCATTTGCATATCTGAGGTTATTGATATTTCTCCCAGCAGTTTTGATTCCAGCTTGTGCTTCATCCACTCCAGCATTTCTCATTATGTACTCTGCATTAAAGTTTAATAAGCAGGGTGACAATATACAGCCTTGACATACTCCTTTCCTGATTTGGAACCAGTCTGTTGTTCCATGTCCAGTTCTGTCTATCGCTTCTTGACTTGCAGACAGATTTCTCAGGAGGCAGGTCAGATGGTCTGGTATTACCATCTCTTCAAGAATTTTCCAGTTTATTGTGATCCGTACAGTCAAAGGCTTTGGCATAGTCAATAAAGCAGAAGTAGATGTTTTTCTGGAAGTCTCTCACTTTTTCAATGATCCAACGGATGTTGGCAATTTGATCTCTGGTTCCTCTGTCTTTTCTAAATCCAACTTGAACATCTGGAAGTTCACAGTTCACATACCATTGAAGTCTGGCTTAGAGAATTTTGAGCATTACTTTGCTAGCGTGTGAGATGGGTGCAATTGTGCGGTAGTTTGAGTATTCTTTGGCATTGCCTTTCTTTGGGTTTGGAATGCAAACTGACCTTTTCCAGTCCTCCTGAGTTTTCCAAATTTGCTGGCATGTTTAGTGCAGCACTTTCACAGCATCATCTTTTAGGATTTGAAACACCTCAACTGAAATTCCATCACCTCCACTAGCTTTGTTCAAAGTGATGCTTCCTAATGCTCACTGGACTTCTCATTCTAGGATGTCTGGCTGTAGGTGGGTGATCATACCATCGTGATTATCTGGTCGTGAAGATCTGTTTTGTACAGTTCTGTGTATTCTTGCCACTTCTTCTTAATATCTTCTGCTTCTGTTAGGTCCATACCATTTCTGTCCTTTATTGTGCCCATCTTTGCATGAAATGTTCCCTTGGTATCTCTAATCTTCTTGAAGAGATCGCTAGTCTTTCCCATTCTATTGTTTTCCTCTATTTCTTTGCATTGATCACAGAGGAAGGCTTTCTTCTCTCTCCCTGCTATTCTGTGGAACTCACATTCAAATGGCTGTATCTTTCCTTTTGTCCTTTGCCTTTTACTTCTCTTCTTTTCTCCATTATCTATCTGTAAGGCCTTGTCAGACAACCATTTTGCCTTTTTGCATTTCTTTTGCTTGGGGATGGTCTTGATCACTGCCTCCTGTACAATGTCACGAACCTCCATCAATAGTTCTTCAGGGACTCTGTCTATCAGATCTCATCCCTAGAATCTACTTGTCACTCCCACTGTACATTTGTAACGGGTTTGATTTAGGTCATACCTGAATGGTCTAGTGGTTTTCCCTACTTTCCTCAATTTAAGTCTGAATTTGGCAATAAGGAGTTCATAATCTGGGCCACAGTTGGCTCCTGGTGTTGTTTTTGCTGACTGTATGGAGCTTTCCATCTTTGGCTGCAAAGAATATAATCAACCTTATTTTGGTATTTGACCATCTGGTAATGTCCATTTGTAGATTCCCTGGTGGCTCAGATGCAAAAGTGACAGGATTTATTTTTGATACTAGGTTATAAGAAGACTATGACTTCCATCTTAAGATACTGCCTTGGTCGACTGCTCTCTCTGGGTGAAATCAGATGTCATATGGTGAGGCCCACCCAACAAGACAGAAGCCTGCCAAAAGCCACAGGAGTCAGCTTGGAAGCAGATCCACCCCTAGGCAAGCCCTAAGATGACTGTGCTCCAGCCAACACCTTAATTGCATTCTTGTTGGAGAACTTGCAGCAGAACCTCCTTGCTAAGCTGCCCTTACATTTCCGACCCACAGAAACTGTGAGACAGTAAATGTTTGTTGTTTTCCCCCACCACATTTGGGGTGATTTGTTACACTGCAATATATAATACAGATAAGTAGATGTGAAAACTATACAATTTAAGATGCGAAGTTGAATATCCTACTCTATGCAGGGTACAGCAAACCTTGCAAATATAAAGTCAAACATGAATAAAAATGTTGATAAAATGATACTAACTTCTTATAAATAATGGTAAAAGGAAAGTCAGTTTGAGAAACTATTTTATAATACATAAAACAATTAATATGCAGAATATAAAGAACTATAAATAATTTTTAAAAAATAAAAACTAACTACCAAACAGAAAAATTGGCAAAGACCATGAACAGGCAATTCATAAAGAAAAAAAAAGAATATTAAATAAACAAATAAAAAGCTTAAATTCACTAGTAAGCAGGGAAATGCAAATTAAAACAACAGTAAAATACTCTCTCACACTCCTCAAATTGACAAAAATAAAAATCTGACAATACTCTAAAACAACTGAATCTACTGATCAGTCTTAAAGTTAAAAATGCTATATAAGTAGTGATAACAAGTATATAGGACACCTATGAAGTATTCTTCCAAAATATTTTAATGAAGATTAAATCTTCATTTAATCAAACTCCTAGATCTAAGAGTTTGTGATGGACAGGGAGGCCTGGCGTGCTGTGATTCATGGGATCGCAAAGAGTCAGACACAACTGAGCGACTGAACTGAACTGAACAGTTTATAGGAAATACAGGAGATAAAAAACATGTTAAAAAAAAACACCATAGATGGAAGCAGCACAATCTTGAATATGGCAAACTCTACAGAAGAAACTACCCAGTGGAAAAGAAAGAAATTTTTAGATGAGAAGAAACTTAACCAAATTTAATCTGTGAACTTGGTTTGCGTGTGAATTTGAACAGACCTCTGAAAAAAGAATTATGAGCTAAGTGGAAACATGCGAACATTGGACAATTGATGACATTAAGAAATTGCTGTTAATTCTTTTAAAGTGCAATGACAGAATTGTTGTCTCATTTATACATATTAAGAGCCCTTATATTTCAGAAATATACTTTAGTATATATTATATACCTTATTAATTATTGATGAAATAATATCTGAAATTTCCTGTGAAATCACCTCGAGAATGAAGAAGCAGATAGGGATATAAGCGACACAAGACTGACCGCATGCTGATACCTGTCGAAGCTGGATGATGGATACATGGAGTCATGAGGTTTCATATATCATCACCTCTACTTTGATGTCCATATGAAAATCCCCATAATGTAAAGATGTTTTTAAATCTGACAATGCTAAATCATAGAACAAATGTGGGAAAGGGAAATTTTCATACATTGCTGAAAGAACTAAAAATTAATACAGGTTGTCAATCCTTCATGTATGATTTTGAAATCTAAAAAGCACAGAAAGCAAAATTGTTTGGAATACAATTGGCTGTAAAACCTGGTCTGAACTTCACAGAGGTATTTAAAGTCTTTATTTATTCCTTTTACTATAACTATAAAGTCTTACTGGGTTTGAGCATGTAATATTGCCTATAGAATACTTGCTGGGAGCATTCTGTAATATTATCATATTACAGCCCCCAAAATTCAGAATTCTGAAATACATCTGGAAAAAAAAGTTTAGAGAAGGGATCTGGACCTGAACTATTTCTTAGAGAGCAACTTGAGATAATCTTGTAAAGACAAAGTGAGCATATTTCACAACTCAGCAATTCTACTTCAATGCACACAAAACTAAAAAACTCGTTTGGATTTCTGACCCACAGAAACTGTTTCAAACTAATAGTCTAGAAAACTACTTGCACTTTTTGAACAGAAAATATATATTTTGGAGGTTAGACTATAGAATTCTTTGTAATATTGAAAAGTTGGAAACAACATAAATGATCATTAGTAGAAAAGTAACTGCAGTTTGGTCACATGCTGGAAAGACTAAATTTAAGCAACAGTTTATTATACATAATAGTCCATACTATATAATGTTAAATTATATAATAACGAAATGGAATTAACCAGAATCTGTAAGTATCAATATAGATAGATTTCCAAAATGAGTGAGTGAAAAGTTTACTTAATAATGTCTATATTTTACTACTTACATATACTTTAAAATATTCAAAATAATAAAAAATATTATAAATACAAACATGTATGATGAAGTACAAAAATATACACCATATTCATAGAATAGCTGCCTGAGGAGAGTTAAGAAGGGATTAGAAAGAGGGAGGGAATATATGTACACCTATGGCTGATTCATGTTGATGTTTTATAGAATACAACAAAATTCTATAAAGCAATTATCCTTCAATTAAAAAATAAATTAAAAAATTAATTAATTAAAACAAACAAAAAAAAGGGATTAGAACCAGGCAGGAGAATAAAACCTGTGCAGAAGGGGTTACGTTTATCTCATCTTTCTCTAAGGAGTTCTCTTTACCCTCAGAGGTCCAGGATGAGTCTATAACTCTTCCTGTAGAATTGCTCACTCCACATAGTTCTGAAACAAATCACTTATTCTTAGGTTCTTTGTGGTCTGACTAGTCCTAGGATGACACTTTGGGACTCGCTTGGAACTCTACTGCTTTAGTAAGCACTAGCACAGTGTTTGAGATTGCTGTAACACACCGGATATTAGAATATCAGAATTCTATATCATAATTCCAAACTGCATACCAATCCCACACAGTATCCCCAGAGTTATAAGCCATATAAAACAAACAGTGATTTTTATCCCCACAAGACAAATCAAGACAGAAGGAAAGAATATCTGGATTGGATGAGGGGAAAAAAAATCCAACTAGCTACACATATTTAAAATAATAAAACTGCTCTATGGCTTAATTTTTATTAAATAGGTCTACCTTGAATTTAATTATTTTTTACTTCTCATTTTTCAGTATAAAGTATTATTTATTTACCCTAACATACTAAAATATAATTTTACAACATAAAATAATTGGTTGTATTTACTCTAAGTTTTCTTTTCAGTTTTTTTTTTTCTTTTCAGTTTAATACACATTTTCACCAACTAACAGTTAGTTGTCATCTACCAAAATGAAAACGTATCACCTTAGGAAAATCACATTTTCTTTTTTTTTTTTAATAAAAAGGTTTATTGGAGAAAAATAGAACCACCACGTACACAGGGAAAAGAGCACAAAAATTCAACTGATACAGAACTGAAAGTCACAACTACCCAAAGTTGTTTGCGATTACTTTTCAATTTCTTAAATGGCTTCCCTCAATTTTTTAAATAGCCTTGCCAATTTTCAGGTGAAATAGAATCAAGTTTTCAAAAAATTAACAGCCTCAGCGAAGGGACCAGCTTTTAAGATAACAAAGGTGACACCAAGAGTCTCCTAATAGGACCAATTCTACCGAAAAATTCCTGAAGCACATAACTACTGAGTCTGGTAGAACAGTAGCTCAGAGACCATCAGGGATTAGTTAGAACACTGACTCAGACGGTCCAGTATGCAGAGAGGGCAAACAAAAAAGCTGCATTTCCCTGTCAGATGAGTTCACGTAAGAAAACCAAGGAGGTGCTAAGAAAATATAGGCAATGGCTGCTCAAAATAATTAAGAAGGCATTCTAAATACCACATATTATTAGACAACAGTGTGTAAAGTGATGCAATTAGAAAACAGGCAACTTAAAAAAATATGGTCACAGGTCTTTGAGAACTCAAGAAATCAATCAATAGCAAACACAAGAGCTGAAAGTCTTCTCAGCTGAGGGTTGAAAGTGAAAGTGACAGTGAAGTCGCTCAGTCATATCCGACTCTTTGCGACCCCGTGGACTGTACCCCACCAGACTCCTCCGTCCATGGGATTCTCCAGGCAAGAATACTGGAGTGGGTTGCCATTTCCTTCTCCAAGGAAAATCACATTTTCACAATGGATCATGACTGCTGCTGAACTTTTAAAAATAAATCTTTACAAAAGTACCTGCATTGACAAATGGGATTCCATCATATGGGACATACTGGGATTTCCACATCAAGCGCGTAGCTGGCTTGGCTGGGCTTGGAGACTGGCGTGTCCCCCAAACACTCTGTGTTTGCTGCTTGTGAAATGTTAGGATGCTTTCCAATTCAGTCTCACTTACACAGTAGCCACGGTATGAATCTCCAATTTTCTGCATGTAGAAATTCAGTAACAAAATTATCAACAAATATGCTTCAGTGTACAAGAAATTTAATAAGGTGATTGCCTAAGATGAAAGACTCATAATTTCTCAAAAGAGGACGTCATTTCTGCCCTCAGATCAATGTTGTCTATTACAACCAGTAGGTCTGAGCTGAATTCAAACATCATCATCAAATAGATATTTTGTAGTAGTTTGTTAGAGTATAATGCCAAACTCACTGCCAAAGTATCTTTATTAAAATCTTGTTTGAGAGAATTAATACCAGCAAAGATAGCTTGAAGAACATATTGTGTATTCATTCTTCCAAATAAAATTCTACCCCCAGATCCAACCAGATCAACATAAAATTAGCCACAAAGTACTGGTTCCCTGTGGGGCTACTTCTACTGAAACAGATTTTTTTTTTTTATGTATTTGTTTGTTCATTTATTTATTGGCTGCAAGGCATGTAGGATCTTAGTTTCCTGACCAGGAATCCAACCCATGCTCTCTGCAGTGGAAGCATGGAGTCTTAACCACTGGACCACCAGGGAAGTTCCTGAAATAAGATTTTGATATGATGAATGAATCTATTTTAAAATCTATGAAAATTGTGATGGCTATCTCTTATAAAAAATGATGTCAAACAATTTGCTTATTATATCAATATTCTTTTAATGAAGATCTTTCTCTGAGAGAAATTCTGGCGTAGTACCAAAAATAGTTAAGGTTTTCTTTTATCTTATGGAAATTAACATAATTACTTTTACCTAACAAATACAGATGGAGAAGGAAATGGCAACCCACTCCAGTATTCTTGCCTGGAGAATCCCAGGGACGGGGAGCCTGGTGGGCTGCCATCTGTGGGGTCGCACAGAGTCGGACACGACTGAAGTGACTTAGCAGCAAGCAGCTGCAACACATACAGAAGTTAGGAACTAACTAGGTTTCCCCTTTTGAGATGTAGATACTTAGATTATAGACGTGTGTGCATGTAAACACACACATATAATTCATTAAGATAAACATCCTTACTTTCACTTCATACTTCCAGTCTTGTTTTTCTTTATTCTTCAGCTCCCATTTTAACTTCTACCTTGCTAATTTATTTTTAGGTATTTTTGTAAGCTGTCTTAAATTCTCCCTGAAACAAGGCAACGTAAAAATATATCATGTAAATAAACTGATAGTATCTATACTGTATCTCTCAACTAGGAAAAAAGCTTTCTCTATACCAATAGACTTCTCTATACCAATTGGACTTCCCTGGTGGCTCAGATGGTAAAGCGTCTGCCTATAACACGGGAGACGAGGGTTCAATCCCTGGGTCGGAAAGATCTCCTGGAGAAGGAAATGGCGACCCACTCCAGTATTCTTGCCTGGAAAATCCCATTGATGGAGGAGCCTGGTAGTTTATGGGGCTGCAAAGTCGGACATGACTGAGCAACTTCACTTTCTTTCTATCTTTATACCAATAGAGAATTTTTTTTAAACTGTGATCTCTTAAACCGAAATGCATTTAGACTTAGAATTGACTCCATGTAATGGCAACCCACTCCAGTACTCTTGCCTGGAAAATCCCACAGATGAAGGTGCCTGGCGAGCTACAGTCCATGGGGTCGCAAAGAGTTGGACAGGACTAAGGGACTTCACTTTCACTTTCATGTTTCTCCCTTATAGGGAATAAGAGCAGAAATGTGGAACAGGGATCTTGTTGATCCTAATTAGACTAAATATTTCACCTGGCAAGAATACAGTTAACAAAAGTAAGGTATGAACATACTGTTGTAGGAATACTCTTGAGTCGTAATAAAAACAGACAATCTAATGCCAAACAATACATTATCTATAATTTCCCTTAAAAATAATGCAAATGCCTGTGCTTATGAATTTTCTTCTAGCCTAGATAGTTCTTCATCAAAATATCCCCTACAAATAAAAAAGTAGGGACATAAAGTCTAGCTATTAACATTTTTTTACAAATAAAATAAGAGTATAGAATGTTGTCAGTGAAAGGAAAAAATTCAGAACTACAATGTAGTCAAACCCATATCAGGAAATAAAAGTTTAATTCAGTATTGAAATTTTTCCAACTAATAAATTTTGGTCAAATCTAAAAAATGCCTATAAGAAAAACATCATTAAAAAGAAACTTAAAAAGTAAAAAGGACTAGGGAACAATATTTTGAAGCAAAATGCATAAAATATTTCTTCAGTCATTAACCAAAAATGTTTTTCACTACCTATATAGCTTGGAGAAAAAAAAAGAATCCTTCGCTGAGCTAATTCAGGCTGTTGAACAGTTTCAACTCATTTCTTCCAAGATATATGATGCTAGATAAGCTACACAATGTACCATGGTATAAAATCAAGTAATTTGGCCACTTAATTGCCAACTCTTTAATGTCCATAGCATTTAATAAAGTTTATGAAAATGATTTTAAAAAACCTTCATCAGGACTTCTTTGGTGGCACAGTGGATGAGAATCCGCCTGCCAATGCAGGGGACATGGGTTCGATTCCTAGTCTGAGAAGATTCCACATGCCAAGGAACAATTAAGCCTGTGCACCCCAACCACTGAGCCCTCGCTCTAGATCCCAAGAGCCGCAACCGCTGGAGCCCTGGGCGCCGAGAGCCTGTGCTCCCCGAGTGGAGCCACTGCAAGGAGAAGCCCCCACGCAGCAATGAGGAGCAGCCCCCACGCAGCAATGAGGAGCAGCCCCCACGCAGCAATGACAAGCAGCCCACACGTGCTGCAACCAGGAAAAACCTGCACAAAAGCCAATGAAGACCCGGCAAAGCCAAACATATACAAACTTCATGGTTGACAAATTGTTTCTTTTTAAAACAATAACAACAACAAAATCCTTCATCAAACAACAAGAATAGTAACTTTAGGAAGAAACCACTGAAAAACCATGACTAACAAAGAGGTGAGGGGAAAAAAATCTTACTATCTATACATACATACAAGTATGTAACTTAGAAAAGCAAAAACAGTGATAATGTCCTAACAAACATAATACATCATTGACTTCATGATAAGAAATTTCCTCAAAATGTTAAAACCGAAGTAATGCTTTTCCTTCTTGTATTTTAAGAATGTTTAAAACAATGAAGCATCTCAATAATTAAATACTAATTATCATGTATGATTTTTATGTAGAAAACCATGATCCCTTCCCTCAGAAAGCATATAATCTAAATGTTATGTAATAATGAATAACCCAAGCTAGCAAATAATTAAGAATGGTTATGGTAATAATTTTCAAAGAATTTTAAGAGAGAAATTGGCAAAAAATAATTATTAGAATATTTCAGAAAAGATATATAGGACTTGCACTGGGATTTGAAGAACAGTAGTTAGAAAGGTAAGTAGAAGAAAAAAAATAAATTAGGAAATGGATATAAAAACAATTGAAGAAAAAAAAACAATTGAAGGGGAGCATAAAGGAAGATTCTAAAGTGCTAGTATAAAGTAAGAAGACTGGGCTAATACAAATGAAAGATAAATTGCAGAGAAGGAAGAAATAAAATAGGACAAGATTAAGTGATATCAGATTAGGAATGATCTTGAAAGCTAGTAACAAGTGGCTAAATGATGTGGAAAAAATAACATTGAGCTTACTAGGCAGTGAGAAAAGACAATGAAAGTAATATGCAAAGATAAGTAGTTTTAGGGACTTCTCTAGGGTACAGTGGTTAAGATTTTGCCTTCTAATGCAGAGGGTGTGGATTCAATTTCCTGGTCAGGGAACTAAGATCCCACATGACTCATGGCCAAAAAGCCAAAACATACAAAACAGAAGCCATATTGTAACAAATTCATGAAGGCTTTAAAAAATGGCCCACATTAAAAAAAAAACAAAAAAAAAAAACTGGTAGTTTTAGAAAACCACACAGTAAGGGCTAGAAATGGAAGAGTCAAAGAGATTAATGGGAAGGCTGTTATTATAACTGAGTTCAAGATTATAAAAGGCTGTGGAAGAGGCTCTTTTTAAACCACTTTAAAGGAAAAACTAAAAATATCAGGTGATTATCTAAATATGGGAAAAAATAAATTAATCAAAAATTTTATATCTAAGAAAATAGTATTTGTCATTATACAGACAAGAAATTTAGGAAGTAGAGCTAGTTGTGGTATGTTAGATAATTTCTGTTTAAGATATGGTGAATTTGAGGTAAAGTCCAAGTAAAGCTTCAAGTAAGTAGCTGGAGATCTGCCACAAAAGCAAAGCAAGAATTAAAGAATTGGTGATAGAGAATTGGGATCATTTTTATAAAAGTGAGAATTGAAAGTCAACAAAGTTGGGAAGCTCTTCGGGGGAAAAGAAGTAGAGAAACAAGATAAGGTCAAACAGTGAACCTTGAAGAATTTCCACTGAGAATATGAAAACAAATCAGTGAAAGCAAAGACAGAGAAGGAATGATTAAAAGATTAAACATAAAGAAACATGAAGTTTCATGGAAGACAAAGAAAAGATTGTAAGAGAAGAAATGAAAGTGAAGAATGAAGGGATTTATATGATTTCTGCTTTAACAGATCTTATAATCCCTAAGGAATAAAGTAATAGATGAGGAGCACAAACATAAAATATTACAGACACAGCCTCTGTTAGTTATATTCAAAAGTAGACAATGAATTATAGTTATAATCAACTAAGTCAATCTACATAAGGATTACTTTTTAACTCACCTCACAGCTCCTAAGACGGCAGGCCCATATAGGTGTGTTAGAAGAAAGTGGGTGGAGTGGAGCCAAAAGAGGTTCTTCGAGTATCCTGGGATAGGTGAGAATATATATTAATATATATTACCAGGTACACACACACACAGAGCATTCAGTTGCTTTTTCTTCTTGCCAGTCAAAGACAATACTGAAGTGATCAAGGAGAAACTGTAATGATGACAGATGATTCTGATGGCTGTAACTATGCTTTTTCCCAATCATTACTATTTTATCAATTGCTAAAGTAAAGTCTAAGTTTGTTTTTCCAAATACCTGTAGTTTCAACAAATTCAGCTGCTTTATATGTCTTTCTCAGAGCTTATTTTGTATTCTTATACATTTTTCATTTAACAGAAAATGAGTTAATAAACCATCTTCAGGTGACTTATTAATAGTAACATAATATGATGTCTAAGATTAAATGTCACTTAACTTGTGTTAACTTTAAAATATTTTCATAGAACAATTAAAATATAAATACAAAACCCATGTCTGTATTTCCCTAAATTATTATAAAGAGTGTTATTTTATGGCAAAAATAAAAGCTGAAAGATATGAACAAAAAACATTTTAAACACTTTACCACCGAGGTGATAAAATGTGATGCATAAAATGTGATGAACCATTAAAAATTACAGGACCTAGAATAGATATTTCTTTATTTTAAAAACTCTATTAATGCCAGATGTTTTCAGATTTCTTCAAAGATAACAAGAAAGTGTCACTGAGGTAAAGTAGCACTTTGATCTTTTATGGCTTCTAAAGTAGTTTCCTTGTTGCCAAGATGCTATCAAAATGATTTAAGGATGTCCTTGATGATGCCTTGTTCTATTTCTTGCATTTCTGATCTTCTCTGTAGGAAGCCAGCCTTAAATGTGATATCGTAAACAGTGATTTCCATGGTGATACACAAAGATGAGCTCCTCTTTCTCACTGACTCACCTGGTCACTGTCTTTTTGGGCAACGTGAGGGATGCCTGGGGATGAAGAATGTAACTACTGTTACTGTCTGCTAGAGCATCCACTCTCACAGCTGGTAAGTCTCTGTCACTGGGTTTCTCTTCAGAGACATCTTAACAAGAATAAGAGCAGAGCAACATTAATACCTTAAAAGACAATGGGAATGTAACTAACTGAAACTAATATATTTGAAACAGGAAAGGGAAGATATGCTCTGAAGCTAAAGATAATAAAACTTATAGTACTTTACTGAGAATTTCTCTGATAACTTGCTTTTAAACTGTAAAACTGATTATTGAAGTTTTGTAATTAAGTTTCAGAACTTATATTGAACAGCTAGGATATAAAAATGGCAAAAGTAACATATTAAAAGAACCACAGTGTAACAGGAACCTGTAAAACTAACTCCTTTTTGTTTCTATATCATGTTTATGTTTTCTGCAAACTATGTTTTTTCCTCTTAAGTTTTAACAACTGCTATCAAAGACACAGAATCATTAACACTAAATTAAGAATATCTACCCCAAATCGTTATCTATGAAAAAACCACAACAGTGTAGCTATGATGTTAGAAAAGAGATTCAAATAGATGGAAAAAGAAAGGAAGCAAAAGGAAGAAAACTAATAGGGATATTATCAAATAGGTAAACAAAGGATAAAATAAATAAGGAGCATGAGTCTTTCTGAATCTGAAGGAACAAAGTAAAGAAGAGCAAAGAGATGAGAAGAATATTTTACAAATGAATGTCACATGCCTAACAACAATATTGATAAAAATACAAATATAAAAAGGTCTCCAGTAGCTATTAGCACTATGTTCTTGTTATTATCGCTGTTATTAAAGTTAAGAAGAATTTATTTTATGCTCACTGGTCATTTGGGAGGAAGCAAGAGTCAAGCAGCTTCACAGAATTCCAAACTGAAATAGACAGCTAACCTAGACAGGAGTTGAAAAATGAACTTGAAATTTATTTGGGCTAAGAAACTTTTTCTAAGCATTCAGTTCACAATCTTACCCAAAGAAATCCACTTTAGCACTGACTTTCATGGGGTGATTTTCTGAAACATACATTTGTTCTTTAAAACATTCTTAAATCCCCTATATCCATAATTACTCACCTTGAGGACTATTCTCATCCATAAGTGGTCCCTGAGGTATAATCACTTGTGTCATTCCTGCCTGGGGAGATGGAATTACACGCAGCACCTGTCCATTTTCTGATGGGCTGGCAACAATCATCTTGGAAGCATTTTAAAAAAATCAAGTGCATAAGTCTATAATGATTCAACAGAATCACTCCTTAGAAAACTGTTAGACATGCCTACCTCAACAATGGATACTATCATTTCCCTCACTTTATAGATGAAAACACGAGGAACATAACATTTTATTTCTCCCCAAAGTCTCTCAGTCGATAAGCGGTAAAGCTAGGATTCAAAACGGGTAGTTTGACCCTATGTCCTATGATCTTAATCATTGCATGGGTATGAAGTATAATTACTTAGTAACCTGAACAAGTCTCTGACTGGATTAAAGATAATTTACTTTTTTCTACTTACTGTATTATCCACACGTTTGACCTATTTGTGTGATAATCACTAGTCTCATAGTTTAAGTCATTTTCATTTAAAAACAGTAACTTGTAAAATGTCTAATTAAACAGGATTTTTATATCTCCACATTTTTATATGCTGTCTTGATCCATAAGGAATACCACAGAGTGCCCCCAAAGTCTGAAAACATATGGAAATAGTATATTTATTATTTCCTTTGTTTTTTTCTCAGTTTAGCAAATGAATTCATTGTCTCAAATTTAGGGGAATGTAAACTGAGAAAGCATGTAAGCTGAATAAAAACATTCTGAGCCTATGATTTAAAATACAACTAAAATATTATTTAAAAATAAGTTTATCCTTTATTTCCAGACTTTCTAGACACCTTATAAACTTTATTACCTAAAAAACTACTGTCTACTAACAGTTTTACTCCTTTACCCAAAACCCCCTGTCCTTAGTTTTCCCTAATGCAGGAAACTCTCCTTAAGCATTCCAAGCTACTTTCTCAAGTCTCCCTTTTGGTTTGTAAAACATGGAAACATTACTAATGGCCTGATAGAGACAGTATTCTTACTCAAGAGGGTCATTTGAAAAACTTTAAATTTGAGGGGAAAAACAACAACAACAAACCTAAACCTCAACAAAACAGAATGCCTTAAGTACAATCATAAACATTTCCCAGAAATGCAGATTAGGAATTGTTTCCTTCCCCCAATGTTTATCATTTTTGTTGAGCTAAACATATCTTGCCATACCTCTTATCACCTCAGCATGAAAAAACAATTGTAAACCCTGATGATGACAACTGCTTTTCATTCGCTGAGTTCATACCAGTGGCAGGACTTTCCACATAGTACCTTAATCTTCATGAAGTATATATATTTTATACATGAGGAAATCGTCACACAGCGGCTACAAAACTCATGCAAGGTAACAGAGAGCTGTATATACAATTCTGAGCTGAAATTCAAACCCAAGCAGTCCTACTCCTTTTAGCCACTACTCTGTACTGCCTTAATCTTCTACCTGTAATCCCAAGTGTACTGTGTTGCCTCCCAAATACCTGATAATGTTACTTAACCTAAAAAAAAGAAAAAAATAAAACAATACAAAAACCCTGCTGGACTTTAAAAGGCGATAATAATAATATTGTTTTAAATTCTTTACTCCATATAAATGAGATTAGATATATGTGAAAAATATTTCATTCATTCTTACAAGATAAGAGTGCGGTGGTTACTTTTAAATCCAAATAAATATATATATAAAATAAAGTTATAATTTATTCAACCATATGGAAATTTCATAATTAAGAATAATTTATGGAATATCCTCTTAATTTTGAAAATGTTTCTCAACAGTGAAAAAGAATCTCCTCTGTTTTCTGTTTTCTTAGCTTATTCTACCTGGTACCTTAAAAACTATTTTCAATTCATATAATTTGTCAATGGTGATGATAACATTACTGCTTCTATTACCAAAAAAGTAATTATCTTTAATCTTTGCTATGAAAACAAAAATAGTTTTGAAGAGTCATCTGCTGTAATAGATTCTATTTGAGGCCAACCATGAAAATTATCAGAAAATCTTGGCTAATGAGTAGTTTTATATTCACTGGGCTCTTTATGCACAATATTTCTAGCAAATAAAAAACATTATCCCTGATTCACTCTAAAACCTCCTCCCATCCACAGGAGATTCACCCACTACAGAAACTTTGCTAGTTCACTGATTGCTTAAAAAAAAGTCATTTCTTACAAAAAACTCCACCTGTTGGGAGATATTGATAATGGGGAACACTATCTATGCAAATATGAAGGCAGGAGGCATATGGGAGGGAAATCTGTATTTTCTGTTCAATTTTACTGTGAACCTAAAACTGATCTTAAAATTAAAAGTCTATTAAAATAAACAGTAAAAATAAAAAATCTCCGCTAAGTTTCCCAGAATATCATCACCAGTGTCTGATCTTTGATTCTTTGGAGAAAGTAACTAGTTATATTCCATTTGTTGCTTCTATTTATTTCCAAGTTCATGACATATTTCCTTATTTCACAACTTCAAATAACTCTCTATATCACCTCCTACCCCAAACAATGTAAAAATCACCTTTATAATTACTGCAGATAGAATATTTAATACAATTACAGAGAGAATGAAACCTCTTTTTTCAGACCCAGATAAATAAATAATTTTAACATGCTTTTTAGGAAAGTTACCATGTGTAAAACGAGCACCCTTTATACATTCAGACTCTTGTATCCTTCCATTAGAATATACAAACTTTCTAAATGTTCTGATAGAAACTAGAATAATAAAAAAATAAAAATAAAAAAAAAAATAAAAAAAAAGAAACTAGAATAAATGTCAAATATCAGGGGAAATTAAAGAAGTATTTCATTCTGAACATGAAATATTAAAATGGATCAGTTCACATCTAAATTATTTGTTGTTTATTAATCTCTGCTGGTGATACAGTATGGTTACAGACGCTCACCCTTACTTTGCATTTCATTACTGAAGTAAGCCCGAATAATGTTGAGCTTGAACATAACACAAAAAAGTTGTCTATAATTAGCCCCCTCTAAAAAAAAAAACCAACAATTAGCCCCCTCTCAATCAATAACTCTCAATCCCCAAATTTAGCTGGGTTAAAAGGGAGCCAAAGGACACAGATTAACTCTAGAATGCTCTAGACTAGAAACAAAAACAAAGATTAATTTGGGGTTATTATAAGTGGCTGCCTACTTAAGCATAACTGATATTTGAAGTTAAGATTTTAAAAGTAATTTTTATTACTGAATTAAAATTCATTGTAGGAAAATTGGCAAAAACAACCGAAACAGATATATTATTCTTCATATTATTGCTAATATAAGTATATTATTCATCAGAGAGCCATTTAGAAGTTTTTCTCAATTTTATTTCAATCAAAACCATCTTTCAAAAAAAAAAAAAAAAACCATCTTTCACCTCTACTACTCAACTTATGAACTTGGTCATAAATACTTCTGGCTAACAGTTTAAACCACCATTTTCAACTTTATACACTGTTATTCACATGACATCTACATACTGACCTACAAAATCAATAAGGGTATGTCTAAATTCCATCATTTCATTGGTACTTTCATTGCTTTCTTTTTCTTCAAGAAAGCACACCAGCATGTAGCATGTAAATCAGTAAATAAGACACTGATAGAGCAAATAACCTTGAGTTCTGTTAAATGTATAAACAAAAAATAAATCTAAGTTATACGTAAGCTCTGGCACTTTAGCACTAGTGACCAATTACGTTACATTTCCAACTGCTCTCAAAGCACAAGTTTGCCTAGACAAGGTAGTAGCTGGGCTACATTGGTTTGAAGTATACTATTTGTAGTTCTGAAAGGAAATAATCTATTTCATTTCATTTCTGATTGCACAACACAGTATGCATTAGTCCCCAACCAGGAATCAAACCTGAGCCTGTGGCAATGAAAGCAAGAAGTGTTAACCACTGGGCCAGCAGAGAATTCCCAGGAAATCTTTTAAAATCCTTACATAACTTAAAAATGAGTATCATAGAAACAGTTTTCAAAGGAATGTAAATCAACAGTGTCAAGAAATTAAGGTCATCAAGTAAGACTAATACATTTTGCCAAACAGCAGAAAATTGGTTATTTTAAAAACCTACTCACCATTTGTGCGTTAGAATCCCCCAATGACTGAAGCTCATATTGAATAGGTTGCCCATTTTGGTCCACTAGATGGAATTGCTCTGCAGAGAGGGTCTGTGTCTCAGTCAGGGGCCCTGGTATATTCTGAGATGAGAGTGAACTGTCCTCTTCAGGAGTAGTAACGGGTAAAACTCCAGGCGAACCATCTTGTCCAAAAGAAGGCTCACTGGGGTCCATATAGGTTAGAGGCTTTTGCAAAGAACAAAAAAGTCACTCGAGTGTTTGTAAAATATGTCACAATTTTTTAAAACATAGAATGCTTATGATTAAAAAAATGGAAACATTCACTTTTCAGTTCATTATTCACTTTACATTTTGTAACTGTTATCAATTCAGACTGATACAGACAGAAGTACTTAAGTGAAACTGTTTAATTTTATTATTATTTTACTGCAAATTGTTCATGGGAATACATCGTGAAATGATGAAACATAATTCAACATGCAGATTTTTCTTTATATATAAATCTTCATGTATATATCATTTTATTAAGTTCTATATTTAAAATTAAATGACAGGATTATGGAAAATTAAATGTTAAAATTCTTGAATATATTAAATATAACACTATTCTTAAGCATAAAAAATTATCAAATGGCATATTGTTTTCCCTTTGAATGGAAAAAAATTTCCCAGTTGAATCCCTACTACAAAATACCTGAGAATCTGTTTTTGACTCTTCAGAATCATTATGGTTGACTTTTAATGAATCAACAGGTTGTTCCATGCTGATATCATATTCAATTCCATTTTATTCTGTTGTTTAGTAGCTGAAAGAGTTTAAATGCCTGATCAAATAAAATACATAATATTTGTATAAAATGTTTGTCTTAAATAAATTCCTCATCTCTCTGTATTACCCCATACAACTTAGGTTAAGTCATTTATACCCTATAAGATTAAGAAAATAAATTTGTTAAATGATTTGCAAAGGTACCAGAGTAAATTCAAGGCAGAGCAAAGATTAGTGTTATGTAGTTTACTCACCCTATCCTTAATTACACTCATGTACTGGTTTATTAAGATTGTTGGTATGTGACAGATACTGTTGTTACATGCTTTCAGGCACTTCTAAAATTCTCATTTTACAAAGATTTACTCTAAATGAAAATGTTTAATTTTATGAGATGTGCCATATGATAGCATTAGATAATTTTAAGAGATATTTTGGTGCAGATGAAGATTATACACATACAACTCTTACCATAACATACAATTATACCACTTAACATTGGAATGACAAGCTTTGAAAAGGAAGAAATATGTATTCCAAAATATTAGGTCTAGTACAGTACTTTTCAACAGGTGGTGATTTTGCCCCCACATATACCTCCAACATCCCCTACTCCCTGGGGATATTGCTAAATCACTGTATGTAAAACAATAAACTTTGACCCTTACCTTGTATCAAAGATTAACCTGAAATGTATCATAGACTATAAAACTATAAAACTTCTAGAAAAAAGCAGGAGAGAAAATCTTTTTGACTTTGGGTTTAGCAGAGATATCTTAAACAGGACACAAAAAGCATGAAATATAAAACATAAAAGTCTACAAATTGGACTTTTTTAAAGTGATGAAATGTGCTCATTACAAATTAGGAGAATATATTTGCAGAACATATACCTGGAAAAAACTTTTTCTGTATTCGAACTCTGTAAAGAAATGCCTTGGCTCAATTATAAGACAACAATCCAACCAACAGTAGGCAAAATATTTGAATGGACACTTCACTAAAGAAGACATAAAAATATAGCTAGAGCAAGACAAATGCTGTATGACCTCTCTCATATGTAGAATCTTTAACAAACGCAAGCTCACAGATACGGAGAACAGACTAGTGGTTGCCACAAGCAAGGGGGTTGGCAGTCGGAGATATGGATGAAGGGGGTTTAAAAAAAAAAAGGAAGAAAATTCCCTGGCAGTCCAGTGGTTAGGACTGAGTGCTTCCACTGCCAGGCCTCGGGTTCGATCCCTGGTTGGGGAACTAAGATCCTGTATGTCATGTGGTGCAGCCAAAAAACCAAAACAAAGCTTTCTAAAAAAAAAAAAAGTCTTATCTTTAAAAAGCAATCAGAGTGCCTGTAAACTAAAGCCAGTATGAATTTTAAAATTACCTTGAAATTTTTGGTTAAGTTATTGCACTCTGGACAGTGCTGTAGTTAAGGTAAACAAGAAAATGTATTACTTCTTCATTTTTAAAATAAAAATTGAGAAAGTTTTGTCAGTAAAACTGTATAAAACAGTTGAAGACAGTGTTCTATAGTCAAATGGTCTGGGTTTGAATTTCAGCTTTATACTTAGTTAACCACTTTGAGATTTAGTTTTTCTTTTCTGCAAATTGACAATTATACAGCATCTCACTCACAAGGCTGTTAAAAAGATTAAACAAAATAATGTATGCAAAGGACTTGGTGCAATTCCCAGGACACTGTCAGTACCTAATAAATTATTCTTAGTACCTGTAATTATGCAAACTAAGATTAAAAATCTAAGTATCTATAAATAATTTGATTCTTGAAGACAAATATCTGTTAAGTATCAGTCATCTCATTGATGTAATAAAAATTTACCTGGGCTTAGTATAAAGCTTCTAAATGTACTTTTCTATACTATCTTTAAAAAATTAAAAAGGTCTTACATTTCCAGATGACTAACAAGTTCTATTTCAATATTACTGTTTTAAATTCACCATCTTGCATGTAGTAAAGAACAAAAGGTCAGTCTAGATTTGATGAAAAAAACCAATATGTCAACTTTTCTGAACTCCAATTACTAGTTCATTAAAGATCCCACTCAGTTCTAAGATTTTATGTTCCTAAGAGCTGATTATCCTGATGACTTCTAAAATTAATTTAACTGTCATTTATTGACTGACTTCTAAGCAAACACCCTCTTCCAACAACAGAAGACTCTACACATGGACACCACCAGATGGTCAACACTGAAATCAGACTGATTATATTCTTTGCAGCCAAAGATGGAGAAGCTCTATACAGTCAGCAAAAACAAGACTGGGAGCTGACTGTGGCTCAGATCATGAACTCCTTATTGCCAAATTCAGACTTAAACTGAAGAAAGCAGGGAAAACCACTAGACCATTCAGGTATGACCTAAATCAAATCCTTTATGACTATATAGTAGAAGTGAGAAATAGATTTAAGGGACTAGATCTGATAGACAAAGAGCCTGATGAACTATAGGTGGAGGTTCATGACACTGTACAGGAGACAGGGATCAAGACCATCCCCATGGAAAAGAAATGCAAAAAGGCAAAATGGTTGTCTGAGGAGGGCTTACAAACACCTGTGAAAAAAAGAGAAGCCAAAAGCAAAGGAGAAAAGGAAAGATATTCCCAGTTGAATGCAGAGTTCCAAAGAATAGCAAGGAGAGATAAGAAAGCCTTCCTCAGTGATCAATGCAAAGAAATAGAGGAAAACAACAGAATGGGAAAGACCAGATATCTCTTCAAGAAAACTTGAGATACCAAGGGAACATTTCATGCAGAGATGGGTTCGATAAAGGACAGAAATGGTATGGACCTAACAGAAGCAGAAGATATTAAGAAGAGGTGGCAAGAATACACAGAAGAACTGTACAAAAAGATCTTCATGACCCAGATAATCACAATGGTGTGATCACTCACCTAGAGCCAGACATCCTGGAATGTGAAGTCAAGTGGGCCTTAGAAAGCATCACTACGAACAAAGCTAGTGGATGTGATGGAATTCCAGTTGAGCTATTTCAAACCCTGAAAGATGATGCTGTGAAAATGTTGCACTCAATATGCCAGCAAATTTGGAAAACTCAGCAGTGGCCACAGGACAGGAAAAGGTCCGTTTTCATTCCAATCCCTAAGAAAGGCAATCTGAAAGAATGCTCAAACTACCGCATGATTGCACTCATCTCACACGCTAGTAAAGTAATACTCAAAATTCTCCAAGCCAGGCTTCAGCAATACGTGAACCATGAAATTCCAGATGTTCAAGCTGGTTTTAGAAAAGGCAGAGGAAGCAGACATCAAATTGCCAACATCTGTTGGATCATTGAAAAAGCAAGAGAGTTCCAGAAAAACATCTATTTCTGCTTCAATGACTATGTCAAAGTCTTCAACTGTGTGGATCACAATAAACTGTGCAAAATTCTGAAAGAGATGGGAATACCAGACCACCTGACCTGCCTCTTGAGAAACCTATATGCAGGTCAGGAAGCAACAGTTAGAACTGGACATGGAACAACAGACTGGTTCCAAATAGGAAAAGGAGTACATCAAGGCTGTATATTGTCACCCTGCTTATTTAACTTATATGCAGAGTACATCATGAGAAACGCTGAGCGGGAGGAAGCACAAGCTGGAATCAAGATTGCTGGGAGAAATATCAATAACCTCAGCTATGCAGATGACACCACCCTTATGGCAGAAAGTGAAGAAGAACTAAAGAGCCTCTTGATGAAAGTGAAAGAGGACAGTGAAAAAGTTGGCTTAAAGCTGAACATTCAGAAAACTAAGATCATGGCATCTGGTCCCATCACTTCATGGGAAATAGATGGGGAGACTGTGGAAACAATGTCAGACTTTATTTTTGGGGGCTCCAAAATCACTGCAGATGGTTACTGCAGCCATGAAATTAAAAGACACTTACTCCTTGGAAGGAAAGTTATGACCAACCTAGATAGCATATTAAAAAGCAGAGACATTACTTTGCCAAGAAAGGTCCGTCTGGTCAAGGCTATGGTTTTTCCAGTGGTCATGTATGGATGTGAGAGTTGGACGGTGAAGAAAGCTGAGTGCAGAAAAATTGATGCTTTTGAACTATGGTGCTGAAAACTCTTGAGAGTCCCTTGGACTGCAAGGAGATCCAACCAGTCCATCCTAAAGGAGATCAGTCCTGGGTGTTCACTGGAAGGACTAATGTTGAAGCTGAAACTCCAGTACTTTGGCCACCTGATGTGAAGAGTTGACTCACTGGAAAAGACCCTGATGCTGAGAAGGACTGGGGGCAGGAGGAGAAGGGGACTGCAGAGGATGAGATGGTTGGATGGCATCACCGACTCAATGGACATGGGTTTGAGTAAACTCCCAGAGTTGGTGATGGATAGGGAGGCCTGGCGTGCTGTGATTCATGGGGTCGCAAAGAGTCAGACACGACTGAGTTACTGAACTGAACTGAACTGACTGAATGTACACTGAGTATAAAAATAACTATTCAAACAGAAAACTTTCACAGAGTTTAGATCCAATTAATTCAAGTCCTACTGACGGACTTAAAATTGAAATAACTGCTGTCGAGAATACAATTTTTTTTTAGTAAATTAAATACATTGAGATATTCACTGTCTAGACATGATGATATTAAGAAATATTTTTGATTCTTGCCTGGGAAATGCCATGGACAGAGAAGCCTGGTGGGCTACAGTCCATGGGGTCGCAAAGAGTTGGAAATGAAGGAGTCTGGATTGCGCTTTCCCAGTGGTCTGAAAATCTAGGCTGTGCTCAGAACCAGAAAGCAGAAACCCAAAGTCCTGAGGCAGCTGAAATAAAAACCTTTGATTGAAAAAAAAAAAGAAATATTTTTGAGACTTTATTCTGATTTTTAAATATCAGCACTATTAACACAGAATAAAGATTATGAATTTAATTATCATAGCTATAAAATAATTTAATGCTTATTGAATGCTTATCATATTTTTTTCGACCCCCATTGACTGCAGCCTGCCAGGCTCCTCTGTCCATGGAATTCTCTAGGCAAGAATACTGGAATGAGTAGCCATTCCCTTCTCCAAGGGAATCTTCCCAACCCAGGGATCAAACCCTGGGTTGCAGTCAGATTCTTTATCATCTGAGTCACCACAGAAGCTCATTTAATAATTACTAGCTAGAATTATTAATAATTACTCTTATTCTGTGATATAGGACCTACTATCAATAATTTACAGAAAAGTAAATTGAGGCTTGCCATTCAAAGTTATAAGGTTATCATTTATTGCACACTTACCACAGTAAAGCACTAGGCTCAGTGTTTTATACATGTCATTCCATTTAATCCTTTCAACAACCCTGTGATTCAGTTACTTGGTCCAGTTTTACATGTAAGGCATTAAGACTTACTTGTTGTTGTTAGACACTTGTTGTTGTAAGTCATGTCTGACTCTTTGTGACCCCATGGACTGTAGCCTACCATACTCCTCTGTCCATGGGATTTTCCAAGCAAAAATACTGGAGTGGGTTGCCATTTCCTTCTCCAGGGGATCTTCCCGACTCAGAGATGGAACCTGCATCTCCTGCGTCTTCTGCATTGCGGGCCGATTCTTTACTGTTGAGCCACCAAGGAATCCCTTTCTTCATTAGTCATGGCTTTAAAGTTTTGTTTTGTTTTTTGATAGGTTAGCAAACTAAACGTGCTAAAGAAATTCTTCACTCATTTCTGTTCTCAACTATTCCTGGTTGAAATTTAACCATAGGCAGTCCCTAACACACAAAAGCCCTTCTGCAAGAAATCTAAACATCTCTGATCCCATGAGAAAGCTAGAATTCTAACTATGCAGGAATTGCAGTCACTGAGAAAATATTCTGTAAACAGATCCAAAAGTAGACCTTAGGACAGAGAGGTAAAAAGTGAAAACAGCTTAGGGGAAAAATTCTGAAAACTTACTCTCAGTTTTCTAATATGTGCCCTGATTCCATTGCAAACCATCCCTTATTGGTTTACTTACACTTTTCTTCATTTACTTTCCCTTACCCTATTTGAAATTTGATCAGTGAAATTTTCATTGCAGTTAACAAGGAATTTTTTCTTAAAAAGAAAAACTCTGGAGAGATTATCAGTCATTAACAAATTTGTGTATATTTATATAACTTTTTTCCTTTAACATGTGTTAGAAACAACTACCCTGAAAAGTTGGAACTTGGAGGTTAGAAAGCAAGTACATTTGAGGCTCAGAGTACTTTAAAAGGGGTTTTGCAGGTCTGAGTGAGATGCTGCAGTGAAGAGGGAAGGCAGGATGAATGCCCTGGAGAAGTGCACTAGTGAAAGTGAAAGTGAAGTTCGCTCAGTTGGGTCCCACTCTCTGCGACCCCATGGACTGTATTCTCTGAACTCTCCAGGTCAGAATACTGGAGTGGGTAGCCTTTCCCTTCTCCAAGGGATCTTCCCAACCCAGGGATTAAATCCAGGTCTCCAGCATTGCAGGCGAATTCTTTACTGGCTGAGCCACAGGGGAAGCCCCCACTAGTGAAGGGGTGGGATAATAATGCAGGACGCTTGCCAAATATAAACTACTTACTTCAGAACTTTGACCAGACTGGAATTTTCCAAATGGAAGAAAGGTAACTTCTCTCCTACTGTCTTCTGGGAATTCAAAACTCAAAATTTTCCTTTATGCAGTACGTTTGGTATGGAATAGTACTACATGATAAAAAAGGTTTTTGTGGTTATTATAAGAAAAAGTGGTTGCCAGTACCTGTTGACCTGATTTATTGTTGAAATGGAGATTAAAAATACTTTTAAAATTACAGACATCCTTTTCAAAAAATAATTTGAATAAAGTGAAAACTATTACTCCTGCCTTCCCTAATTCTTCCATCAATTTGCATTATACTCCTCAATCCTAACAATTGCAGTGACTTAAAATACCCAAATTACCCATCTAACCTCAATGTCAGTACATACTATAGATTATTATCCCTAAATTTCAATTAACCACCTCAAAGTAAAGTTCCAAAGAATGAAGATATTAAGACTAAATTGCTAGGAATAAAATGTTCTCTTCCAACTGGTAACCATAAACAAAACAAAGTACCTATATATAAAGTGTAATTCGACTTTTTCATTAATATGTAATAGACAATAGTTAACTTTTATAGAGCTGTTACTTTCAATTAGTCAAAAAATAAAATTATTACCTTCAGGCAGTAGCTCAAGTTTAAATTCAGGTCACACGCATTCTACTATCCCCAGAAATACTCTCTTTTCCACTGAATTTCTTCCTTTGGGCAGCACTAAATCATGATGGTTGTGACTTCATTTATGCAAAAGTTATAATTATGTCTTCATAGCAGCATTTTTTCTGTAAAGAGAAGGTATTCAATGTATATTTATTTTCCTACACATAGAGAAATCTACTAGCTTTTGTTATGCAGATTTTACTGTAGCCATTACAAGTCTGGTATAGTTAACCCAACGATTAACTCAAAGTGAACCAAAGACTGGCACTACCTTTATGGAAGACTACCATTAACAGGTAGCTATAGATGACTTAACTTCTCTGTGCTGGGCATTCAGACTAACGCCTTGTTTCAAACTCACATTCTGTAACGACTACAGAAACAAAGATATTCACAGTAAATTGCATTTTTCTCCACAAGGGAAATATTTACTGATTGGACATATTTACTAATTCGGAGCCACAGAAGCTTGAGAATAAAGCCCCCTCCCCACCTCATACAGCACCTCCTACAAAATCTTGGGATTAAATTGACGAGCTTATTTCCTAAGTGGTAATGGAATGGGATAAAGAGAACAGAAAGAAAAGAGAGTATTAAATCTATAATCTAGAGGGTTAAAAATAATTGGAGTTCAGAACCCACACTAAGGCCATTAAATTTTGCTGGCAAACTGCTTTCTAGTATATTTCATGTCACATTTTAAAAAGTGGATTTGACCTTATACTGAAAGCAAATAGGAAGAAATTGTTAAATTAGAATGTTTTAATTCAATGTTTTAATTTTAATTCAATGTTTTAATTTTAATTCAATGTTTTAAATTTATAGGAAAAAAGGACTCTTTATTATTTATACATATGTATTGAATACACGGTAGAGGGGAAGACATTCACTCTGTAGTTACTCAAATCTCCATGCATTGTAATAGGGCTACCTCTGTTTTGATTTCGTTCAATAGCAAATTTATTTGTTCAAAACATTAAAGGTAATTCTCACTGTAAGTTCTAAAAACTTGTCTTAATATTTGATTGCTTTGTTGTTGTTTTCTCTAGAGGCTTCTGTGTGGTAAAATTTATCTGTTAAAAACCAACAATCTAAGAGTAAATCCCAAAACAGGTTAATTGAAAGATGAAGCCACTTAAGTTTAGAGTTTCTAGGTACCTTGATTAATGTCCCAAGATTTAAAAGATATTAAAATCTTATATTTAAAATCAGTGTCTGACCTTTATTAAACTACATTAAAAAATACTGCTCAAAAGTACTTTAGAAAATACAATTTCTCTCATCTTTTAGGGTAGGTAAACAACACAATGTTCCTTCTATGATGTAAACAAAATTGCTATGAATTAGTGGTGTCAAAAATTACATCAAGACTCCTAGTTCACAAATATTTTATAGAGTAATTTATTTTTTTAAAAGATGGACTTTGGAAAGTTACAATGTGTTAGAGCAACATAAAAATGGTAAATATACTCAAATACATATAAACAATAAACAATCTATTTCAATTTTTCATTTTTCAGTGAAAAAAACTTAAAAGAATTCACAGTATTTCTTTTTTTTTTTTTTTTTTAAATTTATTTATTTGGCTGTGTAGGGTCTTGCTTGCAGCACATGGGCTCTTTTGTTGCTCCTCATAGTACATGGACTTCCTTGCCCTGGGGCATGTAGGATCTTACTTCCCCAACCAGGGATTGAACCCACATCCTCTGCACTGCAAGGCAGATTCTTAACCACTGGGCCACCAGGGAAGTCCCACAGTATTTCTTTTTTTTTTTTTTTTTCCACAGTATTTCTTTTATTTAAGGTTTGCTCTCTCTACTGGAGAAGGAAATGGCACCCCACTCCAGTATCCCTGCCTGGAAAATCTCATGGACAGAGGAGCCTGGTGGGCTGCTGTTCATGTGGTCGCAAAGAGTCGGGCACGACTGAGGGACTTCACTTTCATGCATTGGAGAAGGAAGTGGCAACCCACTCCAGTGTTCTTGCCTGGAGAGTCCTAGGGATGGGGGAGCCTGCTGGGCTGCCGTCTATGGGGTTGCACAGAGTCACAGAGTCGGACACGACGGAAGCGACTTAGCAGCAGCAGCGGCCCTCTCTACGAACTTCCCTGTAATCTTGGTTTCTACTCATTTCTTACCCTGTACATACCTCTTTTTCTCTCTTTGCTCTTTGAGGGATTTACAAATTATTTCATTTAATCTCCACAATGATTCTGAGATAGACCTTATTATCTCTATTTATAGATAAGAAAACCGAAGGTGTCAAGTAACTTGCTTAAGATCACAGAACATTACAGCTCAGAAAACTAAGAAGGAAAAAAAATCACCAAAACCAATAGGACTCCAAAACCCGCGCCGTCTTTGTATTAATATCATACCATACCATGCCATTGCATACAGAAAAAAAAAAAAGTTTAATAAAGAGAAACATTTTCCAAGTGTTGTTATCCAGACAACAAAGAGTTTTCATAAGGACCTTAGTAAACGAATCATGTAGGAAATCATTAGAACCAAAAGCTTGAGGTTAATGTTCTAATACAATTAAGAAAAACACTCAAAAGTGAAAATACTAACTACTCTAGGTATTATATAAAGGAAACACCAAATATGACACATAAGCCACTGATGAAAAAAAAACCAAAGCCCTCATACTAGGTGTTCACGTATCTTGGAACACCTTAACTAAAAGTGTTATAACTAAAAATAATATATATATATCTCCTTACATATCCATATAAGGGGCAGAATACTGTATCCCATAACTAAAGGTCTCAGTCAAATGAAAAGTGTATTTTAGTTAATTCAACATTCTACTTTGCAAGTTGAAGTTTTATCTTATTAAGCACATATTTAGGTTCTGTATCTTACTGATCATAGAAAAACATTTCATTCAAATTAGGATGAACCTGTATTGAGTATCACAATAGTATTTTCTTATCTTGATAAATTTCAAATCAATGACAGCTAAAAATGAATTAACCCGATTACATATTTAAAGCTGTATTTTAACAAATAATATATTATCAACTAAAAATTATCTGAAAAACCTGTAAGATTTATTTCAGGTTCTGATTTTAAATTCAGACAATTTTACTACTGTAACTAAAGAATCACTTATGATTAAAGGCAAATGGTGTTTGAAACTGTCAAATTTCTTTTTACTTCTACCAAATTCAAAACTATGGATTAGGTAGCAAGACTTCAATTCAGAGTTTCAAGTTTCAGGTAGTCTCGATAATGCGTACAACCCTCACAATGACAATGAATCACGTGGCTACCTGGCCACCGCTTCATCTGCAAGCCCAGTCCTTTCCTAGACCCATTAGCAGAGAGGTTTTCTCTTATTCCCCTCTAACCATGAAGCTAGTCTTTCTTAAGGTGTTCACATCGGCAGAGCTCCTAGTTAAACTAATACATAAAGGACAACCATGGAATAGTTGACATCTACTATGAGGCGCTTAATCTCACTGCTGACCAAGATGCGGCACAGAGAGGTTAATAAATAAGAAGCTGAGGCAGGATTAGAACCCAGGCCTTCAGGTTCCACAGCCCGCATTCTAGGAAGGTGAGTAAACTGAAAATACTCCTAGTTCCATTATCACTGCGCTCTATTAACAGATTATTTTTCGCTTATAATTGCTCAAATTCCTTCTCATAGTCTGTGGTTGACTTAAACATCATATGTCTTTTGTAGTACCTCTTTAAGCAACGTAACAGAGGAACGCTTAAGTTGTCTACACCTGCACACAGACCGCTTCGCCCACAATCTTGCAATCCACTTGTGCCTTACTCTAAAATGCTGTCTCTAAGCCTCCCTCTTGAAGCTCTTCTGGTGAACGCCTTAAAAAGCGACTGTGAGAGCGGGATTGTATCTCTCCATCCATCCTCCCTCAGAAAAACAACTACATTCCATTAGAATAGTTCTCCAGACCGTTTGAGAATAAGATATAGGCCTCTGGGTAATGTTAAGACCAAAAAAAGTAAAAAACAACACCAACCAAAAAAAAAACCAAACGCAAGGAGAAGGTGTGGGAGGACACCTTTCGCCTTCCATAAGGAAGGTAAAAAAGTAAAAGTGAAGTCGCTGAGTCGTGTCCGACTCTCTGCGATCCCATGGACTCCTCGGTCCATGTAATTTTCCAGGCAAGCGTACTGGAGTGGGTTGCCATTTCCTTCTCCAGGGGATCTTCCCAACCCAGGGCTAGAACCTGGGTCTCCCGCATTGCAGGCAGATGCTTTACCCTCTGAGCGACCTAAGGAAAGTATAAAGGATCTCATAAAGAGAAAAAGAACCCTGAAAAGCGGGGCAGAAGGACCACACAGTGGGCGCTCCCGCCCAGGGGTCCAGTCCTCCTCCTCCTCCCGGCCAGTGCGTCCTCAGGCTCGGCAGCTCTCCTCACGACACCGAACCTGCACCTCCGCCAGCCTCCAGTCCCAGGCCCGGGGCCCCTGCCCGGGCGGGGGCGGGGAGGGGGCAATAGGCCTCTTCAGGTGGGGCCCCGAACACGGCCCGAGGCGGGGCCCGGGAGGCGCCACTGAGGCCCGCGGCGCCCGGGGGCGGGGGCTGGCGGCTGCTCAGGGACCCGGCGGGTCAGGAGGTGACAGGAGGAGGAGGCAGCAGAAAGAAAGGGCGGGGGGGGGGGTGGGTGGGAGGTAGCGTCTCGCCCGCCGGCGTAGACAGCTCTGCCAAACCTCCGACTTCCCCAGTCCCGCCGCCGCAGAGCGCCCTAGAGGGCGAGAAGGGAAGTCCACAAAGTGCTGGAGCAGAGGGGAGAAAATTCAAAACGAGTCTACTCAACCTCGTCTTGGTTCCGAGGCCCCGCCATGGAGACCAGTACAGTGCGCAGGCGCGGCCCTCCGGGAGCGCGCAGCGCAACCGCTTTAGAAAAGATCCTGATCAGCCACCGTCGCGTTTCCTTTCTGATTGGTTTTTTTTTTTTTTTGTATCCCCGCCTCTCACCTGGATCTAAAGCCTGAGGCTAGTAGCTAGAGCCTTTGAGAAATCTCGGTAGACTAAGAATCTTGATTGGGAGTATGCTTGAGAAATTAAACCCGGAAGGACTTTAGCAAATTAAAGCTGAAGGCCGAGGAAATATAATAGGTCGTTGCCTGGAGTCGGGAAGGTTTAATGCAAAGAAGATAGCCTGAGGGAAGCGTGGTAAAAAAGACTACAATTCCCAGTGGCTACATCATCTGAGAAGCGCTGCTTTCTGGGAGTTGTAGTATCTAGGAGCTGTGTTTGAATTATCGCGACTAAGGATAGCATGTTAACATTTCAAACGGAGAGAAGTCGGTTTGAAACGTGCTTCTATCTCCATAATCGATCGCAAGCTTAAATATATATATATTTTTTTAAATTGAAAGAGACGCGTCGCCTTTAAAACTGTGCCTCACTAATCGATGACTCCTACTCTAGGAATAGGTAGTTGATGTTTATGGGCTGGATCTTGAGGAAGGGCAGCCTCGTGGTGCCTTCTGGCTGAGGCCCGGGGAAAGAAAGCGGAAGCCCTGGGATCGAATGCATCTTTTCTCTGACACGTGCAGCCTCATTTTGAGATCCCTGTTTTTGTAGTCCTGAAAACCAGAGTGCGGATAGTCTGACTGTTACCCATACGTTTGTCTAGGTACGCCATGGCTCAGCTCCAGACACGCTTCTTCACTGACAACAAGAAGTAAGTGAACGTACTCCCTGTCTCTCCCTTTCTTCCCTCCCCCGCGCCGGGCCCCCGGAATTCGTTCCTAGGACCTCTTCCGTGTGACCTTGTGCATCCCTGGTTGTCTTTGCCGTCAATTGACTTGTTTCCTTTTTGACTGGATTCGTCGCTTAAGCGCGTTTTCTGCGGTACCTTGCGAGGACTTAAGAATCACCCGTCGTTTCTGCCTAGCTTCTCAGGCTGTATATAATTTGAATTGCAAGGTTAGAGAGACCTGAAGGGTTTCAGGTGTGCTTCCTGAATGAAGTGCATTATGCAACTGAGCAGTGAACAACTGACCAAACCGTTAGAGGCTGGCGGCTAGTGGTGTTGTCTGAAAACATGAACTTCATTTTCTTAAGTAGGTGATAGATGATGTTTTTCTAAACCAGGCTAGAAGGTGGAGCTCCCAATAGGAAGTTGGTAGAACTGATTTTTGATAAGAATGTGAAGTCAATTCAGTTATAATTTTGGGTATTTATATACATATATCTACACATATACATATGCATGTTATATATGTGTGTATACATATATATATACCTGTATGTGTATACGTATATGTATTTGAACACTTTACCAATTTTACAAATGGTCCCCAGATACATAGCAATCGTTTGAAACCTAATTATACACTATTAATTTTTCTTTTTGTTTGCCTAGTCTCTTCAGCTATATTGTAAATACATAGCAATCGTTTGAAACCTAATTATACACTATTAATTTTTCTTTTTGTTTGCCTGGTCTCTTCAGCTATATTGTAAGTCTCCTGATGGTAGAGACTACATTATGCTAATTGGATTGACTCAGTCAACAAATGTTTGTCTAGTTTTTCTGGTACTGATGATAAATAATAAATATAAGCTGTATTAACAAGTTAATGTCAGCTAAAAACTAAACTCCCACATCAATTAAGATTACATTTTTGATTGTAGTTTTATGAATTGACCTGGTAAATCATACTCACACCTCTTGTACTGTTGCATACAGCATATATGAATTGTCTTATCAATACAGATGAGTATATATACTTAGTCTAAATAGTTCTAAAGGAATATGGTGATGCAATAGCATGACTGCTGTATTTCTTCTAATTAAAAGGTTTATGGAGATTATTGTTGATTCACACGAAGTTTTAAGAAATACTAGAGCAACTGCAACTGTATTTAAATTGCTGTGATAAATGGATAAATGCCAAATGTGTGTATGTGTTTGTTTATATATTTAGATTTTCCCAAAAGTTAACAAAATCTAGAAATTAAACTTCTTTCTTCTCCCTTTGATATAATATGTTCTGATCAGTAAAATGAATGGGGAAAGTAGATTTATTCTCAGATAGGCATATAATTTGCCATGAAGTGATGGGACCGGATGCCATGCTCTTAGTTTCCTAAGATTTGCCATCACTTCATGGCAAATAGAAGGGGAAACAGTGGAAACAATGGCAGACTTTATTTTGGGGGGCTCCAAAATCACTGCAGATGGTGACTGCAGCCATGAAATTAAAAGACACTCCTTGGAAGAAAAGTTATGACCAACCTAGACAGCATATTAAAAAGCAGAGACATTACTTTGCCAACAAAGGTCCATCTAGTCAAGGCTAAGGTTTTCCCAGTAGTCATGTATGGATGTGAGAGTTGGACTGTGAAGAAAGCTGAGCACTGAAGAATTGATGCTTTTGAACTGTGGTGTTGGAGAAGAATCTTGAGAGTCCCTTGGACTGCAAGGAGATCCAACCAGTCCATCCTAAAGGAAGTCAGTCCTGAATATTCATTGGAAGGACTGATGCTGAAGCTGAAACTCCAGTCGTTTGGCCACCTGATTCGAAGAGCTGACTCATTTGAAGACTCTGGTGCTGGGAAAGATTGAAGGCGGGAGAAGAAGGGGATGACAGAGGATGAGATGATTGGATAGCATCATCGACGGAATGGACATGAGTTTGAGTAAACTCCGAGGGTTAGTGATCGACAGGGAGGCCTGGGGTGCTGCAGTCCATGGGGCCGCAAAGAGTCGGACACGACTCAGTGACTGAACTGAACTGATGCATATAATTTACATATGCATGTATGTTCATATATAAGTATGTGAATTATGCTTCTCTTCCCCCCCACCCCCATCTTACTGACCAAAACAGTAAACCAAAACTTTTTAGTTTCTAAGTTCTGTTACCTTTTGGAGAAACTAAATAAGTCCTTACTTTTTTTGACATGATAAATATATAACCATAGCCTTACTACTCAAAAAAGTATAGTTTGAAGGCCAGCATCACTTAGGAGCTGGTTAGCAAAAGCACAATCTCAGACTGTACCTCAGATCTACTGATTGAGAATCTACATTTTAACAAGATTTGAAGTCTCTTCCCCCCACTCCCTTTGCTGCAGAAAGAGATTTATTATAGACTTGATGAGCCCTGTAAGTTCTACCTTCCGCACAAATAAAGCCGTAATTCAGACCTTATGGAGATTTTTTTTGGTTTTGGTTTTTGTAACAAATTTATTAAGATGTAATTCATGTATAGTAGATGTCACACATTTGATGTGTTCAATTCACTAATTTTGAGTATATTTGTAGAATTGTGCAACTATCACCACAGAAAATTTTAGAACATTTTTCATCACTCTTTTGCTGTTACCCTTTTCCCCCACCCTTCCAGAAACTCCCAAATAGCCCAGCCCAGAGCAGTCACTAATTTAATTTTTGTCTCTAACATTTCATATAAATGGAATGATATAATACGTGGCCCTTTGTGATTGGCTTCTTTCACTTAAGTATGGTGTTTCTCAAGGTTTGTCCATGTTGCACTTCTTTCCTTTTTACTGCTGGATAATACTCCACTGTGTGGGTAGACCGCATTTTGTTTTCATTGTTCATTTGATGGACTTTTAGGCTGTTTTCACGTATTGGGGCTATTAAAAATAGTGGTAATGCGAACTATTTGTGCACAAGTTTTTGTGTGAACATAATGTGTTTATTTCTCTTGGGTATGTACTTAGGAATGGAGTTGCTGAGTCAAGTGATAATTCCATGTTTAATTTTTTGAGGAACTGCCAGACTTTTTCAAAGCAATTGTACCATTTTACATTCCTGCCAGCAATGAATAAGTGTTTAATTTCTCCATTTACTCACCAACACTTAATATCTGTCTTATTGTAAACATCCTGGTGGGTATGGAGTGATAACGCCTTGCGGTTTGATTCGCATTTCCTTGATGACTAACAGTGCTCAACAACTTTCCATGTGCCTGTTGGTCATTTGTATGTCTTCTCTGGAGAAATATCTATTTTGATCCTTTGCCCATTTTAAAAATAGGGTTGTCTTTATTATTGAGTTATAAATGTTCTTTATATTTTCCAGAATGCATGTTCCTTGTCAGATATGTGATTTGTAAGAATTTTCTCCCATTCTCTCTTACAAGAATTTCTGATCTGCCTTCTGCTGTGGGTGCCTCTAATCTAGTCACTGCAGTGCTGCCCAAGAGAGATCTAACTAAACAAAATTTTGATGATGTTATTTGATTTAGACAGTGGTTCCTCATTGCCTAAGGAAAGAAGTCAAAAGTGCTACACACAGCATCCAAGCCACTCCACGCACATCTCTTTAGCCTTATCCTTGGTCACTGTCAAGTAAAATAACACTTTGGAATAGGTTGGTTGGGCAGTTTAATAACAGCTTTTTTATGTGTGTATGCTGCTTTTTTGCACCCCTTCTTTCTGTCTTCCCCCATGTCACCCAGGGAAAACTCACTTTTCTAGGTGTAGTGTAAGAGTGTTGTTTTTTTTTATGCATCCTTTCAGACTCTGTTCTCTTATCCTTTTCTCTGTTTGAAATACCCTATTGCTTCCTTGTTCTCTCATTTTATGTATTACTATGACATTGTTCTTAAACAGTTTCCTTGTATTTGTTTACCAGACGTAAACCCTTTTCAAGTACAGAGACCACAGGTTAATTCATTTTTTGCTAACCCCATGTAGCAAAATGTCTGGCATGTATTAGATACCCAGTAAATGTTTTGTTGAATGAATAAATGCATATTTGTTAAAATATTTGTAGACTTGATTTGATGTATCATTTCCTTTTTGTAGATATGCGGTAGATGATGTTCCCTTCTCCATACCTGCAGCCTCTGAAATTGCTGACCTTAGTAACATCATCAATAAATTGTTGGAGGCCAAAAATGGTAGGTATATACCCTGAAAAGTTAGGGGAGGGCAAAATGACTAAAGTGCATCACATTGTTATTTATAGCCCTTTGGGGGCATTATTCTATAATACTGCATGCATTTTATAATGGCAAAATGTATAAATTATAACATGTGATTTCCCTGCTACATGATACTTTGAAAAATGCTTTCAAATAAGTTTTAGGGAAAAAAATCAGTTTAATCTGCTTTAAGGCAATATGGAGAGAAGATGGTTGAGATTTAGAAATAAAGATTTTTAGGGTAAAAGTTCTTGATAGATATTCGTATAACATTTCCTATCGTTTTCATCATGATACAATATAGAGATTCTGATGCATAGTTTTCTACATTTCAAAGATGTTGTATATCCTACTTGCTGAAAAACTCTTTCGAACTAGGATAAGGATTATTTTCTTGCAACAGATGCTTTGCAATCCTAGTACATGGTTCTTTGTTGTTACCCAAGTAAAAGCTGGACACAACTGAGCACGCAAGCAGATATTTGCATAGTTTTCTAAATTGTAGATGAACATTCATATATCTTTTTGTATAAATCGAATAACTGAGTAATTGCTTTTTGAGTTAAAGATGCAAATAATTCAGATTTTTTTAAAAACTTTATTTTGTAGTGGGGTATAGCCAATTAACAACTTTGTGATAGTTTTAGGGGAACCGCAAAGAGACTCAGCTGCACATATACATGTGTCCATTCTCCCACAAACTCCCCTCCCATCCAGACTGCCTGGTAACATTGAGCAGAGTTCCATGTGCTATATAGTATTTCCTTGTTGGCTATCCATTTTAAACAGAGCAGTGTGTACCCGTCCATGCCAAAGTCCCTAACTGTCCCTTCCCCCCGTTAAGCATAAGTTTGTTCTCTAATTCTGTGATGCAGATTTTTTAGAAGTAACAAGACAGAGAGACGGAATTCTTTAAAAAAGAGTATAGCTAATAAATCAGATAGAATGAAGAATTTTTAGCATTTCATAACTCCAAATGAAGTGATGGATTTAAGAATTGATCATCAGTCTCAACTAAAGCCATTTATTAGGTCAAAGGCTAACAAAGAACATTGTGATAGATGGGAACAGACTGACATCCTCTGAACTCGGAGAAATTTAATATCGTAAAAAGAGACACAGTGAGGTAGCACGCTTCATGCATGTGTGCAAAGACGCTTCAGTCGTGTCTGACTCTTTGCGACCCTATGGATTTAGACTGCCAGACTCCTTTGTCCATGGGATTCTCCAGACAAGAATACTAGAGTGGGTTGCCATGCCCTCCTCCAAGGGATCTTCCCAACCCAGGGCTCGAACCCGTGTCTCTTATGTCTCCTGCATTGGCAGGCAGGTTCTTTACTACTTGCACCACCTGGGAAGCCCCCGCGTGCTTCCTAATGTGATACAATCGGAAACAATACTGTGTGTAAATATTTTGCCAAAAGTAAACTCAAAGTCTACTCAGGCATTTAGGTCTGCCTAATGTACAAAATCACTGCAGATGGTGACTGCAGCCATGAAATTAAAAGACGCTTACTCCTTGGAAGGAAAGTTATGACCAACCTAGATAGCATATTAAAAAGCAGAGACATTACTTTGCCAACAAAGGTCCGTCTGGTCAAGGCTATGGTTTTTCCAGTGGTCATGTATGGATGTGAGAGTTGGACTGTGAAGAAAGCTGAGTGCTGAAAAATTGATGCTTTTGAACTGTGGTGTTGGAGAAGACTCTTGAGAGTCCCTTGGACTGCAAGGAGATCCAACCAGTCTATCCTAAAGGAGATCAGTCCTGGGTGTTCATTGGAAGGACTGATGCTGAAGCTGAAACTCCAATACTTTGGCCACCTCATGCGAAGAGTTGACTTATTGGAAAAGACCCTGATGCTTGGAGGGACTGGGGGCAGGAGGAGAAGGGGACGACAGAGGATGAGATGGCTGGATGGCATCACTGACTCAATGGGCATGAGTTTGGTGATGGACAGGGAGGCCTGGCGTGCTGTGATTCATGGGGTCGCAAAGAGTTGGACACGACTGAGCGACTGAACTGAACTGAATGTACAGGTTGTATGTAGGTGGTAGAGGAACATGTTAAGGGATACCTTGGAGATATAAACAACCAAAGCCAGAATGTGAGTATTAGACCCAATTTCTTCAGTAAATAAAAGGCAGAGGAAAAAAAGGATGGAGAACTGTTAAAGATATTAATCAAATATAATGTGAGGACTTTGGATGCCAGTTCTAAAAAAATTCACTATAAAAAGATACTTAGAAAACAAGGAAATGCGAACATTGTCTGGCTTTATTATATTAAGATAAATAATTTAAAATTTTTAACACTGTGACTTTTTAAAAGTCTTTATATTTTAGAGATACATACTGAAGCATTTATAGGTGGAATTATATCATTTCTGAGTTTTGGTTTTAAATAAACCAGCAGGAGAGTAGGGGGAGGAGTATAGGTGATTGTCCATGAGTTGGCAAAAGATGCAAATGAGGATTCATTATGTTATTTCTACTTTTGTGTATTTGGGGATTTTTCATAGAATACAAAGGTTTTCTTTACTCAAAATGGTTATACTATCCACAGTAAAAATATTAATACCAACAGAGCAAAGTATTTCTGTTCTTTTAAATCACATAATATACTGGAATACGTGGTCCTGTTGTGCCATGGGGAAAGTCTAGGGAAACTTGGAGGCCACACTGGGATAACAGGTACCTGTTTGTTTTGGGGTCTCTCATTTATGTCTGCCAATACCACTTCAGGTCCTAATACTATAATTTTGTTACGTATTTTCTGTAGAGTTCCACAAACATGTGGAGTTTGATTTCCTCATCAAGGGCCAGTTTCTACGAATGCCCTTGTTCAAACACATGGAACTGGAAAACATCTCATCAGTAAGTTCAAATGTTTACCTGCTCTGTTTCACTGAAGGTATTACCAGATAATGTAGGAAAACTCCATTTAGAATCAACCTGAATCTACAGCAACCAAGAGCCTTTTGATTATTTTTTCCCAAAAATTTGAACCTCGGTTTCTGTATGTTCAATTTTTAAATCCCCTATTTTCTTCTAAGAGAAGAAAATTATTCAAAGAATGCAGATAAATGAATATGGAAAGAAAACTTCATGTTTGTGAAGTCACTAAGAAACATATCAAGCAAATATGTTTACTACTAGTAAAGGTGTATAAAATGATTGTATATATATATATAAGCTTGTGGGTTGGGTTTATGTGATTTTTAGTGATTGCCCTCTTCCTCTAATTGTCAAACTTACCTTATTATTGCTTTTATAATTTAAAATATAATTTATAATTGCTTTTATAATTAAGGGCAATTTTTGAAACTATAGTAACACATACATAAAATTTATCTTTTAACCATTTTTAAGTGTACAATTCATTAAGTACATTCCCAGTGCTATGCAACCATCACCATTGTCCATTTCCAGAATTTTTTCATCATCTTAAAGAGAAGTTCTGTATCCATTAAATTGTATGCTTTTATGATTTTATAGTTTCTTGTATTCTTTTTTTCCACCTTAAGCATAAGTTTTCCAAGATCATTAGTATTTCTTAATGTTACTCTTAGCATACTGTTAGGTCAAATAAAGTTTTTCACTTTCTGTATGGCTCCAAAATTTTTGACTTTGGAAGAGGAATTATATGAAGGAGATAAGTTAAACTGGGGCTCCTTTATTTTCATAATGTACCATTTAAAAACTGCACCACCTGCTGGATTTCTACTTTTTCTCTGTGACTAGGAAGAAGTTGTGGAACTAGAGTACGTGGAGAAGTACACTGCCCCTCAGCCAGAACAGTGCATGTTCCATGATGACTGGATCAGTGCGATAGAAGGGACAGAGGAATGGTATTGCCAGATGAATGTTCTTGTATCTATTTTATTTTTTTTCATTTATTTCTTATATCTATTTTAAATGTAATATGTGAATATTTTTCTCTGATTGCCTGTTCTTTGTGAAAGTAATTTATCTATATTATACACACACACACACACATATATCTCGTCACCATGCCAAAGACCTTTAAATTTAGTATAGTCAAGAAGAAACATACCTATTAATAGGTTTTCTTTTCTGTCTCAAGATGTCATAGTGACATTTATCTTCCAAATAGGTTGTGTCTCTTAGGGCATTTATTTGATTATGTTGCTTTTAAGACTAAGAATATAATTTGTTTCATAGAGGGGAAAAAAACCTTTTCTAGCCAAAGATCTCCTAACCTTCTACCCTGAAGATGCAGATCATGCTATTTTAGGGCTGAAAAGAGCAGATTGGAATCAGAAGGTGTGAATGGTTTAGAGCAAAACCCTACTGGGCTTACTTGTAGAAAAACACATCAAGAATGGATCATAGTAGGAGTTTGCATTCAATGAATGTCTGCCCGGAGTTATTACATAGTTATGTTTTTATTGGTTTTACTTTTTACTTTAAATGGTTCTACTGGTTTTCTATTTAATGGTTTTCACTGGTTAAACACAAAGAACTATTAGGCTTTTCAAACAATTTGCTTAGCTTCCCTGGGAGTGGTAGTATTTTACAATAATAGTAAAAATCAAATTTATGGTTTGTCGATTATGTTTTTATTTTTAGGAGGTGAGGAAAAGCCAAATGTAACATCTTCTGATTTATTCTAGTGTGTTTTGAAGTCTTAATCTTTATATTAAAGGTTAGAAAATATAGTCTGCAAGGTTTACTTTATCATTGCTTTAGAAATAAAATTGATTTCAGGGTTTGAAAAAGGTGCTTTTTATATTTCATAGGAATTTTTTTTTTCTCCTCATAGGATCTTGACTGGTTCTTACGATAAGACTTCTCGGATCTGGTCCTTGGAAGGAAAATCAATAATGACAATTGTGGGACATACAGATGTTGTAAAAGATGTGGCCTGGGTAAAAAAAGGTTAGGACTCTTTGCCTAAACTGAGAGGAATCCTAGATAGGGAATTGGAAATAAGCCATTTTCAATGCTGGGGCAGAATTGGGACAGGATAGGAAATGTCTCATGCCTTAGTTATTATGGGACTTTCAAAGGGACTTTCAAATACCCAGTGTTTAAGAAAAGACATATTTTTTTTAAATCCATGAATCAGTAGAAGTGAATCCTAAAATTATGTCTCATAATATACATTTTCAAGTTAATAGTGAGTGTGTTAAATGCGTATCTTTTTTTATAGTTTTTTTGGGGTTTTTTTTGCCTGCACCACATGGCATGCAGGATCTTAGTTCCCTGACCAGGGATCAAACCTGCACTCCCTGCAGTGGAACTGCAGGGTTTTAACACACTGGACCAGCAAGGAAGTCCCTATAGTATTTTTGAGGAATCTTCCCTTCTTACCATAAGCTAGCTTTTTTTCAAAGGTGGCTATATGAGGTCTTTTGCCTTTTTAACATCTTTCTCAACAACCACAAAAAACTTAGTTCTTTAGTTTCAGAACACTGTAAAATTTTTGTACTAAATTGTTTCTCTTTTTTTTTTTCCATTTATTTTTATTAGTTGGAGGCTAATTACTTTACAATATTGTAGTGGTTTTTGCCATACATTGACATGAATCAGCCATGGATTTACATGTATTCCCCATCCCGATCCCCCCTCCCTAAATTGTTTCTTGTGTTCTCCTTTCTGAAGACAACTTGTCTTGCCTGCTGCTGAGCGCCTCCATGGACCAGACTATTCTCCTGTGGGAGTGGCATGCAGAGAGGAACAAGGTGAAAGCCCTGCACTGCTGCCGGGGCCATGCGGGCAGCGTGGATTCCATCGCGGTGGATAGCACAGGAACCAAAGTAAGGAGTCATTATGTTGGTGCTGTGTTCAGTTAGAATTTGAGATTCTTGTGCGAGTAAGTTCTTTTCTACATAAAGTCACTGTGATCGGCCTACATAAACTGCAAAGATTTTAAGAACGCAGGTAACCAAGTAATTTCTTTGTGTAACCTTCTTAAATCAGTGATTGCCATTTGCAGTCCTTTAACTACTCATAGTGCTGTCATCAGTTGAAAATGTCTAGCTGACCACCTAAGACTTGGCATACACTGAAGCTGGCGTTAATTGAGGCTGTTTTACAATTATTGCCGATCTACTCTGTATCATGACAGAATGGTAAAAGTTAAAACAAACCATGAGAGCAACACAGTTTTTACTTAAGAGGGGTTATAAACTCTTCATCTGAAAATTCTCCAAACCACAATGTAGTATTCTAGATTTAAGACTGTTTCTTCAATAGTTCTTTGCCAATTAGCATGATAGATGACATTTCTGCATTCAAAGATTGATGTGTATTCATTTTGAGCCATAATGAAGGTTTACATGTTGTTGAGTCCAAGTTTAAGTGAATTAACTGTTCCCTGTCTCTTGGCTATAAGAGACAGAAACGCATCCTGAAATTTTTTAGCTTAAAAGATTCAAGGAGGGAGTGATGAATCACATCATGAGCAGGGTGATGATCGTTTTTGAACCAGTGGAGTAGAGGCTTACATGGGGCACACCTCCTCCTCCTGTCTCCCCATATTGACTTCATTTTCTCACCTCAAACTGGCTTTCCCTACATGGCAATAAAACCTAGCCTTCACTATTCTCAGGTTTTACACCCTGTACTGTCTGTCTCTGGGAAATGAATAACTTCAACTCTCTGGAACACAAGTTTTCCCCAAAAAGGCTCTGAAGGAGGAAAAGACTTACTGGCACAGCGTAGGTCAGTTGCCCACCCTGATCTAAGGAACCGTGACCAGGGTACAGGCCGAGTAAGAATGGTGATTCTATAAACTGCTGTGAGATTGAGGATACAGCTTCCCAGAGATTAGGAAGACCAGCAGAAAGACGATGCCATAGTAGTAAGGATTTCACGGCAAAGTAAACGTTTCAAGTTAAATAGCAGGAGAAAAAAAAGGCAAATAATATGATGGATTATATTTCATCCTGTTTTTCCCTTCATATATATTTTTTTTAGTTTTGCAGTGGCTCCTGGGATAAGATGCTAAAGATTTGGTCTACAGGTAAATGAAATATTTCTTCTACTTTCGCTTATTAGTGGTATTTTAAGAATTACAATGTAAAAAAAAGACTTTTTAGCCCATAATTTGCCATAAATATTGGACCATGGCTTTTTGGGTCACAAAGTACTATATGCATGCTGAGTCGCTTCAGTCGTGTCCGACTCTTTGCACCCTATGGACTGTAGCCCACCAGAATCCAAATGGGATTTTCCAGGCAAGAATAGTGGAGTGGGTTGTCATGCCCTCCTGCAGGGTATCTTCCTGACCCAGGGATCAAACCCAAGTCTCTTACGTCTCCTGCATTGGCAGGTGGGTTGTTTACCACTATTGCCACCTGGGAAGCCCAAAACAAAGTAACTGTAGTAGAGACAGAAATTAGTAATTTCTGTCTGTCTGCCCCACCACTCCCTTATTTATTGGGCACTGTCACTGAATCCCTGCAAGTATCAGTAACACGGTTGATGCAGTGGGACGTAACTGCCTTAGTTCTCAGAGTTCCCTTATTCAGAAACCTGGAAATAACTAACCTTCTGAGTCATATTGATACTTTAGTATTAGAGAAATTTCTTAGTTAAGGTGGCCTAGTTTCATTTTTTAAATACAATTTTACTGAACTTTCTTACTTTGAAAACATAGATTAGAAGGAACAATTAGAGGAGAAAGGGGGACTCATAGAGCAACGTTCCTTGATAATAGTAAGAAGACACTTTTAGAAGAAAAGAAGGGAAAAAACCCACATATGTTTTAAAGAATAGTAGTACAGAACTATTTATTGCATAGGTTAACAGAATACCTCTGCTAACTTTTGAGGAAATTGCTCTATTACTACTGTACAACTTCCCTCATAGCTCAGTTGGTAAAGAATCTTCCTACAATGAAGGAGACCCGGGTTCGATTCCTGGGTCAGGAAGATGCCCTGGAGAAGGAAATGGCAACATACTCCAGTATCCTTACCTGGAGAATCCCATGGACGGAGGAGCCTGGTGGGCTACAGTCCATGGGGGTCGCAAGAGTCAGACACGACTTGGAGACTAAACTGCCATCACCACCCTAAATTCAGTTCACAAAGTAAAGTCGGGGAGGGGAAGATAATCAAGAAAAGCCTAAACAGTTTTAAATAGTTATGTGTAAGATGGCAGGAAATACAAACCTATTTTAGTTGATTTTTTTCCCAAAATTCATTAAAGCAAGCAGTTTTGAGGCAGAACGTTTATGGAGGAATTTTTCCTTTTGTGAAATACTTTTTGATAGTGCTGGGTAGATGACATATATATGAATAGTTGTTACCCTTAAGATGCTTATAGTCATTTTGGGAAAAGCATATGACATTTATAAACAGTTAGAAAACACTAAACTCTATGGTTTGTTTATCTGGGTTTGCTACCTAGCCAAATGGTGGATAACAAAGTTTTTAGTTTTGGGGGGAAAAAAAAAAAAAAGCTATCTATGAAACAATTTTAACTTATTGATAGAAAAGTGAAATAGGTCTTCCCAGATGACTCAGTGGTAAAGAAGCCACCTGCCAGTGCAGGAGACACATGGGTTCGATCCCTGATCTGGGAAGATTTCACATGCTGCAGAGCAACTAAGCCCATGCATCACAACTACTAAGCCTGTGTTGTAGAGCCCAGGAGCTACACCTCATGAAGCCTGCACACCCTGGAGCCCACACACTGCAACCAGAGAGTAGCCCCTGCTCGCTGCAACTAGAGAAAAGCCCATGCAGCAATGGAGACCCAGCATAACCAAAAATAAATAAATTAATTTTTTTAAATGCAGTAAAAATAAAAGTGAAATAGTCAAGAAAAATAAAGATGGCTGGAATGTATGTCCTTTCAACGTGTTTATTTACCATGTCATTCCCTTTATAATATAAATACACTCTTGTCAAAACTCTTCTACAACTATAGTAGTAAGCAACTGTTCATAGATCTGGTAAACTGATGAAGGTCCATAATGATAATCTTTATAAGATGCCAAGCTGGTTAGGTTTTAGGATTTTAATGTACTTTATTTTTTGCTTTCTCCTTTTGGATGATTGGTAACCCATGTATTGTTTTTAGATAGGATTTTCCATTACCCAAAATAAAGAAAAATACTCATTCCTAACCAGTTGAGATACCATGAAGTATATACCCAGAAATATAAGAATCCTTTGAGATTGTTTGTAATTAATATTTACTTTAAATTTTAAACTTACCATATCTACTTCTCTATGATATAGTTCCTACAGATGAAGAAGATGAAATGGAAGAATCCACAAATCGACCAAGGAAGAAACAGAAAACGGAGCAGCTGGGACTCACGAGGGTAAGCATTTGTGAGAGCTGACGCCACTGTGCTGTATTTGGTTTCCTTTTGTCTCGGTGCTTCAACCGTAACTAGACTTTCTTTCGGTAGGTTAATAAATTTTTATGATGAAACTGCTGCATTTTGAGTCACTGACTATAATGGCATTAAGCTCGGCTTTTTACACTGTTCGTGGGGTTCTCACGGCAGGTATACAGAAGGGGTTTGCCACCCCTCCTTCAGTGGACCACATCTTGTCACAACTCTCCAGTCTGACCTGTCTGTCTCGGCTGGCCCTGCACGGCATGCCTCATGGCTTTATTCAGGGGATCAGATCTCGTAGACAGAGTGCCTGAAGAACTGTGGACAGGAGGCAGCAAACAAAATCATCCCAGAGAAAAAGAAATGTAAGAAGGCAAAGTGGTGTGCACAGCAGAGGAGAGAAGAGAAGCAAAAAAGCAAGGGAGAAAGGGGCAGTTACACCCAACTAAATGCAGAGTTGCAGAGAACAGCAGGGGCAGGAAGGCCTTTTTCAATGAACAGTGCACAGAAATAGAGGAAAACAACAGAAGGGAACAGATTAGAGATCTCGTCAAGAAAACTGGAAATATCAAAGTAGCATTTCATCCGAAGATGGGCACACTAAAGGACAGAAATGGTAAAGGCCTCATAGAAGCATAAGGGATCGAGAAGAGATGACAAGAATACACAGAAGAACGGTACAAAAAAGATCTTAATAACCCTGATAACCACAATGGTGTGGTCACTCACCTAGAGCCAGATATTCTGGAGTGTGAAGTCAACTGGGCCTTAGGAAGCACTGCTGCCAATAAAGCCAGTGCAAAGTGATGGAATTCCAGCAGAGCTATGTAAAATCCTAAAAGATGATGCTATAAAAGTGCTGCACTCAGTATGTCAGGAAGTTTGGAAAACCCAGCAGTGGCCACAGGATTGGAATAGGTCAATCCTCATCCCAATTCCCAAGAAGGGCAATACTAAAGAATATTCAAACTATTGTAAAATTGCACTCATCTCCCATGCTAGTAAGGTTATACTCAAAATCCTTCAAGCTAGGCTTCAGCAGTACATGAATTGAGAGCTTCCAGATGTTTAAGCTGGGTTTAGAAAAGGCAGAGGAACCTCAGAGATCAAATTGCCAACATTTGCTGGATCATAGAGAAAGCAAGGGAATTACAGAAAAATATCTACCTCTGTTTCATTGACTACGCTAAAGCCTCTGACAGTGTGGATCACAACAAACTGTGGGAAATTCTAAAGAGATGGGAACAGACCATCTTACCTGTCTCCTGAGAAACCTGTATGTGGGTCAAGAAATAACAGATTCTTATATGGAAAAAATGACTGGTTTGGGATTGAGAAAGGAGTACAACAAAACTTTACTGTTTATTTAACTTACATGCAGAGCATATCGTGCGAAATGCTGGACTGGATGAGTTACAAGCTGGAATCAAGATTGCTGGGAGAAAGATCAACAACCTCAGATATGTGGATGATACCTCTTTGCAGGAAGCAAAGAGGAACTAAAGAGCCTCTTGATGAGGGTGAAGGAAGAGACTGAAAAAGCTGGCTTAAAACTCAGTATTAAAAATCTGAGATCATGGCATCCAGTCCCATCAGTTCATGGCAAACAGAAGGGGAAAATGTGGAAGCGGTGACAGATTTCCTCTTCTTGAGCTCTAAAATCACTGCAGATGGTGCCTGTAGCCATGAAATTAGAAGAAGGTTGCTTCTTGGCAGGAAAGCTATGCCAAACGTAGACAGTGTGTTAAAAAGCAAAGATATCCTTTTGCCGATAAAGGTCTGTATAGTCAAGGCTATGGTCTTTCTAGTAGTCATATACAAACATGAGAGCTGGACCATAAGGAAGGTTTAAGAATTGATGCTTTCAAACTGTGGTGCTGGAGAAGACTCTTAAGAGTCGCTTGCACAACAAGGAGATCAAACCAGTCAATCTTAAATCAACCCTGAATACTCATTGGAAGTACTGATGCTGAAGCTGAAGTTCCAATACTTTGGCTACCTGATGCGAACAGCCAACTCATTGGAAAAAACCCTGATGCTAGGAAAGATTGAAGACAGGAGGAGAAGAGGGCAACAGAGAATGAGATAGCTGGATGGCATTACCGATTGAATGGATGTGAACTTGGGCAAGCTCCAGGAGATGGTGAGGGACAGGGAGACCTGCTGTGCTGTGGTCAATGGGGTTGTAAAGAGTTGGACACAACTTGGCAACTAAACAACAACAAAAAGCTAGGCTTACAGATTGGTAGGTTATTTAGCTATTTTATTTGGTCTCATGGTGAATTTTAAAGGAAGATCTTTTAATTGTTAGAGCTTGCACAAAGTTAAGAATCTCATTACCTAACTGTTTAATGATAATGTTTCACAGACATAAAAAACAAAATTATGGTTACCAAAAGGGAAAAGGTGGTGGTTGGAGGGGACAAGTTAGGAGTTTAGGATTAGTCGATACCGACTACTATATATAAACTAGGTAAACAACAAGGTCTTAACTATATAGGACAGGAAACTATATTCAGTATCTTATAATAAACTATAATGGAAAAGAATCTGAAAAAGAATATGTAACTGAATCACTTTGTTATATACCAGAAACTAACAAACATTGTAAATCAATTATACTTCAATTTAAAAAGTAGTAATATTAATGTTTCATACATCAAAGATGTAATTCTAGTACATCTCCTAAATCACTAGGAATCAAGAGTTTTGAAGTTTTGATTCTGTCATTTCACTAGTATATCCAATTAAATTACACTCAGAAAGTTCATTCATATTCTTATTTGCTCTGTTCCTTTAGAAGGATACTTACTATGATCTGACCTGAATTAATATACTTAATGAGAGGAACAATACTGAGTCCGATGTAGGAAATCATGTTTTTTTCTTTTCATTATCTCACAGCTTTAATGGATATGCAGTGAATTAGGTACACATTTGCACCTTAATTCTTATAGTCAAAAAGATAACTTATAAAGTTGTTGAAAATGAGGAATAAAGTGTGATCACAGATGATTCATCAAACTCAGGTAAACTGCAATAAACAGTAGCACTTACTGTTTTCAATTGGAAGTAGTGATTTACAATTTATACATTTAAACATAGACTGCTGAATTGCAAGTGGAATGATTGGCAACTCAGCTTCCTTATCATTTTTCTTATAGGACAAATTAAAACTATAAATGCCTTATCAATTGGATAATGTGCCAGTGGCAATTTATTGATGCATATACCTGATCAACCTTTAAAGAATATATCTTGAGTAGAAAAAGACTTCTTGAATTATCAAAATTCTTTACTCATAAGGTAGCTTTTTTTTAATCTTTATATTAATTAAAGGTTGGCATACAGATAGTGAAGTGTGCAGCTCAATGAATTTTTAATTGTGTATATCTAAAGCAAAACATCAAGAATTACCAACACCTCCTAGAAGACTAGGCTCCCTTGAAATCAGTAGGCTCCTGAAAGTGATCACTCTTCTGACTTATATCACTTAGATTAGTTTCATCTAGTTTTATACTTCATATGTAGGGGCATACCTCATTTTATTGCACTTTGCAGATAATGTGTTTTTTTAAATTGAAGCTTTGTGGCAATTATGTATCAAGCAGGTTTGTTGGTATATTTCCAACAGCATTCTTTCACTTCCTGTCTGTGTCACATTTTTATATCAATAAATCTCACAATATCTCAGACATTTTTTAAAAAATTAATGTATTTATTTTTTGGCTGCACCGAGCAGCATGTGAGATCCTAGTTCCCTGACCAGGGATCCAATCTGCAACCCCTGCATTGGAAGCGCAGCATCTTAACCACTGGTTGCTGTTCAGTTGCTCAGTCATGCCTGACTCTGCAGCCTCATGGACTGCAGCATGCCAGGCTTTCCTGTCCTCCACTGTCCTTAACCACTGGACCACCATGAGAAATCCTCAGACTTCTAAATTATTATTATATTATTATTGTGACCTGTGATCTTTTTTTATATAGAATTTTATTTATTTATTTATGGTTACCCTGGGTCTTCGTTGCTGCACTGGCTTTCCCTAGTTGTAGCGAGCAGAGGGCTACTGTTCATTGCGCCTGCGGGGGCCGCTCCTGTTGTGGAGCACAGGCTCTAGGTGACCAGGCTCAGTAGTTGCAGCACGGGCTTAGCTGCTCTGCAGCATGTGGAATCTTCCCGGACTAGGGATCAAACCCACGTCTCCTGCATTGGCAGGCAAATTCCTATGCACTGCATCGCCAGGGAAGTCCTGATCGGTGGTCTTTGACCTTACCATTGTAATTGCTTTGGGGTGCCATGAACCATGCCTCTGTAAGACAGTGAACTTAATCAGTAAACGTGTGTGTCCTGACTGCTCCACTGACAAGCCGCTCCCCCATTTCTGTCTCCCTCCTTGGGCCTCCCTATTCCTGAGATTCAACAATATTGAAATCAGGCCAGTTAAAAACCACACAGTGGACTCTAGGTGTTGAAGGGAAAGGCAGTGTCTCATGTCTCACATTTTAAATCAAAAGCTGAAAATGATTAAGCTTAGTGAAGAAGGTATGTCGAAAGCTAAGAGAGGCCAAAAAGCTCGGACTCTTGTACCAGTTAGCCAAAGTGTGAATGCAGAGAAAAAGTAGAAGCTATTAGAAGTGAAAATCAGAAATAACAGGAAAAGTTGGGTTATGAAGACCAAAATAAGACAAATTTCAAAAATAGTTATCTTCTCTCTAGATTTCTTTCTAGTATTTGACGTCTTTTAACACGAATAACACTCAATCAGTTCATTTAATGGTCATTTGTTTCATACTAATACATTAACATATGATAAGAGTTTTTCCACATTTTCTCTCAAAATTGCTTTTCTCCAGGATAATACTGGAGAAATTCAGTAGAATAATAATAATAGACCTGGGCTCAGTCCCGGGGTTGGGAAGATCCCCTGGAGAAGGGAAAGGCTACCCACTCCAGTATTCTGGCCTGGAGAATTCCATGGACTGTATAGGCCATGGGGTTGCAAAGAGTCGGACGCAACTGAGTCACTTTCCCTTCCATTCTACTGAAGTTTGTTTGCAGTTAACAGTGCCAAGGTTGACTTTTCTACCTCTTTTTAAAAAATTTACATCCTTGGTGGCTCAGCGGTAAAGAATCTGCCTGCCAATGCAAGAGACACGAGTTCAGTCCCTGGGTCAGGAAGATGCCCTGGTGAAGAAAATGGCAATGCATTTCAGTATTCTTGCCTGAGAAATCCCACAGATGGAGGAGCCTGGCGGGCTACAGTCCATGGGTTCGCAGAGTCAGATACAACTTAGCGACTGAACAACACAAGAAAATTCACTCTTTTTGGTGTATAGCTTTTGAGTTTGGGTAAATAAATGTAATATGTAACTAATACATATTCAAGATATGGAACAGTTTGCCATCCCCTAAAACTCATGTTGCCCATTTGTAGTCAACCTTTTCTATTTATATACTCTAACAACTACTATCTGATCTTCATTCCTAGAATTTTTCTAGAATATCATATAAGTAGGATCACACAGTATGTAGCCTTTTGCATCAAGGTTTTTTTTTCCCACATAATATATTTAAGGGGGAAAAACAAAGATTCATCCAAATTATTGCGTATATCATGGTTTGTGCTGGGCCTCATTGCTCAGTCATGTAAGACTCTTTGCAACCTCATGGACTGTAGCCCGCCAGGCTGCTCTGTCGATAGGGATTCTCTAGGCGAGAATACTGGAGTAGGTGGCCATGCCCTCCTCCAGGAGATCTTCCCAGCCAAGGGATCGAATCCAAGTCTCCCGCATTGCAGGCAGATTCTTTACCGTCTGAGCCACTAGGGAAGCCCCCATATCATGGTTTATTCCTTTCAAATTCTGGGTAGCATTCTATTGTATGGATATATTGTACAACAGTTGGTTTAATCATTCACCAGTTGAAGGATATTTGGGTTGTTTCTGGTTTGACAGTTATGAATGAAACTGCTAGAAACACTTGTGGGCAGTGTTTTGTATGAACCTAAGTTTTCATTTCTCTTGAAAAGTCTTCATTTATCAATTCCAATTTCATACCTAGGAACGGAATTGCTTCTTCATTTAAGTCTACCCATCATTTCACATGTCATTTCCTATCCTGGAACCTCTGATTATCTCTATGTTACCTTACGTTTGTTTTGGATCACAACAGAGGCTGTTCTGTTCCTCACTTCTCTATCAGGTTCCTTTACTACTTTCAGGAAAATTTTAGAGCTGGAAAAGAGATCTTAGGGATCACTTGGTCCAGGAGGTGGCAAATAACAGCCCAACAGGCGCTCTCGTTCTGGCCTACTGTTGTGCTATAGAGAGCTGAGGGCTTTTTACATTTTTAACAAGCTTTAAAAACAAAGAGGAATATGCAAAAGAGACTGTATGTGGCCTGGAAAGGCTAAAAAAATTTTCTTTCTGGACCTTTATCAAAAAACTTTGCTGATGTCTAATCTGGTGTAATTCCCTTAACATGTAAGGAAGTGAAATGTAAGAGAGTTAAAAAGTAGATTGACTATCCCTCATTTCAGAGCTCTTTCCCTCTTTCTTTTACATTTTCTTCATTTAATACAGACACCATACCTAGTTTGAGGGTTTTGAGAGGGACGTTAGAGATTTTGGAGTTTTAATAAATGAACCAGGAGGTTTACATAACTCACTTATAATTTAATAAATTATTTGAAGATTGGATGCTGAAGGAATGAGGTGGTGAGAATAACTTATTGAAATTAATTAACCTGGAAGAGTCATGTAGAAGATGGCAGCACCGTTAACTCAAACCTACATCTTTCTGCCCCCAGGGCTTTTTCTCCTAGCTTCCACCTATGACATGTTTGTCAATTGGGAAAATTTAGTGTCAATATTCCTCAAAATGAAAAGTAGAGCAGATGGGGTAGCGACAGAATCTTGTGGAAAGACTACAAATTTTGGAGTAGTATTTGGGTTCAGACTCAAATCTGCCATCTTTAAGCAGCATGACCTTGGGCAAGTTATCTTTCTCAACTGAAGTGTCTCTTAGAGGATTGCCGTAAAGATGAAATAGGGCAGGGTATGGGAGCTAAGCGCCTGACAAAATAGCTGGCATACGGGTTTCAGAAGTAATAACCACTATTATTGTTTTGATTACTCTGAACTGAAAATGCTTTCCCTTTTGGGTGTCTTTTCATTTCTAGACTCCCATTGTGACCCTCTCTGGCCACAAGGAAGCAATTTCCTCAGTTCTGTGGTCAGATGCTGAAGAAATCTGCAGTGCGTCTTGGGACCACACAATTAGAGTATGGGATGCTGAGTCTGGCAGTCTAAAGTCAACTTTGGTAAGACTTATAAATTCAGTGCTTCTCTGATTGAGCTTTTTAAAAAAAAAAAATTACTCATTTTAACTGAGCTTTTAAGTGGTAAACTTCTAGGAGATGATTACTTTTAGCCTACTCTGGTTACATGTTCTTTCCTTTTTTTTTTTCCTTCCCAGACAGGAAATAAAGTGTTTAATTGTATCTCCTATTCTCCACTTTGTAAACGTTTAGCATCTGGAAGTACAGATAGGCATATCAGGCTGTGGGATCCCCGAACTAAAGGTGAGTTATGTAAATCTCCAGAGGAAAACATGTGTGAATAACATCAATTTCTCTTCTCACTAGAGCTGTGTATGAAAGATACTTTTCTACAAATTTGATTGGGCGGGGGGGTGTTCTGCCTACTTCTCTTTTCTAAAATTTAATCATCGTTATCTGTTTTGTTTTGTTCAGATGGTTCTTTGGTGTCGCTGTCCCTAACCTCACACACAGGCTGGGTCACATCAGTAAAGTGGTCTCCTACCCATGAACAGCAGCTCATTTCTGGTTCTTTAGATAACATGGTTAAGCTGTGGGATACCAGAAGGTAATTCCTGTTTATGATTAATAAAAGAAGTATATCAGTTGTTGAATACAAAGAAAATGAACACTGAAATGACTATCCAGAAGCAGAAGGGTGAAAAAAGTGTTCTTGGTCATATGCCCTGAAATGTAACATAAATGATATCAAAAAGGAAGGCCAGGATCAAAGGAATTTTCTCAATATGTTATCTTTTGCATTCTGAATGAATTTGTGATAGTTTATCTTTTGCCAAAAGAAAAAAAATACACAAGTTTATGAAGTCCATCTTTCTCACCTCATTACATAAAATAGCAGAAAAGAATCCTGAGCCTTAATATAAATATGACACAGAATTAGAAGGCAAGTGGCCTAAGTGAATGAAACTGATCAAATTAGAAATTATGTTAATAGGAAATTAAATAAAAGTATATACTTTTTATTTTTTATAAAAGTATATACTTTTTAAAGATAAAAATTTACAGATTCGTTTCTTTAGTTAGGGCTACAATAATAATATGTGCAAAGGGCCTCCAAGAGAATGTATATATAATTTATTCACATATTTCTACAAGTAGAATGGAGAGGCAGTAACCAAACCCGTAATCTGTTAATGACACAGGGAGAGATAATAAAGAAAATACTCAGAATTCTAAGATTAAGTGGTTATTGGGACAAGGATGACAAACTAAAATTTTCAGAAGAGTGTAAGTGATTATGCACATATATTTGTTTAATACTATGAAATGCATATAACATGTTAATATTTTCATCTTTAGTTGTAAGGCTCCTCTCTATGATCTGGCTGCTCATGAAGACAAAGTTCTGAGTGTAGACTGGACAGACTCAGGGGTAAGAATTTATCAGTTATTTGATAGAGAAGAGACTACATTATTAGAATAAATTTGTTGTTTGTTCACATAGTTATTAGTTTCAATGTATCTGATATTTATAATTCTGTATTCTAAGTTAATACAAAATCTCATCATTTAAAGAAGAAAAAATTATCCTTTAATATTAGGAGTAGAAAAATTTGAATATTTTGAGGCAGTTTTTTTCTCAAGGGTATTTTTAATAAAATTTTTGAGTCTGTAAACTTGCTGTTTCAGACTAATTGGGTCAAAGTATTTCCTACTTAGAAAAATATTACATAATATGGCTATATTATAAAATGTACTTAAAGAATTACAATTTAGTTATTTTATTACCTAAGAACTCTTTTGAAATATAGGTCCTAGGGCTATTTGAAAAATCTGTAATATCCACTTATCTATAAACAATTAATGTGCTGTTCTTTACAGACTTAATTTTCTTAAATAGGTAAAACTATATTACCCTTCAAACTTTTAATTTTATTACATTCCTTAGCAAATGCTTCATAGAAAGTATGAAAGCATATTATGCCTCAACCAAATTAAAATCATCGCTTTTAAAGTTTTAATATACTGTATATATATGTGTATGTGTGTGCGTGTGCTATAGTAGTGAAATTTGATGCAGTTGGCACATCTGAGTATTAACTGTCAATGCAAGTTAATTGCTCATCTGTAATTCTTTCTGTAATCAGAATATCTACTGATGGCTAAATTAGGTTTAGCTATCATATGAAATAATTGTATTTACTTCTGTATTTTTTTTCCCCCTCTCACTTTATGCAGTTACTTCTGAGTGGAGGAGCAGACAATAAATTGTATTCCTACAGATATTCGCCTACGACTTCCCATGTGGGGGCATGAAAGTGAAAGATAAATTTGACTGCAGAGATTCCTTCTGTAAATAAAATCAATAGAGAATACTCAGCTAACACCAATACAGATACAGGAAGCAGCCTTTTAGATTAAAGTTAATATACTGTTTCACCCTTGATGATAGTGTTATCACTGTCTTTTTATTTTGTATTTATTATACAACAGTTGTGTTTATTGAATATAAAACATGGCCTGCATTCTCTACCTTATGAAAACTTTTGAAATTAAACTGAGTTTTAATTTCTCTTCTAAAGGTATTGGTTTGAATTACGATTTGTTTTTGAAGTCCTATAAAAGTATGTGTTAAAAAAGTTCAGTAATTGTTCAGATTTTTATTTCTGAGGGAGAAACTTCATTTTTTAAAGTTAGCGTTTAAAAAAAGCATCTAAAAAGTAATAAATTTTAACAGAAAAATAAGAAATACAATCTGTGTTTGGTAAAAAAGTTATTCTGTAACTGTAATAATGTTCTTTGTAAGTATTCAGAACATTAAAACATGTAGATGTTGCCAGTTATTAAGAATTTGTTGAAACATTTTAAGTGAAGTACTTTGTTTCAAAGATAAGTCAGGGCAATTCCCTAGGGATCCAGTGGTTAGGACTCCATGTTTGCAATGCTGGGGGCCAGGGATCTGTCCCTGATTAGAGAACTCAGATCCCACAAGCTGCATAATGTGGCCAAAAAAATAATAAATAAAAGATTTTAAAAATACATAAAGACAAGTCAGAATCCTTTAGAAATAGCATATAGATTTCATGGTAGCCAGCAATCTCTCTCCCACACTTACACTTGTGTATAGATAAGAATTCTTCAGACAAAACCTTTCAGTAAGTTTTAGGTAAAAACATTCTAAAATTTTTGTATCATTAGCACTTATCTAAATCCATTTATTATATGCCAGATATGTAAAGTAAATGTCTTAAAATGTGGCTTTAATGGATTGGTATTTCTCAAGCAGAGCACCTCTGCCTCTAAATAACAAACAGGAAATCAGTTTGGTCTCATCATTAGACTCTAATGCCATGTATCTCATACGAGGTTTCCTATTACAGAGGCCTAGGAAACAACCAGAATAACCGGGCTGCAGCTGAGAACCAGGCTGACAGTGGATTAAACCATGTGAACAATTAGTCCTCTAGTATACAGAAGTTCAGAGGCAGTCCAGTACTGTTCAAGTGGTTTTGTGCCACACGCCTTAGGGACCTGACTCCCTCTTGACCCTATTTTTCAAAGGACGAAGATGAAGTTATATTCCTCTTCTGGACGGTTCTGAATGAACCTTAAGAACAGAGTTACAGAAAATATTTTTCTTAACTCTCCCAGTCTGTTCTGCTCACATGTAGTATGCATAACCTAGGTGGTTAAAGTAAAGGTGAAGGGCTTCCCTGCTGGCTCAGACAGCAAAGAACCTATCTGCAATGCAGGAAACCTGGCTTCAATGCCTGGGTTGGGACGCTCCCCTGGAGGAGGGAATGGCAACCCACTCCAGTATTCTTGCCTGGAGAATCCCATGGACAAAGAAACCTGATGGACTCCATGGGGCTGCCAAGAGTGGGACACTGACTGAGCGCCTAACACAGGCTCAAAGAGGCCAGTTTACTAGATGAAGGACAAAGAAGGAAGTGGCATCAAGTCCTGTTTCCAAGCCTATTCTTAACGATGGTGCCGACGCAGGATACATTCATGGTTTAGGGATTCTCCTTTGCGGGATGTAGTATCAGTGGCCAAGTCTCTTAGAGAAAGACTGATTGATCCTTACCAAACCCTTATGTAACTCAAGCGGTTAGATCTTACTCTCCAAACAGGAAGAGCATGAGAGGCCAAGAGAAAGCTAGAAGACTTAAGTCCTTTAAAACATAGTGTTTTCCTACCTCCCATTGTTTGTCTTGTCTAAAAAAGTAGAGGGTCCCTTTCGATAGTCCATTTTCCTCCATTTTAGTTACACCGGAGACAGGGACCTCCCGTGGACTTGTTTGCTCCTAAGATTTGCTTGGAGAAGTGAGTGGAGCTGCTTTTCTAGAGCTGGAATTTGGGAACCAGACAGTGCAGTGTTCAGAACCTGCAGACCAGTACAGGGTCATCTACGCTGCCTTGCCATGGTAATGCCGTTCATGAACATGTTAATCCTTATTTTTACCTCTTCAAAGTGTTAAGAAATTTCTGTTTGGCAACAAACTTCCTAATTTTAAAGTTAGGCACAAAATATACTCCAATTGCTGAAAAAGTCAGTCCAATGGCTTCCCTGATAGCTCAGATGGTAAAGTGTCTGCCTGCAATGTGGGAGATCCTGGTTCGATCCCTGGGTTGGGAAGATCCCCTGGAGAAGGAAATGGCAACCCACTCCAGTACTCTTGCCTGGAAAATTCCATGGACAGAGGAGACTTGTAAGCTACAGTCCATGGGGTCGCAAAGAGTTGGACACGACAGCGACTTCACTTCACTTCTACCATGTACCAGGGTCTCTGCTGGGGTGGAGGGAAGGGTAGAAAATGTATAAGATATGGAGACTACCTTCAAAAAGATCACATTTTCACATGGGAGATGCTCAATTAAAAACTGGTTACAACAGTATCCTAAGTGCAAAGAAAGATGTGAATCTAAGGCAGAAAGGAAGCATAGAGAAAGGAGCAGTTACCTTTGTGGGGAGGGAAGTGGCCACCAAGAAAGGCATGTAGAAGAGTGACATCTGATCGAGATTTGGACAGATAATTGGTTGGGAAAGTGAAGATGAAATTTATTTCTGGCAGGGGGAGCAGCACAGAAAGAAATGATAGCTCAGAAATATCTTGTGGCAGAAAGCATAATATTTTCATATGCTAAGAAGTTTAATTTTATTTTCCTCTTAAATAAAGCTGCCTTCCAGGTCTTATGTAAGATGATGATCTTCCTATATTGGAAACTGTGAAAATAAAACCTGACTGTGATGATTACCTAGAGATTATTAGAGTAGAAATTTTAGTTACTTAAGTTTTTATTCTATATAAAATGATACAATAGTTTTTCTATGAATAGATGACCAGTGTTTTTCATATTCTTCAAATTTAGAATGACCATTTTGGAACTGTTGTCAACAATGCATATTTTGGAATGCTTCTTAGCATTATCAGGAGGAAAGTACAAATCAAATTTCAAATTGACATAAAATACACATAATTGGACAAACAGCCCTACAAAGTGAAACTATCTGGGAACTTCTGATAATAACATTGAAATCTGTTTATAAAAATTATTTTGGTGTACTGGGTTGGCCAATGTTATAGTTTTGAAAAATCAGTTGCTTATAAGGAGAAATATTAATCTTTGTTATATACTACCAAACCTTCTGGGATTCCCTGGTAGCTCAGCTGGTAAAGAATCCGCCTGCCATGCAGGAGACCCCACTTTGATCCCTGGGTTAGGAAGATCCCCTAGAGGAGGGCATGGCAACCCACTCCAGTGTTCCTGCCAAGAGAATCCCCATGGATAGAGGAACCTGGCAAGCTACAGTCCATAGGGTCAAAAAGAGTCAGACACGACTAAGCGACTACACAAACACACCAAACCTTCTATTCTTAAAAGGGGGGGGAAATGACACTTCAACAGTATGCATGAGCAAGGGTATTCAATTAATATGTTTTATTTAAAAAGCCACTAATTAGAATCAGGTTTCATTTGACAAGTGATATCCAAACTTTGCAAATCAGAAACTGCCAGGTATAAAATCAGCAGAAATTTTGTTAAGTCACTTTAATACTGACATTTTTTGACTATTGTAGACTTCTATTAGTAACCATATTCATGTTTTATTATTATGTCACATAAGCCAAATATATCTTTAACGTAGCTTAGTAGAAAAGGGGGTTTTTGGTTTAATATAATTAGATGAAGTGTATCATCTTCCGGTGGTGTCTATAAAAACAGCAAAAAACTATCCCTCTGTAACAATCTTCTGACATGGCTACTAAAAGATTTATTTTATTTGGTTGCACTGCGGGGCTTGCAAGACCTTAGTTCTCCCACCAGGGACTGAACCCCTGCCATGGCAGTGAAAGCAGTGAGTTCAAACCACTGGAGCCCCAGGGAATTTCCTGGCAAAAAGCAAGAGATCTTTATCTTAAAGGAGAATATTTGCTACAGAGGTCAAGTTATTTGACTAGATTTCATGCAGCCAGTAAATAGCAGAATAAGAATCTGAATTTGGATTTATCTCAGAGCTCAAGCTCTTAATCATACAAATTCTGCCCATTCTTAAGTCATGCATAAGAACAATATTTTTTCATACATGTAAAGAGTAAGTGGGAAAATGTCTTCACCTAGATGAAAGAAAGGTTGTACACAAATATAAGTGGCATTTATTTGGTACCAAATTACCATGTTCAGCTTTGCATGTTTTCGCCTTTAGAATTGATCTTGATTTTAGTATACAACTTAATGTATTAGCATAATAATATGAAAATGTGTACTTTCAAGATCCATTGCTATTATTTTCACATAGGAATTGTGAAATATAAGCAAAATAGGAACTTTGAAAATTATCCTGTTATTTGTATCATTTTAATTATCATGTTATTCATGTTAAAGGAAACCTCAACTCAAACAGGTTAAATATCTAGTGTGATGGTATAAAACCAATTAGTCGCAGAACTCAGCGACATGTTTCCAAATAATAAAGACGACAGGAAAATGATCTCGGTTAGGTACAATCTGATAGAAAGTTTGCAACATGTCAATTCTATGTATAGCTATATGCCTGGGACTTAATAACACCAAATAAAGTTCAGTGATTGTTTCAGGAGGAGGAAATACCTTTTTATGTCTCTTAACAATTCACATTTTAAACAATTCATTTCAATAATCCTAATTGTAGCCTTATTTGAATCAACAAAAATGCAGTATGGGAAAGTAAGCATACTTACCTTGCCACGTGTAAGTCATTAGTAGCATGAGCATCTGGGGAGATAGTTTCTCCACACTTTGACTGACTGCCACTGACCTGCTGCTTCTGAAAAGAAAGACGAACACCTGGAAGAAATGGAGCTATTTCCATGGTATCAGGCTTCATGACATCAGGTTCAACAGGTCCCTAATCCTTAAGAATAAAACAAGAGGGCAGAATTCTTAATGTGTTTTCTAATATCAACTGAGGTTTTATTTGGGATGTTAACTGGAGGCTTATCAATCCTAATCCATGCTTTAGTCAATCCTAAAGGAAATCAACCCTGAATATTCACTGGAAGGACTGATTCTGAAGCTGAACCTCCAATACTTTGGCCACCTGTTGCGAAGAGCCGACTCAATGGAAAAGACCCTGATGCTAGGGAAGACTGAAGACAGGAGGAGAAGGGGAGAGGATGAGATGGTTGGATGGCATCAACGACTCAATGGACATGACTCTGAGCAAACTCCAGGAAATGGTGAAGGACAGGAAAGGCTGGCATGCTGCAGTCCATGGGGTCGCAAAGAGTCAGACACGACTGAGCGACTGAACAACCAGAGGCATGCTTGATGGTGCAAAAATAAAAGTAAAGATCATTGCTCTCTAAGGAAATCTGGACTCCAGGTTGGGATCCTAGATTGTGGATCTCCAAATTCCAAGCCATCTAATGGTCCGCTTTTCTAGTTAGCTTGTGGAAGCCTGAAATGGAGGAAAACACTGCTTATCCTGGGATAAATCTATTAGTATGTTGAAGGAAATGAAATAGCAGTTTTCTGAATGTTTGATACTTCTTAACAAAATTAAACACTCCTATATAAAGTATTTTCATAGTGTTAAATCCTTTCATTTTATAAAAAGGCCTTTTTTTTTTTTTTAATGAAACACTACATTTTAACTACTGCTGCCTCATTTGTTAAGGGATTTGTACAAGGACATTTAAATAGTTCTCATCAATCCAACACCATGAGTGAGAAGACCGATTCCTGGCCAGGAAGAGTGTCAGTAGCTCGACCTTGCTTGCTGACACCTTTCCTATACTGTGCTCCCACATGGACACTTTTCTCAGTGACCTGTAAAGGAAAGAGATGTGTAAATGCTACATTATTTGGCTCAGAGACATTGTATATCTCTTGGTAATTTTCCCTAATTAAGTGAGCAAAACCAACAGTTTTGGCCCTAGAGTCACTACCTGACTTCCTACTGTGTTCCTTGGAGGCCCTTCCTCTGCTTCAGGTTGACCTGTAGAAGCTATTAGTTGAATATCCTCTTGAGTTAAACATCATCCAGTTGAAATAAGCACTTTCTAAAATATCCCAAGAAACTTACTATGCTGTATAGTAACAGTTTTGAAGTCATCTTGCTTACCATATTAGAAGCATTTATTCTTTGGGGAGAAAGGTGTTCAGTTCTTTGTAGGTAATTGACATTGTATACTTCAGTTGTTAGTTAGGTATCCTTTCTGTTCATTTATTAATTGAATAAACTCATTCGTAAGGAAGTGTGCATTAGGCACTGCACTAATAGATAAGGCTATGGACATGCATATGGAGAAGCACCTAATGGAGAGACAGGCAGGTAAATACAGTAGAGTAGTTGAATTTGAGAGTATAGGTATGCCTTTAGAAGGGACACCTGAGTCAGGAAAGGTCCTCGGAATTACAGCAAACATCATATTTGCCAAATTATAACTCTTACCCTTCTAAGGATCTGGACTGTGAGATTCTGAGGAAAGCTGAAGATTCTTTCTTTAAAAAAAAAAAAAAAAGAGCCAAATTTTTGCATATTATTTCATGTATTCACCTTGAAACTTCATATATCTCAGGGTTAGAATTCCTGGTCTAAAGACTTAATTCTCAGTTCAAATTAGCTCTGTAGTATAAATAGCTTACCCTTTTTCTTATTATAAAACCTACCCCCCCCCCCGGATTTTTAAGCTAAGTACTTTGTAATAATATTCTAGAATCTCACCCCATGTTTATATTTTTCATAATGTTATTGACTTTAATTACCACCTCAAGCTTTTTTCCTTGCTAGCCCATATGTCACAGCTGTGACTAATTCACATTTTGTAAAGTTTTAAAGTTGATAACTTTTGTTAACCTTTAAAAGGAAAGCACTTTGGGACTTCCTTGGTAGTCCAGTGACTAAGGTCATGCTCTCAAAGCAGAGGACCCAGGTTTGTTCCCTGGTCAGGGAACTCGATCCCACATGCCACAACTTAAAGATACCACATGCTGCAACTAAGACCCCGGGCAACCAAATAAATAAATAAAAAGCAAGCACTCTGAGCTTAAATTATATTCCACCAATAACAGAATTTTACTTTTGCCTTATTTCCAATATTTTTTCCTGAGGTTTTTAGGTGCAGATTTTACCTTTGATTCTTGAAGAGTCGTTTATGACAAACTGTGGTTAAGTTGGGGCTTCCCCAATGGCTCAGAAGGGTTCGATCCGTCGGTGCGGGGGGAAGATCCCCAGGAGACGGGCATGGCTACCCACCCCAGTATTCTTGCCTAGAACATCCCATGGACAGAGGAACCTGGCGGAGCTACCGTCCATGGGGTCGCAGAGAGTTAGACACGACTGAGCACGCAGGCACAAATGTGCCTCTCAGGTCAGTAATTAAATCGTTGACTTAATCCTCTTTACACTTTTAAATAAGAGTTATACAGCACGTGAACGTTTCCCGCGTGCCGCCACGCGTGATGAGAAGCGCCCGAGGACTCAGGGATGACCAGGGCTCAGAAGCGTCTGTCCCCACAGGGGTGGAAGCACAGCGCCCGCAGCTGCAGCGGGGCTGGGAGGCGGCGGGGTCCGGGGCTCCGGGCTCAGCAGAGGAGCGCAGACTTCCCCACGCCTCGGAGGGCGCCCACGCAAGTACCTTACACCGCTGTTCTAACGACTTGGTGTTTGTCATTTCACTTTATTAGAGGGATTCCGGAAAGGAGGAGCAGTGAGGGTCCCGGAGTTTCTTCAAGAACCGGCTAAGAGCCGGGGCCTCCGCGGGTCGGGGCTAGGCGGGAGCCCGACAGGCGTGAACGCGGAGGACGCCGGGCCGAGGCGCCGAGGGCAGCGCGGCTCCCGCGTGCGCCAGGCCGCAGCGTTTAAATCTCCCGCCTCCCGCGGCGGGAGCCCGACACCTCCACGCTCTGGTGCGGAGGGGCACCGGCTGCGGGAGCGCCCCAGCGGCGGCGGCGGCAGGAACCGGCACCAGGACCCCCCGCGCGGCCGAGCGCGACCCGAGGCGGCGGAGGACGCGCGCGTCGCGACTCCGGCGTCGAGGTGAGCGTCGGCGGCGGCCTCCCCGGGCTCCAACCCTGCGGGGCGGCGGAAGGGCCGCGCCTTCCCCGGCCGACCGGGGTCCGGAGGCCAAACCCTTGGTTCCCATGGCGACGCCCCGGGTGGCTGCGCCGGCGGGAGGTGCCCGCCACGCGCGCACGCGGTCTCTCGGGGCCTCGGCGGCCTTCTCGGTTCCCTTGGGGACCCCAGCCCCTGCGGCCTCCGTCCCGAACGAGGTCCTGGCCGAGCTCCTCCGGGCTTACTCTGGGCAGATCGGGCTGGCAGTGGTTTTAGGCTTGCCTGCGTCCCCTCGGGACTGAGGGAGTCCCGCCCACGCTCCCCCCGGGGAGCGAAGGAGCGCCGGGGCCTGAGGCTTGACTGAGTGATTTCTCTCGAAGGTGGATGTCGCTTCCATTAGAAGCAGATGCTCTCGGGTTTTAGGTGCTTCCCTGCTGACCTCGTTTTTATCTTGTTATTTTCCTGTCGTTATTTTGTAATGGGAATGTCTTCTTTAGAAACTAAATGGTTAGCAATGGGTAAAAACACAGCCTAAGTAAAGGCGCAGTTTAAGACGAAGTGCGGCCGGCAGGAGCTAACGAGAGTCCCGGCGCACAAATCTTGCAGCCCGAGGCCTTTATCCCAGCGCCACGGACCGATCCTAGGCGGTCATGGAAACTCGGATCACCTGGTCAGTGCCCAAGTGCTGTCAGCAGTTATATACCTGATGCTCTGAGAAAGATGGAGAGGGGAGAAAAAAAAAAAATCCATCCTGGCAATTAACCCGAGATGCTGTGGATTTACCAGTAGAGGGGGTGGGGTTATTTTTCAAGCAATAGATTATCTTGATGCACGGAGCATAAAAGCTATTATAAGCTATGGATCACCGTGGAATAGCTTATTGGGAAGATAACGTTTAACCATGGTTTGGGTTTTTTTTCTAAGTATGTATTGATTTGTTTGGTTCTGACCCAGTTAACGTACTGTAAGCTGATATTCCTTTAATGATCTTCACATCAATATTTATGCAGTAGCCACAGGTGCCTCATCCTTTAGTAGGAGTTGATTATACTAATAATTTACTGGCCAAATAAACATCATCCAGTGGTATGTATATATTTTTTATATGACCAAACTTTCTAGTCGTTTTTGTATTCGTCTTTGCCTGACATATCCAGTATTCTTTGAAATTTATGTATTTAAATAGTGCAAAATTATTGTACATCTTGACGTTGAAACAGTTATGTGCAAGACATTGTTCTAATTAACAGTAATTAGGGTTAGATGGTTGCTCAGAGATCAGACAGTCCAAAGTGTAAAAACTGCAAACATAAGACTGGTGGAAAAACTAGGAAGCCATATTTTTTTTAGAAATATTTATTATAAAGCAATAAAATTTATACCAATGACTGAATTAGAACAAAATATCAAAATATGAAATATCAGATATAAAGCAGTATTGTTTTGTTCTACTACACTGCCAAGCTCTGTATTTCATTGTGCAGTAGTACATGCTTTATTAGAAATTTTTCCTTTTCTTTGTTGTTTACCTTTCTCGGTACTCGCTGTGCCTCCTTTAAATTTTTATTCTTTAACAACAACAGATGGGGTGTGTGAAAGACTTTTCAGTATGTCTGTGACTGGAAAGATTTCCTCATGTGAACTGGATTTTGTTATATAATATCCTTATTCCCCTTTTCCATTGTGTTTTTCTTTCATCTGTTATGTGTCTCCTTTTTTCTGAAGTCAGACTTTTCAAACTTCTGCTCGCATTCAATATTTGCTTTCTATGTAATTCTTTTTTTTTTTTTTAGTATATGTGCTGCCGAATCGAGCACTCTATGTAATTCTTTATTGTATTATTATTATGATGATTTTCCCCTTGTTGACTCATTTGGAAATATCACTTCAGGTTTAAAGTTTTTTTAATGCATAAACTCTTGATTCAGCCCTTATATGTCCTGGAATTAATTTTATAGTACACTTACATGTATTTTAAATAATACATATATGTTTATTAATTTCAGCATGGTTTGAAATAATAAAATTCTAGAAGCAGTCTAAATATCCGTCAATAAAAGACCAGTCAAGTAGATTATAGTACATGCATACAAATGAAATGTTATATATCCATTAAAATTGTATTACAGTTATGGAGAAAATTCCATGTCATATTCTTTTACCCTCAGCACTGTACAGTCTCACTTTTATCCATAATTTAATGTGGCTGAGGAGATGCCTGAGGTCAGGATGAATTATTTAACTTGTAGGTGGTCCTCTTTTTTCATCTGGATCCTAGTAGCATTCTTTCTTTGCCCTTAAAATTCAGCAACATTCCACAGTATATCTTATTCTTGATCGTTCTGTATTGATTTTTCCTGGAACACGACGTACCCCTTCAGTTTTCAGCTTTATATTCTTGAGTATTTTGGCTTTTCCATATGTCTTTCTCTGTCCAAAAATATTACTTAGATTAGATCTCAGTTGTTTATATTCCAAACCTATACATCATTTTGTTCTAACCACTTTAAGTCTAACCACCTTTATTTTATAATCTTCATTCTGAATGATCTTCCCAGGTTTGTCATCAGTATTATTAACTTAGTTTTCTGAAGTAATTATTCTACTTGGAATTGTTTCTGATGTAGTTTTGAGGTCTCTGGTGTTTTTTTCTTATTTTTCTTTATATATTTAGCTTCCTTTAGCTCTTACTAAAAAAAAATCTCTTTTATGGAGTTTTGTTCCATTTATCTTCAGGCAAACCAGTTTTTCTTTAAACCTGTTCTATGAAGCAGTTTTTCAGATGTATATATTTTCCCCCTTTCTCGCTTTATGATCCCTCCTTTTCTTGTGGCTTACCTGGTGACTCAGATGGTAAAGAATCTGCCTGCAGTGCAGTAAACCCGGGTTCGATCCCTGGATTGGGAAGATCCCCTGGAGAAGGAAATGGCAACCCACTCCAGTACCCTTGCCTGGAAAATCCCATGGACAGAGGAGCCTGGTAGGCTGCAGTCCATGGGGTCGCAAAGAGTTGGACAGGACTGAGTGACTTCACTTTCACTTTCTTTTCTTGTAGTGCTGCTTTTTCTTGTTATTTAATTTGCATGTTGTTGTTGGAAAGAGCAGTTCTGTTCTGGCCTGCTTTTTGCCCAGGAGTAGCAGAAGTAGTTTATTATATAACCCTGTCCCTTGGAATAACAGTTTCAGAGGCTGCATAGGTGAATGGGTACCTTATTGTGATCTCTTCTTTAATTGGCTTCTTGGGGACAGTGTTTATATGCTCTCTTTAAGTGGTTTCCCATAGCGTGTGTTAGTCACTGGTTCTAGAGGCAGGTGAATACTAATAGATCTGTGATTATTCTAGGGCGCTTTTGTCTGCTGCGCATGGTCGACACCAGCTTGTTGTTCTGTTTCTCTGCAGCCGTGCCTTGCCTCTTGGCAGGGAGAACTAAAAATACCCTGGCCATTGTAGGGTTTAGGGAGCCCAGTACATAATACCTCTGGCCTTTTTCTTATCCCTTAGGATTGAAACCAGTTCACATGTAGTCAAGACCTAGGCAGATGGAGATAAACTTTAATATTGAGAGAACTTTTAGAGGATGTGTATCATATCAATGTTCTTTTAATATTTCTGTCCCCTAGTCCATACCTGAAATAGCCCGCATAAGGGAAAGTTTTGGTCTTCATAATAGACACACTTGCCTAAGACTTTTACCTCATTCTGATTAGGTTGCAAGTGGTGGATTAGAGGTTAAAAAAAGACCTAATTCACTAATTCTCTGGCTTGATAGATTAGCTCTACTCAGTCAAGAAATGTAGACCAGTGGTTAATTTACCAGTCAGGTTTCTCACTGTAGGAGAGAAAGGGCAAGAAGCTGGGAATATTTATAGAATATTTTCCTTCATAGACACCAGAAGAGCTTAAAAGAAACATTTCCCACCATAAACACAATGATCTCTTCTTCAGTAGTCTTCTTTGCAAGCATATGATAATATAAGAAGACAAGCCAACTGTCTCCTTAAGTCTGGCTGTGCTTGCGAAAGAATTCACATCTTCAAGTTAGTGATTAATTATTGGGACTGTTCTTCAGAACGTATTCAATTCGCCAGAATCGAACCTGCTTCAGATTAGAGGAGCTGCTGGTCGGATTTGGACATCCTCTTTAGATCTCATGCAGACTTCGTTTTATCTGACATTTATTCATTGGCTTCAGTGCTATCAGCTCAGTTCAGGCACTCAGTTGTGTCCACCTCTTTGCAACCCCGTGGACTGCAGTACACCAGGCTTCCCTGTCCATCTCCAACTCCTGGAGCTTGCTAAGACTCATCAACTTGGTGATGCCACCCAACCATCTTATCCTCTTTTGTCCCCTTCTCCTCCTCCCTTCAATCTTACCCAGCAAAAAAAAAAAAATCTTACCCAGCATCAGGGTCTTTTCAGTGAGTCATTTCTTCACATCAGGTGGCCAAAGTATTGAAGCTTCAGCTTTAGCACCAGTCCTTCCAATGAATATTCAGAACTGATTTCATTTAGGATTGACTGGTTTGATCACTTTGCAGTCCTAGGGACTCTCAAGAGTCTTCTCCAACACCACAGTGCAAAAGCATCAATTCTTCGGCACTCAGCTTTCTTTATAGTCCAACTCTCACGTCCATACATGACTACTGGAAAAGTCATAGCTTTGACTATACGGACCTTCGCTGGCACAGTAATGTCTCTGCTTTTTCATATGCTGTCTAGGTTGGTCATAGCTTTTCTTCCAAGGAGAAAGCGTCTTTTAATTTCATGGCTACAGTCACCATCTGCAGTGATTTTGGAGTCCCAGAAAATTAATAAAGTCTGTCACTGTTTCCATTGTATCCTCATCTGTTTGCCATGGAATGATGGGACTGATGCCATGATGCCATGATCTTTGTTTGTTGAATGTTGAGTTTTAAGTCAGCTTTTTCACTCTCCTGTTTCACTTTCATCAAGAGGCTCTTTAGTTCCTCTTCACTTTCTGCCATAAGGGTTGTGTCATCTGCATATCTGAGATTATTGATGTATCTCCTGGCAGTCTTGATTCCAGCTTGTGGTTCATCCAGCCCAGCATTTCGCATGATGTACTCTGCATATAAGTTAAATAAGCAGGGTGACAATATACAGACTTGACATACTCCTTTCCCAATTCCATTGTCCAAGTCCTGTACCAACTGTTGCTACTTGACCTGCAAACAGGTTTTTCAGGAGGCAGGTCAGGTGGTCTGGTATAACCATCTCTTAAAGAATTTTCCACACTTTGTTGTGATCCACACAGTCAAAGGCTTTTGGCATAGTCAATAAAGCAGAAGTAGATGTTTTTCTGAAATTCTCTTGCTTTTCTGTTATCCAGTGGATCTTGGCAATTTGATCTCTGGTTCCTCTGCCTTTTCTAAATCCAGCTTGAACATCTGGAAGTTCTCGGTTCATGTATTGCTGAAGCCTGGCTTGGAGAATTTTGAGCATTACTTTTCTAGTATGTGAGATGAGTGCAATTGTGCGGTAGTTTGAACATTCTTTGGCATTGCCTTTCTTTGGGATTGGAATGAAAACTGACCTTTTCCAGTCCTTTGGCCACTGCCGAGTTTTCTAAATTTGCTGACATATTGAGTGCAACATTTTCACAGCATCATCTTTTAGGATTTGAAATAGCTCAGCTGGAATTCCATCACCTATTTATGCTTCGTAAGGCCAACTTAACTTCACACTCCAGGATGTCTAGCTCCAGGTGAATGATCACACCATCACAGTTATCTGGGTCATTAAGATCTTTTTTGTATAGTTCTTCTGTGTATTCTTGCCACTTCTTAATATCTTCTGCTTCTGTTAGGTCCATACCATTTCTCACCTTTATTGTGTCTATCTTTGTATGATATGTTCCCTTGGTATTTCTAATTTTCTTGAAGCAATCTTTAGTCCTTACCATTCTGTTGTTTTTCTCTATTTCTTTGCACTGATCACTGAGGAAGGCTTTCTTTTCTCTCCTTGCTATTCTTTAGAACTCTGCATTCAGATGGCTGAATGCATCTTTCCTTTTCCCATTTACCTTTCACTTCTCTTCTTTTCAGCTATTTGTAAGGCCTCCTCAGACAACCATTTTGCCTTTCTGCATTTCTTTTTCCTGGAGATGGTTTTTGATCACCGCCTCCTGTACAATGTCATGAACTTCCATCCATGGTTCTTCAGGCACTCTGTCTATCAGATCTAATCCCTTGAATCTATTTGTTACTTTTACTGTATAATCATAAGGGATTTGATTTGGGTCATACCTGAATGGTCAGTGCTGTGAGATGTAATTTTTTTTCCATTGGGAACCTGATTTAATGATAGAGGGATTTTTAAAATTTGTTTATAATTGAGATATAGTTCATGGAGAATATTATATAAGTTGCAGGTATACAGTAATTTTTAAGGGTTATACACCACTTGTAGTTATTTTAAAACAGTGGCTATATTCCCTGTGATGTACAGTATATCCTTGCAGTTTATTTTATGCATAGTAGTTTGTACCTCTTAATCTCCTACCCCTATTTCCCCCTCCCCTCTTCCCTTACTCCACTGGTAACCACTGGTTTTTTCTCTCTATCTGAGTCTGTTTCCTTTTTGTTATATTCCCTAGTTTGCTTTATTTTAGATTCCACTTGTGGGTGATACCGTACAGTATTTGTATTTCTCTGACTTATTTCACTTAGCAAAATAACCTCCAAGTCAGTCCATATTGTTGCAAATGAAAACTTTCATTCTTTTATTATGGCTGAGTAGTATTCCATTGTATGTATATATACCATATCTTATTTATCCATTTGTCTACTGGTGGACACTTAGTAAGTGGGAGTAGAAGTGTTAGCTGCTCAGTCGTGTCCCACTCTTTCTGACCCCATGAACTGTAGCCCGCCAGGTTCCTCTGTCCGTGGAATTCTCCAGGCAAGAATGCTGGAGTGGGTTTCCATTCCCTTCTCCAGGGATTGAACCCGGGTCTCCGACATTGCAGGCAGATTCTTTTCCTTCTGAACCATCAGGGAAGCCCTGGACACTTAAGTTGCTTCCATACCTTGGCAACTGTAAACAGTGGTGCTATGAACATTGGGATGCATGTCTCTTTTCAAATTAGTGTTTTTAATTTTTTCTGAAATATGTACCCAGGAGTGAAATTGCTGGGTCATATGGTAGTTCTATTTTTAGTTTTTTGAGAAACTGCCATACTGTTTTCGACAATGGCTGTACCAATTTATCTTCTTACCAACAATGTACAAGGGTTCTTGTTCTCCACATCTTCCCCAGTATTTTTTGTATGTATTCTTTTTTTATGGAAACTTTCCTGATAGGTGTGAGGTGATGTCTCATTGTGGAATTTTAATTTGCATTTCCCTGATGTTTAACCATGTTGAGCATCTTTTCATTACCTTGTTGGTCATCTGTATGTCTTCTTTGAAAAAATGTCTCTTCAGGTCTTCTGCCTTTATAAAACAAAGATTATATCTTTTCTTGGCTGTGCTGGGTCTTAGTTGTGGGATGTGGGATCTTCGATCTTTGTTATGGCATGAGAGATCTGTTGTTGGCTCTTAGTTGCGGCATGTAGGATCTAGTTCCCTGAGCAGGGATGGAACCTGGGTACCCTGCATTGGGAGTGCAGAGTCTTAGGCACTGCACCACCAGGGAAATCCCCTTCTGCCTAATTTTAAGGCAAAGAAAATAAAAGCAGGAATAAACAAGTGGGACCTAATTAGACTTAAAAGCTTTGTATGAAAAAAAGGGGGAAAAAAAGCTTTGTACAGCAAAGGAAACATGAACAAAATGAGAAGACAGCCTACTGGATGGAAGAAAGTATTCTCTCCAGGAAAAGGAATGATACAAACATGCACTCATTCCCTCATCTTTTATATCATTGCTCATCTAATAGGATAAATATATTTTTCTTTCATTCGTGCTTTAGTTACAAAAGTGATTAAATAACATTTTTGTGTAATGTAACACAAAACATTGGGCTTTTGAAGTCCTTTTGTGAATTGCCTATTCTTGTTTTACCCTTATTTTTAAGTTAATCTTTTCACTATTGAGTTATGAATTCTCTAATTTAAAAATACTTCTACTTCTTTATGTCTCACTTTACCAAGTTATTTCTTTTCCAGATTTACTATGGCCCATTTTGTTATATGAATTAGGATTTTTTACAATATCTCACTTGATTTCTGTGCCTGGTTCCACCTAAGTCTTCTGTCCCCAAACATTCATCTATATTTGCACATGTCATTGTTACAAGATTTTAACATTTAAATTTTGAACCATCCTTACACTGACTGAAAATAAAACACTTTTTTCCTTCAAATAGTTAATTATCCCAACAATATTTATTGAATAATATATCCATTTCCTAGTGATTTGAAATGCTACATTCATTGTAGTGGGCTAAATGTGACCCCCAAAGATAATAGGTCCTAATTTTTGGACTCTGTGTGTATATTACCTCATATGGTAAAATTTTTACAGGTGTGATTAGGATTAGATTGTGTGAAGGATCTTGAGATTATTCTGGATTCCCTGGGAGGGTCCTAAGAACCATCATAAGTGTCCTCAATTTTTAGAGAGATAGAGGGAGATTAAACACATAGAGAGGGGAGTAGGTGATGTGAAGACAGAGGCAGATTGGAGTTATGTCGCTATTGGCCATGGACTGCCAGCAGCCACCAGGTGGAAGAAGGAAGACGGTTTTCTTCCCCAGGGTCACACAGAAAGTATAGCCTTGCTAAGACTTTAATTCCAAATTTCTGGCCTCTAGAACTGAGATGGCAAATTTCTGTTGTTTTAAGCCACCAGGTTTGTGGTAATTTGTTACAGCAGCCCTAGGAAATTAACAGGTAGACCATATACTACATTCTTTTTATTTTTTTAAATCTCTTTGTATATTTCTTTTCATTTGTTTCTGCTGTTTTATGGTTCCGGCATCAGTGCCATTCTGTTTTAATTAGTAAGATTCACATTCAGGCTTATTTTTTCATGATTATTATGTTGTTAAAGTTGTACATGTCTATGATGTTTAAAAGTCAAGTGTTGAAAGGATTATAATGTTTAAAAGCAGTTCTCCCTTTCCTGCTCCAGTTCCGATCTCCAGTGTCACATACCTTCAACTCTGTGTTTTCGCTGGTATTTTCTAAATCGCATGTTTATATGCTACATTTTGATTTATTAATTTAAAGCATTATCTACTTACTTTCTATATGGCAGATGAGGACTAGCTCTCCTTCACCACCACAATCCCCTTTTGTTCTTCCCCAGTATAGCTGTATTATAATTTTATTAAACCAAGTAAGTGTTTATGTTAACTGTGAACTAACAAGTATCTTTAAAACTTAGTCAAAAAATATTACTGACATCAATTTCAAAGCCCATACTGCCTATGTTTTCTTCTAGAAGTTTTATGGTTTGGGTCTTATATTTAAGTCTTTAATCCATTTTAAATTTGTTTTTATCATGGAGAAAGTAGTCCAGTTTGATTTTTTTGCACATAGCTGTTGAGTTTTCCCAACACTGTTTATTGAAGAGGCTCTCTTTTCCCCACTGTATATTCTTGCCTCCTCTGTCGTAGATTAATTACCCGTGAAGGTGTGGGTTCATTTCTGAGCTCTCTGCTTTGTCTCACTGATCTATGTATCTGTTTTAGTGGCAATACCATACTGCTTTGATGACTTTAGCTTTATAGTATAGTTTGAAATCGAGCAGCATGATCTTCCAACTTTGTTCTTCCTCAAGACTGTTTTGGCTATTCAGAGTCTTTTGTGTTTCCATACAGATTTAGAATTATTTGTTCTAGTTCTGTGAAAAATGCCATTGGTATTTTGTTAGGATTGCATTGACTCTCTAGAGATCTTTGAGTAGTATGGTCTTTTTAATAGTATTAATTCTACTAATCCATGAGCACAGTTTATCTTTCCATCTATTTGGGTAGTCTTCAGTTACTTTCATCATCATTCTACAGTTTTCTTAGTACAGGATTTTTACCTCCTTAGATTTATTTCTATGTATTTTATTCTTTTTGATGTGATTGTAAGTGGGATTGTTCTTAATTTCTCTTTCAGATAGTTCATTATTAGCATATGGAAATACAACAGATTTCTGCATACTAATTTTGTATCCTTCAACTTTACCAAATTCATTAATAGTTTTCTCATGATATATTTAGGATTTTCTATGTATAATATCATGTTACCTGCAAACAGTGACAGTGTGAGGTTGTTGGCAGGAGAGGGGAATAGGAGCTCCCTTAAAAATAATGTGTACGTGATAGTCTTTGTAATAACTATTTTAACTCCTCAGCCTTTTTTTTTTGGCCATGCCACACAGCTTACGGGATCTTAGTTCTCCATCCAGGGACTGAACACAGGCGAAAGCAGTGAAAGCCGTAACCACTGGGCCACCAGGGAATTCCTCTGACTTCTCAGATTTTTTTATGCAGTTAAACAAGTTCTGACACATTTCAGTTAAGTAAAATTGCTACGTAAAAGTATAAATACTTAATATATAACAATAAATGAATGGCTCTTACTTTGGATAAAAGCTGCTGGTGTTAAGTAGTAATCAGTTCCTCAGTTCAGTTGCTCAGTCGTGTCCGACTCTTTGCGACCCCATGGACTGCAGCACTCCAGGCTTCCCTCTGTCCGTTACCAACTCCTGGAGCATACGCAAACTCATGTCCATAGAGTCGGTGATGCCATCCAACCATCTCATCCTCTGTCACCCCCTTCTCCTCCTACCTTCAATCTTTCCCAGCATCAGGGTCTTTTCCAATGAGTCAGCTCTTCGCATCAGGTGGCCAAAGTATTGGAGTTTCAGCTTCATCATCAGTCCTTCCAATGAATATTCATGACTTATTTCCTTTAGGATGGACTGGCTAGATTTCCTTGCAGTCCAAGGGACTCTCAAGAGTTCTCCAACACCACAATTCAAAAGCATCAATTCTTCAACGCTCAGCTTTCTTTATAGTCCAACTCTCACATCCATACATGACTACTGGAAGGACCATAGCTTTGACTAGATGGACCTTTGTTGGCAAAGTGATGTCTCTGCTTTTTAATATGCTGTCTAGGTTGGTCACAGCTTTTCTCCCAAGGAACAAGCATCTTTTAATTTCCTGGCTGCAGTCACCATCTGCAGTGGTTTCAGAGCCCAGGAAAATAAAGTCTGTCACTGTTTCTCCATTGTTTCCCCATCTATTTCCCATGAAGTGATGGGACCGGATGTCATGATCTTAGTTTTCTGAATATTGAGTTTCAAGCCAACTTTTTCACTCTCCTCTTTCACTTTCATCAAGAGGCTGTTTAGTTCTTCTTCACTTTCCGCCATAAGGGTGGTGTCATCTGCATATCTGAGGTGATTGATATTTCTCCCAGCAATCTTAATTCCAGCTTGTACTTCATCCAGCCCAGCATTTCTCATTACGTACTTGGCATATAAGTTAAATAAGCACGGTGACAGTATACAGCAGTAAATATTAAAAAAACAAAAGCAAAAACCTTGATAATCAAGTAAACATTTTTCATAAGAGTGATACAATAGCTAATTGTCCATGTTAATTGTAGCAAACTTGGAAACTGCAGAAAACTGTCACCTGTTATCCCAGTGCATAGAAAACCTTTGTTGACGTTTTGGAGTGTCTTCTGTCAGTTTTGCCTTCCCTCATATTGAACTACTATCAAACTCTGAATCTTTCAGGAAATGCTGATTGTGTTTGTACGAAAATTCATGGCTTCAGAGGCAGAGTAATCAAGAATATTACATTAATATTAAACAGCAAACTTGTCTAACGTATTTCCTTAACTGCATCAAACAGTGATGTTATATTTAGTTAAAAGTCTTCACAGATTATTTTTCTCCAGGGGATTTCAGTGTTTCAGCTTGCATATTACCATCGGTTGTTTTGCTTGTTTCTTAGTGATTACACAGTAATGAGATGAGTAAGGTGAGGACAGAACTACCTCTAAAGAGAATACTGATTTGTTTTATTCTAATATTTGTATTCCATGTCCAGAAGATAGCTGCAAATACAGATTTAAATATTATATAGTGCAAAAATGAATAAAGTGTTCTACGTGGTGACTGTGTTCAAATAAAAAAAAAATACACTTTCTGGAAATAAAGGAGATTATAGACTTCCCTGGCAGTCCAGTGGTTAGGACTGTGTGCTTCCACTGCATGAGGCACAGGTTTGATCCCTGATCAGGCAAGTAAGATCCTGCATGCCCTGTGGTGAAGCCAGAAAAATAAAAATAAAAGGAGATTTCTAGTTAAGATGGCATAGTAAGTTTTACATCAAACTCATAGCAATTATAAAAAATAAAACAAACCCCAGAAAGTTTATCTTGGCTAGATAATAAGATAAACATGGACTAGAAACAAAATAGAAGGACAAAGAGGTGAGTGGGATGAAACAAATGTTTTGAGTTCCCAACATAAAAATTAAGTCCTGGTTTCTGGGAATTCAGTTTCTGTAGCTTGGTAGAAATTAAAAGTGTTTCACCTGCAGTGGTCCTTCAATACCCTGAATAAACTAAAGGTATTTCAGATAGCACTCTATCAGGGGTCCTAAAATATCAGTATAAGACACTCTGGAAGTAGAAACCCTGAAAGTGAAGTGGAGACAACTAAGGATTATAGATCTAGTGATCTGTAATCACTAGATAAGGATGGTTAACCAGAAAGAGGAAGAAAGAAAAAAGTAAAGATTATATACTCACAATAAGCTTGTAGAATTCAGCCAATAAAATCAATATTTGGAACATGAATTTACTCCAGGTAAGAAGTCTAAGAATTCTATACATTTAGAGTGCTAAAGAGAAAAATTATGGAACGATGTATTAAAAAGGATAAAAAATTAGAATATTAGAGTCAGTTAGAAATCTTGGACATTAAAAAATAAAAAGTCACTGGATTAAAAAAAAAAACAAAACACCTCACTAGGTGGAATGAACTCTAGCCTGGACAGAATTGAAAAGAGAATTCATAAATTGGAAGGTTGTACTAAAGAACTTGTCCAAAATATAGGACAGAAAAACAGATATAAAAATGAACCGTTTTTATCCAGAACATAGGGCACATCAAGAATAACACCCAATAGAAGATTCAGATAAAAAGAAGAAATTATGGCTGAAAGGGAGTACAGCTTAGAACTATCTAGAGCGAATGGTTAAGATATGAACCTCCATAATGGAAAAAAACTCTACATAAATGCATCTTAGACAACCTCAGGACTTCACAGATTAAAACACTTTTTCAAAGATTCAAAGAGAAAAAGGAGGGACAGTAGGAGCCTAGACCCATTGACTACAATAGATGAACTAAGGTGTAGGGATTCTGTCTTCAAAGAGGTAAGGAACACTAAGAAATGTAAATATAATGGAAACAACAAAAGAGATAGATACTTAGCAACATACATAGAACTTAAAGTACTGAGTGAAAAAAACCTGAAAAATCAGAAATGAAATCTACAGCACAATAGAATTTGTGTAGATTAGCATTTGTATGTAACATTTTCTAAGAATGAATTCAAATAAAAAGGCACACATCAAACATATTAGAATGATTGTGAGGGGAGATAGATATGAGGAAGGGGTTAAAAAAGGAATGTACAAGTAAAGGAAGAAGCAAAAGAATGAGTCTTGTATGGATCAATAATGATAGCTTTAAAAAGGAAAGGAAAGTTGTTGCCAGTCTTATACTTTATATACAATTAAACTGTCATTTATGAATGAAGGCAAAGTAGAGTTTCATAGGTACCAAAACTGAGAGGATTTCTCCCCATAGGATTCACTAAAAGAACTTTTTAAGTATTGTCCTATACAAGAAGAAAGAAGGAAAGTGTAGGATAAAAGAAAGAAATCTTCTTCCGCTTCCCATATGGGGAAGCCTGGCATGAACCAAATTACCTGACTGCCTGGTGAATTTGTTTAGCCCTGATGCTCGGTTAAGAGGACTAGTTACCTCACACTAAACTGTATTCACAAACGTTGCTATTACCTGAAAAAAAAAAAAGATATTTTGGCCTCCAGATATATATTATTTGTTTCTTGTTTAGACTAATTCAGGGAAAAGGTATACCATTTTTTGGGTCCCCTCAAAGATCCCACAATTTCATGTAATGATGAGAACATCAGGAAATAAAAATGTGGAATTTAGTAAAGAAAAATATGCAGATAGAAAGAGCTTTGGTGAGACTAGGAGGTGTGCTATTTATAAAAGCATCTATAGACAAAAAATACTTAGTAATAAGCTAAAAGCAATAAATTTATACTAAAAAAAACTTCAGAACAGTGCTGAGAGAAGTCAAAGAAGACCTAAATAAATGGAGATACATACTACATTCATCAATTGAAAGACTCAAAAATTATTAAGATGCCAGTCCTTCACAAATTGATCTGTAGATTCAGTGCCGCCCCAGTCTAAATCTTAGAATTCTACATCTCAATAGTAAAAAAAAAAAAACAAAAAAAAAACTACCCAATTTAAAAATGGGCAAAAGACTTACAACAGTGGAGCGTTTACAGAAGGCCAGTTGGCACATGAAAAAGTGTTCACTACTGTCAGTCATCAGAAAAAGAGACATTAAAGCCGTAAGGAAATACCAATACACAAATAGAATGGATAAAACTGAGAAGTCTGCCAACATTAAGTGTTACTGAGATTGTGGAACAATTGTAACTCCCATACATTGCTAATGGGAATGTAAAATGACAATTTTTTATAAAGTGTACACCAGTCCTTTGACAGAAAAATCCATTTATATGTTTTATCAAAGAGAAGTGAAACATTTGTCCATGAAAAGACTTGTTTAGGCATGTTCATAGCAGATTTATTTACAATTAATTCCAAGTTAAAAGTTAAAACATGCTGTTAATATTCATAGAACGGATTACTATTCAGTGATAAAGAACAAAGTAGGAAAGGAAAACTAAGGTGAAAAAAAAGCGAAACATTATTTATAGTAGGCTAGGCATTTGCTGGAAAAGGATAAATGGGAAATTTCTGGGGTGCTAGAAATGTTCTATAGAATAATATCTATTTGTCAAAAGTATATAGCTAAAAATTGTACATTTCAATGTATGGAAATATTACCAAAAAGAATCATATAATGGTGATGATGATGAAAATGATTATGGAGTAAGGTAGTGGGGAAGACATATAAATGACACAAAAATGACAGAATGATGACTGAGCTACCATTGGGATGACTGAGCTACCATTTTACTGTTGTCCGTGTATGTTAAACTATATAAAACTTTTGAAGAAATTAAGAAAACAAGTCTTATCAGACATTTATCAATTCCAGTCATCTCTTTACTGTAGATCCAAATTACTGTTGTAATTTCCCTTTAGAATTTGTTAGCATTTCTAAAAGTCCCCAGCCATGAATTGTCTCAGTTCTTATCTGATAATGTCTTTATTTTGATTTCACTTTTAAAGGACAGTTTCAATAGAGAATTATGAGTTGATAGTTTTTCTTTCTTTCAGCACCTTAAATTTATCCTTCCGTTGCAGTCTAGGCTTTGTTGTTTTCCTTGAGACCTTGCATCTCATTTATGCATTTGTCCCCCTCTATGTAATACACCACTTTTCTCTGCTCTCAAGATAGGTTTTTCTCTTTGGATTTAAGCAGTTTATCTATGATGTGCCTATTTGTGGTTTTCATTGTGTTAATCTATAAGTTAATGTCATTTACAAAGTTTAGGATGTTTTATTCAAAGATTTTTTATTCCCTTTCTATTCCTCTTCTCCTTCAAGGTCTTTTTATTCTTCTCTGTTCTGATTAGGTAGTTTTTATTGAGTCATCTTCAATTTCATTTCTTATATCTCCCATCTTCAGTTTATTCTTAAGTGTATACAGTCAGTTTTCAATTGCATTCATTGGACTTTGCAACTTGAAACTTTCACTTGCTTCCTTTTGTTATTTTTTCTCTATTCATTTACCGTGCACATGTGTGTGCTAAGTTGCTTCAGTCATGTTGACTCTTTGCGACCCTATGGACTACAACCCACGGGGCTCCTCCGTCCATGAGATTTCCCAGGCAAGAATAGTGGAGTGGGTTGCCATGCCCTCCTCCAAGGAATCTTCCCAACCCAGGGATCGAACCTGAGTCTCTTCCTCTGCATTGGCAGGCAGGTTCTTTAGCACTAGCACCACCTGGGACCTCCTACTTTTAAATCTTTTATGTGTTTATAATAGCTGGTCTAAAGTGCTTGTCTGATAATTGTAATATCTGAGAAATCTTCGGAATCTGCTTTTATCGACTTTTTTCACGGAGTATGGGTCACATTTTCCTATTTCTTTGCGTGTCTAGTGTTTTTTGGTTGGATACTTGGATTTTTAAATGATGGATTTTAGAGACTCTGAATTCTCTTTTGCTTCTCAGAAGAATTTTGACTCTAGAAAGCAGTTAACTTGACTGAATTAAAATTCCCCTCCCTTACCCATGATTAGCTTAGTGGACAGCACAGGTCTTAGGAGGTCTTTGTGTATGGAATTTCAGGAACCATCTCCTCTTTGACTCCCTCTCTTCCACAATATCCTTTCTAAATTTCTGGTAGTTCTCCAGCCTTGAGTTCCGTCATCTGGTATCTCAAGCCAGTAAGACTTGGCTTCCTACTCAACTCAACCCACCCCCAGCGGCAAGCAGATTTAGCAGTGCCCTCTGTCAAAAAGGGCTTCCCTGCTGGCTCAGATGGTAGAGAATCTGTCTGTAGTGCAGGAGACTCGGGTTTGATCCCCTGGAGAAGGAAACGGCTACCCACTCCAGTATTCTTACCTGGAGAATCCCATGGACAGGGGAGCATGACGGGCTACAGTCAGGGTTACAGAGTCAGACTTGGCTGAGCAACTAACACTTCGTTTCTGTGAAAAAACCACAGATGCGCAGACCTCACCTGTCTCAGATTGACCACCCAGCCACTGTGTTCCCTTTGCCCGGGAATGTGTGCTGTCTGCTGGCAGGATAGATTTCAAACGGGAAAGGGAGGACTAAGTTTATCACTCTGAAATCCAACCAAATAGGGCTTCCCTCATAGCTAAGAATCTTAGCTTAGGTAAAGAATCTTCCTGCAATGTAGGAGACCTGGGTTTGATCCCTGGGTCAGGAAGATCCTCTGGAGAAGGAAATGGCAATCCACTCCAGTATTATTACTTGAAGAATCCCATGGACAAAGGAGCCTGGTAGGCTGCAGCTCGTCATGTTGCAAGAGTCAGACACGACTTGGAGTCTAAACCACCACCGATCAGATAAGTTACTCTTTGTCTCCTATGAAGAAACTAGTGAGGGAATGGAGAGAGGCCAGGCATATACTTTTTTTTTTTCAGGCATATACTTTTGAGCTCCGTCAGCATGTGAGTTGGGATAGGGAAGAGGTGTTCTCTTCTGATACTGTGAAGATTTGTACTCTTCACTGATTTTACCCAGTTAAGGCTGCATTCCTAGTGGCTCAGTGGTAAAGAATTTGCCTGCCGATGCAGGAGACTCAGGTTCGATCCCTGGGTTGGGAAGATCCCTGGGAAAGAAAATGGCAACCCACTCCAGTATTCTTGCCTCGGAAATCTCATGGACAGAGGAGCCTGGCAGGCTACAGTCCATGGGATGAGTTGCAGAGGGTCAGATAGAGCTTAGCAACTAAACAAGCAACAACAAAGCATCAGTGTAGTTGAGGAGACCCGCAGTTTGTCATACAACTGGACTGACCCTTGTGCTGATGGGATGGGAAAACTAATTGAAAACCATCAAGAGCAACTCAAGACAGGCAGAAATTGAAGGGGCAAAATGAACTGCAAGTTTTCCCTCAAGACTGTGTGTCAGACAGTGTAATGCTTACATCAAGTCCATTATCCCTCTGTACTGCTTTCTATCCCAAATCATGTCCAGCCAAGTTACCAGCATAGCACAGGAGAGGTTGTGCAGTTAAATGATGACTGATCTCTGTGTCCAGAAATCAGTAGGGTACACGAAGGAGAATATCCAGCAAGTATCTGGAAGAGTGGCCACCTGTGGACTCTGTATTTTTGTCTCTGTTCCATATAATGCTTTTTATGTAAACCTACTTTATCTGATGTTAATGCAGTCATCCCGCTTTCATTGTCTTTGTAGTATATTTACCTGGTATGTCTTATCTAATACTACTCTCTATCATCTTATTTTAGGTAGATCCCGAATAGCATGTAGTTGGATATAGTATTTTGTGTTTTTTTATGATTTGAAATTATTGAATCTATTATTTAAGAGGAAACTTTCATTTATTATACTAAGTAGTATAATTGTTCTTATTCTGTGATCTTCGTTTGCACTATTTATGTTGCCTTGCTCCTGTTTTTTCAATCTTCTTTTGCTTTTGCTAGTTTTTCTTGCTGCCTTGTTTTGCTCCTAGTAATTTAGAAATTAGACACCCTATTTTTATCTGATTAGTAATTACTTCAAAATAAAAAGAAAGGAAACTTCTGTTTCTTTCCCGACATTAGTCATCTGCTGATTCCCCTCGAAATGAGTCACACATTTTAGTGCCTCCTTGTGTTCCTACCTCCCACCACTGATTGGAATAATTTGGGCTTTTAAAACTATTATTATTTCTTTTTTTTTTACATTTCATTAAGAAACACTTCATATTTGCATTTCCTAAATGTAGCCATGTTAGCCGCGTTAAGAACAATTACTTAGACATTAATTTTTAAGTTTAGAAATGGTTACAGGTTTCACCTCTGTTTCTTTTACATGTCTCCCTTATACTTAAGATCTATATTTTTGATAATTTATTGGATGCTAAAATATTCCTTTAAGTGACTTTTAAAGAAGACTATATATCTGAATCTTTGCATAGCTGAGGATATATAATAAATGTGTTTTCTTCTGAAATAGCAGTTAATCCATCGGAAGTTTTCCTGAGGAAATAATAGCAGGATGCAGGGATGTGTGTATAAGTTCACTTGTCAGTATTTTTACAAAAGCAAAAATTAGAAACTAAGAAGTGTCTGCAAGTAGACACTTGGTTAAACAAAAAATTATTTCCAGTCATTATTGGGAAATCATAACAGTTGATCATTTTGTTACCTAATTACTGTGTCATTAATCTCTCTGCCTGTTATTTATGCAAGTTATAATTAAAGTATAAATTTAGACCATACACAGTAAATGTCAGCATGTTTAGCTGTTAGCATTAACACTCTGTTTAGTTTCTGTTGCAGTTTTTCAACTAAATATTGGCTGAATAGATACTTATTATTAAAAATACATTTAAAGAAATTTAATTTTAGTCTGTTTCTTGTAGTCACTCCATGGATTTTTTTGGGCAGCACAGACCAGAAGATAACCAGTCAGTAGTTAGTAGAATGCAGAAGAAATACTGGAAAACCAAACAGGTCTTCATCAAAGCAACCGGAAAGAAGGAGGATGAGCATGTGGTGGCGTCTGATGCTGAACTGGATGCTAAACTTGAGGTAAGTTCTTACAAGGATTCCGCGTACCGCATATAACTTGTTACTATTTGGGACTACTAGGGGGACTATGAGAAGCTTTCACACTGACCTGGATACATGCAGAATTTGATAACAGAATAGTTGTATCCATTTGTCGATCAGATCTTCTGGATAAGCAAGCCATAGTTCTCATGAATTGTGCGTTGGCAGAGCTGGAGTTCATATTAGGTAAATCATGAACTAGGTAATTTCTCTGGCAGTAGTGTAATACTTTCTGTGGTATGTAAGTAAATTAATTATGTTCCTAACTGGGACCATATACTCATTATGTATTGTGTCATTAGTATTTTGTACTACTTTTATGTGAAGTCTGTACCTCACTGACATAGTGATAATTAGAGATTAACTGAAATCAAATAGTGAGTGAGAATTTTACAAGTTGGTGTTTTTGTTTCTCTTATTAAGGATGGAGTTAATTGAAGTATGTCATAATGCATTTTTGGCTGTTTTTTATTTTAAATAAAAGGAATAATTACCATGAAACAACTTTAAACCTATATGTGTCTTACACTTTTAAGTAATCAAGCTAATTAGAAGAAAGGTCTCATGTATATTAATGCAGTCTGAATTTAATGAAGATTTGCTTATTCCATGTGTATATCCTAATATAGGTAACATTTTACAAACATTTCTAGCCAGGGGCTCTGTTATGCCTGAAATATAATGATTTGTTGAGATTCTTAAAAATATAGGTCTAATAAAATAGGTCTTAATTTAATAAGTAATTTTTTCTATAAAAATAAACTGATCACTGCCATAACAAATATGAAAATAAAAATTATTTCTATTTAACCAGATTTTACTATTTGTGTTAAAAAGTATTCTCCTTAGGATTGTGTGACAAATCGTGAAAAAAAAAATGAAGGGACTTTATTATAAGTAGTATGTTTTAGCACTGTCCCTGCATATATTCCCACAGAAGTAGATTTTTTTTGTGTTGTTTCACATTGATAGGTAATTTGTAGGTGACATTTTATATTCAGTGTTATTTTTGTCCATTAGAGAATTATTTGGAATCAGCCAAGAACTTTCTCCCATGATTATATTATCTTTTTTAAGAATGAGAAATATTTTCAAGTATACATATGCATCAAGTATGTACTTAGATTATCATGTTGTACACTTTAAATATATTACAATTTTATACCTCACTAAAACAGAAAAATATTTTTGTTGTGAAAATGAAAAGCAATAGTATATATATCTTTCAAGGACCCATGGGGAAGAAAATCAACCGTAATTGCTTCATCATAGTGTTAATGGAACTATCATTTTTGTATTCTTTTCTAATCTCCTTCTACATGGATTTAAGCAGCTTTGGCTTCCCTGCTGGCTCAGATGGTAAAGAATCCTCCTGTGATTCAGGAGACCCAAGTTTGATTCCTGGGTTGGGAAGATCCCCTAGAGAAGGAAATGGCAACCCCACCCCAGTATTCTTGCCTGGAGAATTCCATGGACAGAGGAGCCTGGCGGCTGCAGTCTGTGGGGTTACAAAGAGTCGGGCACGACTGAGCGAGTAACGCACACACAATACATACACCAAGTGCAACTCAAACACACTTAAACTTATGTGGAAGGTTGATGGTTGCTCCTGCATTTAGAATTTAGTGTCTGTTATCAGTCTTCCTTTGGCCTGATCAAGCGTCAAAATAAAGGCAAAAGTACTATAGAGATGGGCTTCCCTGGTGGCTCAGTCGGTAAACAACCCACCTACATTGCAGGAGACCCCTGCTCTGTTGGATTCCTGGGTCAGGAAGATCCCCTGGAGAAGGGATAGGCTACCCACTCCAGTATTCTTGGGCTCCCCTGGTGGATCAGCTGGTAAAGAATACACCTGCATTGGGGGAGACCTGGGTTCGATCCCTGGGCTGGGAAGATCCCCTGAAGAAGGGAAAGGCTATCTACTCCAGTATTCTGGCCTGGAGAATTCCCTGGACTGTATAGTCCATGGGGTTGCAGCGTCAGACACGACTGAGCAACTTTCACTTTCTCTGGTGGCTCAGTCAATAAAGAATCCGCCTACAGTGCGAGTGACCTGGGTTCGATCCCTGGGTCGAGAAGATCCCCTGGAGGAGGGCATGGCAACCCACTCCAGTATTCTTGCCTGGAGAATCCATGCACAGAGGAGCCTGGCGGGCTGTAGTCCACAGGGTCACAAAGAGTTGGACACGACTGAGCAACTAAGTTTGAAATGGGAGTCTATTAGATATTTTATTTTTTTGTTAGCTATTGGCAGCAGTGGTAATGAAGGGATTAATATTCATGGAAAATTCTAAACAAAAATAATCTGAAAGTAATTTATTTTTGTTGTTATAACACATTGTTTAATTTTTATGGTAAATTCATTGACCTATTTTGCTTAGACCAATATTGGAGAAAAGCCAGACTCTGAGTTATTTAATATTTTCTAAAACTATCTATACTCTTTTCATCTGTGGTAGATGGTATTTAATGTACATCTTAAAAATTAGAGTTACCTTTTTGCTATTTAGATAGTTTGGAGCTGAGGGGAGGACAAACTCCACAGTCATAAATTTTTATTAGCCTCCATGTATTTATCATCATTTTTTCCAACTCTAATGGGAGGAAGCTAAGTGTGCTTTCTACATCTGAAATAAAACCAAAACTGAAGTATATCACAGTCAAGGAAAATAGACAATACCTATAAGAAAATGTTTTGCTTTTGAAGTGTTTTTTTATATTTTGTGTTTGTTTATGGTTCTTTAAACTGTCCTAATAAAATTTATATTTCAAAGGTTTTTCACTCCATTCAAGAGACATGTACTGAACTTCTGAAGATAGTTGAGAAATATCAGCTAAGACTCAATGGTATGAAATCATAGATATCTATCCACCAACAATTCCTGCTTAAAATAAATATTCATTTGCATTTTTGAAGATGAAAGATTTAATGTAAAAATAGTAATTTACTGAACTATTTTGGGATCGTTTCTTATGACAAAAATGAATATTTACAGTGATCTACTCTGAAATCTCCCGGCATGCTCAATTCATCAAATCCTCTGACACAGGTTGATTTTGCTGAGTTTAGTTTTCCTTCCCAGTCTTAAGTGGATTTTTTTCCATCATTTAAAAGCTCTCTTTCTCAACCCCGACTTGCTCTAGCAGTTCCCCTTCATTTCTCTGCTGCTTTCACAGGAAATTTTGACATAATTATCTGTACACACACACTCTATTCCTTCTCCTCCTCCTTCTCTTCTACTCACCCCGGTCAGGTTTTCATCCCCATCACTCCACCAAATCGCTCTTGTCATAGTCATAAAGAACTTAATTCTGGACCGATTCTCAGTCACTATCACATTATTTAACACAGTTGATTATTCCCTCTTCCTTGAGACACTCTACTCTCTTCACGTGGCTTCCAGGTACCAACATTCCTGGATTTCTTCTTAATGGTCATTCCTTCTCAGTATCCTGGGACTGCTGGAATCTCTTTTCTTCATCTCGTTTGGTTAGAACTCAATCTTTGAATCTCTCCTCCTGCCTTATCTGCATACATAATCCTCTTCAGGTATTTGGTCAAGTGTCATCTTATTAGTGAGTCCTTCTCTGACTCCCATATCTGAAATGAAACATACTCCTCTTTCTCATCAATCTCTGTCTACTTAACAATAGCACTTAATGGTATTCAACATTCTGTACGTTTTATCTATTGTTTTTCTTACTACCGCTAGAATATACTCTCAAGGATAGAAATCTGTGTGTTTATTTCTGTATCTCCTAGCCTCAAAACATGGTCTAGCATATAGTCCATATGCAGTGCATATTTGCTCAATGAATGATTTCTTTGTGCAGCAATGTAAATTAGTCTCAAAAGTTTATAATCAAAGTTCATATATTGTCCCAGTAAGGCAAGAAATCCATTATAGCATGGTAATTTTTTTAGTGCCTGCCATGTGTAAAACTATGTATTTTTCCCCAGGAAACAGTTTGAGAAACAACTTTCTGTAATAAAATAAGAGACAAAGAATATCATGTAATTGAATTCAGGATTGTGATGCAGACATGCCTCTGAATTCTCTTGGAGTAAAAAATAACTGTATTAGAGAGATTGGTAAAGGCAGCTACTTAGATGGGAACGGAAGTAAAACTCAGAGTTTGTAGAATATGTGGGGGAAAAAGGAAGTTGGAGTCAAGGGAATAAAGTTGAAGGGTGAGAACAGTCTGCATGACAGAAGAGTTTGTAGTGGAGAATAATAGGGTGATATACAAGCAAAGGAAGTTTCCAGTTGGATTGCTAAGGACCTTAAATATTTTACCAAGCAGTAAAATGGACCAAGGGAGTCATTGAATCAGCAGTCATTGGACCAAGGGAGTTCTGTGATAGAAATGGAAATGTAAAGAAACACTGACTAGTTTGTACATCCTGCATTTTGTCCTGGAATCACCAGATCATTTAGCATGCTGGAGGAGCATTTCAGGGAAGCTTGAAGACAGGGAAGCCTGGTGTGCTAAAGTCTGTGGGGTCACAAAGAGTCAGACACGACTGAGTGACTGAACAACAATAAAGAGAAAGCATATGATAAAATCTATATACGTACATCTCTTTATCCTGAAATGTTCCAGTTCATTTCAGTCACTCAGTCATGTCTTACTCTTTGCGACCTCATGGACTGCAGCACACCAGGCTTCCCTGTCCTTCACCATCTCCCAGAGCTTGCTCAAACTCAAGTGCATTGAGTCAGTGATGCCATCCAAACATTTCATACTCTGTCATCCCCTTCTCCTGCCTTCAATCTTTCCCAGTGTCAGGGTCTTTTTTAATGAGTCAGCTCTTCGCGTCAGGTGGCCAAAGTACTGGGGCTTCAGCATCAGTCTTTCCAATGAATATTCAGAACTGATTTCCTTTACAATGGACTGGTTTGATCTCCTTGTAGTCCAAGGGACTCTCAAGAATCTTCTCCAACACCACAGTCAAAAGCATCAATCCTTTGGCACTCAGCCTTCTTTATGATCCAACTCTCACATCCATACATGACTACTGGAAAAACCATAGCTTTGACTAGACAGATCTTTGTTAGCAAAGTAATGTCTCTGCTTTTTAGTATGCTGTCTAGGTTTGTCATAGCTTTCTCTTTAGTATTGTATATAACTGTATGATTTCTTGAAGACTATCTGGTTAATAGATCTTCTGTTGAGACTAATGTCAGACAATTCATAGATTCTTCCAGCACTGTAAACCTTTATGAGAATCTCTTGATTGGGGAAGGACACATAGGAGTAGGGTCTCGGTGGGTTTTGGCCTCAGGTCTCAACACCAAATCAGCGCAAACTCAGCTTCATCTCCTTCCCTTTCTGCAGTGATAAGGATGAGGCTCAATTATGGTTAATGTTCAGTTGATATTTGATAAGGAGGTAGCCCATGTTCTGTGAGGCTTTTCTGGATCATCATCTACAAATTAATATTTTTTTCTAGTAGTTTTCATTGAGGTATATTTTATGAAGTTCTGATTCAGAGGAAATGTGTAACTGGTACATCTCTGAAGTAATCAGAATATTAACAAGATTTCTCTGATTCAGTCCACTCTTGATTAGGCAAACTCTTCATAAAACAGCACATTTTTTTTCAAAGACGAGACTACAGAATGTGTAGACGCCCTGTCCCAAACACCTCCGTGCCCTCTTGGGGACTTCTTGTAGGCCCTACCGGTGGGAGGACTAGTGAGGGGGCAGCTAGCAAGTGAGAAGGCCCGAGTTCCCCTGCTGCTTCAGAGGGACTAACGGGGCTTCCCTTTCAGTTTGTAACTTCAGTTTTTCCATCGGTAAACTAGAGTGAAATGAGGCCTGACATTTGTCCTGTTTTTCCCTTTAAGCTCACAGTTTGGACACTTTATGGGCTCCCCTCACTTGTTGGTCTTACTGTGATAAAAAGTCATCTTCCACTAGATCAGTACTTCTAAAACTTGGTGGTGAAGGGTCATCGTTTCACTTTCAATCTGTTATCAGCTGACACTTTTGAAAATACAATAAAAATTTTTAGAAAAACCAAATTAAAGAAGACATGCACAAATAAAAAGCATACTTTTTGGTGATTAGAGTCAACAGATATAAGATAGTCCAACAGGTAAAAAGCTTCTTAATGGTATCTTACTTTGAGTGTTTGTCACAAGCTGGTAGCAAATGACCCACAGACCAGACCTTTGGACTAGCCTGGCACTGGTCCACGGACCACACTTGGAGTAGTATTGCACTAAAAGTGACAACTTTTAGGGATTTAGCAGCAAAATTGTGGCACAACTGTGAATCTGTGATACTGAGCATAGAAGATGAAGCCAGGATGGGAGACAAGAATAAAAACAGAAAACCAAATACTCTATCAGTGCCAATGATCCTAATATGCATCTCTGCACATTTGAAAATGTGTCATCTGTGGTTTTATCATTTTGGATTTTTTTTTTTCCTGACTAAAGATCAGTCTCTCCCAAAGTGAGGTCTGTGGAGTCACTGATCAAAACCATCTGGAATTCTTGTTTAAAAAAAAAAAGGCAGATCCTCAGACCTGTAAAATCAGTGTCTCTGGAGACGGAGCCCATGAATTTACATTGTAAAAACAAGTCTCCTCCTGCCCCTGAGTAATTGTCAAGTATAGAGAATTATTGCTGTGAGAATGTTAGTTGTATATGTGTGTGTTTTAAACAAATGATGAAATGAAACAACTATACTGTAATTTTTCCCCTAGTTATATCGGAGGAAGAAAACGAACTAGGGCTCTTTTTAAAGTTCCAAGCAGAACGGGATACAACGCAGGCTGGCAAAATGATGGATGCCACTGGCAAGGCACTCTGTTCTTCAGCCAAGCAAAGGTTTATCATGGTTTTGCATCATCTTTAACTTTATAGTCAGTATGACAGTTTTGATGTATGTAGCTAAATTTGAATATTTGTAAAGGTTTCTCTTGTTTCCAGTGGAAGGTTAAAAGAGAAGAATTGTATATTGCAGTATATAATTGTTTTGATGCCTAACTCTTACTTATTTTGTACTTAAAATCACTACTTAAAATCTTATATTCATAGGTTGCTTAATTCCTGGAAATAGCCTTTAGGCCTGTGTTTAAATTTCTTAAGTGCCTTAGTGAAATAGAGGCACACAATGGCTAAAGTTTAAATATGTGTATATATATATTTTTTCACTTTTTGGATACTGTACCATCTATGAGTACATTGGAATTTATCTTTTTAAGCAGAGGAAATATTTTCTTCTTAATTATATACTTTACATTTATTATTTTATAACTTTTTAGCATAAAGATACTTGTTACAAAGAATCTCCTGCAATTACTAAATTCAGCCAACATATTTCCTTTTTCTAGAGAAAAGTAAAAACAGGCTTTCTCAGACCTGTAAATGGCATTGCATAACTTAAGTGGCTTTGTGCTGAAACCCCACATGAGTGCAAAAGTCCATCTTTAAGGGGATGACCGAGAGACATGAAATATAAGTCCCTCCATTCACTAAGTCAGAGTCAGACGCAGACAGAGAAACTGGGTTTGACTTATGTTTCTTAAATCCTTTTTTTTTCTTGTTCTCATCCTCAGATGCTATGGATTTTGTCCTCATTAACTCATCTAGCATTTTACCTACTTTTCTATCACCCAGATTTTCCTTCAGTTTTTCAAAAAACCCCAGATTTCTGCTTATAGGAATATGCTTTATAAATATAGGATCTCATTTACTCATGAAATTCTTTTCTAAATGGCAGATTTACTTGGCAGATCATTAATGCATGGTAAACATCCCAAAATGTTGCAAAAATGATGTATTTTCTAAAATAAGAAAAAGGAGAAATATAAGCATACCTTTGTTAACAATTCAAAGTTAGCTGTATGATCCTTATTGCTTTCTAATTTTCTTAGGCATCTTAATAATTTCCCATTTATAGACTCGTCTTGAGAGCAAATGCTGCTTTATGGTTGTCTTTAGTTTGCTTGTGGGATGTACATTCCTCTGACTTTTACCTCTCTGTCACTAGATTGGCTCTGTATACTCCCCTGTCTCGCCTTCAGCAAGAAGTAGCAACATTCAGCCAAAGGGCGGTATCTGATACCTTGACGACAATTAATCGGATGGAGCAGGCACGCACAGAATACAGAGGAGCCCTGCTGTGGATGAAAGACGTATCCCAAGAACTGGACCCAGACACCTTAAAACAAGTGGAAAAGTTCCGAAAAGTATGAAAATACGTCCTTTTTATTTATTTTCTGGAACCTCTACAGAATAACTTAATCAAGAGCATAAAATATCAGACTAGTTTTGGAAAATGTGTTGTATTACAAATTCTTAAGTTGCTTGGAAATCGCCAGTTGAAGTAAATGCAAAAGGTTGTCACACACTTTTTTTTTTCCCCCTACCATTTGGCATAATAGATATAACTGTCTTTCAAATATTGTTTACCTGGGCTTTTAGGAGTGGTTTGCAGGAGGAAAATCATTCATTAATTAGGGAAAGTACTTGAGTAAAAACTCATGTAAAATGATTATTAATTATAAGTGAAGGTTACCAAATTTTTCATTCTGCCACAATACATAAGTTTGACCACAAACTTTTAAAGCAACTGTATGTGTGAACATATTAGTTCAGTCAGTTCAGTTACTCAGTCATGTCTGACTCTTTGCGACCCCATGGACTGCAGCACGCCAGGCTTCCCTGTCCGTCACCAACTCCCGGAGCCTACTCAAACTCATGTCCATCACGTCAGTGATGCCATCCAACCATATCGTCCTCTGTCATCCCCTTCTGCTTCCGCCTTCAATCTTTCCCAGCATGAGGGTCTTTTCAATGAGTCAGTTCTTCACATCAGGTGGCCAAAGGATTGGAGTTTCAGCTTCAGCATCAGCCCTTCCAATGAACATTCAGGACTGACTTCCTTTAGGATGGATTGGTTGGATCTCCTTGCAGTCCAAGGGACTCTCAAGAGTCTTCTCCAACACCCCCGTTCAAAAGCATTAATTCTTCAGCACTCAGCTTTCTTTATAGTCCAACTCTCACATCCATATGTGACTACTGGAAAAACCATAGCTTTGAGTAGACAGACCTTTGTTGGCAAAGTAATGTCTCTGCTTTTAAATATGGGCCTAGGTTGGTCATAGCTTTTCTTCCAAGGAGCAAGCGTCTTTTAATTTCCTGGCTGTAGTCACCATCTGCAGTGATTTTGGAGCCCAAGAAAATCTCACTGTTTCCATTGTTTCCCCATCTATTTGCCATGAAGTGATGGGACTGGATGCCATGATCTTAGTTTTCTAAATGTTGAGCTTTAAGCCAACTTTTTCACTCTCCTCTTTAACTTTCATCAAGGGGCTCTTTAGTTCTTCTTCACTTTCTGCCATAAGGGTGGTGTCATCTGTGTATCTGAGGTTCTTGATTATTTCTTCCGGCAATCTTGATTCCAGCTTGTGCTTCATCCAGCCTGACATTTCATATGATGTACTCTGCATATAAGTTAAATAAGCTAAATAATCTACTTATTATAAATTGTAGCCCCTGAATTTACCATACATGAATAGTAAAATTGACTCACTCTGGGACTTCCCTGGTGGTCCAGGGGCTAAGTCTCCACGCTCTCGATGCAAGGGGCCTGGGTTCCATCCCTGGTCAGGGAACTAGATCCCACATGCCGCTACTAAGAGTTTGCATGCTGCATGCCTGAACTAAAAGATCACTCATGCCATGACTAAGACCTGGTGCAGCCAAATAAATATTTTTTAAAAATGTACTCACTCCATTTTATAAATATTTAAAGTAGCTGTAATAAAAATTCATACTTATATTTAATATAGATGGACTCTTTCTACTAACTGTTACAAGTTCTTTGCCTCATTGATTTCTCCAAGAGACGTGGGCAGTAGGTGGACACGTGGCCTCAGGCAACCTGTCATTCTGTCCCCTTTGTAATCCTTGACAGATACGATCCCAGGGAGCGCTGCATAGCACTGTGAGTGTACTGGGGTCACTGAATTGTACAGTTTTAAATGGTTAAGTGCACGTTATGTGAATTTCACTTCAATTAAACAAACAAAGAGTAGGACCCACACCTCCCATCTAGACCCAAACAGTCCTGCACACTCCGTTCCCGGGGCCCTGTGCAACCACACCTCATACTTACTGTCTGTGCTTCAGGAAGGAATATGCTCTCCCCCATTCCTTCCCTTTCTGCAGACACCCCCTCTTACGTAGAACTTGTCTTTCCTTTTCCCGGGTCTAGCAGGCTTTCCTCGGGGTCTTAGCATGGTCCACTCATCCGTTCATTGTCTTCCTGTCCCAGTTCAGACATCATGCATTGAGCTCACCAATGGCTTTGCTGACCATCTTACCAAAAGTTGTCGCTCAGTTCTGTTTCATGCATATGCTATCTTTGTGGCTTGAGATCATCTTACATATTTATTTACTTCCTTTTTTTCCTGTGCCCCCTCACTCAGGGATGGTGGCGAAGAACATTGTTCACCACAGTATCCCCGTTCCTTGAGCAGTGCCTGGCACATAGCATATAGCTTTTAAGTATTCGCTGAATGAATGAATGAGTACATTTAAAGTTGAGTATTCACATGACTTACTGACAAATGACTCACCTTATGTGTAAGAAATATAAGCCTGTATTTAAGTTCATAAATACATCTGTATGATTCAGAACTATTATTAACGCTTTACAACACTTTAACTGTGCCCCCTTTCCATTTATTCTTCTACTCTTTCTTAGCTAAATATTATCTATCAGTAGTTTTGGATGTTTCTTTTTACTTGGAGTCTGTTTTTTCTTCTTAGCTATATACTTTTTTTTCTGTCTTTCATCACATAGTTTCTCGGCATAAAGATACCTGGTGGAAAGAATCTCCCACAGTTACCAAAAATAGCCAAAATCTTTTCAATGAATCATGAAATACTAATTCAGGAAAGGAGAATCTTCTTTGTTACAATTTCATGTGTCTGAAAACATGTATCATGAAACCTGTGTGGTACATTTATTTCTATATTAGAAGTATTAATAAGTTACATTTTTGTGGTTGCAGGTACAGATTCAAGTGAGAAATAGCAAAACTTCTTTTGACAAGTTAAAGATGGATGTTTGTCAGAAAGTGGATTTACTTGGAGCTAGTCGCTGCAATATGTTGTCTCACTCACTCGCTACCTACCAGGTACCCACCTCCATCGTCAGCATGTCCTTGCAGTAAAACAATGAGTGGTGAGATTCCTTTTTAAAAGTTGTCTAAAGGGTGCAAAAAATTGTATAATTTATCAGATTCCTTTGATTTTGTTAAACTTGACTTACTAAGGTTATGACATTCAGAATCATAGAACACTAGACTGGAAAAGACCTTAGCGATTACCTACTCCCATGACTTCACATTATTCCCTTTGATGTCCTAGAAAGGAGAGACAGACAGGCATTTAGGAGCTTGAGAGGAGTCAGGATTCAAGGCCTCTTAGCCCGGTTCATTCAGAGATGCTCCACTTTGAACTAGTTCTACACACAATTTCATTTGAAGCAGAGATGCTGTGACCCAAAAGTTTAACACTTTTCTATCATTGGTGGATGAGGAAAGTGAAAATTAAATGAGACTTAAAGGAAATGGTAGTGTTGGGCTTAAAAACTTAGGTTTTCTAAGTCTTAGGTTCAGTCCTGCCAAATCCCCATTCCACCCCACTGTAATCTCAGAAGTCTCATTTGTGCTTACTTTATCCCAAGTCACACATGAATAGCATACAATAAGTAAGTTAGGTATTAACAGGTAACAGTTACTGATTTTTATCAGTCAGTGGCAAAATAGAATAAACTTTTGCATAGGAGAATAGTAATAAACTAAAGGAGATGGCATTCAATGCTGTTTTTAAGGAATCTACCTAATTCAGTTCAATTCTGTGGAATTTAAGAATCAAGACAAATGACACTTGAGAATCAAAGTACGTGGTAATCTGTGTAGCATCCGCCGGAAACTCAGCAGCTGTTTGCCCAGCTCTCCTTTGTCCTTCCCACTCACCCCCTCACTTTGAACGGGAGCCTTGAAGCAGTGAGGAAAATGTTCAATTACTTGGGTTAGCTTGATAACACATTTTTTTTTTGACAAGTCTTTCTTGAACCCTAAATGAAAGTCCAAATTTAATGGTACAAATTATTTCACTCCAATTAATAAAGGCTTGCACAGGCTTACCAGCATAAAATTTACACATATAGCTCTGATGCAAATATGATATTTTGGTGCTTTGACCATTTTCCTCCTGGATTCCTTGGAAGGCGTTCTACTCTGCCAGCTTCATTCTCTTGGCTGCAATACTCCCTGGCCGGCTCCGGGTGTGCGTCAGTACTGTATGCACACAGGGGACGTTTCACGCAGACACAGTGCCGGTGCTGGGCAGAGGTACTGTCTGCAGAGCTTCCTGGTTCCCCGGACGTGGAAGTGGATTGTAGACCCTGCTTCTTGTTACTTGACAACAACTATTTGTCTACGACAGTGAGGAAAAGTAGCCCTGAAAAGAGGAGAGGAAGCAGGACTGTAGTGTCGCCTTTTCTTTCTCTGCAGAGAACACTGCTTGGATTCTGGGAGAAAACAGCTCGAATGATGTCCCAGATTCACGGGCCCTGTATAGGCCTTCATCCATACGACTTTGTAGCTCTCAAGGTACCTTCCTTTCAGTGCTCTTTTCTTAGATATATGACACTTCATCTGGATGATAACTTGGAGACTGCTTTTTGCTAAGCCTAATTTCAAAATTACAAAACACTGGGAATCATTTTTCCATACTCTTTCAGCCAATCATTTTTATGAAGTTCCCAGATTCCAAATGCTGCCAGCAGCACTAGACAAATACATGGGCACACTACTGGTGGGCTCATGATATTAGTAGATTGGGTGAGAAGGGAATAAAAGAAAAAGTGAAAGGAAAATTAAAATGCAAAAAGAGAAGGTAATGGAAAGAGGAACAGGTGATGGAAAGCGGTCATGTGTTTTCAAATATGACCACATTGCCTACCTGACAATTTTAGGAGTTAGTCTTGTTGCTTTCCTTTTACACTTAGGTCACAGATGTGATCCATGGTAACATTATGCCAGTTTTGGCCATTATGTCTGTGTGATCGCTGCTGAGGCGTACCGAATTAGATCAGCTCTTTCCATAACACCTACATGTGAGACATACTCTTCCTGTCGACTTTCTGTGTGCGTGGCTTATCCAGCTGAGATGCACCATGTCAATCATCTCTTCCGTTCTAGTCGGCTACGTTTCAGTTCCTTTGAACTAATCATTCTGCTTTATTTTCAGTAGAGCTTGAAAATGTTAAGTTTGCCTAAGCTGGATGTGATGTTTGTGATGGGTTCATATCCTATAACCGTATGTTACTGGGGCTTGGTGTAGATTTTTAAGTCAGGACCTGACATAGCATCTTCCAGTCTGATAGATTTGGGGGTTGTTGTTGTATGTGTGTTTTGGCTTTTTACTTTTCTATGGTAATGTTTTACTGGATAACATACTGTGTATTTAGGCAACTTTCATACCCAATTTCAGCTCAGACTTGAAGTTGAAAATCTTTAGCGTGACAGTGCTGGCTAGCAACAGAGTGAGGTCTTCTGTGGCATATCTTGGGGTGGGGGGCCCTGTGACGAGTCCACAGTGTATGTCGTGGCCACGGGCAGCCAGGATACAAAGGACACAGGGCTCGGGTCAAATTATATCATTACACGTCTCCCACTCTTCACTGCAGAGCTCTTCCCGTTTTATATTGTTCTTTAGAATTTTTATTCTCATTTTTGTTTGCACAAAGAGAAAAAAGATTCCTTCCACCTACTTAACACTAAATTTCTTATGCTTAGCAACTACAAGACTCTCCAATGATGCTTACTGAAGACCACAGGGAGGGACGAAGAGAAGACAGTTCTCTCCCTGAAAACCTCAGTAGGTAAGCGGACAGAAGTTACAGATCGTGCTGGGAAGTTCTGGATACCATTGTATTATGTACTTGGAAAGAGTTGTTTCTTCTTTGGTTTACCAAATACTGAATACTTCTATGTCATTTTTCCAGTTAACATTAGACATTTGCTCTGAAACTTACCCCCTAACCCCAGTTTCGGCATGGCAGGCAAAGTTGGTGATAGGAGTATAGAACAATTGGGTGATAACCCCAAATTATTTAGTGCAGGATACTGGGTCTTGTACTCAGAGCCTGTCTCTAGTGAGTCCCAGAAGGGACAGCTTGAAAAATAAAGAGATAGGTGTTGGTGGCTATGAGATGGAAGCTGGTGACAGCTCGTCTCCAAGACAACACCGAGGGGACTGGGATTGGATCCTAGAGATGGAGGCCCTTCTGTGCTCATCCTTCATGTCGCCTGCTTCCCGTTAGTTACATGTTACCTTCGTTTTCCTTGCAGACCCGCCACTTGTCATTTTAACTAGACTGCACTGAGTGTAATGATGAACCCAGAAATAGGCCCAAACAATGACAACACTGTATTGTTGAGTGAAAGGTGATCTGAAATACAGGCATTTCACCCTTTTCTCTAGGGGGATCTCCAAACAAATTTTTTTTTTACCACCTTGGATATACAGATGTTTTAGAATATAGATTAAGTAATCAAATGTATAGATATAAATTAAATATATTAACTTAGTTACATATATTGAGACTTTAAATTGTACATTGTTTATTAATTTAGTAACTATATTTGTTATCACATTTTATGAAAGTTTTATTCGGAATCTTCTCCTGCATCTTCAGCTTTACGAAAGCTGCCTTTCAAGTTAACTAACAGGTTCCAAAGTACCTCACCCTCTCTTCTGTCCAAAATGTTTAAAACACAATCTATGTATACCATCATTGAAAATTTCATTCCATATCAAACTATTTGTTCTGTAGGTTTATTTCTGTGGTATTTGCAAATAAATACTGTATTGCTTTTAAGTGTCTTTAAAGGCTTGTTTTAAAAAAACCCAACACTAGAGTTGTGAGTTTATACCGCAAGAATAATGAAAAATGGTTCTCGGGACTTTTCTGGCGATCTGGTGGCTAAGAGTCTGTGCTTCCAATGCAGGGTGCGTGAGTTCCATCCCCAGTCTGGGAACTAAGATCCCACATGCTGCTCGGAACAGCCAAAAAAAAAAAAGGATAAAACTTTCTTTATCTCATTTTTTTACATTATTATACCAGATGGATGATAACACTTTCCAGAATTAGTTTTGGTTGAGAATGTTTTAGCCAAATGTGCCTTATTTTGTAAACATCAAATTCTTGTTCAAAATAGAGTACTCCATTTTTTCTACAGTTCATTCCTTGTAGTTCCAAAGTACTCTTTTTTTTTTAAATCTCTTCTTTAAAATTTTTAATGTTTTAAATAGTAAGTCTTTGTTGGTTATCTGTTTAAATACAGCAGTGTGTATGCGTCAACCCCAACCTCCCAATACTTTACTTGCCAAGAATTCTTGAGCAAAAACCTTTTAATGCTTGGAAACTAAACTTCCTGCTCGATGGCTTTGCTGGCGGATGCTCTGTGCGTGTCGTGTTTCACACAGCGCTCAGCACGCTGGACGTGGTACCTGGTGCTTCAGTCAACACTCAGTATATGTGCATTTAAAGAATAAGAGGTGAAAGGTTACTTTTACAGTCTATGTAGCTCTAGAAAAGATTTGCCTCGCATTTTAGGAGATCTGCCAGACAACTGCCTCCTCAGTTAAAAAAAAACTCAAGCCACACAGAACTGTTTGTAGAGTATGAGTTCCCAATGTATCTTAACCAAAATGTTTCCATTTTTCTGTTTTACTTTAGGTTAGTTTTGTCGGATGAGGAAGTGAACTTGGGAAGTGAACCAGGTAAGATGGCAGATTCGTTAAAATGTGAAATGATCACATACAAACGTGAAAACAGCTTGTTGCAGCCTTTTCAGAGAGATTGTATTAATACTCATTTAATTAAAAAACGTTAAGTCGCTTTATGTACAAACACTTCTGAGTGCTCTTTTCCCCCCAGCTTTATTGAGTTGTAACTGACATGTAACACTAAGTTTAAGGTGTACAATTGGGTGATTTGGTACTTGTATGTATTGCAAAATGATTTTCACCATTAGACTAGTTAACATATCCATCACCTCACATAGTTACTATATTTAATTTGGGATGTGGTACTGGGCTCGGAGGCTCCCCAGGGTCACTTCTGGGGCATCCTGGTCAGGTGGGCCAAGGGTCACGCTCCCCTGTTGGGGGGGGCTGCTCACCTGCTTCCCTGCCTGGACAGGTGGTAGGATTTGCTCTGCAGCCGCCCGGGGCCTCAGTCCAGGCTTCCTGCTCGGGTGGAGCTGGAGGCTGTGGTTGGCAACGAGTTAGCTTTCAGGCAATCATAATTAGAGTGTCCAGTTATCTTCTTTAGGGAATTCTGGCCTTCTTTAAGACAGTTGCTTTTAGAGTAGATATTCATTTCACAGGGCAGTATGATTGTTTCAAAATTATTCTCATATTTAAATTTGTTATTTTTAAATAAATATACATTATATGTACAATCAACGTATATATGAATTACTGTAGCTTTGGAGCCAGAAAAATCTGGATTTGAAGCCTAACTTTTTTAAAAAAAATGAGTCATTTATGCCTTTTTCATATTTCTCTTCTGAAAAATGACTCATACACTCCTACCTGACAGGAGGCTAGATGTATTTATAAACTATGTAGCACATAGTAGGTGTCCAATATTTTTTAAGCATACACATAAATACAGACCATACTGATAAAAGAAACTAAGAACTATAATAGTCATGAGCTCATATATCTAACATACCATCAAACATATGTTCCAAATGTTATCTGATTGTGCATACATAATCCTGTAGCCAATTAGAGAATATTTTTTAATATTGTTGTAGTTTCAACATCCACTTATAGTATTATTTTATCTTTTATAGCCTGCTGTATCAGTGGTTATGTCCCCTTTTTGTTGAAGTATAGTTGATGTAATATTATATGTTACAGATATACAGCAGAGCGATCACACCTTTTAAAGGTTATGCTCCATTTATAGATATTTTTGGCTATATTCCCTGTGTTATACTACTTTATAACATCCTTCTGGCTTATTTTATACATGACAGCTTGTGTCTTTTCATCTCCTCTCCCTGAGTTGCCCTTCCCACTTCCTTCTCCCCATTGGTAGCCACTACTTTGTTTTCTGTATCTGTGAGTCTGTTTCCTTTTCGTTACATTCACTAGTCTATTCTGTTTTGCAGAGTCCACATATAAATTATATGCAGCATTTGTTTTTTTCTGTCTGACTTATTTCACTTAGTATAATGCCACTCAAGTCCATCCATATGGCAAAAAGAAACTCAAAATGATTAAAGACATAAATGTAAGGCTAGAAACCATGAAACTCCTAGAAAACCTATGTAGACATAGGTTATGTCTTTGACATAAATAGCAAAATTTTCTTTTGGCTCTTTCTCCTAAATCAAAGGAGATAAAAGCAAAAATAAGTGGGACCTAATTAAACTTAAAAGTCTTTGCACACACAGCAAAGGAAACCATTGACAAAATCAAAAGACAACCTGTGGAATGGGACAAATTGGCAAATGAAATGACCTATGAGAAATTATTATCTAAAATATATAAACAGCTCATACAACTCAAGATCAAAAAGACAACCTGATTAAAAAATGGGCAGACGACCTGAACATACATCTTTCCAAAGAAGACATACAGATAGATGGCCAACCGGAACATGAAAATATGCTCAACATCATTAATCATCAGAGAAATGCAAATTAAAACTATAATGAGGGACTTCCCTGGTGATCCAGTGTCTAAGACTTTGTGCTCCCAATGCAGGGGGCCTGGTTTCAATACTGGGTCAGGGAACTATATCCCACATGCAACAACTAAAGATTCCATGTGCTGCAGTGAAGACTGACAATCCTGTGTGCACCAGCTAAGGCCTTGAAACAGCCAAATAACTGTTTAAAAATAAATAAAACTATAATGAGATATCATCTCACACCTGTCAGAATGGCTGTCACCACAAGTTCAGTTCAATTCAGTCGCTCAATCATGCCCGACTCTTTGCAACCCCATGAACTGCAGCACGCCAGGCCTCTCTGTCCATCACCAACTCCCGGAGTTTACCCAAACCCATGTCCATTGAGTCGGTGATGCCTTCCAACCACATCATCCTCTGTTGTCCCCTTCTTCTCCTGCCCCCAATCCCTCCCAGCATCAGGGTCTTTTCCAATGAGTCAGCTCTTCACATAAGGTGGCCAAAGGATTGGAGTTTCAGCTTCAGCATCAGTCCTTTCAATGAACACCCAGGACTGATCTCCTTTAGGATGGACTGGTTGGATCTCCTTGCAGTCCAAAGGACTCTCAAGAGTCTTCTCCAACACCACAGTTCAAAAGCATCAATTCTTCAGCGCTCAGCTTTCTTCACTGTCCAACTCTCACATCCATACATGACCACTGGGAAAAACCATAGCCTTGACTAGACAGACCTTTGTTGACAAAGTAATGTCTCTGCTTTTCAATATGCTCTCTAGGTTGCTGATAACTTTCCTTCCAAGGAGTAAGCATCTTTTAATTTCATGGCTGCAGTAACCATCTGCAGTGATTTTGGAGCCCAGAAAAATAAAACCAGCCACTGTTTCCACTGTTTCCCCATCTATTTGCCATGACGTGATGGGACCGGATGCCATGATCTTAGTTTTCTGAATGTTGAGCTTTAAGCCAACTTTTTCACTCTCCTCTTTCACTTTCATCAAGAACCTCTTTAGTTCTTCTTCCCTTTCTGCCATAAGGGTGGTGTCATCTGTATATCTGAGGTTATTGATATTTCTCCCGGCAATCTTGATTCCAGCTTGTGCTTCCTCCAGCCCAGCGTTTCTCATGATGTACTCTGCATATAAGTTAAATAAGCAGGGTGACAATATACAGCCTTGACCTACTCCTTTTCCTATTTGGAACCAGTCTGTTGTTCCATGTCCAGTTCTAACTGTTGCTTCCTGACCTGCATATAGGTTTCTCAAGAGGCAGGCCAGGTGGTCTGGTATTCCCATCTCTTTCAGAATTTTCCACAGTTTATTGTGATCCACATGGTCAAAGGTTTTGGCATAGTCAATGAAGCAGAAATAGATTTTTTCTGGAACTCTCCTACTTTTTCACTGATCCAGCAGATGTTGGCAATTTGATGTCTGGTTCCTCTGCCTTTTCTAAAACCAGCTTGAACATCTGGAATTTTCATGGTTCACGTGTTGCTGAAGCCTGGCTCAGAGAATTTTGAGCATTACTTTACTAGCGTGTGAGATGAGTGCAATTGTGCCATAGTTTGAGCATTCTTTGGCACTGCCTTTCTTTGGGATTGGAATGAAAATGGACCTTTTCCAATCCTGTGACCACTGCTGAATTTTCCAAATTTGCTGGCATATTGAGTGCAACATTTTCATGGCATCATCTTTTAGGATTTGAAATAGCTCAACTGGAATTCCATCACCTCCACTAGCTTTTTCGTAGTGAAGCTTTCTAAGGCCCACTTGAGTTCACATTCCAGGATGTCTGGCTCTAGGTGAGTGATCACACCATCGTGATTATCTGGGTTGTGAAGAACTTTTTTGTACAGTTCTTCTATGTATTCTTGCCACCTCTTCTTAATATCTTCTGCTTCTGTTAGGTCCTTAGCATTTATGTCCTTTATTGAGCCCATCTTTGCATGAAATGTTCCCTTGGTATAAGACTATAAATAATAAATACCTATGAAAAGGTGTAGAAAAGGGAACCTTCTTACACTGCCGGTGGGAATTTAAATTGGTGCAGGCCCTATGGCAACCAGTATAGAGGTTTCTCAAAAACTAAAAATAAAATTACCATATGAGCAAGCAATTCCACTCATGGGTGTATATATCCGTAAAAGATCCCCAAAACAGTAATTGGAAAAGATACATGTATCCCATTGTTCATAGCAATAAGTGTCCATCAACAGATGAAAATAGATAAAGAATATGTGGTATGCATATAGGAGTACTACTCAGTCATAAAAAAGAATGAAAATTTGCTCTTTCCAACAACATGGATGAACTAAGTGAAATAGGTCAGAGAAAGACAAATACTATATAATGTCACTTATATGAGGAGTCTAAAAAATAAACTATTGAACATAACAACAATAGAAAACCCAGCATTACTGATAGAGAGGAAACTCGTGGTTACTGTCAGGGACAAGGATGGGAGGAGGGACAAAATAAACTACAAGGATATATTGTACACGACAGGGAATATGGTCAATATTTGATAATAATTATAAGTGGAGCATAACTTAAAAATTGCAAATCACTATGATATATACTTATTATACTGAGGTATAATTGACATATAACATTATGTTATATTAAAAAAATCATACACCATGACCAAGTGGGCTTTATCCCAGGAATGCAAGGATTCTTTAATATCCGCAAATCAATCAGTGTAATACACCACATTAACAAATTGAAAGATAAAAACCATATGATTATCTCAATAGATGCAGAGAAAGCCTTTGACAAAATTCAACACTCATTTATGATTAAAACTCTCCAAAAAGCAGGAATAGAAGGAACATACCTCAACATAATAAAAGCTATATATGACAAACCCACAGCAAGCATCACCCTCAATGGTGAAAAATTGAAAGCATTTCCCCTGAAATCAGGAACAAGACAAGGGTGCCCACTCTCACCACTACTATTCAACATAGTGTTGGAAGTTTTGGCCACAGTAATCAGAGCAGAAAAAGAAGTAAAAGGAATCCAGATAGGAAAAGAAGAAGTGAAACTCTCACTGTTTGCAGATGACATGATCCTCTACATAGAAAACCCTAAAGACTCTTCCAGAAAATTACTAGAGCTAATCAATGAATATAGTAAAGTTGCAGGATATAAAATTAACACACAGAAATCACTTGCATTCCTATATACTAACAATGAAAAAGCAGAAAGAGAAATTAAGGAAACAATACCATTCACCATTGCAACAAAAAGAATAAAATACTTAGGAGTATATCTACCTAAAGAAACAAAAGACCTATACATAGAAAACTATAAAACACTGATGAAAGAAATCAAAGAGGACACAAACAGATGGAGAAACATACCGTGTTCATGGATTGGAAGAATCAATATTGTCAAAATGGCTATTCTACCCAAAGCAATCTATAGATTCAATGCAATCCCTATCAAGCTACCAACGGTATTTTTCACAGAACTAGACCAAAGAATTTCACAATTTGTATGGAAATACAAAAACCTCGAATAGCCAAAGTAATCTTGAGAAAGAAGAATGGAACTGGAGGAATCAACCTGCCTGACTTCAGACTCTACTACAAAGCCACAGTCATCAAGACAGTATGGTACTGGCACAAAGACAGAAATATAGATCAATGGAACAGAATAGAAAGCCCAGAGATAAATCCACGAACCTATGGACACCTTATCTTCGACAAAGGAGGCAAGGATATACAATGGAAAAAAGACAACCTCTTTAACAAGTGGTGCTGGGAAAACTGGTCAACCACTTGTAAAAGAATGAAACTAGAACACTTTCTAACACCATACACAAAAATAAACTCAAAATGGATTAAAGATCTAAATGTAAGACCAGAAACTATAAAACTCCTAGAGGAGAACATAGGCAAAACACTCTCCGACATAAATCACAGCAAGATCCTCTATGACCCACCTCCCAGAATATTGGAAATAAAAGCAAAACTAAACAAATGGGACCTAATGAAACTTAAAAGCTTTTGCACTACAAAGGAAACTATAAGTAAGGTGAAAAGACAGCCCTCAGATTGGGAGAAAATAATAGCAAATGAAGAAACAGACAAAGGATTAATCTCAAAAATATACAAGCAACTCCTGCAGCTCAATTCCAGAAAAATAAATGACCCAATCAAAAAATGGGCCAAAGAACTAAACAGACATTTCTCCAAAGAAGACATACAGATGGCTAACAAACACATGAAAAGATGCTCAACATCACTCATTATCAGAGAAATGCAAATCAAAACCACAATGAGGTACCATTACACGCCAGTCAGGATGGCTGCTATCCAAAAGTCTACAAGCAATAAATGCTGGAGAGGGTGTGGAGAAAAGGGAACCCTCTTACACTGTTGGTGGGAATGCAACTAGTACAGCCGCTATGGAAAACAGTGTGGAGATTTCTTAAAAAACTGGAAATAGAACTGCCATATGACCCAGCAATCCCACTTCTGGGCATACACACTGAGGAAACCAGATCTGAAAGAGACACGTGCACCCCAATGTTCATCGCAGCACTGTTTATAATAGCCAGGACATGGAAGCAACCTAGATGCCCATCAGCAGATAAATGGATAAGGAAGCTGTGGTACATATACACCATGGAATATTACTCAGCCATTAAAAAGAATTCATTTGAATCAGTCCTAATGAGGTGGATGAAACTGGAGCCCATTATACAGAGTGAAGTAAGCCAGAAAGATAAAGAACATTACAGCATACTAACACATATATATGGAATTTAGAAAGATGGTAACGATAACCCTATATGCAAAACAGAAAAAGAGACACAGAAATACAGAACAGACTTTTGAACTCTGTGGGAGAAGGTGAGGGTGGGATGTTTCAAAAGAACAGCATCTATACTATCTATGGTGAAACAGATCACCAGCCCAGGTGGGATGCATGAGACAAGTGCTCGGGCCTGGTGCACTGGGAAGACCCAGAGGAATCGGGTGGAGAGGGAGGTGGGAGCAGGGATCGGGATGGGGAATATGTGTAAATCTATGGCTGATTCATATCAATGTATGACAAAACCCACTGAAATGTTGTGAAGTAATTAGCCTCCAACTAATAAAAAAAAAAAATTAAAAAAAAACAAAAAACATTATGTTAGTCTCAGGTATACAACATGATTTGCTATATGTATATATTGCAAAATGATCACCACAATAAGTCTAGTTAATATCCATCTTCATACACAGTTACCATTTTTTTCTTGTGATGAAAAGTTTTAAGATTTACTCTCTTAGCAGCTTTCAAATATGCAGTATTTGAAAGTATTACTAACTGTATAAACTGGTCTTAGAAAAGGCAGAGGAACAAGAGACCAAATTTCCAACATTCACTGCATCATAGAGACAGTAAGGGAATTCCAGCAAAACATCTACTTCTTCCTCATTGACTATGCAATCTGGATCTTAACAAACTGTGGAAAATTCTTAAAGAGATGGGAATACCAGACTACCTTCCTTGTCTCTGAGAAACCTGTATGCAGGTCAAGAAGCAACAGTTAGAACTGGACATGGAATAAAGGACTGGTTCAGAATTGGGAAAGGAGTACATCAAGGCTGTATATTGTCACCCTGCTTATTTAACTTATATGCAGCGTATATCATGCAAAATGCCGGGCTGGATGCAACACAAGCTGGAATCAAAGTTGCCAGGAAAAATATCAACAACCTCAGATATATAAATTATTCCACTCTAATGGCAGAAGGTGAAGAGGAACTAAAAAGCCTCTTGATGGGGGTGAAGGAGAAGAGTGAAAAAGGTGGCTTAAAACTCAACATCAGAAAACTAAGATTATGGCATCCAGTCCGATCACTTCATGGCAAATAGAAAGGGGAAAAGTGGAAGCAGTGACAGATTTTCTTTTCTTGGGCTCCAAAATCACTGCACACAGTGATTGCAGCCTTGAAATTAAAAGATGCTTGCTACTTGTGAGGACAGCTGTGACAGACCTAGACAGCATATTAAAAAGCAAAGACATCCCTTTGCTGACAAAGATCCATATTGTTAAAGCTATAGTTTTTCCAGTAGTCACATACACATGTGAGAGCTGGACCATGAAGAAGGCAACCACCAAAGAACTGATGCTTTCTAACTGTGGTGCTGGAGAAGACTCTTGATTGAGAGTCCCTTGTATTGCAAGGAGATCAAACCAGTCAATCCTAAAGGAAATAAATCCTGAATGTTCATTGGAAGGACTGGTGCTGAAACTGAAGCTCCAGTACTTTGGCCACCTGATGCAAAGAGCCAACTCATTGGAGAAGACTCTTGTGCTGGGAATGATTGAATGCAAAAGAAGAGGGTGGCAGAGGATGAGATGGTTAGAGATAGCATCACCAACTCGATGGACATGAATCTGAGCAAACTTAGGGAGATAGTGAAGGACAGGGAAACCTGACATGCTGCAGTCCTTGGAGTTGCAAGAGTCTGACACTTAGCAACTGAACAATAGTAACAAAGTACTAACTATAATCAACATTCTATAGGTTACATCCCCATGACTTACTCATTTTATAATTGATAGTTTGTACTTTTTAACTTCCCTCACTCATTGTGCCCCCACCTCAGCCTTTGGCAACCACCCCTGTTCTCTAAATCTATGAGCTTAGGTATCATTTGTTCTTTACACACCACATATAAATGTGATAGTACAGTATGTGTCTTCGTCTGACCCATTTCATTTAGCATAATGCCCTCAACGTCCATCCGTGTTGTCATAAATGTTAAGAGTGTATTCTTTTTATGGCTGAATAATGTTCCATTGCGTATATGAACCACATTTTCTTTTTTCACCTATTGATGGATGCTTAGTTTCTTTCAGTGTCTTGGCTATTGTAAATAATGCTGCAGTGAATATGGGGGTGCATGTATCTTTTTGAAATAGTGTTTTTATTTTTATTTTTTGGATAAGTACTCAGAAGTGGCATTGTTGGGTCATATGGTAGTTCTATTTTTAGCTTTTTTGAGGCACTTCCATATTGTTCCCCATAGCCACTGTGTGAATCACATGGAATGTGAAAACTTTTAAGAGGGCATGGATAGAACAGAGGACCTAAATATTTGTGGGTATTATAAAATTGTTATACATATGTAATCTTTATCTATAATCTTTACATTTTTATATATATGGATTATAATCTGATTTGGTCAGTTGAACAGTTGGGTTTAAATTATTATAAACTACTATAGTAAATAAGCATGCCAAATTTTCTCTTTTTCAACTTAATCTTTCATGTGCTCTTGTTTCAGCAACTGAAGATCACAAGGAAAAAGATTCTCGAATCAAAGAATTTGTAGCACCTCAGTTTTCTGACTCTGAAAATGGTATAATTTCACAATATATGTGGATAATTTATTATTTAAAATTCTTTGGCTTTTATTTACATGAGAATCTGATAGGTCTTTACACAGGAATGCGGTCCTGCACTTTTACGTCATAGCATGTCACAGTGGAATTAAATCCTCGTTTATTCCGCGTGTCGGCCCTGCGGCGTGTGTCTGTAGCTGTGAGGACGCGCAGGACTGCTGTTTATCTCACTGTCCCGTGCCTCCACCACCTACCCGTGTGGGCACTCCGTGAACACTGCCTTGAACATTTCTTCCAAGCAGTTATGTTGCATATGTTTTCTTCCAGTTTGTCATTTGTCTTTTGACTTTTCTTATAGTTGTTTCTTGCCATGAAAAAAATTTGAAACATTTTATATAGTCAAATTTATTAATTATTAAAATTATTAATTTTATTTTATTATTTATTTTTAATAATAATAAAATAATATATTTTATTATTTATTATTAATTTTATTTTATCGGATCTAGATTTATGTCCTATGCAAAGCCCAGGTTAGAGGAATTCATTTATGCTTTCTGCTAGTATTTATATAGTTTTTTTTTTTTACCTTTAGATCTCCAATTCATTTGAAGTTTATTCACACATATGGTGTTGGAACAATGGATTGAATGTTATATTTTTCCAAATATCTATCCTTTATTTTTTTAAATGCCATCTTTGCCTCAGTAATTTGAGATTAACTTCCACTCATATGCTAGATTTCTATACGTATTTGGGTCTGTTTCTGGACTTTCTTTATAGCTTATAGATGTGTCAATGCACCATTGCCACGTTTTTTATTTAAAGACTTACTTATCTATTTTTGGCTGCATCCAGGCTTTCTCTAGTGGTGGCAGGAGGGGGCGACTCTTCATTGCAGCGTCCAGGCTTCCATTGCAGTGGTTTCTCTTGTCGCAGCACACAGGCTTATTGGCTCTGTGGTATCTGGGATCTTCCGGGACCAGGGATCAAACCCCCTGTATTGGCAGCCAGATTCTTAGCCACTTGATCACCAGAGAAACGCACGTGGTTTTAATTACAGAAAGTTATCTTGTGTGTTTTTGTATCTGGTGGGACTAGTATCTTCATCTTCATTGTTTTCTTAACTATTCTTGGGTGTTTACTTCTCAATATGAATTTTTTTTTATCAAATTGTCTGGCTCCATAAGAAAGTTTCATTGATACTTTGTGATCACATTAAGTCTGAAAACTGACAGGTTGATGATGTCTAGACATTCTAGACAAAAACAAGGGGCATCTTTCTGTTAAGGTTTACTTGTATAGCTTTCATATATAGCCTTCTTATGTAGGTTTTGAACATTTCTAGTTAAGATCATCTCTGATATTTTCTTTTATTGCGATTATAAATGACATTTTCTTTCCATTTCATCTTTAATTGGTTACTATTTGGGGTATATAAGTGCTATTTTTTTTTTGCATATTAGTTTTATATCCTGCTACTTTGCTAAATTTGTTTATACTTTGAGTTAGTTTTATGAGTGATTTTCTGGAACTTTCCAGGTAAACCATCATGTCTTCTGCAAACACATATAGTCTGGTTTTTCCTTTAACAACGCCTGTGACTGTAATTAATTTCTTTTTTAAAATTGAATTGGTTACTACGTCCAGAACAGTGTGAAATAATAGCAAGCATTTCCTGATCTTGGTGTCAGTGACTGTTTCTGAATTAATTAAGATGCTAGCTTTTAGACTGAGGTATATATTTTATACTGTTAAGTATCCACACATTACTGTTTTCTCAAGAGATTTTATTAGGAATGGTTGCATGCCCGCTCCTTGTTGAATTTTGCCAACAGCTTTTTCAGCATCTATACCAGTGATTATTTGATGTTTGCTCTTAAATACATTAAGATGGTGAGCTATATTAATAGGTTTCCTGATATTACACTATCTTTGGATCCCAGTTATAAATCCAGCTTTTTCATTGTGCATTGTCTGTTGACATTTTATTTACTATGTTTTCATTGATATTAATTTCCCTGTGAAAATATCTCGGCCTGTGATTTTTTTAGTTTTCTTCTTTGTGGAAATTGATCAGTTTAACCTTTTTACCTGTCCTGGGATCAATTTTAGTAAGTTGTATTTTTCTCAGAAATTAATCATTTTGTCTGGGTTTTCAAATTTATTTGCATATAGTTGTACAAAATCTCTTTTGATTTTTTTTAACAGCTTTATTGGGGTATAATTTAAATACCATAAGATTCACCCATTGTAAATATAAAATTCAGTGGCTTTTAGTAAATTTATAGAGTTGGGCAACCATCACAATAGAGAATTAGAAAATATTTCCATTACCTTCCAAATTCTCTCATGCTTGTTTGCAGTTATTCCTTGGTCCCCTCCCTGACTTCCCCCAGACTAGAGCAGATTGTCATCTTGTTGAACTGAGAAAGGGAGGGTGGAAAGGAACGGTTCTTAGTTCAAATATCATAGTCTTTCATTCTTTCTGAATCTTAATAGATCTTCTTGTGTAAATGTTTCCTCATTTGAAGTATGTCCTTGGAAAATTTTCAGAGATTTTAAAATAAATTTCACCAGTTACTTAAAAACTGATACGCAGGTCCCTGGACCTCACCATTGTATCATGCCAGGAGCCTCTTTGATTTTTATTGATAAATGTAGTCATGATTTTTCTATTAATTATTATTTAAATACCCCATGGATTATGATATGAAACATCTTCTTTATCACTATTTTTCAGAAATTCCATTCACCTTTCAACCAGGAGTTGTTTAAAAGAAGGTGTTAAGAATGTGCAGGCAGAGGAGCCTTTTAGTTTCTGGTCTCATTAAAAAATGGTCTCATTTTTATCCTTTAATCACACTTTATTTAAGGTACTAATTTAGTAAGTTTTTGTTTCATACATAAATATAGGAATCACAAGACCAAATACAGTTGACCCTTGAACTCAGTGGGGGTTATGGGCCCCCATCCTCCGGCAATTGAAAGACCTGCCTATAATCGATTGTGGTTGTTGCTGAGTTGCTAAGTCATGCCTGACTCTCTTGTGACCCCATGGACTGTAGCCCACCAGGCTCCACTGTCCATGAGATTTCCCAGGCAAGAATGCTGGAGTGGGTTTCCATTTCCTTCTCCAGGAATTGTCTCATTTTATTTCATTGTAATCAGAGCATGTTGTTTTAAGAAACTGATTTGTGTGTGTGCCTTAGTTACTAATTTCTGTGAATTTTCAATGTGTGCTTCAAAAGAAGGTATATTTTCTATTAGGGTTTGTATATATTCAAGAACAGCCACAGTAGAACCTCCCCAGAAGTCTAGTGGTTAAAACTTTGTCCGCCCAATGCAAGGGGTGCAGGTCTGATCCCTGGTTGGAGAACCAAGATCTCACATGCTGCACAACATGGCTGAAAAAAATACAAACTACTGTGTTGATTATGTTGTTTGGATCTTTCACATCTTTACTTCTGTCCTCTTGGCCTGTTTTTTAACTTGGTATATTATAGTCTCCTATTATTAGCTTCTGTTTTTCCTCGCATTTCCTATAGTTTCTGTCTTACACATGTGGTTGCTTAGTTATTTTATACATAAATATTTATAGCTATTAATTTCATTGTGAAATGTGGTCATTTTGACCTTTCAGTTCAGTCACTCAGTCATGTCCAACTCTTTGAGACCCAATGGATTGCAGCACGCCAGGCTTCCCTATCCATCACCAACTCCTGGAGCTTGCTCAAACTCATATCCATTGAGTTGGTGATACCATCCAACCATCTCATCCTCTTTTGTCCCCTTCTCCTTCTGCCTTCAATCTTATCCAGCATCAGGGTCTTTTCAGTAGGTCGGTTCTTCACATCAGGTTGCCAAACTATTGGAGATTCAGCTTCAGCATCAGTCCTTCCAATGAATATTCAGGACTGATTTCCTTTACGATTGACTGGTTTGATCTCCTTGCAGTCCAAGGGACTCTCAAGAGTATTCTCCATCACCACTGTTCAAAAGCATCAGTTCTTCGGTGCTCAGGTTTCTTTATAGTCCAATCTCACATCCATTCATGACTACTGGAAAAGCCATAGCTTTGACTAGATAGACTTTTGTCAGCAAAGTAATGTCTCTGCTTTTTAATATGCTGTCTAGGTTGGTCATAGCTTTTCTTCCAAGGAGTAAGCGTCTTTTAATTTCATGGCGGCAGTCACCATCTGCAGTGATTTTGGAGCCCAAGAAAATAAGTCTCTCACTGTTTCCATTGTTTCCCCATCTATTTATCATGAAGTGATGGGACCGGATGCCATGATCTTTGTTTTTTGAATGTTGAATTTTAAGCCAGCTTTTTCACTCTCCTCTTTCATCAAGAGGCTCTTTAGTTCCTCTTCACTTTCTGCCATAAGGATGGTGTCATCTGCATATCTGAGGTTATTGATATTTCTCCTGGCAGTCTTGATTCCAGCTTGTGCTCATTTTGCATGATGTACTCTGTATATACGTTAAATAAGCAGGGTGACAATATACAGCCTTGACATACTCCTTTCCCAATTTGGAACCAGTCTGTTGTTCCACATCTGGTTCTAACTACGGCTTCTTGACCTGCATACAGATTTCTTAGGAGGCAGGTAATGTGGTCTGGTATTCACATTTCTTTAAGAATTTTCCACAAATTTCTTTAAGAATTCTTTAAGGATTTAAGAATTTTGATATGTAGCCTACCTAATTAGAAATTATCTTCACATAAACTTCTAATCACTTTATTTGTTAAAATTATGTTAATAAAATATGAGAATGAAACAAACTTGATTTGCCATATATTCTACTCTTATTTCCTTGAAAAGATAAAAGTCATTTTGTTTTTATGTTCACTTAACAGTTGCAAAAGATTTGCCAGTAGATTCACTGGAAGATGATTTTGAGAAGGAATTCTCGTTTCTGAACAGCCTCCTAAGTCCTGGCTGCTGGGGTGCTGGTGAAGCTTCCCAGGAATGCCAGGCTGTCTTTGGAAGCCCCAAGGCCAGTCTCACGTGCCAGGAGCCTTCTGGGGGGTCCCAGCCTCTTGCTCACTCGGCAGGATTCCTCCCTTCGCAGCTCTTTGACCTTGGCCTTCATGCTGCTGGAGCTTTCAACAGTAAGTGTCTGTGCAACATTTGGACACCCCTGAATTGCTGTATATTTGTGAAGCAAAACTAGGTACATGTGGGTGCTGAAATCAACAAGGAGACTAAGTTAGCTTCAGTACTGCTAGATAAAATCTTCAGTCACACCAGTCAACAAGAAAAACAACAGGTATCACTGGAGTCTGTCAAGGAAAGTGAAACAAAGGCTGTCTTCCTGTCACCTTCTCTAAACCCCATATTTTCTTCATTGACTTTCTCAGGTATCTTCTCTACATAGAAAACCAGTGTCTTGTTTAAAATTCTTGATCTGCTAAGTTATCCCTGCCTAGGGCAGGTGACACTGTTTCTTCCACCTAGCAAAACTTGATACATTCTCTTCCTGTGAGCTCAGAGATGACAAAAGAAAAGGGAACAACTCCGGAGCTGCTTCCATGACAGCCTTCTGGGCAAGGCGATGGGCATGGAGGGCTGTGTAGAAAGCTGGGAGCAGAAACGGGTCACTTGCTTTGTTTACATGACAGGGAGTCTCTCCACTCACCTGCTGTTCCACCATCCTGTGTCCAACCCGACGCCTTGGGAATCGTATTGTTCCCCACTTCGTAATGGTTCCTAAGTCCTATCAATTACATTTCTAAAATGTGTCTCAAATGTCCCACTCCTCTTCCATTTAGAACCTCATTTGGTTTCCTGGGTTACTGTGACTCCTCCTAACAGGCCTCCCAAGCCCTAATTATATTATGGAATATTACCCTGGAACAAAGATTGGAGGACCTTTATTAGATATTTTTCCCTTGTTTTTCTGATGCTACTTCCCATTTGATTAACAATGTGTAATTTTATTATTTGTCTCCCCAGGCTGGGCCTCCTTTGGGGGATTAGAATTTCCTCTTTCACACATTGATAACCAGCCAGTGCCTTCACAGAGTCCAAAGAAATTAACAAAATGTAAGTTATTTATTTACATTATCTGCCATTATAATAAGTCAAATTCAAGTAAGTTTAGAAAAGAATCATTTTATAGCCTTTGCCTCATATTGTCCAGAAAATTATTTTGTTAATAATGAATTAAAATGAAAGCTGTATTTGGCTGTCCCTGACTGTGGAAAGTAATGACTAGACTTTGTGGGCTTGCCATAGTAAACTATATCCTCTACTTCAATCTTTTATATTTTGTGTTAAAGTTTATTGATAATGGATAATACAATTAGAATAGAACATGCTCTTCGTGCACAAGATGCCTGTTGACAGAGAATGCACTCAGGCTTGTAGCATAGGACCTTGTACATAGTAATTGCCAACATATATCGAGTACTAACTATATTTTGTCTGCAGAGCTGGTTCATGTTGTAATTACCATGTAGGATACACATAGAAAATAGACCCATTCCCTGTCTTACAGGATCTTATACATATTAATCCTAGTCACTGACGTTGATGTAACTTTTTAATTGGACAGAATTTCTCAGACATACAGAAATGTCATAAATGAAAATGGCACGGAGAACACCTCCAGGCAGATTTACCTGTTGTCAGCATTTGTCCCCTTTGCTTTGTAAGGCGTGTGTGTGATGCGTGCGTTGTTTTATCTGAACCACTTGCGGGTGCGTCACATGCACCGTGACCCTTCACTCCTAAAAGCTGCAGCTGTGTTTCCTGAGCACAGGTGTGTTCTCTTGCACAACCACAACACGGCTGTGATGTCAGAAGTGCCAGCATGCTTGTCTGTAATGTGCTAAGTGTCTTATCTTGTTTGAGTTGACCCAGTAATGCCCTTTAGCCCCGTGCTGCGTCTGCCTGGCCAGGCAGGGGTGGGGGAGCCTGTGGTCGTGCGCTGTATGCACTTGCCATATCTCACGAGACTCTTTTAATCTGAAACATTTCCACAACTTTTGATTTTTTTGGATATGGGCATCTTAAAAGAATATCGTCCCTCTGCTCCACTGTTGTTTTCAATAGAAGGCTCCTTATTCAGTTTGATTTGAGGTCTTCTTGTAATTAAATTTAGGCTGTTGGTTTTCCTGAATATCTGCTCAGATTATCCTGACTGGAGTACACAGAGGTGATGTTCCTTTCTCAGGTTTAAGAGCTCAGAGCTGTCCCTCTCTCGCACATGGGTGCTGTTCCTATTGACCACTCACCCAAGGTGGTGTCCAGTTTTCCTCCCATGTGATCACCACTTTGCTCTATCCTCCCTGACGATGACTGAGCGGTCTGCGGGAAGACGCTGTGAAGCCTTGTACACATCCTGATCTTCTTTGTTGGTCAGCGTTTCCACTTAGGTTTAGCATCCATTTTTGCTTTTTGCCTGATTCAGCCTGTCCTGCTACAGGTGAAAAGTGGTGATTTTCCAACCCTAGCACTCTCTCCACACTTTTTTTTAAATTGTAGTAAAAACACAGAACAAAATCTAGCATCTTAGCCATTTTTAAGTGTACAGTTCAGTAAAGTATATGCACTTTGCTATGAAAAATCTGAAACTTTGTATCCATTGAGCAGTGACTTCCTATTCTCTCTTCCCAGCCCAGGGAAACCACCATTTTACTTTCTGTTTCTATGAATCTGACTGCCTTACACACCTCATGTAAACAGTCATGCAAGCACTTGTCGTCTTGTACCTGGCTAATTTTACTTAGCACAATGTCCTCAAAGTTCATCCATGTTGTAGCATGTGACAGGATTTCCTTCCCTTTTAAAGTTGAATAATATTTCATTGTATGGATGTACCACATTTTGTTTATCCACTCATCCATTTATCACAGTTTTTAAACAGCCTTACTGACATGTCATTCACACGCCAGACACTTGGCTTCTTCTACCTGCCGGTGCTGCGTGCTTAGTCGTCAGTTGTGTCTGACTCTTTGCGACCCCGTGGACTGCAGCCCGCCAGGCTCCTCTGTCCATGGGATTCTCCAGGCAGGAATACTTGAGTGGGTTACCATGCCCTCCTCCAGGGGGATCTTCCCAACCCAGGGATCGAACCCAGGTATCCCAGATTGCAGGCAGATTCTTAACTGCCTGAGCCACCAGGGAAACCCAAGAATACTGGAGTGAGGAGCCTATCCCTTCTGCAGTAAGCAGAAAACTCTCTCTTATTCCCCATTTACATATGTATTCAGTGTCAGAATGGATTCATACGTTTTCTGTGGTTTATAATCACTACTGTACTTAATCATTTTGGTTCTCAAATTGTCCCCATGTTGACCAGTGGGGGCACTTTCAGGCTGACATCTAAATTTTTGTAGTATCAATATTTTAAAATTTTCAAACCATTTCAGACCTACAGAAAGGCTTGCAAAAATAATACCAAATATTCCCATATTCCCACCTAGATTTCCCAAAATGTTACCATGTTTGCCTTATTCTGTGTGTGTGTGATATATGTAATTTCTTGTGAACTGAAATTATTCTGAGACTTAAGTAGCAGGCATAATGCCCTTCAGACTTAAAAATGTTAGCATCTGTTTGCTAAGAAGGACATCCTTTTACATAATCACAATTTAGTGATCAAAATTGGAAATTAAACATTACCATACAACTGTTATCCAATGTATAGATCTTATTCAGATTCTTTCAGTTGTTATAAAATAAAATAGTGTTATAAATTATATAATGTATTTTAGAACAAGAGAAAAAGATTATTTTCCTAGACCAGGATCCAACCCAGGATCACACTGTACTTGTTGTCAAGTCTCTTTAGCCTCTGAATCTGGGACAGTTCCTCAGTCTTTGCCTTCCATGTTGTGGCTTTGTGTGTGTGTGTGTGTGGTTTATTTTGTAGAATATTTCTCAAACTGAGTTTATCTGAGGCTGTCTCATAGATTCGGGTTCTGCATCTTGTCAGGACTGGCAGCACGGGAACGGTGTCGTGTGTTCTTAGCAAACCATACCAGGGGCACACGGTGTCTGTTCTGCCCCGTTGCTTACGATGCTACGATGCTGTTAACTTCAGTCACTTGGTTAAGGTGGTATCTGCCAGGTTTATTCACTAGATGATGAATAATTATCATGTGGAAAAATATTTTGAACCTGTGAGAATGGCTTGTTTCTGATTATCAAAGTTTCACGCACTAACTTAGCATTCCTTGATAATTCCTGCGTGAAACGTCTGTCACTGTGGTTGTTGCCAGGTGACACTTTTCCGTTTCATCATTCCTTCTGCGCTTACTAGTCGTTGTCCCACTGTACAGAAAAGCTCTGTCTTGTCCTTCTACTGACTTGTTGATAGGTATCATTGTGGGCTCATGGAATCCTGTTTTATTCTTCCTAATACTTTGGGATAAATCAGCTGGGGAATCCGTCAATTCCAAGCAAATCACAGATTCACAGCAGCCAATTCTGAATACAGACACCCTTAGGGATTCAGACTATTTAGTTTTCTCTTTTTAAACTCACTAAAACTTAATTGTGTTTAATCATTAAAAAAGTGAGTAAATTTCACCAGTGAACACAAAAAAGCTGAGATACTGGGAACGCTGCTATTTGCCTGTAATACTTGAGGCTTATTGTGGAGGGGAAATAGGGGGGAAAAGCTTTCAGCAAAAAGCTACAATAAAATTAAGCCTTAGAATTTTAATAAAAATTAAAATTCTTAACAATTTTAAAATTCACTCATTAAGTACCCCCCACTTCATTAGTCATTAGTGAAGTGAAGTGAGTCGCTCAGTCATGTCCGACTCTCTGCAATCCCATGGACTATATACAGTCCATGGAATTCTCCAGGCCAGAATACTGGAGTGGGTAGCCATTCCCTTCTCCAGGGGATCTTCCCAACCCAGGGATCAAACCCAGGTCTCCCACATTGCAGGTGAGTTCTTTACTAGCTGATCCACCTTAAGGAAATGGAAACTAAAACCAAAATGCAATAATACCATTACACACCTATCAGAACAGCTTAAATAAGAAATGAAAGCCACTCGTGCTAACAAGGACATGGAAGAACTCGGACACTACTTGTGGGAGTGTCAGTTATTATTACCGTTTGGAAAACTGGCAGTTTCTGCTAAAACTGAAATACACGTACCACAAGGTGCATGTACCTTCCACTCCTAGGTACACATCCCACAGAAATGCATTCACCTGTTGACCAAAATAGAGGCAGAAGGGTGTTTTGACAGCACTGTTGCTCACAGCCCCGAAGGGTATTTGTTTTATCTGTGATGCTGGGTGAGAGGTTGGGTCAGGGTGGTGTGAGCAGTGACTGGAAGGGCCACGAGGGAGCTTCTGAGGGGCGGTCATGTTCTGTTTCTTGATGTCGGTATTTTTATGGTCGCTTTTACTGTATGAAAATTAGTTATTTGGACTTTTTCTCTATACATGCATGCGTGCTAAGTCGCCGCAGTCGTGTCTGACTCTGTGCCACGCGTAGCCCACCAGGCTCCTCTGTGCGTGGATTCTCCAGGCGAGAATACTGGAGTGGGTTGCCGTGCCCCTCTCCAGGGGATCTTCCCGACCCGGGGAATCGAACCCCCGTCTCTTTGCCTCCTGCGCTGGGTGGATTCTTTACCACCAGCACCACCTGACTCACTCACTCACCCTCCAGTTGCTGTCCTCTAAGAGTCTCTGTGGGCAAGAAAAGTGCACAAGGAGAGCCCCCGTGAAAATAACGTAATTAAGACCTTTATTTCCCATTGTGACAGATAAATATAAAACCAATCCACATTTGTAGAATGCTGTACAATCTTCATATGCTCATCAGAACCCCTCAACAGCTGTTTGAGGGAGTTTAGGCATTAACGGAACAATCACATGTCCTGCTTGACACTGTTCTTCAAGTTTAATTATTAATAGCCCCCCCCGCCCCACTTCCTCTCAAGTAGCCTGGTTTAATAATAAATTATATGATCTTTACAAATGAGGAAGCAAGGGGACTCAAGGTTAGATGACTTGCTCATTGTTACTTATTAGTAGGTAGTACACCCAGGACTCAGAGCCAGAGTTTCGTGTGGGCATCAGTGACACTCCCTTGGGGTTCCCAGAAGCAGAACTGGTCACACAAGGCTGCCTTTCACTCTGTCTGGATCCCTGAGGCGTGGGGTCTCCAGCCCCCTCTACTGTGTAAAGTGATGGCCATGATTGTAAGAGGAGGTTGCTTTAGCCTCTCGAGTTGGATTGCCTTCCACCCTCTGCCCACTGCGTCTCTGGTCTCATATGTCGTCTTCAGATTGTCCCCTGGGTCTCAGCCCAGCTTTCTGGACCCCCTGGCCTTCTGAGATGACCCACTGTCCGTGCCACTGAACAGTCTTTCACTAGTCCCAGCCTTCAGCATAAATGTATTGTTCTTGACTATCTGCCCATTACTTGTAGATTATCCATACATGCAATTTTCCATTCTCCACAAGGAGAGAGTTGGTCAACAGGAAGTTGTATTTGAGACAATTCATTCCATAATATATTTATCAAAAATTTGTAAAGTACACATGGAAAAGACAGAACAACTGTAACGGAAAATGAGAACTGTTGGTGACAGGATGAGGGGATTGTTTCCCCTGCATCTAGTATTTTAGGAATACCTTGATAATAAATACGTATTCCAGGCACTAAGTTTGCAAGTGTAGGAACAAAGGTTACTTTTAACCTTGAGCCTTATCTGAGAGTCTTCTATTACTTCCTGCCTTTCACTTTTAATCAAGTCCTTCTCAGAGCAACATGCAGTTACTTAAGTAGCCTCAGCAAAGCATGAGCTATCTACATTAGCTTTTTCAAAATTATCCTCAAGGAGACATAATCGATGTTTACTCTTGTCAGTTGTCTTAAATTTGATTCAAAAGAATCAGTGTCTACTTTAAAATCATAAATGTGGTACAATGATGTGATTTTTAAAAAATCTGAGACTCTTCAATGTGGTTTTTTTTTTTCCTTTTTTACTAGCTCCCAACAGTGGTAACCAAGACATGTCAGCCTGGTTCAATCTATTTGCAGACTTGGATCCACTTTCAAACCCAGATGCTATTGGACACTCAGATGATGAACTTCTTAATGCTTGACTGAAACTACGATGCCTCTTGAATGGCCTTGAGACACCAGTTTTGCAACTTACTGCCTTAGTGGAAAGGAGTTTATGTTGTCACTCACATACGAAGACATTGTGTTTGCAAATTTAACACTTGACAGCCAACTTTAGACAGATGGTAAGGACCAACCACATTTCTATATATTAAGTGTCTATTTAATATCTTGGATCTGCAGCAGTTGGTAATATATGGAAAACTTTACAGACTATTGAGTCTGAAATTGATACCAAAACTTAGGCTAACAGGTAGGGATAACTGTCAATAGGGATTGGGTTTATTTATTTGGAAAGCCTTTTATGTATGAGTTGCCTTGCTGGCTGTGAGATTTCTATATGTAGATAAAGGACAGCATGTAAACTGGGTTGTGATTTGGGGTTGGCTTTTAAATAAAACACTGGCAGGGGGAATTTTCTGTTGTGGAACATAGCACTAGAAACAAGACTACTTTTGTCTTTAGAAAGGTAGAATAAGATTTGAGAACTCAGTTTTCTTTGATGAAATCACAGAGAAAACTCGGTACTTGTTCTCTCCACTTGGAGGCTAAAATGTAGTATCTCAGTTCTTTTCTTTCATACAAAATCATGTACACCCTCCAGTTTCATTATTGAATTTTTTTTTGGTAAGGTAGCAGGATGAGTTATTTGCTAAGTCCACCCTCTGTAGAAACAGAAAACTCTTCCCATCTCATAAACCACAGGACTGTCCAGCAGTATTTCAACATTGTACTTCATTGTGTCTTCAGGCCTAAGTCTGCACTCATTGCCATCACAACGCCCTGTATTCACATGCCGCCTGAAAGAAGACAAGGGGAGGGTACTCCCTGGGCAACTGCAGTCGTGTTCCTGCAATTACCCAGAAACGTCTACTTGAATGAGGGAAAAATCTAATGAACTCACCCTCGAACAGATGTGCAATACTTACCCAGTATTTCTGAACATGATTTAATCCAGAATACTTTCTGGCAAAGTTACAGAAAGCTCTATATTATCAGTAAAGCAGTCTTTGATTTTTTTCACTTTTCTGTGGGTGACATCAGCTGAGGTTCTATTTGATTATTAAGGACAAACTTACCCTTGAAAGGTTTGGAGTCTTAAGTATCAGAAGGCAGGCTATTTAACGGAAGCTGAAGTATATGCTAATGTAAGCACAGCCATTGTAGACACAAGTCACTCTGTGTCCTATTCTCTCTTCCTGCCCAGCCTTTAGATCTGAGGCAGTTCTCCCGGTTCCATCATTGTGCGGTCCACTGTATCTGTATAAGTGACCATTTTCACTAACATGTTCACAGTAGGCTTCAGTATACTCCTAGTTCCAAGCAAGCTTAATTATTATTTACAGGAGAATTGCTTGTAATCTCTGAGTCACTGTATATAGAAAAAACATTTTCTTAGGAATGGACTAGGGCAGGGAAATCACAGTCCACTTCCCATCCATAGCAGTCTGACCTAACTACGATCTGAACTGCCCACAGGCTCTTTGGAAAACCACAACTGTCTGACCTAACTACGATCTGAACTGCCCACAGGCTCTTTGGAAAACCACAACTGTGGTCAAGTAGTGGGTAGGCTAGAAAGACCCTAACTGAGGGTCAGAAATACGGACTTAAAAGATTCTGTAAAACGTTCCTTAAAATATTTTCACGTGCTTATTCCTATTTCTTTATTTGGTTTAACCCTTAAGAAGCAGTTTGTAATTCTCCCTTTTTATTCAGTGAAATTCGCCAGAGTATAGTACATTGTTCCACCGAAATTCCATCACCAGGGTCATGATTATGAATCACAGTCTAAAGTCTATATCCATGGTCACTCTGAGTTCTTAACTTTGGGAGTACCTCAGAAAATGTTAACTGTCTTGAGTTTTGCCGTTTTTCTCTTATTAATTTTCACTGATGCATTAGTTCGGAAACACTTGTAGAGCTCTGTCACACCCACGCAGAGCAGTCCTCGGTATGGCGTAAACAGAGACTCTGCGTGCAGAGGAGAACCACCACTCTCACTAGGCCTACATCCCCGGCCGAGGATGCAGAGGGGAAGACTGCCCCCCAGCCTGCCAAGAGCAAAGGTTATTAAAAAAAAAAAAAAATAGAAACATACGAGAATTTTTGTTATTCAGTTCTTAAGTTTCTCTAACATTTTTGCTTTCAACGAGTATCCAGTTGCTCATTTAACACAAAAGCAACACTGCTTTAGAAAGTCCAGTTATAACTTCAGCAAGTCTAAAGACTCCATTTTTGAAGTGCACATTTAAAACTTTTATTTTTTCTCAAGGTTAGTTATTTGAAGCTCAATCATTAATTTAAGAGCCAGAAACAGAAACTTGGCTATATTATACCTAAAATAGGTGTAATAGGAAACCAAGCACATATTCAGTAGCGAGTGAAAGGAAGGACAGGATAAACAGGGAACAGAAAGGTGATCAGTTGCTCTTTGGTTAAATCTAGAACCACCACTCAATAAATAAATAAATTAACCTTAACCAAGGGTGAGCTGAGAACAACTTATCAAAATATAAATGAATGCTTTTTATATTAAGTGGGGGGGATAGCTATCTTACACTTTTTAATACCAGACAAAAATGCATTTAAACTTAGAAAAGCCCCCAGAAGAACCAAAATTTGCCTAATCTTTCTTCAACCAACTTTAGGGCAGATTAAGATCAAATTGGTGTAACTTTGTATTTTTTGAAATCTTTCATTAATTGTAAAGCATAAGTCTGATATGATTAGAAACAAACTGTTTTAACAAAACAGGTTTCAGTATTTGCACAATGAAAAAGTGTATTTCAACCATGGATATTTCACATAACTATCTTTACAGACCATCTGGAAATGTAAAGGTCTTAACTGTGTATGAACAAAGGAAGTTTGAATGTGCTATTTTTCTGAGCCTCTTTTATTAATAATAAAATTATAAGATGGCATAAAAAAGTTTATTTTCTAAAGTGTTCAATACAAATCTAGTTATTGTTTCCCTATTCAAAAACTTTGGTTTTTACCTCAGGACCATAGTAGTTAAGAAGGTAGTTTGAATGATATAGATACCACAGAATGAAAATAAAACCAGGGCAATTAATATCCTTGTGAGACTGATTCTTTCTAATTTATTTCATGCAGGAGGGACTTTGTAAGATATGGGAAATAATAGAATGTATGTTCTTTGTGTAAATACTCTTAGTAACAAAATACAGAATACTAAACAGCAAAATTTTGAGCCTGGATGCAATAACCAGTGAAATATAAGCTATATTATTTAACTTGATTTTTGAAAGGAGGAACAAAAAGCTGGGATTAACTGATTCAGTTACTTCTATCTCCCATAGCACTGGCAGGGCCCTGCATTTCCTTACCTTGAGCAGTGAAACAGACCCAGAATCTTGGGATGCAGACATTGAACTGGGAAGCTTTAACTTTACATTAAACTACAAACTGTAACATATTAACCAACTCACCAGTACTGAAAGTAATGCATTTAAAACACACGACAATAAGGGTTCGTTTAAATATACCAAAGAAAACCTACAGAGCAGGATGGGAAGAAAAATGCTTATTGTTAGGATGGGTCACATCCATAAGCCCAACATATTCTATCTTCTCCCATGTTTTATGTGCAACTTAAAAGAAGACTAAAGAGTTCCCTGATGGCTCAGTGGATAAAAAAAATCCCCCTGAAATGCAGGAGATACAGGAGACGTGAGTTTGACACCCGGGTCAGGAAGATCGCCTGGAGGAGGGCATGGCAACCCACTCCAGTCTTCTCGTCTGGAGAATCCCCATGGACAGAGGAGCCTGGTGGGCTCCAGTCCATTGCATCACAGAGTCAGACATGACTGAGTGACTAAGCATGCACGCAGAAATAGTTCATTAAGAACTGTCCTTGGCATCTAAATTCAAGACTCAGTGGTGTAAAGAAAACCATTCAACGTCCAAAAAATAAGTAAAACATAAGGTGTTAACAAGTAAGATTTTGAAGGGCATGTTTCTACCTTTAAAAAAAATTTCTTTATTCCATTTCAAAATAATGCTCTCTCATTTAGAAAGTCTAGAAAAGTAGAAGACCAAGAAATCATCCACAGCCTGACCATCTAGGGGTAACTCCTGTTAATGTTACATAGGAACTAAACTGTCATCTGGGTGATTCATTTTACTGTCTGTCTGAAATAAGCATGCAAAGTAACAGACTAAAAATTACTTTTCTAAGTCTTTACCTCAAAAAGTCACATTAAAAAAAAATTCACCAAAAATGTGATTGAAAGTCCCACTTTTTGCCTCTCTAAAAAAGATAGTGGGGGAAGAAAAGATAGTGAAAGTCACTCAGTCGTTTCTGACTCTTTGCGACTTCATGGACTACAGCCTGCCATTCTATGGCCTATTCTCTGTCCATGGGATTATCCAGCAAGAATACTGGAGTGGGTAGCCATTCCCTTCTCCAGCGAATCTTCCCAACCCAGGGATCGAACCTGGGTGTCCTGCATTGTAGGCAGATTCTTTACCATCTGAGCCACCAGGGAAGCCCCTCAAAGATACGCTTCTCAAATTAAAGAAAATAGTTCTTTTGAATTTCTGCAGCTATAGCAACCTTAAAAACCAGAGCTTAAGGATTTGTGTCACTAACTTGCTTGGTCAGGAACCGGTGTTTAACCAGCTTACTTTCTCTTTGCCCTCTGAACCAAACGACCAGCAGTTGAACCAGTGAATACCACAAAGAACAAACAAGGCGATGACCCAAGGGCACATCATCTGCAATGGTACCGGACACTTATATTTTATTAATGTCACTGTTACAGGAGAAGTAGCAGTAAGGCTTTGTGGCTAAGTCTTAAGTTGTGGAGTCAGACTTCGTTCAAAGCCAGATTTTGACATTTCTCAGATATATGACCATGGATAAGTTACTTAATCTAATTCTGATCTTGTGATTTATAAAACAGTAACTAGCAGTATCTGGCTTCCTAGGTTTCTGTAAGCACTGGAACGTGGAAAGCTATCAGTTACCTGCCTTTATTATGATTTCAGCTCAACACCCTTGACTGTATTATACCTTACAAGGTAAAATGAATTTCATGGGATCATTTTCCCTGATCAGCAACTTGTGGCTTTTCTAAGGAATGAATAAACTTACCTAACAAAAGAGAAAGGAGAAGATAACATGTGTTTGCTTCCAGTTTTGTTATTTTCATACTCACTGGCCATCTAACTGACTAGCACTGTCATCAGCATTTCCTGAAATCACATAAGAAAACTGAAGTTCAAAGAGGTGACTTCTTTGCTTAAGATCCTGCAGAGCCAGAACTAGTTCCCAAATTGTGGCCCTAAATCTTGGGCTTTTTCTGGATCTCCTCTGAATGAGCCCGATCTCAAAAATAACTGCTTAAGGCATGGAACTGAGACTCCTGGTTTTTTGGCCATCAAAGCTCCATGATAGAGAGTGAAAGTCGCTCAGTCGTGTCCGACTCTTTGCGACCCCATGGACTATACATCCATGGAATTCTCCAGGCTGGAATACTGGAGTGGGTAGCCTTTCCCTTCTCCAGGGGATCCTCCCAACCCAGGGTTCAAACCCCAGTCTCCCACACTGCAGGTGGATTCTTTACCAGCTGAGCCATAAGGGAAGTCCAAGAATCCTGGAGTGGGTAGCCTATCCCTTCTCCAGTGGATCTTCCTGACAGGGAAGCCCTGAGCTCCATGATAGTCTTCTCCAAAACATGATGATTTATTTGGTATGATGCATCCATACTCCTGTATAAAATCAAACAAAGAGTATATGGAGTTAAACTCTCAGTATGAGGAAGATGCAAACCACTGAAGAGAAATTTTTAAATAAAATCAGCAATTTGGAGATAGTTAAAAGAAGTAGAAACAGTATCCTTAAAGACTGCAGTCTCCGTGTTAAGATACCAGACCCCAAAACACATATATACAAAAGTTGTATCTACAACAGTATTTTTCAAATAATTTTTGATGAAAACTCACAGTAAGAACTGTATTTTACTTTACAACGTAGTACATATGTATCCCTGTGTCTTCTAAGGGCTTCCCTGGTGGCTCAGCCAGTTAAGAATCCGCTTGCAATTCGGGAGACCTGGGTTTGATCCCTGGATTGGGAAGATCCCTTGGAGAAAGGAATGACTACTGACTGCAGCATTCTGGCCTGGAGAATTCCATGGACTATATATTCAAGGGGTCGCAAAGAGTCTGACATGACTGAGCAACTTTAACTTTCAAGGCTAGCAAAAGCTTTACATACAAATACTATTCCCCTGTTTGAATATACTTATATTTTTTGTTACACTTCATTTAAAAAAAATGTTAGCTGGACCTATATAATTCATTTCAAGACCGAAACAGTTTGAAAACACTGAACTAAAGAGATACAAAGGTTATTTATATTATATCATCAGTCAGTTGTGTCTCTTTACAACCCCATGGACTAGAGCCTGGTAGGCTCCTCTGTTCATGGAATTTTCCAGGCAAAAATACTGGAGTGGGTTGCCATTTCCTACTCCAGGGGATCTTCCTGACCCAGGGAACAAACCCACATCTCGAGTCTCCTGCGTTGGTGGGCAGATTCTTTTACCACTGCACCACCTGTGAAGTCACCTACCTGTGTTATCTCACCATGTTCCAATAGAAGTGAAAGTGTTAGTTGCTCAGTTATATCTGACTCTCCAACCCCACGGACTGTGGCCCACCAGGCTCCTCTGTCCATGGAATTCTCCAGGCAAGAATACTGCTGTGGGTTGCCATTTCCTCCTCCAAGGGAACTTTCCGACCCAGGGATCAAACCTGGGTTTTCTGCATTGCAGGCAGATTCTTTACTGTCTGAGCCATCAGGGAAGCCCATTCTAATACAGGTCTAAAATAAATATATTTAAAAAGCAAACAATCTTAGCAAGGGAAAAAATGATATACATCAGCAGGGAACTCCTAGGAAGGGAATGCTAAGTATTTCACAACCAGCCACTTAGAAGAAATTAAAGGGAAAGAATCATTATAGACCTAAAAACTTTTGGGGGGAGGGGGTATATTTAATATTAATGAATCAAAGCAAACAATCAAATAAACGGAGAAAGTTAGGCACACCTAACTTAAGATCTAAATTTTCTCCTCTCAACCTCTTTAAAGGTGGAGGGAAAAGACAGAAAAAAGAAAAATGGGAGAAAATGTTACACCAGTTTGAGAGATTCTCTTCATATTTGATGCTATGTTACATTATAATGTGTTTATATATATGTGTGTGTGTGTGTGTATGTATATATACATACATATATCCACACACACATATATATATCCAAATTACAGTTAACTTTCCCCCCCAGAAATAATTTTTAGAATTTCTTACAAAGTAACTTGGTGATGACTTTTTATGACAGGCAGCCATGGTGACACTTATTTCACTTAAAAGGTGACCCTGCTTTCTAAGAGATTATACTGCATGCAACCTTCATACAGACTAAACCCCCTCAGCCTAAACAACTGCCTTGCATCTATAAATGGTTGTCACAAAGGAAGAATATAGCTGGCTTAGCAAGAATGAATTACCAAAAGGGAAAAAACTCCTTTATGTGTAATTTACAATGAAATTAAGTGACTTCCCCCAGCTAAATCTCTTAACAACCTGTAAAGTACTGAATTTAAACAGGTACATCGTTCAGTATGCTTGCTTGTATTTTAATGTCTGCGTAGCACTTACCACAAATACCAGGAGCTCTCAGTTCTGGAGGAGGTTAAGGAGGAGGTAGCAAGGAAATAAGGAAGAACAACTGAGAATATTATATATCCTGCTTCTTAACACAAATTCATTTTTCTACCTGTGAAAAAGAATATACTAAAGTTTTTTCAAGCTAGAAATAACTGAAAAGAAATTTGCATGTGAGGCAATATTCATAAAAGTACACAGAAAAAGACTCAAGAAGAACAGACTTTATTTTTAACATAAAAGTTCTATTTTCTTGTGAGGCAGCAACAAGTGTTCAGATATAGGGAATACATAAGCACACAGGAACAATATTTATCACCACTGGAAATGCAGTTTTTTGGGAGAATTGTTAGAAAAACAAAACTTTAAAAATTGCATTTGAAAAAGATTTACACAGCTTTAACAGAGATGAAAAATAAAGACTTTTAAAAAACATAAATTATATTCATCAACAGGATTGTATAAACAAAATATTGTTCAGAGCTGATCTGCTTAACACTAATTTAGGCAGAGTAAAACTTAAACCTTAAAGTGCGAAATTAAGTATTTTAGCTTTTTTAATGCAAATTCAGCACTTCCACTGGTCTAGTCTTGAAATGTCAAAATTCTAAGCATTAAGGAATGAATCTTCAGAGTAGTATTTAATAAATTCAGTAGTGGCGATTTTTCTTTTACTTCAACAAAAGAAAATTCTGACAATCCAGTCCTAATCATGGACACAGAGGAGGCTATAAATTCTGCTATTTTTTTAAAATACCTTTTCCCAGTAAAAGCCAACCATTAGAAAAAAAAAAAGTGGGGGGGGGGGCTTCCTTGTTGCCAGTTACTCCACAGTTAGCAACAGCACCTTCTAAAAGGCTGATTTGGCTTGTCACAAATATCAGAAATAGTTTAAAGAAAATGAATCTAGTTAAAAAATAATTTTGGCATCCATGCTCATCATATTAATCAAAGAAGCAAAACAGGTATTTTAAAAACATAACTGCTCACAAAAGCCATGACAACTTAAGATCTAAATTTGACAAGTAACACAGATTTGGTCATGATCAGAAACAGTAAATGTATATTTTTATCACAGCAAGGAAGAAACTGTTTAAGAGCAAAAATAACAACACTGACAAAGTTAATAACCAGAGAATAGCTTCCTTCTGCTGAAATATACAAGCCACCTGTTTCTTTTACCGCAGTGGAAGTAAATTTATTCAAAATTTTAAAAAAATTTAAATTGTATTTCCATTGAAGCTATTCTGATTTACTTACTTTCTGTACAGTTTTCTACAGAATAACAAGATAATTATGGAATGTAATTTTAGAAAACAATATTATGCATTCTATTAAGAGTAGACCCATTTTTTAAAAAAAGTCAACCACCTGTGCACCAAGGTTAAATAAAAGCTAAATGGACTACGATCAGTATTTTTTCAAGACGGCATAAAGCTCATAAACTTAAAATTTAGCCCTTTGGCACTGGCAGTTAAGAGTTTTTTTTATACCTTGTACCTTTATTCCTTCCTTCAAACCTCAGGCTCTATTTCTCCCAAACACGAGGACTATGTCTGGTTGCCATATAATTCATTTACCTGCAAATTCACATTCTCCTTACAGCGAAACATTAAAAGATCCACCTATAAGACTATGAAAATGATAGTATCTTAAAACTGTCTCCCATTCTGATTTTAAATTACTTTAGATTAAGGATATATGAATACAGAAAGATGTGTTAGACAAATGTGAACAGAGTAAGTAGAAAAACTGTATACAAAGTGGCATTTTAGTAAAACACCCTTGTGACTACGTCCAGATGGCAAAAGAAGTCAGTCTGAGGCAAGGAAAAGAACAGAGATTTAACAGAATTCAGGTAATCCAAAAACTGATTGGGGATTTTTTTTGAAACCTTATCTTTAACTTCCAACCTTCAACACCAGCTCACCTGATTTCAGTTTTACCCTTCTTCTGTATTTCTGACAGAGCAGTTCTCAGTGGTGAAATGGTAAAGTCCAATGACCAAGGTTCTCAAAAACCAACCCACCAGAGAACACTTAGACCTCGAATAACTGAGCTTTTCCAATTTAGAAGCCACAATGTACTAGTTCCAGGTAAATCAGTTTTGGACGGAAAAGGTACCAGAATTCATCAGGCCTACCAACTGAAGCCTGGGACTATTCAAATGTTGAGTTTACCTAATTTGCCTAAATACATCTCCATTTTTTAACAGGGCATAGTCTTAATTATTTAGATGTTTTAAAGGTACTTAAATATAAGAAGTCCTTTCAGAAGATTTATTGCTACCACTAGGTTTTCTTTGATGGGCTGTATCTGGACAAACTGACATTAACCTTCTAAACGGAATCCCTTTCACAGCATTTAAATGCTCTCTCCCTATAATATGTATGGGACACTAAATTATTGCATCAGAAGGTAGTTTATGAAGATCTCAGAAGGATGCTTTCCATCAACAATGCTGTAACTTTTTAAAAAGCGCTGCTCCGTAATACCACGTACCCAGACATGAAGTCTGCTTCATGTGATACTGGCGGTGCTTGTGGTTAAGATCGGCCTAAATCCCAAATTCTTCAAAGGTTCCTGCTGTTTGTGCTCCAAAGCCCTTCTGGCCTTTTTTTCTCCCCCTCTGTGTGGAATGTTGGAGCAAAAACTAGCAAAGTCTATAGGCAACATATCTCAGCGCCAACCACCACAAAGGAAACATCAGTCTCAAGATTCTGTGACTAAGGGTTGCTATTCAATGGATCACACTCTTGGCAAACTACTAACCCAGACCAAATCCACAAGACGACAACATCACAAAAGCAGAGGAGGAAATCCATGCACAGCCATTTTCAGGATCTCTTGGGGCTATGATACAGTGACGGTTAAAGGCAGAGTGACACCTGTGGGACAGAAGGGAGTTCCTGTGATAAATACTGCGCAGAAAATCCAAGGGGCTCCTTACTCCTAGCTAGCAGTCGACACTGGGCAGGTAAGTTTCCTTTTGGCTCGCTGACTTTAAACCAAGTTCCAATGATGGGTGAGAACATATTAAAGCACTTGTCTCCAGATTATAATTTTTCTGACAACGTGGTGAAATGTGTACAGGAGTAGTGAAGAAAACAGCAGTTTTACAAATATTTCACCCAAAGCACAAACTTCTGACATCAGAAAACGTAAGTCACATAATGTACTCATATTGCTTTTTATCTTTTTTATATATGTACTTGTTCAAGGTATTAACCTATCAATTCTTGTTTGGGAGAACACAGTCATGAGATTAAGATTGCTAGGAAAATGTCAACAATCCCTTTGGTCCCAAAGCTGAAAACAGCTGCGAAAAGCACACCTCTAGAAAGGGAAACAAGAAACAGAGGCCCCCGAAGAACATCCTGTTTGCTACGTTTCCAGAAAATGTAACATTGGTATAAAATGGTCATTTTCATAGAAAAGATGGTTCTTGCAGCATCATTCACGTCTCCCTTCAGGAATCATGTTTGCAGGGATCAGTTTTTTTTTTTTTCAAAGAAGTCTAATTTGAGAACAAAAAACGTGATTATCGGCCCTCCAAAAGGAAAAGAATGATACCTTTTTCTTGTTTCAACCGGTGCTTTAAGCAAAAGCAGGCTCGGCGCTGAGGGCCGGCCTCCAGAGGGGCCGCTCCCTTCCAGCAGCCACGCCGCGCCGCATCAGTGTGGAAGAGCTGGGGCACGTCACAGCCAACCAGGGGCCACGATGCCATCGCTGCCAAGGGGGCGAGGAGGTTCTCAGTTGCCCAGAAGTACAGCCTCACAGCACTGGGACCTATCCTTCTGCTTCCTCGATGGGCTCTGGAGTGGGGAGGAGAGAGGCCGGGGGCAGGACTGTACTCGTCCCCCGAGAGACTCGCTCTTGCTCTGTGTTGGTGGACAGGGAGGCCACAGCGATGGGCTGCAGCAGAGTGGTGGCCATGCCGGTGCTGACGGTCAGGCTGTGGCCGGAGCCCTTGAGGGTGAGATCTGGCGTGGGGAGCAGAGGCTTCAAGATGCTGACGAGGCAGAAAGCAGAGCCGCTTTTAGGAATGAAATTCACCTTGTTTTTGTCAGGACAGTAAAAGGCTGGGATTTCGTGAAGTTGTTTTGGCCTAGACACAGAATAAATAACCCAAGACTTTTAAGTCACGAAACACCAGAAGTAAGTTTTTTTCTTTAAAAACAACAACTTATAGACACAAAAAAGGAAAACAAATCTCAAGCTATGTCCAAAGCTCCAAATGCCATCAACCAAGGACACATGATTTGAACTATGCATCTCAGAGTGCGGAAGGACCTGAGTTTACTGTTGCTTTCGGCTCCCTGGCAGCCCAGGCTCCACACAGGATGCTCAGGCATCTCAGTGAAGCTCTAAGACAGCCAATGTGAATAAAGAATTTCCTTAAGCAAAAGATATTCCAGCTCTTTAAAGACAAAAATATGCTCCACTATGAGTTTTCCAAAGTCTGTACTATTTTGAAGGGCAAAGGCAAGGAAACGAAGGACACGAGATGTCTATCTTTTGCTGAGCTTTGCCACTGCGTGACTAAACTTTGCTGGGCATTACTTCTCCAAGTGCCCTTAAAAATCTCTTTGAAACAGTTCTGAGTTAATAGCCATAATGATTTTCTGAATAACATAATGTAAATGTAAAATCAAAGTAAAACTAATGACAATCTTCTGTTCTAAAGGTTTTATTGACGTGAAATCCTTCCCTGTCCTCAGGTGCTCTTGACAATTAACCCAAATGGTTGGAAAAGAATACAAGTGTTAGTGGTATTCCCTAAAAGTAAAAATATAAAATTTAAACTGTTAAAGTAACATGGAACTGACACAAAATTATAAAGAAATTCAAATGGTAGAACCTAAATAAACCAAGATTCAGGTGGGAAAAGGTAGTATGATCATACGATAAAAGTATGGTTCTCATCTCTCCTAATTTAAAAAAAAAAAAAAATCCAAGTGTGCCAAGTCTGCACTAGATTCTGGAGACCTAAAGATAAAATGACATACATGGAGACATACTAAATATGTAGTTCTTGGGACGAGAGAGGTGTAAGGGACAGACTGTATTTCAGTATTGTCAGTCTCCCTTATAATCTTTAGTGTGTTTTTAAAACATAATTCCTGGGCTCCAAAATCACAGCAGATGGTGACTGCAGCCATGAAATTAAAAGACAGTTACTCCATGGAAGGAAAGTTATGACCAACCTAGACAGCATATTAAAAAGCAGAGACATTACTTTGCCAACAAAGGTGCGTCTAGTCAAGGCTATGGTTTTTCCAGTGGTCATGTATGGATGTGAGAGTTGTACTATAAAGAAAGCTGAGCACAGAAGAATTGATGCTTTTGAACTGTGGTGCTGGAGAAGACTCTTGAGAGTCCCTTGGATTGCAAGGAGATCCAACCAGTCCATCCTAAAGGAGATCAGTCCTGGGTGTTCATTGGAAGGACTGATGTTGAAGCTGAAACTCCAATACTTTGGCCACCTGATGCAAAGAGCTGACTCACTGGAAAAGACCCTGATACTGGGAAAGATTGAGGGCAGGAGGAGAAGGGGACGACAGAGGATAAGATGGTTGGGTGGCATCACTGACTCAATGGACATGGGTTTGGATGGACTCTGGGAGTTGTTGATGGACAGGGAGGCCTGGCGTGCTGTGGTTCATGGGGTCGCAGAGAGTCAGACACGACTGAGCGACTGAACTGAACTGAACTGAAAACAATTCAGAGAAGCTAGGAATCACTTCGAAGTAAGCTTTACCAAACTGTCAGAAATGTCGACAGCAAAAAAAGGTTAAAAACCCCCACAAACATGTCTGAGAGATGGGATAAAAATGGTTTGTAAAATGTTTAGAGGTAGAACAAGTGAGTGAATAACCTCTGACACAAAGAAAGAGGGGGAGTTTGGTAGGAAGATAACTTCTAGAGGAAGGAACATCTGAGCTGGGCTTTAAAGAATGAATAAGCAACAAACCTGGGGAGTAGGTGCCAAAAAAAAAAAAGAAATGTTCCATATAGGCAGTGCTTTGGTTAAGCATATTTTATTGATTAATAGTGAATACTACCCATGGATAGCTTTGGCAAGAATAATTTAAGAAGAAATAAATTACATCATTAAAATTTGTTTTATTTGTGTATTGTTCTTTCTTGGATACAATGGAAACTTTATATGTTGAGTACTTTTAGGGTCACGTGTATTTGGATATACTGTAAGAAGGGCATACACCCCTCTATTTTTACTGACAACATGGTTTTCAATTCCTTAAAGCAGATAGGAAGTTGATATTATGTTTCTATAATTAAATAATGCTTGGTTGTTTTTTTTTTGGAAGAATTAGTAAAGATAACTTTCATTCTTGATTAGCCCTTTTTTCCCCTAATATAAGTTTTACACCATCCTTCAAATGAGGCTCAGGTTTTTAATTATTGTTTGATTTATCTTGCTAAAAATCACATAAGACACAATGCTGCTAATAGATCTTGAGGATGAAACCTCGTATTTCTGAAATACAAATAAACTTTTTTTTTTTTTTTAAAGGCTAATTCATTAGTTAATGCTATTAAGTAGGTACCTACTCCAAGTTTCAGCTCTGGCCTAAAGGGGATCACATTTCAAATGAATTCTCAACACAACATTAATTATATAGCATTATTATTATCAGTAAGTTTCTCAGCCTCTATACTGCTAGAAGAGAATCTAAAATTCCCTCTCACCTACATCCCATCAGCACCAAAAATACACTTTTAAAAATTACATATATTTATAGTTAAGAGTCAAAAAAACTGTGCAGTTTTTCTTCAACTAATGATCTGATAACTGTGATTTTTAATGACAGAACCTAAAATCAGTTTAACTCCCTTTCTGCTTTCATGAAAACAGACTTAACAACAGATCTCACACAAAGTAACAAAATATAATAACTTGTCTAACGGGCATACAGATTGAGAAACAAAACACTAACAGAAAAAAAAAAAAAAAAAAAAAGCATCACGCCCCCACCCCTCTTCCAGTCTCCCCTCTTCGAGTCATGACCACAACCCACCAAAAGGAATCAATTTTTACTCCATTTAACTTTTAGGAGAAGATTCTCCAAGAAATTCGTTACCCACCCCTGGGGTGCATGACCAGTATAATACTTAGGCCACTATTAACAGAAGCTGCAAGTTCTAATACTACTACAAAGCTTTCTTCAATTTAAGAAACAAGTATGTAAAAAAAACAAAACACGTACACACACAGAAACCCTCAGAATTAATTTATATATTTTATTTTTCCATAAGTTATACCAAAAGTGACTGTATCTCAAAACAGACATAATTGCTTGCTAGCTGATTTCTGAAAAATAGATGGTCAGACTGGATAATTATTATAGGTATTTTCATACTGATGTAAGGAATTCTTTGGTATTTTTTTTAAAGCCTTATGCAATTTTCTTTTCAAATTCAGGAATAAATTATCAGCTAAGAAATGGTGGTTCCAATTTACTTAGAATGGGAGAGAGGGAAAGAAAGGAAGAAAGGAAGGGGTTCTGTCATACTTTTAAAAAAATCTCTATACTGCAAAGAGGCCATAATATCTAGGAACCTAAGATAACTAAGGTCAAGGAGTTCATTAACTGGCATCAGGAAACAGCCTATGTGACTTCATTAAAAAGGACTTGCTACGTGCAGAAGGCATGGCTAAAAAAAGAAAAGCAAAATCTGGTCTTGTCCTTTCTGGGCCCAAATCCAACTACCTATTTTCTTTCAAGCAAATAAACATACAAATGAGAGATTAACCCCTCACCTGACTCCAACAGCTGGTTCAGATCTCTAAGTCTACCTTTAAACAAAAAGGAAGACTTAGAGAAATATACTTTAAAGAATGATTAAATAAGCTAAAATTTTAAGATTAGGACCAATAATTACCCTTGCTTTAACGCTAGCGCATCCAGTGGGTTTTGTTCTAATTATGACATACATATCTGGGGCAAAAAGAAACCAATATTTTAGACTCTGAGTAACTTGTTTTATTGATAGAAGGTTAAAATTAGCCCTAAAAAATCCATTCTTGGGTTACTGCTATTTCTTTTTGGAATACAATTAAGATATTTAAAAATAAATAGGTTTTTGTGTGCTACACATCCTTTATGTCAGTAAAATTTATAATAAACTATGTGCATTCAGAAGAGATTTACCTTCTAATAACAGATGGATATGCATAAAACATTTTATATGTCATGGTTCACCTTTTTTTTATCCATCCATCCATACACACACATACATACATATTCCCCATCCTTTCTTCCCTCTCTTTAGAAATAACCAACACAGTTGTATGTATATAGTTCAGATACTGAGAACTTTTCCAAATATAACAGTCTAGGCAGATGCCACAAGACACCAACCTACACAACCAATATTCACTCAAAGTCACCGATAACAGAAATTCAAACTGCTTTTTAAGTCTATCAGCCAGAGTCAAATACTCCAAAAGGTTCCATGTGGACCATTGAACTTTTACCTATTAGAATGACTCCATTTCTGAAGAACTCTCATGAAAAGGTCTAAGTCAGCATGTTCAAGTGACGAATAAAAGCCCTGAGATCTGTTAAAGATGCATAATCCAGGTCCTATCTACCTCCGTACTTTTCACTCCTTAGGGCTAGGGTGGGACCTGGGGCTCTGTAGTCTGAACTAATTTCCTGGATGATTATGGTGCAAGGAGTCCATGAAACACATGTGTGGAGAAATTCTGCTTAAACTCTCTGGCAGCAGGCATGCCTTCAGACTTACATGGTGCAAAGAGTAAATAAGCAGCTGCTAAAACAGGGTTTTCAATTATTATCACAAAAGCAAAAAGACTGACAGCTGGGATCTCCTAGTAGAGAAGGTGAAGGGATTCAAAGACAATGCTCTTTGTGTGGCAAACTGTTTAAAATTGACATGAAGGGAAGTGCCGACAGGAGGGGCACACAGAACAAAAGGATGCCATGTTTCAAAACGATTCTGAGATACTCATGATGGAACAAAGAAGTTATGTGAACGAAACAAGGCTGGACAATCTCCACACTGTATTTTTAGTTTCATAGTCAGAAAAAGCCAGAAGGTGTCTCTTAGTCTTGTAACGAGATTGAAAAGTGAGATTTATAGATGTACCATCATTCTCTCTTCAAATAATGTTGGTCATCTGATTTGCTCAGCGTCATACATATCTACAACCCTGTAGCCATCACTTACAAGGGGCCACAGCTGCTGAAAACAGGCCATGGCTGCAGTACCTTCTAAGCAGATTCTGAGTCTAAAGTTAAGAGTCCCTGACTAGAGTAAAGGCCAAAAGAAATACATGAGTACAGAAGATCGCATACCAAGGGTACCAGATGCTGTGTAAAGTTCTGCTTCTTTCATGATCTTTATCACAGCAACATGTTTCTGCAAAGTAATAGAATTCTCTTCCCCATGTTGGCAGGAAAATATTTTAATTGTTTAAAGAACTGGAGACTAAAAACTGAAGGAAATTTGATCCCTGAAAGGAGGAAACCCACCCTGCATTGAGACCTGTGGTCTCTCTTGAATAAATACACTGCTAAATTCAATGTGTGGCGCTGACTGTTTACAGGTTCAGCAATAACCACGGGTGATATGCTGGGGGCGACTGAGGAAACATGAGTAACAACTGAAGGCTAGTTGATGTGAAGCATAACTGTAATTCTCTTTGGTGTGACAATGGTCCTGTGGTTATGTAGGAGTGGTTACTTTTAGGAAATAAGTATTAAACTGTATTCAAGGTTAAATGTCATGACTACAACTTACTTTAAAACAGTTCCGTAAAAACTAACACCAAAACACAAAGAGACAAAGCAAAATGTTAACTATAGGATCTAGTGTTGGGTATACGGGTGGTCACTGTACTGTTCTTCAGCCTATCTGAAATTCTTTTAATGCTTCTCATAATAAAAGTTTGCGGTGGGGGAGGGGTGGTGGGGGATACTTACGAGCATTCCTCAAAGACTTTGACCCTCTCACAGCCCTCAGGAGGTTCCCTTTTGAACATGTAACTGTTGTTAGGTTTTGGTGAGGTTGCGTATTTGGGCAAAGGAGAGTTGTTCCCATTCTCTGCAAGAAACAACATGCTGGATTACTAAGAAATACTAGCACATACGTGCATAGTCCTGTATTTGATTGCTGTATTTGATTGCTCCTGGCCTCGCCTACACCATGAGCTACTACTTGAGGGTAGGAACAAGGCTTTACTCATCCACATTACCCCAATATCTAACATAATTCCTGGTAAAAAAGACATAATTGTTGGCTTAGAAATGCATGAACCAGAGATTTTCCTTTCTACTTACAATCCCCGCAGCCTAGGCCTGTGTAACTTACTCCTCAGCACTGAACACGGCAGCATGCTGCTGCTTATTTCTATTCCGTACACAGCACGTGGGCTCAAACGCCACCTCCATTCTTCCCAAGACAAATAACTAAAATGCTTCCTCACTGGTGGTTTGTAATTCACTCCTGGCTGTCCCCTCAGAATCTCTCAACTGACTTCTCTACTCTGGCTGCAATCTCTGCCCCAGGTAGTCAGAGTCTATGCGCGGTGTATGGCGGAGACTTTTCTTCTGCCTGCAAAACTTCTCTATACCTAAGAGGTCCTTCTCTGCTCATTTTCCAAAACCTCTCCTTCAAAGTCTGGCTCAAAGTTTTTGTTACCTTTCTAAATTAACCCTACCCAAGGGAACACTTCTTTACTCTGGTGATTCTGTTCAGTGCCGATGTCCTCGGTTTCTACCACATTAACTTAGAATTCTTGATATGTAACCTACGTGTTCTAAATGTACTGTCTGTGTCAACTGAACTACAACTCCTTGCTGACAGTAACCCTTTCTTACAAAAGAAATCCAGAGAAGTTAACCAGTCACTAGTCTCCTAAAGGCAAATACAGCAGGGCACAAAACTTACAGAGTTCCCATATGCTTCTGAAGTAAAAGTAGACAGTATGGGAAATCAAGGGGCAGATTTTAATAGCTATGGTTAGTCTGGGGGTGGGATGGGTGGGGCAGGTACATCTGATTGAGCTTAAGTACTCGGAGCTGCATTCACTCTCTCTTTTAATCCTTACAGCAAGTATCAGAAGTAATTAATTATGTCAACTCCTGACAAGAAACACAAGGCCCAATCAAAGGATTTAATTCAGTGGTGTCAAAATTCTGTGCATGTGAATCGCCTGGGAGCCCTGAAAACTGCTGGTGCCCGTGTCCTGCCCCAGGGGGTATGATTTATTAGTAACTGGTCTAGGGTATAGCCAAGTTTTATTTAACCTTGTAGATGACAAAAAAGGGCCCCAATAGTATGGTTTTACAATTGCCCATAGTCTGAAGTGACTTCTTCAGTAAACCTTAGGTCTTCTGCACTCGCTATAGTCTCAGTATTCAGATGACTGGCACTAATGATCCGTTGTCATCAGATGTGGAACATTTTCCGACAATCAACACATTGCAAGTAGGAGGTTCTAAATAAATGACTACTGAACTGAGCCATAGAATTTATCTCATCATTTTTCTCAAGCTCATGCAGTAATAACTAGAATTTAGACTAAGAAAAGACTGCCTTGATAAAGATAGATAAAAGATCATATTTGTTTTAAAAGTAAAACATTATTAGTAACTAATATTCAAAGTGCTATGTCTCCAAGTACTTTCTGAATCATGCAAGTGGTTTAATACTAAGTAAGTATCCCACCTCCCCTTTTACTCCAGGCTTGCCTGGAATACTCACCTTGCACTGATGTAAGTCAGCTTAATTCTTATTAGAAATATCACAAATATAGATCCTGAAACACACTAACTTGAAGGCTTCACATTCAATTAAAAAGTAGTAAGGTAGTAAAAACATGACAACTAAGGTAATAGAAAACAAACGCTTTTCAGGACAAATGTTTATCTCATTTATACCAAAAACGATGTTACTCACTATTAAGGAGCTTGTGTTAGTAAGTGCAAAAAAAAAAAAAAAAAAATTGTACAAACAAAAGCCCGTAAACCCAGCCAACCTGACCATCACCTGAGTACCGCAATAAAACCTACGGTTCTGTACTACAATTCTTTAAAATCTGTATTTTGAACACATCCAGAAGTCATGATCTTGGTGGCCCTAAGTGTATGCGTTCTGCTAGAAGATGAACACAAAGCAGGATGCAGCGGTGGCATCACGGATCCCATGGCCGCAAAGCCCTCGCGTGTGGTACCTTTATCCCTGGGGTCGACGAGCAGGTCGTCGGCCGAGCACGGGCTCTCCTCGCTGCCCTCGTTGGAGATGGTGAGGAAGGAGGTGGGCGACACGGACTGCGAGCGGCTGCTGTCGTTGCTGCCCCGCTCGGCCCCGCCGGGCGTCTGCGTGTCGGCGCTGCGCGTGCTGCTGCTTCTCTGAGCCAGCGGCGGCGGCGCGCGGTGGCCATCTGGGATGTCTTGGGGCTGCCACGAAAATGTTTTACATGTGTGTGTTTTGGTCACCGATTTTGAAATTCCCCCAGAAAGGCACCCAAGGTTCAACCTTCCCCTGTTGTTGCAGAAGACTCAAAAGTCAGAAAGCCTCTCCTTGTCGGCCTCACGATACCGCCCCCTCCCCGCCGCGGGACACGGGGTGGCCGAGCGAGCCCTGAACTCCCAGGGCTCTGGCACACCGCTGACGGACGAAACAACACCGAGTTACTTCTCACGGGCTCACTGCGACTTTCAAAGTGATCAAGGCACACCATTATAAAAGAGGAGAAACCCAGGTGGAAGTCCAGGCTCCATGCGAAGAAAAGGCGGGGCACCGTGTAAGCCGGTGACACCTGACGGTCGTCCGCCCCTGCTCACTGCCCCCTCAAACCGTGTTCTCAAAGAAACCCTCCTGAAGGAGAGAAGGTTCATCACAGCAGTGCTAACTATGGAGGGAAATCGAGGAGCTGTTCAGAACAAGGCTTGTGTGACTCACTCAGCGGGGAAACCAGCTCCCGGGACACCTCTGGTGCGTTTACCTTCATTACACATCAGGGGAAGTTTCACCGTCATCCAGTGGAGGAGGGGAGGGTGTGGGCAGTGGTGTTTTCCCTAAGCTAAACCAACCTTTCCTCTTAAGGGAAAGAATCTCGGGCGTCAATGAAACACTACTTTAAACTCCCCAATTCCTCTTTCACTGAAGAATGAAAGCTTCAGTATATTGTGACTTGCTTTTAAATATAAACAGGAAATTTTCTCTCTTACATATAAACCATACTTTTGTATGTCACAATTAATAGAATACACATTCTATGTATGTTATAGGTAAGCAGACCTTCCAATAACTGACAAACAGTAAGATATATATTCATACTCAGAAAATATTCCACGCCACCACCAACAAACTAGTAAGCTGAACTTTTGTTAAATGGAGTTACAGACAATCAGAAGCATATCTGTGATTTTTAAATACAGAAAAACAAAAAATAGTTTCTGTTCAAGGACCCAAATTTAAGTCATATCAGTTGTCTCTATGAGATGCAAAGAAAAATTGTCATTCACATGCACAGGTCAGAGTTTCACAAAAGAGATAAATTTTTATTCTCAACAAGAAGAGAAACATGTAAATATGGAAACCAAAATTGTGATTTTTTAAAAAAATAATTAGAAAAATTAATGTATAAGGCTGATTTTAAGATACAAGATTACTTACTATAAGTTGCTCTTCCTTTTCCCCAGTCTCTTTAATTATTATTTCAATCTCCTGATTCAATCCTTCCACACTATTCCGGAATCGGGAGCCTGTTGATTTGGTGATGGGAATTACTGGAATAAGTGCACTCTTTGGAACGGGAGCCTGAAGAAAAAGTGATGGAGGGGGGAGAAGAAACATTTACTACTGCCTTTACATTCTCTAGAGGGAAGCATACTTCCATTTGATCTGGGTAACTCTAAAATAAATAAAAATTTATAGACCTTACAAAAAGTGTGAATAATGAAACCTGCTCCTTGGTTTACACGAAATAGAATTTAAAGCAAAAATCCCAGACAATCAAGGTAGAATTTCAGAAATTCATTCACATCTATGAGGGACTGTAAAGAGAAGAGGGATAAAGGAAAACAGTAAACGAATCTTAACCTCAGACATTCTTTTATGATTATAGGAGTTCAGATTTCAGAACATAACTTTAAAGTCCTCCAGTGCCATAATTATCTATATTCCAGAAAATAAACAACAACAAAAAGTAATTTATCAAAAAAAAAAAAATTTTTGGTAGGAAAAACAAAATCACTTCCAAAGTAAATATAGAGTAGCAAGATGATAAGAGTAACTTCCCTGTGAAATTTATTTATACTTCCACAGTAATTATTTTAATGTTTTGTTTCAAAGCCTATCTCTAGTTTAAAAAAATGTTCCCACTGGCACAGTATTACTTTTGAAAAGAAATAACTGATTATATTACAGGATATCACTTGGTTTCCTGACAAGATACTCAAAATAAAATATGAAACAAGAAATGCAAGATATCTGCCAAAGTTCATACAACAGTGTGCCAGAAGGTCATCTTGTATTGTCCTGCAATACAATGTCTTGGTAAAGAAATGTGACTAATTCATCCTTCATTTAGGAAGGTCTCTTTCAGATCCCCTGTTCTTCAATCCTTCCCTCTTAGTGCTACAAAGCCAGTAACTTCCCGCACTTCCCGAAAGCCTCGTCAGCAGGCCAGCCCTGGCTCACCCCATGACAGGACTGTGATAAGACGGGACAGGAAGAAGAAAGTAAACACCAGAGCCCACCCCTCCATTCTTCTAGGAACTCACATTCTCCACCCTCCGCCCTACTCTCACCCCAAGGTCTTTACTTTCCTACTTCAGTGAAACAATGCCTCAAAGAGGCACTGAAACTGGCTATTTCCCATTGGTTTTCTATATCCCCAAGACCTGTCACTAACACCTTGAAGGGTACTTTTTTCTTTTTTCACCTATTCTCACCCCCTTGTTTCCTTAGCAACAGAATAATATCCCAAAGTATAATCTAAAACAGGCTTAAAAAAAAAAAAGAAATTCTCTCCAATTAGATATGTACTTACTCTTGGGATAAGAGTGGGAGAATGAAGTTAAGAATATGGTTTGGATCATGACAGGTCAAGGAAGGAAAGAAACCTTTCTCAAAGTGGTGGCAAGAGAAAACAAAAACTAGTGAAGGGACGAAAGGAAACTGATTTGGACTGAAGCACCTATGGGTTAAAAGAAACCCAGAGCTCACTAGTCTGCAGTGGAGAGCGTGTTAGAACATTTCTGTCAGGCAGGCATCCTTCCTGGGCCTGGACTCTTCCTCTGTCAAAAAATAATGAGGTGCCAGAGAACTGCTACAGACTAAGATTTCAGGAGTTATCAGTATATATACTACAAACAGAACTTTGATTTTATTTTTTACATTGAGTGAAAGGTACTCAATTCTAAACTTAATTTTCTCTCCTAAAAGTCACAAAACAACATAAATAATGGCTTGCTTTGGATGCCATTTTCAGGCTGCATCTGGTTTGTAGCTAACGTTACAGAAATGAGGAAGGAGAAGACTAGAAGGGGAAGATGATCTGTCAGGATTTCTGCAAAATGTTGACCTTTCTGGGTTTTGGAACCATAAGGATCTGTTAGTAAGTCTTCTAAGAACAGAAAGCTTAAGTCTGCCGGGTGTCATGTTGAGAAATGCACATAACAAGAACCCACCAGTGTAATAACTGACTGGACATCTTGTTACTGCCTTTCCAGGCAGCTATAGAAGTCATATCCTACATAATTGGTAAGAAGTTTTTCTCAAATGTAATCTAAAATAGTGGCAAGTGTCGACAGTTTAATTTATTTAAAGCAAAGGAAAGAAAGGAAGGAAAAAAAAAATGAAAATGGGCACTTTCCTAAGGTCAACACACCATTTTAGGTAAATGAAGCAAAGGTTCAACAGTAATTCATTTAATTAGCAAATAGTTATATGATTAGAAGAAAAATAATCTAGCCAAGCTGCCTGGGAAAAATTTTCTTCATTAAAAATACTGTTATTATTCCAGAAATAAAAAGTTAATAGGCCTTTGATTTTATTCCTTACATAAACTATGCTCTAAAATATTTAAAAATAACAAAAATGATTATACTTTAACTTTTATGGTTCATTTTAACGGTTCTTAAGAAATTTTGTGTGTATATATAATTTATTTTTCCCATATCTACATAGCTTTGTGTAATAAAACGTGTATTTCTAAATATAAATCAGCATATGCAAATACAAGTGGGTTATCATATTAACTGAGAGATATCCTTAGACAGCTCTGAAAGGTTAAAAATCCTTCCATTATTAAGGAAAAATCTCTCTCTCCTAAGATTTGACCTTTGGAAACAACAAGGATCTCTTATTTTTCTCAGTTCTTGATTCTTTCTCTTCAAATCAGAATGTTTTCCACTCAAGTAAGATTTCAATTAGGTGAATCATAGTTTTAAAGTTTTCTTTTTGCTATTTACATTCGCCGTCTATCTATATATTACATTACAGCTTAAAGATCAAACTACATAAAAGCTGTGAATTAACCAACAAAGAAAGAACTCCAAGAGAGGGTTTGGCTAACCCTGAAGCTTCATTAGAGTCCAATCTACACTATAACTTAAATATCTGTTTCGAAGCATGGGGATAAAATTGTGGCAAGACAAGCAGACTCAGGAAAGATGGGAAGAATACCTCCTGAAGTAGTAGCTGAGCAGGGAAAAAGATAAAGAGAGCTAAATTTTCAAAGGAAGAAAACTGTAGGATAGAAAAAGGTCTGTTCAGCAATTCAATAGAAATCTAGGAGAGAAATATGAGCCAGAAACCCTAATACAACAAAACAGTGGTCACAACTGATGTTTAGAATGGAATTTTTAAAAACTTAGAAAGCACTGGGGGAAAAAAGCTTTGCCATCATAGGGGCTTTTGTAGGGGGCTCCATGTGGCCTTGACTCCTCCTGTCCCATCAGCGTCACTTTATTTCTGTCCTCCAGAGATCAGTGTCCTCTCATGTGTTCCCCCCTCCTAGCTTTCCTAAGCTACAGCTATATTCTCTAATGAAGGTCACAGCTGAAGCACCTACTGTTTTGATTTCTCGGTGGAAAAATCTTGAAACTTTCAAGAACAGCAAATCTGTCCTGGACAGGCTCACAAATATTCCAGTGCCAAGAAGCAATTTTCTCTTTAAAGTGTAACACTCCTCTCACTTCTCAGATGAAAATAGGTTTTTTCCCCCTTTTTCTTTCTCATGATCCCTTTGCTCTCAAACCCTCCTAAGCTATTACAAAACTATCATGTTCCCAGCCCAGATGAAGCAATGAGAAAATCCCATGGGAGGGCTTTCTTGTTTGAGCCTATCACAGCCAGAAACACCTGCATGATTTTAAAATTCACACTCTTAAGTTAGTTTATGCCGCATCTCTAGCTCTTGTGTTACTAACATCTGACGCTAATCATCAAACAATTCTGAAATGTGTTAGCTACATCTTTTTGAAAATTTTTTTTTTTGATTTTTAATTGGAGAATAATTGTTTTACAATGTTGTGCTGGTTTCTGCCATAGAACATGAATTAACCACCAGTATACATATCACCCCCGCTCCTGAACCTCCCACCTCCCACCACTCTAAGCTGTCACTGAGTACCAGTGTGAGCTCCCTGCACCATACAGCAAATCCCCACCGGCTATCTATCTAACATTCGATAACGTGTATGTGTCAACGCCGCTCTCTCAATGCTTCCCTCTCTCTCCTTCCCCTGCGGTGTCCACGAGTCTGTCCCCTATGTCTGTGTCTCTATTCCTGCACTGCAAATGGATTCATCAGTGCCATTTTTCTAGATTCCATACGCATGTGTTAATATATGATATTTGTTTTATTCTTTCTGACTTACTTCACTCTGTATTAACAGGTTCCACCTCACCAGAACTGACTCGAATTCTTGGCCACATCTTCTAATGAGAGTATTTCTTAAAATACTCCTTAAAAATATCTTAAGTATCCAAGAGTTTTGTCAATTTTGGAAACCAATGACATATGAAGTTTCTCTCCCCTAAGAAATTTGGCAGCATTTATTCTTCATAATAAATAGTTCCCCCTCCTGAATTTCCAAGGAAAGAATCACTCAAAAGTATGTGAGAATTCAAACTGTAAAAAAAATCCATTCCAAGTCCAAGAAAAAGATCTGTTAGCCAGTGGTTACAGACTATCTATTATCAGAACAATACTGTCCTTGATCATTAAGGGATGCTAAAGGAATTTCCCAATAATCTCCCTAAAGACCTGGACCTTGTGGTCTATCTGTCCCTAAATTAGTGTTTCTCCCCTTTAATATTGATGTAAACAGTGTGCTACAAACAGTAACATGTATTTATTTGACTTTTCTTTTTTAATGTCTTTTGTAAAAACTACAAACCACTGTCATTTACATATGTCTCCTTTTTTATTTTTAATTGGAGAATAATTCCTTTACAACATTGTGCTGGTTTCTGCCATACATCAACATGAATCAGTCACAGGCGTGCAAATGTCACCTCCCTCTTGAACCTGCCCTCCTCCTCCCTCCTCCCATCCTCCTAGGTAGTCACAGAGCACCGGGTCCCTCATTATAAATAAGCTTGTCTTCCTATCTGGCTTTTTATGCATGTGTTCCACCAATTAACCACTTTTGCAGTTTTAATCCTATATTATTTCTTCTGGGTTTTTTTTTGTGTGTGTAAAGGGGGAAAGATAAAAGCTGGAACCCCCCTTCAAAAATAATAATCTACATATCATGAACTCCAAACAAACAAACAAACAAAAAAACTCTAATAACTTGGAGAGCCTATGAAAAGGAAAGCCAAAGAGCCTCCAGATATTTAAACTTATTAACCAAATAATGGAAAGTTATTTTCCTACCCCTAGAAAAGTATAACAGAAAAAAGCTTTAAGCACACAGTAACTGGACCCAACTAAATGGCCAAAATTAGAGAACTGCTCTACAGAATCCGGAACATTAAAAATGTTTCTGAAGCCCTCTGTAATAGCAAACATTTTTCTACATTAAATACATTTAAAAAAATACTTAGTCTAATATATGATATGATCTCCGCAAGGAATGAAAAAGGAAAAACAAGAAAGCATTTAAGGAATAGCTGTCTTTAGAGAGTGAAACTCTGGATAGTCTTTTTCCTATTTGATTTTTTTAAAAAAATAACAGCTTGACTGAGGTCTAATATTTCTCAGTTTTAGTTTTTCTTCCAGTTTTATTGAGGAAATTGACATACCACATTATATAAAAGTTTAAAATGTACAGTATAGAGATACAATTTTTCTATTTGACTTTTTTAGTTTCTCAAGTTTTTTGTAATAAGCATGTAAATATTTTTATGATAATTAAAGTTTTATAAAATAAGTTCAATATGAATTGGCAGAGACGCCTAAAGAAAAATCCAACTGGAAGCCACCTAAGATTTACTGAGCAGTTATTCTGTGCCAAGAATTACATTAACTGTTTCATAATACTCTATACCATAAAGAAAGCTGAGCACCAAAGAATTGATGCTTTTGAACTGTGGTGCTGGGGAATACTCTTTTGAGAGTCCCTTGGACTGCAAGATCAAACCAGTCAATCGTAAAGGAAATCAGTCCTGAATATTCACTGGAAGGACTGATGCTGAAGCTGAAGCTCCAATAGTTTGGCCACCTGATGTGAAGAACTGACTCATTGAAAAGACCCTCATGCTGGGAAAGATTGAAGGCGGAAGCAGAAGGGGATGACAGAGGATGAGATGGTTGGATGGCATCACCGACTCGATGGACATGAGTCTGAGCAGACTCTGGGAGCTGGTGATAGACAGGGAGGCCTGGCGTGCTGCAGCCCATGGGGATCACAAAGAGTCGGACACAACTGAGCAACTGGACTGAAGTGAACACCATTTATTGGGCTTCCCTGGTGATTCAGATGGTAAAGAATCTGCCTGCAATGCAGGAGACCCAGGTTCAATCCCTGGGTTGGGAAGATTCCTTGGAGAAGAGAATGGCTAACCGCTCCAGTATTCTTGCCTGGAGAATTCCATGGACAGAGAAGCCTGGGAGAGCTATAGTTCATGGGAACACAAAGAGTCGAATACAACTGAGTGACTCACACACACACACGCACCATTTAATCCTGTGTTAGAACAACACAACAAACAGGCAATATAATGCAGGGAACCCAAGGAACTTCAAACAGCTAGCAAGCAGCATGACTCAGATCTTAGCCTAAACAATCTGAGCTCAGACCACCTGTGCTCATCTTCTACAGTTATAAGACCTCCTGGGTTACTTTTGGGTTCTTTGTTAGCATCTAATCTATTATTTCCAGACAGTTATATTTGCATTTTATCTATTCATTTTTATGTTGGTTAGTACATATTTTTTGGTGGAACTTTATTGAAAAATAATTCACAGTATCATACAACTCACTCATTTCAAGTGTACAACTTCTGCTTTTGAACAGTAATTGAACACAACTGCACCACTATTATCACAATTAATCTCAGAATCAAACCAAAAAAAAAAGTACCTCACACATTAGCAGTCATTCTCCATCTTCCCTCAACTTTCTTAGCTTTAGGCAATCACCAGTCTATAATCTGTCTCTGTGGGTTTGCTTCTCCTGGACATTTCATATAAGGGAAATCATGTATTCCTTTGTGTCTGGCTTCTTTCACTTAGCATAACGTTTCCAAGGCTCACCCATATGGTAGTATGTATCAGTACTCCATTCCTTTTTCGTGACCAAGTAATATGGGCTCAATAAAGGACAGAAATGGTAGGGACCTAACAGAAGCAGAAGATATTAAGAAGAGTTGGCAAGAATACACAGAAGGATTATACAAAAAGATCTTCACGACCCAGATAATCACGATGGTGTGATCACTCACCTAGAGCCAGACATCCTGGAATATGAAGTCAAGTGGGCCGTAGAAAGCATCACTACGAACAAAGCTAGTGGAGGTGATGGGATTCCAGTTGAGCTATTTCAATCCTAAAAGATGATGCTGTGAAAGTGCTGCACTCAATATGCCAGCAAATTTGGAAAACTCAGCAGTGGCCACAGGACTGGAAAAGGTCAGTTTTCATTCCAACCCCAAAGAAAGACAATGCCAAAAAATGCTCAAACTACCGCACGATTGCACTCATCTCACACACTAGTAAAGTACTGCTCAAAATTCTCCAAGCCAGGCTTCAGCATTACGTGAACCGTGAACTTCCAGATGTTCAAGGTGGCTTTAGAAAAGGCAGAGGAACCAGACATCAAATTGCCAACATCCGCTGGATCATCGAAAAAGCAGGAGAGTTACAGAAAAACATCTATTTCCGCCTTATTGACTATGCCAAAGCCTTTGACTATATGGATCACAACAAACCGTGGAAAATTCTGAAGGAAGATGGGAATACCAGACCACCTGACCTGCCTCTTGAGAAACCTGTATGCAGGTCAGGAAGCAACAGTTAGAACTGGACATGGAACAACAGACTGGTTCCAAATAGGAAAAGGAGTACGTCAAGGCTGTATATTGTCACCCTGCTTATTTAACTTATATGCAGAGTACATCATGAGAAACGCTGGGCTGGAGGAAGCACAAGCTGGAATCAAGATTGCCAGGAGAAATATCAATAACCTCAGATATGCAGATTACACCACCCTTATGGCAGAAAGGGAAGAAGAACTAAAGAGCCTCTTGATGAAAGTGAAAGAGGAGAGTGAAAAAGTTGGCTTAAAGCTCAACATTCAGAAAACTAAGATCATGGCATCTGGTCCCATCACTACATGGCAAATAGATGGGGAAACAGTGAGAACAGTGAGAGACTTTATTTTGGGGGGCTCCAAAATCACTGCAGATGGTGACTGCAGCCATGAAATTTAAAGACGCTTACTCCTTTGGAAGAAAAGTTATGACCAACCTAGACAGCATATTAAAAAGCAGAGACATTACTTTGCCAACAAAGGTGCGTCTAGTCAAGGCTATGGTTTTTCCAGTGGTCATGTATGGATGTGAGAGTTGTACTATAAAGAAAGCTGAGCACAGAAGAATTGATGCTTTTGAACTGTGGTGTTGGATAAGACTCTTGAGAGTCCCTTGGACTGCAAAGAGATCCAACCAGTCCATCCTAAGGGAGATCAGTCCTGGATGTTCATTGGAAGGACTGACATTGAAGCAGAAACTCCAATACTTTGGCCACCTGATGCGAAGAGCTGACTCATTTGAAAAGACCCTGATGCTGGGAAAAATTGAGGGCAGGAGGAGAAGGGGACGACAGAGGATGAGATGGTTGGATGGCATCACCGACTCAATGGACATGGGTCTGGACAGACTCCGGGAGTTGGTGATGGACAGGGAGGCCTGGCGTGCAGCAGTTCATGGGGTCGCAAAGAGTCGGACACGACCGAGTGACTGAACTGAACTGAAGTGAATATTCCACTGTATGGATCTATACTGCATTTTATTTAACCATTCATTGGTTGAAGGACAACTGGGTTGTTTCCAAGTCGTGGCTACTGTGAGCCATGCTGCTATGAACATTTGTGTACAAGTTTTTAGGAACACATGTTTCCAACTCCCTTTAGCACATAGTTTGGAGATGAAGCACCGGTCATACAGTAACTCTGTGTCTGTTTAGCCCTTTGAGGAACTACGAGGCTGTTTCACATTCCTATCGGCTGATACAGTGCTGACAGGATTTTACATTCCTATTGGCAATATATAAGGGTTCCGATTTCTCCACATTCTTTCTAAAACTTGCTATTTGTGTCTTTAGTTTTAGCTGTTCTAGTGGGTATGAAGTAGTATCTCACTGGAATTTGTATTCATTTCCTGATAGACAAATAATGATAAATATCTTTTTCACATACCTATTGGCTATTTGCACATCTTCCTTCGAGAACTCTCTATGTAGATCCTTTGTCCATTTTTAAATTGGACTGCTTGTCTTTTTATTATTGAGTTTTAAGAGTTCTTCATATATTTTAGATACAAGTGTTTCATATGATTTGCATATATTTTTGCCTATTTTGTAGCTTATCCTTGAAGCACTAAAGTTTTTAATTATGATAAAGTCCAATTTATGTACTTTTTCTATTATTGCTTGTGCTTTTGGTGTCATATCTAATAAACCATTGCCTAATCCAACATCACATTTATGCCTATTTTCATCTAAGAGTTTTTAGTTTTAGCTCTTATATTGAGGTCTTTGATCCATTTTGAGTTACTTTTGTACATGGTATGAGGTAGGTGGATATATTTCTTAAATTATGTTTAAAGGCTAGACTTGGCCTTACCTTTTACTCCTGTATGTCCATCATTCCCATATCATCAACCATAAGCTAAAAAAGTTTAAAGACTCAGATTCTGAAGTCAAAATGCTTCAATTAGAATCCCAGCTCTGTCTCATATGACCTTGAACAAGATACATGAGCTCTCTGAGCCTTAATTCTTTGCCTGTAAATTGGAGTAGTAACAACCTCCACCTCAAAGATGAGGGTTAAATGCTTAAATACACAAAAGCTGAATACAGTGTTCCCATATTGAAGGACTTACTGGAGTTCAACTATTAATTATTGCTTTCTAAATATCACTCAGGTTTGTCCATTCTCTATAGTTCCACAGCTTCTACCTTACTTTAGGTCACCATCATTTCTTACATGGATTATAAATCTATTCATAGATTTTCCTGCCCCAATCTCGTCCTGTACCAAATTCATTCTCTACTCTGAACTCATCATGATCATGTCAAAATGCATATCTGATCATTTGTCAACCCCCTGCATTGTAGAAAATAGCTCTCCGGTGCTTCAAAGACAAAGTCCAAATTTCTTAAACAACTGAGACATGAAGACTCTCAGCTCTGGCTAACCTAATCTCTTACTACCACTCCTCCCTAGAGCCATGATTTCTTCTGCGTCCAGAAAGTAAAAGTGAAAATCTCTAGTCCTGTCTCTTTGCAATCCTATGGACTATACAGTCCATGGAATTCTCCAGGCCAGAATACTGGAGTGGGTAGCCTTTCCCTTCTCCAGGGGATCCTCCCAATCCAGGGATCGAACCCAGGTCTCCCACATTGCGGGCAGATTCTTTACCAGCTGAGCCACAAGGGAAGCCCAAAACTAGCTAAATTCTACCTATCCTTCATGGATCACTTAGATACTACTTTCTCTAGAAGCCTTTCTAGACAGCTCATTGTCAATTCAAGGATAAATGCCCCTTCTACAATACTCTGAACACTTCCTGATGAACATACTCATTATACTGTATAAAAATTAACTGTTTACTTATTATCTGAGATTTGGTGGAGGGAAAGCCCCAATAGTTCATTTATCACTACATCCCCTAATGAGTACTACAATACCAGTCATATGGCAGGTATTTGATAAATGTTGCACAGATGGAGGAATGGCCTCAAAGCACACATATCTCAAAGTGGTACTTTCTCTTCTAGAGAGAGAATCCACTAAACAAAGCCACAATCATGACTTGAATGATATTTTCATGTTCACAGTCTTTAAGTTTCAATTACTCTGAATACTACGGCCACAGCTATCAGAAGACACACGTGCCTGATCTCTGACTGGCTTTAACACCCAGCAAAGCAAGTCAAGTAGTCAGGATGATTGGTGTGTCAAGTGTACAAAAGTCAAGCCACGTGAATTTATTTTTCAAGTTACTATATTTTCTTGTCCTCACCTTCTCCACAAAGAGGCACCTTCATTTAGGCAAAAATGAAGTTCATGCGAACTTCAATAGTCTTTATTAGGCAAACTCAACTTGCAGGGGAAAAAAATTTTTGGATAATTTTACCACTGTAATTGATAATTTAAATACAACTTTTAAAAAAATCACTTCAGACAGAAAAAAAAAAAACAAGAAAAAAAAAAATCACTTCAGAAAGTTATAAACTGCTAAAATTCATCAATTAAAATTCAATAAAACTCAATCTTAACTTCTATTGGAGTAAAAACATGGATAGGAAATAAGAACTGGATTTATCTCTTAGAAATACATCTAAATTATTTATGGATGAATTAGAGGGAATATAACGTTGGCAAACTCACCTGTAAAACCAGGTGGGTCTATGGCCTTTTGTGAGTGAGTGGAATATTTAGTATTCCAATAGTCTATTCAAATTTTTCACTTCTTACTTGGTCAATTTTGCATTTTCCATTTCTCCAAATATAAACGCAGTTTGTTTAGGCTTTTAAATGCATCAATGTATATTCATATTTTATAATATGAATGCCTTATATAGGAAAATGCCTTATATAGGAAAAAAGTTACTGGAAGCCAAACTGCAATCAAACTATCAATCTGTGAAATCAAGTTTGACCCATCTATCAATATTTTAAGACATAATTAGTTAGCTTGAAAAAATATATATACCTTCACCCATTTCTCTTGAAAACAATCCACATATACTGAACAATCATCAGAAGCTATCAACCTAAAAAGGGAGCACACAAACTTTTTCTTGCTCTCTCTTTGCCAAAGGATGCCATCCAATTTTAATTCAGTATGAAGCGAAATGCTCCCTGGGTGAGCCATCAAGAGCAGTTCATAGTGTTCAATTAAAAAATCAAAGCAAAAAACCCACTGAAAAAATAAATAAATAAGTAAATTAAAAAAAAAAAAAAATCAAAGCAAAAAAAAAAAAAAAATCAAAGCAGTTAAAGACCTTTTCTACTAAAAGACTTCATGCGCCAGGTATCATTATCATCATCTGCTGTCACGTGAGGAAACTGGGACTTTGAACAGGTTACCTATCCAGGCTCTGCTCCACAGCCAGTGCTCCTCTGTATTATTCTGCCTCCAATACACCAAACCGACAAAGACAAAAGTCAAAATATGTAACTAGCTATATCTCCTAGAAGTAATATCATTAAAGGAAAATATCATTTTTGTCAACTTAGTATTGTGTTTTTTTTTCTTTAATGAAAGCTGTGATTCAGTATTTAACCACTGTTTCAAACATGCTTTTGAACATCTTTATCATAAACATTTACCTTTGCAATAAGGTAACACCAGGAAAACAACATATCCCTTGTCTGGATTTCGTGGCATCTTGTGCTCCTACCTGACTCTGGTTAATAGCTGCATGGTTGCCATGGAATGGAGACTGTCTTTCTTTATCTCGATGATGCCGACTGCTGTGTTTACTTCTCTGCAACTGCTGGCGTAATTTTGCAATCTGAAAAGGGGAAAATAAGTGCATCAGAGTGTCTTCCACATCATATAAAACATATTCTTGTTTAATAATAACCAATAAAACTCAACCCTATTATGTCTTTTGAGTTTTTAAACCATACCGCAAAAATCTGATTTACTTTAAAAAATTTATATGTATATATACACATATCTATATCTATATATGTATAAACGTATATCTTTCTTTCAAAGAAAAAATTATGTTCCAACACTGTTCTGCACCTTTAAGCTTCCCAAGTATTAAACAAATGAAGCTTTTAGCAATTATACCTTATAGCTTTCACAAACAATTCAAAAACAATGATAATATTCTGATTTTCCTTATAGTGAGTCACATTTTATTTAAAATTAGATTTCTTTATCAAATACCTTACCTTCAACAGCTCGAAAAAAGTAAACAGTATTATTTAAAAATCAATTCAAGCCATGAAATGCATTTCCAGAAAAATAAATGACCCAATCAAAAAATGAGCCAAAGAACTAAACAGACATTTCTCCAAAGAAGACATACAGATGGCTAACAAACACATGAAAAGATGTTCAACATCACTCATTATCAGAGAAATGCAAATCAAAACCACAACGAGGTTCCATTACACGCCAGTCAGGATGGCTGCTATCCAAAAGTCTGGAGAGGGTGTGGAGAAAAGGGAACCCTCTTACACTGTTGGTGGGAATGCAAATTAGTACAGCCACTATGGAGAACAGTGCGGAGATTCCTTAAAAAACTGGAAATAGAACTGCCATATGACCCAGAAATCCCACTCCTGGGCATACACACTGAGGAAACCAGATCTGAAAGAGACACGTGCACCCCAATGTTCATCGCAGCACTGTTTATAATAGCCAGGACATGGAAGCAACCTAGATGCCCATCAGCAGATGAATGGATAAGGAAGCTGTGGTACATATACACCATGGAATATTACTCAGCCATTAAAAAGAATTCATTTGAATCAGTTCTAATGAGATGGATGAAACTAGAGCCCATTATATGGAGTGAAGTAAGCCAGAAAGATAAACACCAATACAGTATACTAACGCATATATATGGAATTTAAAAAGATGGTAACGATAACCCTATATGCAAAACAGAAAAAGAGACACAGATGTACAGAACAGACTTTTGGACTCTGTGGGAGAAGGCGAGGGTGGGATGTCCTGAGAGAATAGCATTGAAACAAGTATACTATCAAGGGTGAAACAGATCACCAGCCAGGTTGAATGCATGAGACGGGTGCTCAGGGCTGGTGCACTGGGAAGACCCAGAAGGATGGGGTGGGGAGGGAGGCGGGAGAGGGGATGGGGATGGGGAACACATGTAAATCCATGGCTGATTCATGTCAATGTATGGCAAAAACCACTACAATATTATATAAAGTAATTAGCCTCCAACTAATAAAAATAAATGAAAAAATAAAAAATAAAAAAATAAATAAAAAACACAAGATGATATTCAAAAAATAAAAAATAACAAATATATTTTTGATTAATGTGATTATTATTAATATTAATAACATTATTCCTTGATGGAGTTTTTCTGTTTTATGGCTACATTATATTTAAAACACAAATGTGCTAATTATAGGCACAAAAAATGGTAATCATAACATGGGGCCATAATCAACTTGGTTACACTGGGTTACTAAATATCAAAAATACTTACCATTGTATATAGAAATAATAAGAATGAATTTGTTGTATCACTACAATTTCATACATTTGATATTTAATTATATTAACAGCTATGGATTCTCATTAAAAAATAAACACACATAATCAGGTAAGTTACGTTTATATTTCCCTATTCAAATCTTTCTATTTTTCTGGTGTTATTTCTCAAGTAATCAAAACTGCCACCAAAAAAAAAAAAGAAAGAAATTAAAAAACAATGGAACTGACAAATCTTTGCAGCTCACAGCTTCTGGGAACTAGTCAACCAAGGGATCAAATTTTCACACCCACTTCCTTGGAACCATTTTTCTGACCTCCTTAAGCTGATCTGTGCTGCCCCACGATGCTGAACGTTTGTGAGACCCTTTCTTCTTTTCAGAGTATTCTTCAGCCCATGCACTCTCTGTCTATAATGGGAAACAGAAGAAAGAGGTTTTAACAAAATAGTTAATCATTTAACAATAGTGAATGCCATATTTGCAACAACATGGATTGACCTTGAGGGCATCATGCTAAATGAAATGTCAGACAAAGATAAAAAAAATACTGTATGATCTCACACATGGAATCTAAAAAAAAGAAAAAAGTCCATAGAAAGAGATCAGATTTGTGGTTAGCAGAGGGGGAATTGGATTAAGGTGGTCAAAATGTATAAACTTCCAGTTACAAGATAAATAAGTACCGAGGATACAACACAATGGCTATAGCTAACACTTGCTGTATGGTGTATCAGACAGTTGCTAAGAGAGTAGATCCTAGAAGATCTCATCACTAGGAAAAATGATGTTTTTGGTAACTATGAAGTAATGGATGTTAACTAAGCTTATGGTGATCACTTTGCTACACGTATGTCACATCATTATGCTGTATGGCTTAAACTTTACAGTGCCATATGTCAGTTATATCTCAATAAATCTGAAAACATTTTTCCTTTCTAAAAAAAAGTGTACCATATTTTTCTATTACAAAATACATGCTTATTACAGGAAAATTAGGTATTACAAAATACTTAAAATAACACAAATTACCCATAATTCTTCAGCACCAGTTACCTAACTGCAATACTTTAGCCTATTTCTTTCATTTCTATTACTAATAAAAATTACTATTTTTATATAATTATAAGCATACCATTTACTGAACAAATGCATACTGATATTAGCTAACATTCCTGTGATCTTATTATGTGTTAGGTACTGTGCTTTATGAAAGGTCATCACTGTGCTATCTGATTTAATACATACACAAAGTTCTTCAAGGCCTGTAGATAAAGTAGTGTGACAATGAGAGGTAAGGTAAGTTGCCTGAGGTCTCACAGCTGGGAAGTGGTGAAGCCAAAGATATAAACTTAAAATCCCAGAGTTTAATCTTAATCTCTAAATTATGTCTTTTCTTGGTTTAAATAACTGCAGAGTACTGCTTCAAAAATGTTAAATTCTTAGTGATTACACAAAATAAAACACTTTTCAGGGGGGGAAAAAGTCATTCTAGGCACAACTGCTCAGCCTCACCCCATAATAAGAGAAATGCAAGTCAAGGTCATTAAGGCTAGGTAATTTGATTATATACACTCTCCTCCATTGCTGGTGTAATGTAAAATTAGTAGTCTTTAGTGAAGGTGACATGGCAACTGCTGTCAAAGTTACGAACGTACATACTGTTTGACACAGTAACCTTTTGGTACTTTATATCACAGATCTACAAATTTATGCCTCTATGCACAAAATGACATATATTATTCCCTGCAGCACTGTTTGTGCAAGCAAGAGATTAGAAAAATGTTAATAGAGGACTGGTCTTCCCTGGTGACTCAGCAGTAAAGATTCTGGCTGCAACACAGGAGACGTTCAATCCCTGGGTTAGGAAGATCCTCTGAAGAAAGGAAAGGCCACCCACTTCAGTATTCTTGACTGGGAACTCGCATGAACAGAGGAGCCTGGCAGGCTACAGTCTTGCAACCATGGGGTTGCAAGAGTTGAACAAAACTTAGCGACTATTGTTGTTCAGTCACCTAGTCATGTCCGATTCTTTGCAACCCTATGGAATACAGCACGCCAGGCCTCCCTGTCCCTCGCCACCTCCCGGAGTTTGCCCAAGTTCATGTTCATTGCAGCAGTGATGCCATCCGGCCATCTCATCCTCTGACGCTCTCTTCTCCTGCTCTCAATCCTTCCCAGCATCAAGGACTTTAACCACCTTAGCGACTGTAATCACCACCATAACCAAACAGGGGATTGGCCAAATAAATTATGGCTTATCTTTACAACAGAATAATATGCAGCTATAAAAATGAGTAAGGAAATCTAAAATGTACTAATACAAAATAATTTCCGTGAAAGTAAAAGTGAAGTCGCTCAGTCCTGTCCGATTCTTTGAAACCCCATGGACCGTAGCCTACCAGGCTCCTCTGTCCATGGGATTCTCCAGGCAAGAATACTGGAGTGGGTTGCCATTTCCTTCTCCAGGGGATCTTCCCGGCCCAAGGATCGAACCCGGGTCTCCCGCATTGCAGGCAGACGCTTTAATCTCTGAGCCGCCAGGAAAGCCCAGTTTCCATGAGATACTGTTAAATGAAAAAGTCAAGGCTCAGTACAGTATGTACAGCAACTACCTTTATAGACAGAACTGCTAGAAAGAATATATACACACGTAAACTATCTCTGAAAGAAAATACATGGTAACAAAAGAAACTGCTATCAGTGGCTGCCTCAGGGGAAGATGCCTCTCAAATTCTGTACTATATGAAAAATTTATAGCCTATTCAAAATAATACTTCTCTACATGTATGATGTAAAAAAACTTTTAACACCAGGGGAAATTTTTCTATATGGATAGAACAATGTCTTTAAGTGAAAACAAAATTGCAGAAGAATGTATAGAATATGCTATCTTGTGTTTAAGGGGAAAAAAAAATCCCTTTAGGCAAGGATTATCAATGGACACTAAAACATTAGGTGAAAAGTTACTAAGGATAAAAGGAACAGGATATTCACTGGTGCAGAGACATATTCTACAGTTACTTACTAATTCAAAAAGGATAAAGTATCTCCTTTACAAATATGTCATTCATAAAATAGCATAAAGTAACAATGTTATTAAAACTGAAAGAAAGTATGAGAGTGAAAATGAACTGTTCTAAATTAAAAGGAACTAAGAGAAACTAAGTAAAATGCTTGAGTCTCCAATTGGATCCTGGTAAAAAAGAAAGAAATCTTATGTAAATTTAACATGAACTGGATGTTACATGATATTATGTCATTATTCATTTTCCTAGGTGAGCTGCTGGCACTGTGATTACACAAGAAGATATATGCTGAAAGATGTAAGGATAAAGTGCTGTTAAATCCGCAACACACTTTGAGAAAGTACAGCAAATACACACATAAAAGCAGAAAGACTGGAAAAACAAACACAGCTATGTTTAAAACTGCTGAATCTAATGACAGCTAAAACGTCCTTCCCATTTTTTTGTATGTTGAACATTCTCTTAGTAAAAAGTTAAAGAGGGGAAAAAAAATCTTAAGTCATATCAACTGACATTTTAAATCCATTTAGGACAATTTCATAAAGAACCATTTCTATCAAAAAGTATTAGACCAACAAACAAAGGCAGGAAGAATGACAAGAGTTAGAAAGTCATCATTTGGAACTTCTACGGTAATTGTTGATTTAAGCAAGAATCATCAACAGATGCTAAAAACAGTGGGTGAAAATCTGTTGGGGAATGGGGTATTTATAGTCTCAAATATTTCCCCACAGCCTATGCAGGTACAGTTACAAAGGGTATCCGCTGGGTAAAACAACATTACTGACATTGGGCACCTCTTGACACACATGCACAAAGAACGTACATCAACTACAGTATTTCTGTAAAAAATGTTATTACTGAATCGAATTGTTTAAAAAACAGATAAACTCAGGTTGAGAAGATTCAACAAGACACCACCTTGCACCCTTAGAAAATATCAATGTCACAAATGACAAAAGCTGAGGAACTGTTCCAAATTAAAGAATTCTACAGAAATATGACATCTAAACGTTGACTTGTGCTCCTTCACTGGATCCCAGCTTAAGGAAGAAACTGCTACAGAGAACATCTTTGGGGAAACAAACCAAAAAAATGTGTCTATGTATCCACATAATAAAGAACAGAATTGTATCAATGCTAAATCTTCTGAATTTGATAATTAAATTTTTAAAGTCTGTGTTTGTATATGTTTTCTGAGGTATTTGAGAAGAGTCATAATGTCTGTAAATTACAAAGAGCAAGTAATAACATCAGTGATAATAACAATTATATATTAAAGAACACAAAATATGCAAAAATGTTTATTGGTAAACATAGGTGAGGAGTTCCCTGGTGCTCAATCTACAATTCTTGTGACTCTTCTATAAATTTGAGACTTGTCCAAACAAAGCTTTTAAAAATTAGAGAAATTACTCAAGATATTCAATTTAAGTATAAAAATTCAAGGAAAAGCAAAGGAATATAGAAGTTTCTTATAGATTTAAGAACAAAGTAAAGATAAAAAAAGAGTATTAATTAGCAAAACAAATAAAAATAAGCATAAAGAGCAAAAGACAGTGTTGTTAATTTCAGTGATAAGATGTTCAGGCAGGAAAAAATACTCAGCAGAAGTTGTTAATTTTACTTAATCTCCTAATTCAAAAGATAATTGCTTTCTTTGTTCAACTAAGAAGCCAAGCCTTTATTATAAGACATTCAGGAATTAATACAAAGTAAAATTGAGTTTTAATTAAGTATGTTTCAATTTTGTTCAATTTTGCATTGTATACTGGAAAGCAATATGTATCTTCTAACATATCAGGTACTAGACTAGGTGTTGGAGTTAGAAAATACAGTTTTTATGTTCAAAGAGTTTTTTCTAGGAGAGAAAGGATAAACAGCCAATTTGGACATCATGTGATGATTGAGGTGCCCTAAGAAAGGCAACTAATCCAAACCTGGAAGGACAGGAAAAGTAGCCAGGCAAGATTCTATGGGATTAGGGGCACCTGCTATAAGCATTAGAGTGTAAGCTATCCAGGCAAATGGTGGGAAAGCATTACAAACAAAACAAAAGACAGGAGCACCAGTCAGGTGGTAGCTAAAGCTAGAACACAGCAACTCGCTGAAGAGACTTACTGAACTTCCACAGAACAAGGGGCTCCCAACGATTTATAAAACTGTATATTCTTACTGGTAAGGCAAAATATCTGAACCCACTGAACCTGAAACTGCAGAGGAAATAAAGAGGGTTGCAGAAATATTGAAGGAAATACATTCACACTAATTTTAACGTCACATGTGGATGAAGCTAAAGCAAGTAGAGACCGTATTCATTTTTTTTATTTTATATTGGTGCACAGTTGATTAATAATGTGGCAGTTTCAGGTGTACAACAAAGTGATTCAGTTATACATATATGGGTTTCTATTCTTTTTCAAACTCTACTGTATAGGATAGGAAATGTTGCTCAATATTCTGTAATAACCTAAATGGGAAAAGAATTTTCACTCATTTTCTATATGACCATGCCTTAATCTCAGTAAAGTTACAGATTTTGAATAAACACAAGAGTTCTACAGAACTCTTTGGCTTAAAAAGTCACAATTTCTGAAAAGACTCATTGCTTTTGATGAGTACAGACTCTGAATTTTCATTTCTGTAGTTGCAACTGGAGTATAACCCTCAAGGTAATTTCGAATCCTAAGTATCTACCCTAACAATGGGGCTGGGTTTAAAGAGTATCAGAACAGAAAACAAACTAACCCATCAAGAACATCTGGAATTCTGGGAACCAATATGTAAATCCAAAAACCACTGCAAAGTGTATTTACTTGGTCCCACTCATAAAGTGCTGAGATCAAGCAACCACCAAGTGACATAAATTTAAAGTCTAAATCAAGATGTACCTTAGCTGATTTTCAACAATCAGTATCAAGGATCTTTTCACTCTTTAAATGATTTTCATTCTTCACTAGCCATGAAACTGTTCTGCTCATTTAATCCTTTGCAAATATTCCTGGAGTGGTCTTACTCCATCAAGTATAGTACTGATTTCTGGTGATGAAAGTACAAAAACGGGCAAGCCAGACGCAGGCCTTGCCTTCAGGGGCTTGCCACCCAATGATTATGAGAAAAGTTAAATGATTATACAAAAATTTAACCAAACTATCATTGTAGTTAAGTTGCTGCGACAGAAACTACACCCAACCAAGACACAGTCAACTACTGGCTTTATGATCTTGGACCTTAGTTTCCTCACCCGTAAGACTAGGAGTTAGATCAAATGATCCTTTAATATCCATTTAATTAAAACTTTTTATAAATCTCAAAGTATGAAACTTTGCTTCCAGAGTCCCTTTGTCAGGATATCTACATTTACAGACTCTATCAGCAATATAAAATAATCCCCATTTCCCAAAACATGAAGATTTTTGGCACAAAAATATAAGGTTGGATGAAAAAGTAACCTTAACTGTAACAAATTTTTAAGTCCAAATTCCATAAATGAAATTTACTGTGATGTTCTAAACTGTAAGAAAGTGAGATAAAACATATCCATAAATTACTGCATATATCAGAATTCCTTTGACAACTGTTTAAAACGCACATTCTCAAGACTCAACCAAAACCTACTGGAGAACATGCAAAGGTCAAGCCTGGGGATCTGCATTTTGGATAAGCTTCCCAGATAATGCTAATACGCACTAGTTTTAAGAATTTGAGAGCAGACTAGAACAAACAATATTATGAGAAATGGTTTCAGAGTGAAACGCTTCAAGATAAGAACTGTGATTAACCTACCTGGGTGGCCTTGTCCCGCATGCAAGGAGCAGCCTGCCCATGGCCATCCCGAGGCCAGTGCCCCGCGAGGTACGGGGCAGCGAGCGTGTCCAGGGAGGAGGTTCGGCGGATGATGCTAGAGGGGCTGGAGGAAGGCGGTCTCGTCCTGTCCCCTAGATTTAAGACAGACACATTTACTTAAAAAACAGCTTAGGAAGGAAACAAAGCAGAAACGAGGTCGAGTTTCTCTAACTTAAATATAAAAAGCGAGTGACAAGGAGGAATAAGCTACTGATTCACACAAACTTGGATGGCTCTCACAGTAAGGGAGTCCCTGGTGGCTCAGAAGGTAAAGAGTCTCCCTGCAATGCGGGAGACCCCGGTTTAATCCCTGGGTTGAGAAAATCCCTTGGAGAAGGAAATGGCAACCCACTCCAGTATTCTTGCCTAGAAAATCACATGGACAGAAGAGCCTGGCAGGCTACAGTCCACGGGGTGGCAAAGAGTTGACCATGACTTAAGCAACTTCATTTCATTTCCACATGTATTAAGTAAAAACAGTCACTCTCAAATGGCTACTTATGGCTTTATTTGTACATTTTGGACACAACAAAATTTTAGAAATGGAAGAAAGATTAATTGTTGTCAGAGGTCCACTAGTAGATAGGAAGAGGGAAAGTGAAGCGGCAGGAGAGAACCAGGTGTTACAAAAGGGCAATATGCAGGACCTTTTGGTGACAGGAAACTATTCAGCATCTTGACTGTAGTGGTGGATGTACAAACATAAAAAGGAAATTAAGCAGTACAGAATTTAAAACACATACACACAGGTACAAGTAAAAACTGAAGAACATTTGAGTAAGAGCAGTGGTTTCTACAATGTCAAAATACTATGTCATCCTCAAAAATGTTATCACTGGGGAAAATAGGTTAAGTGTACAAAAGATCTCTGTATTATTTCTTACAACTACAACTAATCTCTACAAAAAAACAGAAAATAAGACAAATGTATCAATATATGAGAGGATTTACGAGCTTAATGTATCCTGAGAAATAAAAAGGCATAATAAGAAAGGCCAGCATCCTTATCTACCCATTTTTAACTGCTCACCTTGGATTTAAAATTAAGTAAGTGTAATAGGAAAATATTCACTTATTATACCACCTATACTCAGTCAAAAGGAAATAAGGCAGCTAAAGATAAAGTTACAGTAAATTTCCACATTAATCAGCTCTGTAAGGCACATATCTTACTGAGTTCTGTTATAATAAATAGACTTCAAGAAACCAAACTAACCAGCCTATAGGAGCTATACTTGAAGACATGTATGCAAATATATTTTCCATTTCAAGCTACAGGATATGTATTTAGATATAAGCCAAAAATAAAAACTAAAAAGAAAAAAAAGAAACTAGAGGTAATGGGAAGTTAGAGGTGATATAGAAAAAATACTCTCATATTTCCTTTTCTTTTTTTTTTGAAGGGGGAAAGTAATAGGCTTAGCTAATTTATATTACAAAAATTTTAAAATTAAAGGGTTTAAAAATATGAAACATGAATATAGGCATGAGTAGATTATATTATAATGCTACCATTCTAGCTTTCTCTAAATAACAAATACCTTGTTTTTCTTAAGGCCATATATGAAAACATTTTAAGATGCCTCTCTCCTAATCATATCACCTTATTTCTCGACAAGGGTCTTATATAGTTACAAGTATAAAAGTTCAGTTGCTGGTTATGTGACCCAAATAACAAGAGATTCAATTCCACCAAGATAATAGTTTTAGCAGCTGTGTTGTTGATAATCATAAAAGTTGCTTCACAAGATATGCCTCAAATCCTTAATTTGTTTTCAAAATGGCACAATTATTTCACTAAAACAATGCCTAACTGTTGCAAATGCTAACCATATCTCTGTACAGTTTTCCTTTTATAGTTAAACACAAAATAAATACAGTACATATCCATAAGTTCAAGGAAGCATGTAGTCACATAACTACCTGGGACAAGTGAAAAGCAATCAATATACCTGTACATGACTTTTCCTTTAACTAAAAAATGAATCTCTTCTGGGATAGTCACAAAACTATTGTTCTTGGCCACAAAAAAAGGTACACAGACTATGTAACCTGGGGTATATTCATTAAAATCCAATTGTTAAAAGCTGTCTGGCACTTTTCTTCCTAAACTACATTGCTTCCATCATTGTTCAGTGCACTAATCAAATAGATCTGATTTCATTACCAAGATTTTAAATTATCCAAGCACTGACTTTTCAACTAGACTTCCTAAGACTACTAGATTTTCTGTAACAAAATGGAGAAGAAAAAAGTTACACGTGGTCACACGTAGAAACACTAAACTTTTTCTTTTGAACTCCCTTCATGTAAACATTTCCTAAGGGTCTGGGAGCCAGTGCTCAGCCCTAGAAATTAAAAAGACTAAGTTACAGCCTGCCATAGAGAACACAGTCTACATCTAGCTTGTCATTATTCTATTTCAATCCAAGTTCCCAAAATTGACAAGACTTGGTGCCCAATTATGAGGAAGTTTAAGGGAAGGGAGGAAGACTTAAGAGTCAAAGATGACTCAAAGAATTCCAGTCTTTGTGAACAAAGGCTGTATTTACATGGAAGTCCAGAGAAAGAAACTCGTTGACAGCTGACAAGACCCTTCATGATCTGGCTTCTGTGGCCTTCCTTTTTCTTGCCTGCACGGCCTCTAGTCCCAACCACGCTGAAGGCCTTACAGTTCCCAACATGTGCCAAGCCCTGTCTGTCTCTACCTGCATTACCCTCATATCCCTTTCCTGGGTTTGGCTAATTTACACTTAATCTTTGAAACTTCAGTTCAGATGTCTGGAGAGCAGGTGTCAGATGTTTGGAGAGCAGGAATTTTACTTTCCCTTAACCCAATGATTTAAGCAATACCTGACATATATGCAGAGAAGAGAATGACTTCTAATATTTCTATCGTTTATCAACAAGGGCAGGTGTGTCCAATAAATTCAGATACTTTGTTAATCCAAAGTAAATCAACAGAAACTAATACTGCACGGTATCACTTACATGTGTAACCTTTCTTAAAAAGTCAAACTCCGTGTACCCCAGTGTTCACGCAGCGCTGTTTATAATAGCCAGGACGTGGAAGCAACCTAGATGCCCATCAGCAGACCAATGCATAAGGAAGCTGTGGGACATATACACCATGGAATATTACTCAGCCATTAAAAAGAATTCACTTGAATCAGTTCTAATGAGATGGATGAAACTGGAGCCCATTATACAGAGTGAAGTAAGCCAGAAAGATAAAGACCAATACAGTATACTAACGCATATATATGGAATTTAAAAAGATGGTAACAATAACCCTATATGCAAAACAGAAAAAGAGACACAGATGTACAGAACAGACTTTTGGACTCTGTGGGAGAAGGCGAGGATGGGATGTTCAGAGAGAACAGCATTGAAACAAGTATACTATCAAGGGTGAAACAGATCACCAGCCCAGGTGGGATGCATGAGACAAGTGCTCAGGGCTGGTGCACTGGGAAGACCCAGAGGGACGGGATGGGGAGGGGGGGATCGGGATGGGGAACACATGTAAATCCATGGCTGATTCATGTCAATGTATGGCAAAAACCACTACAATATTGTAAAGTAATTAGCCTCCAACTAATAAAAATAAATGGGAGAAAAAAAGAAGTCAAACTCATGGAAACAGTAGGAAAAGTAACGGCCAGGGGTATGGGAGAAACAGGGAAAGGCTGACTGGAAGAGTATAAATTTTCAGCTATAAATGAATAAATAAGGTCTGAGGTGGTAATATATAACATGGTGACTACAACTGGTTAACACTATACTGTATAAGTGAAATTCACTGAAAGAGTAGAACTTAACGTTCTCTTGCATAAATGAAAAAAAAGATAAATATGTGAAGTGATGGATGCTTTAATGAACTAAATGGGAGGAAGCTTTGCACAATGTATACATATATTCAATCACTATGAGCTATGCTTTATATACCTAACAATTTTCTTTGTTAATTATAAACAAAGCTGAGAAAAAGTAAATCAAAGCAACAAAAACAAAGGTTCAAACTTGACTCTGCTCTTTAAAAATCAGGTCTTAAAGAACTTACAGCAGGGTGAGGCAATGAAAACTTCAGTAAATGCCCTGGGCTCTGGAGTTCAGAATGCCCCAGACATCAGCACCAGTTCCTGGGTAATTTCAACGGCAGTAGGAGAGCATCCCAAACCATGGCCCTCAGACACCACATCAGAAAGTTTACCGACATTATTAGAGTCAGGTATTTCTAGAATGTATCACATATTGGCTTAAAAGCTGTATTTCTTGTTATCCACAAAGTCAATTAACAAGCAGAAGGGATAAACTAGACATATGCATTTGTTCAGAAAGGAGAAAAATACTCTTCCTTCTTCAGGTATAAAAATGATAATAAATATTAACTATAAAGAAATCAAACAGTACTAAAAAAAAAAAAAAACCCACAAAGTCCCAAAAGGCCACCACTCAGAGATAATCATTTTAATCAGTATTTATTTTCAGAAATCTGTCTACATTTACACACATGTACAATTTTATATAAATGAGGTCCCATTAGGCGTGCTATTCCTTACTGTTGAGAAAGAAAAAGGGCATGTCAAGGACCTATTTCCACTGTAATAAATATGAATCTATATCACTATTTTTTAAAGTTCATTTATTTTTATTTGAAGGATAATTGATTTACAATATTGTGTTGGTTTCTGCCATACATCAACATTAATCAGCCATAGGTATACATGTCCCCTCCTTCTTTCATCACCATTTTTAATATTAATAGCTGTACAGTATCCAATTGATTGGATACATCACAACTTAATCTTATAGTGATGGACATTTTCAGTGGCAGATATATCTCGTTTTATGCTTACTTATCTCTTTATGCAAAATTTCTAGACATCAAATCTTGTATCTAAAGGGTAAACACATATTAAAATTTTAAATATTGCCAAATTACCTGCCATCAGAATTTTGCCAAAAAAAATAAAAGAATTTTGCCCTTACAAGAATACTCATTTACCACATTCTTAAGTATATTTATTAATTTTTCTCAATTTTTCCAAAGACTAAAAATATCATTTTATTTGCATTTCAATTATTATTGAGCTCTAAAAATTTTAATTTTACTGCCAATTTATATTTCTCATACATCACTAGTATTGTTAAGTATTTTAATTTCCTTCTGATAAAGAATGCTTTTGTGTTTTTTTCTGGCTGTGCTGTGTGGCTTGCAGGAGAGATATTACTTCTCTAATCAGGGATTGAACACAGGCCCTAGGCAATGAAAACGGAATCCCAACCATGGGACCATCAGGGAATCCCCAAGAAATATTTAAATCAAAAGAAATTCCATCATTTTCATTTTACCTTCCTCTTCTTTTATTAAATTCTAGTAAAGTTAAACGCAGTTGATTTTATCTTAAATAGTACACGTGTGCTCACTTAGTCACGTCCAACTCTCTGCCACTCTATGGACTGTCAGGCTCCTCTGTCCATGGGATTTTCCAGGCAAGAATACTGAAGCGAGTTGCCATTTCCTCCTCCATAAATAGTGCACAGAATATGATTAAATGCCTATAACAGTGCATGTCTACTCATCCACTGGCTAAGCTTCCACCTCCTACACACACACAGAGACATACATCCACTTAAAATGTCCCTGGAAAGAAATATAAAAAACTGATGACAATGGCTGCCTCCACAAAGGGGAACGGGATGGTGGGCAGACAGAGAGGTGCAAGGGAGTTATTTCACCGTATTTCTAATTGTACGTTTTAAAACTTACATGTGAACTTACTACCTGTATTTTAAAAATTCATATTCTTTGATTCAACGACTCTCTATTTAGGCATGTAAACAGAATAATCAAATGCAGAAAAGGGGGACTTCCCTGGTGGTCCAGTGGTGGAGCTTCTGTTTTCCAGTACGGGGGATGTAGGCGCGATTCCTGGTCAGGAAGCTCAGATCCCACCCAGCTCAGCGCAACTAAGCCTGTGGGCTGCAGCTGCTGAGCGCGGGCACCTCGACTGGACGGTCTGGGGACCACAAACTCCGGGGCCGCGCGCTCTGGAGCCCTCGCACCGCAACTAAGACCCTGCACACTGCAAGTAAGACTCGGTGCAGCCAAGAAATTAGATATTCTTTTTAATGTGGAAAGGGTTTTAGATTCAAAGACATTCATAACATTTACAATAGTAAAAACCATAAATAATATATCCGATATTGGAGGTTAAGGAAATTGATGGAAAATATAATGGGCTATTAAAACTATTAAAAATTATGTTTTAAAATGATAAACTTATGAGAACTTTATTATCAGCTAAGGGAAATTTAGGGGAAAAGTATGTGCTTCCATAATTTATTTCTACTCATACTTTCTTCAGTTACTCCAGGTTTCAGTAAATTTTTTTATTAAGTTTTCAATGAAACATTAACAGATAACATCAAGAATTGACGCAGGCACAGCAGTACCAAATTAATGATTAACCCTAATAAGAACTAAATAATCAAATTAACCAAACTGATTTCCTATAGATATGGTATCAAAAAAAAAAAGTCTATTCTAGAAATTTAAAAATCTAATTTTAAAATCTAATTTACAAATAAATAAAATAAAATTAATTTACAATAGCCAGGACATGGAAACAACCTAAATATTCATCAACAGAGGAATGGATAAAGAAGGTGTGGTACATATATACAATGTGCACCTATATTCAGTCATAAAGTAGAATGAAATAATACCATTAGCAGCAATATGGATGAACCTAGAGATTATTACACTAAGTGAAGTCAGAAAGAGAAAGACAAATACCATAAGGGATCACTTATATATGAAATCTATAATATGACACAAATGAACTCATTTACAAAACAGAAACAGATCCACAGACATAGGAAAAAAACCTTTGGATTACCAAAGGGGAGAGGGGGTAAGGGACAGGTATATTGGGAGACTGGGATTGAAACAAAGTCCTACTGTATATTCACTAACCTACAATAAACCATAAGGGGAAAGAATGTGAAAAGAACATACATACACATATACAGAGATGTAAGTATAACTGAATCACTTTGCTGTACACCAGAAATAACACAACATTGCAAATTAACTATTACCTCCATTAAGAAAACACACACAAAAAAACAAAAAACCAGAAGAGTGATAGGTTCAGTGTTAAGAGGTCACAGGGCACACATTTTGCTACAAGCAGCAAGAAGGAACTTCTGGGCACCTTCACACTCTGCTTAGAAATCTCCTTAGATAGGTCATCCTGTTTATTAGGCACAGTTCCTACTTTCCATGCTACTAATGTCAAGAGTATTGCTAAATTTTCTGCCTCGACATAACAAGGATGCCCCTTTCTCCAGTTTCAACAATATCTTTCTCATCTCCTTCTGAGCCCTCAACTACAGCTTCCTCATAGTCCAAATTTAAATTTCTCCATCATCATTTGCATCTTTCCTTTCCCCACCTATAAGAGGTCATACCTATAAGGACCGCAGTACTAGTGATCACAAACGAGGATACTCAAAAGGAGAGGAAATGCTGAAAGAGCAGAGGTTTTGTGAAAAAGCTGCCACTTGATGTAACTCTTAAAAATGGGAATTTGATCCGGGAGATAGTGAAAGGCAGGGAAGCTTGGTGTGCTGCAGTCCATGGGGTCGCAAAGAGTCAGGCACAACTGAACGACTGCACAATAGTCTACTGCCAGATCTCCCAGGTTATGACCTAGTGGCATCCTCTACACTCTGCCCTCCAGCCGTCCTGAATGTGACTTCCCATTTGCTGACTAGGGTCAGCCCATCTCTGCACATGCCTAGAACACCCAACCCCATCCCTGCTTTAGTCTAGCAATCTTCAAATCAGTTTAATGTTTTTCACCTTAAAGACATCTTCATTGATCCTTTTAGACTTGGCTAAATAGGGCAGCTGTATTTTTTCATTGAATCTTAATTTAAAACCATTACATTTATCACACTTTATTTTACTTGTTTTTTTGCCTGTCATACCCAATAGAAAGTGGGTTCAACAACAGCATAAAACATATAGAATGCTCAACAGGACTGCAAAATTTAAATGATATTATGTTAATTTAACATCACAATGCTAATTTTTAAAAATAAAACTGATATTTTTAAAAAGGAAAAAAAAAACGGGAATTTGACAGTGATGCAACAACTAAAGGGCATGGCGGAAGAACAAAGCATAATCCTGAAATATACCTCTAGGACATAAATGTGCCTGATAATGGCTTAAACAAAAGGACCGTGCACACAGCATGACCACGAACAAAGGTCTTGAATACCTTGCCAAGTATTTTATCCCAAAGGCAATAAGGGAAATGACAATCAAATTTGCATTATAGAAAAAATAATTTTGACAGCAGTATGGATGTCAGGAAGATTTATTAAGTGGCTACTGCAATAATCCAAGTAAGCAAGGCAATCAGAATCAAGAAACATGAAATATTTCAGAGCAACTCAAAAGGTCAGCAGTAGTGGGTGCTCACAGGGGCGTCTACATGTGCTGTGTTCATGTTGAAGGGAGGGGGGACGAGAAGTGTCGCAGAACGGATAGAGTGTGGAGTGTGCAACTACACATATTCTGTTAAAATCCAACTCCATCTGTTGTACTGCCGACTGGTTACGCTCCTTAACTGTTCTAAATCTCTCTTAGTGCTTCCATAAAACAACTTGGGTTGTTGTGAGGATTAAATGAGAATATTTCTGTACAGAGCACAAACCTAGTAAACAGCATCTAGCATGATGATGATTTCCCCAAGTTGCAGGCTTTGGCAACTTGTCTATAATTCAGTTTCAAACTCTGGGTTTGATACAGTTGTAGGTTATTAAATTGAGACTTAAAAGTCAGTTTTACACTTTAGTGTGCCCAAGAGTGTATCTAGAGTTCTGTGTCTGAAGGAGAAACTTAGAAGTAATCTGTCTATACAGGTTAAAGCCACTGGTGCATACACAACTGATGAAGCATAAGAGAAGGGGGTACCGAATGGAATCTTGGGAAACAAGAACATTTCAGGGTCCTGCAAAGAGAAGTTTGGGGAAAAGGTTGTCTCTGGATTGCTGTGAGGATCAAACAGAAGAAAATCCATAAAACACCTGGCATGCAGAGCACACTGTACTCCCTCCCTTTCAAGAGATAAGTCAATAAAGTCCACGGGCAGAAGTCCTACTGTATAGTCTGGGGCATAAATAGGATGCGAGAAGTTAGACATGACCCTTTAAAGAAGGTTCCCTGTATAGCAGTATAAAGTAAAAGCTTTAAGAAATGGCGGAGAAGGGGAGAATATATAAAAAAGAATATATAAATGTATAACTGAATCACTTTGCTATACCGCAGAAATTCATACAATATTGTAAAGCAACTACATTTCAATAAAATTTTTTAAAAAGAAATGGAGTAGAAGGAATAATTGGCCTTTAATTCATCACTCTAAAGCAGGCGCTAGCAACTTTTTTACACTACATTCAAGTCTAAACAAACAGTAAGAGGAAATACTGTACAGTGAAGCAGGGACTTAGCCCTCGAGCATTCCCAGCATCAGCCAGCTGTAACCAAAGTTCAAACTGCCTTAGTTCACAGCATGCCACGGCTCCTTTCTGGGCTTCCACTGCAGTCTGACACTTCTCTTGCAAACAATTTTTTTTAAAAACTAAAATAAACAGATCCTTTTGCAACCAATAAAGACTTGTTAATACGAGTCTTCCAAGAGCAACAATAAATACAAAAAACAAAAGAGAACTGAAATTTCCTATTTCAAGAGGTACTTGGAATTTTAATACCAATCAGTACATGCATCATATTGTACTTGTTAACGTCTATACCATTAGCTTCAATTCTCTATCCCTGAAGAAATACATTTTAGAATTGCCTGCCATATATGTCTAAAGAGGTGAGTTACAAAGCAATTTTAAACCTACCACGTCTATTCATCTTCTGAGTGGCCTACCTTACATGGCTTTCATTCAATAAACATTTATTGCGTACCTATTAACAGATACAGATACAGAACAAGAGAAAAGATGCCTGCCGTTGCAAAACTTCTATGCTAAAAGGGGAAGTTGTTCATAAAACCAATATGGTAGGTGTTAATAACAGGGGAGAAAGTAGGGCAAAGAAGCAGGGGAGCGAGCTGTGTGAGGCTGCCATTTTATACAGAACTTAGGAAGGCCTCTGAACACACACAGGAGACAGCAAAGAGTATATGAGGAGTGGCCCAGCTGGAGAGAAGAGCAGCTTGGGGAAAAGCTCTGAGGGAGAAGCACTATTGGCCTCCCCAAATCACTTTACCTCTCCTGTAAACTCTCCCGAACAAAAACTGTAAGATTCACCAATACTTCCTTATCATTCCTTCCTTTCCATATCCATCAGTGTTAGTCACTCAGTTGTGTCCAACTCTTCGTGACCCCCATGGACTACAACCCACCAGGTTCCCCTGTCCAAGGGATTTCCCAGGCAAGAATACTGGAGTGGACTGCCATCTCCTTCTCCAGGGGATCTTCCCAACTCAGGGATCAAACCTGGGTCTCCGGCATTATAGGCAGATTCTTTACCATCTGTCCTAATTTCAGGTTTCATCACTTCCTGCTTTGACAATTACATCAATCAGCTGTGGCTTCTCCTCCCACCATCCCATCCTACACTCTGCTACCATTTGTTCATGTAGAATAAATTAGCCACTGAAACAATCCTTTGAAAAGGGGTGCCAAAACTTTAAAGAGGAAATTAAGAAATTCTGCTGCAATTCTTTGCTGGGTGCTAAATTAATGACAAAGCAAGAATCTTCAGTTTTGTGAATAGTAAATAACTGCTCTTTATTTTTACCATTTGTGATGTAACCATCAATAAAGGAAACGGTAATTAATTGTGCACGTGCAACATGTGACTACTATTAAGGAAGAAGAAATGTGACTTATGGGTCTTGGAAACCACCATTAAAATTCACGAAATCTTGACAGCTGAGTGAAAATTCTTTATTGCCAAATGGGTCAGAGACAGTGCCTTCCTTCTACTTAGGCGGGAGCGCTGTAACTGCTTCCAGCCACCCACTGTGATTGAAGGGACATGTCGCCTCTCCACGTATTCTCCCGTCCACCTGGTGGGCAGGGAGTACTCTGGGACAGTGGAATTTCAGCTGGAGCTCTGAGTCATTGTTTAGAGGAAAGCTCTTCCAGAAAGCCACCAAACCTACACTGGCCACAGTAAACCTTTGTTAAGCTCCTGAAATTTCTGCGGTGTATTTCAGCCGACAGTGTCAACAATCATAATGTAGAGAAAATGAGCTGAACTGGGGTGGGAGGTAAGTATAGGTACTTATGTTGTTCTAGCACTACACAGGAATTTTGGTGAAAAATCAAAGGAATAACCACCTACTTGAGGATATACCGTATCTTTCACCATGTATAGCTGAAACTATCAAAGCCCTTCCCATATCCATTCACAGCCACTATGGAGAGACCTGCAGTTCCTGTGGATAGTTCTCTGGACAGTTCTCAAGTATCCGTCCCTCTGTGCCTCAGAGCTTTCTCTAAACTGAAGGAGCACACTCAACAGGCAGCAGGCCAAACAGGAAGTGGCCGGAAGTCAACATCCCTTAAACCTCCAACCACTGAGGGACAGAAGGTAATGGATAAACACCCCAGTTTCCTTACCTCCTCACTGAGACGATTCTCAGATACGTTCACATGATCAATCAGAGGTGCTCAGCAGGCCCAAGCTCCTGCTGTCTACTGTGGTATACTACTTATTAACACATTCATGTTGGCTTTTGTCCTTTCCCCATCTCTTCACTACTTCCTTAACATCTCTTCCAAACAAGTCCGTGTTTTGGAGAAACCCAAACTAAAACACCATGCAACATTAGCTTTCAAAACCATGCCTTTATAATCTATAAGACTACAACTTTCCTATCAATATGGCGAATTATGTGGGAAGCACATGTTAAATTATTTATCTGGCTCTTCGCATATCAAACTGAAGTTCACAATTACTTTAGATTTAGAAATGAGGAGAAAGACCAACATTTTTTTTTTAAGTTTTCAAAATCAGTAAAGCTTTGGCATATGTGATACGTTTATCTGAAGCACTGAATACAAGAAATCAAACTTCATAATGCAAATGTCAATGAAGAGCTACTATCTTTGCCTGTCTAGTATACATCCCTTTCCTCCTTTTGGTAACAGGCTTTGGCCCCTAAGTATTGAGTTTAAATGACCCAGGCTTGCTTAGCAACAGTATCTTACCCTTCTGGGTGCAGTTACTGATTGCAGAATGGGATCACAACCTAACAGAGTCCTTCCCTGGAATTTTTCTAGGAGAGTAGGTGGGGAAGACACCCTCTTGCCTCATGGGTCTTAGAGATGTAAATCAAGTCCATAATGGTCTCTGGCCTTGTCCTCTGCTATGTAGAACAAGTCCCTGCACTAGAAAGAGTGCTTCTTGAGGACACAGACTTAGTTTGTCTTATGTTATCACTTGCTTCTCCACCAACTAAAATCGTGTCTAGCACATAACAGGTATTCAATGAAGGACTACTGATTTGAGTCAACAGGACAGAATGAAGCTAAGAGCTAGACAAAGGTGAAAAATTAAAAGATTATCAGAAAGTATCCTGAAAGCATTTCATCCTTGTGGACAGATCTATCCAAGCTCTTGGTTGTTCAGAATTTCACCAAATCTACTGTTATTTTACTTAAGTTGGTTTGTCACTTACAACCAAGAGTCTAGAAAAAAAACTACCTCAAGCAAACAAAGGAAAAACTGCATAAAACAAATTGGTGCTTTAATATTCCTTCATTTTTGATCCAATAAAACACTCAAAAATAAGGATTTCAAAGGAAAAAGAAAAAAACCAGTACTCCTCTAAAGGATGATCTAAGGAAATACTTTCACAATGACATGTCTGAAAATTCCACTTGTAACAATGTGAGGAACATTTCCCTTAGTTATGTTCCTGCTTGGCCAAAATATCTCTGAGGATAGGTTTTATAATTTAAGCTTGTCTCAGTTAACAAAGTAATTTTCAAAAAATAGTCTGGAGAATTTCAGGGGGAAATGTCTTCTAGTTTGCTGCCCCTCAAAAATAAGCAAACTTTATCTTCCCTATGTAATTTATTTTGCAAAGTTGCTATTTCTTGCTGTACTTCTGGCAATAAAAGCAGGTTTCCATAAATAAAAAAGCTCGGATTCCACACTATGTGTGATTGACAAGCCTGATGGCAAGTAAGCAGACCCATCTATACTGATATTACATGACTGATACAGAAGAGCATGTGTCTTTTAGAAACTAAAATTTTTTTTCTCCTAGAATCACTTTATTTTTTAAACTATATTTGTTTTGAAATTTCTAACATCACAGCATAGTATCTGTGTTTACCAAATCAAGAGCCGAGATTAATATTTCTACTTAAAATGCCCTGTTTTCTAACCTTTTCTACCAATTTTCTACCCTCCCATCCACTGATTTATCAGTCTATTTGTTCGCTATCCTTCTCTTAAGACTAAAGGCAATCCTGCTCTAGGCATCTTAGAGGCGCTATTACACACGCCCCCAGAAAGCAGCAAGAAGGAAGGAGCCTCTAGTGTACACTGCGCTTTACTTTGTCTTCTTTCAAATCACCCAGCTTTGTGTGATACCTGTTCCTAACAGGTACTCACCATCAGCCACATATGTAAGTGCTACTACCTAATACTGTGACAAGATTTTAAAAACAGAGGCCTCAAAACTAAATAGCCATTAGTAGAAATCCCACACTTAGGAACTCTCTAAAACACTAAAATACTTACCTTTCTGGGCCTGAGTATTCTCATTTATAAAATGGGAACAAATAAGCCTAATTTTGAGGCAGGCATCCAATGCATGAGGCATAGTATCACTTCCTTTGCCTTTTTCTTTGCAGATACAGAAAAATAATGAAAATCAGGTCCAAAACTCACAGCTCCATACTACACATTTTAATATTCTTTTATTAATATATAAATCCTTAAGTCAGAAGAGAATTACTATTACTAATCTCTCTTTAGAAAGAGAAAACAGACTTTTTAAAAAACTGTGCTCTGTATATGTTTATATTCTAGATAAACCAACGTTTGTGTGCATAGGGTAGTTCTGCCCAGTGATGTTTAGGACCTAGTTGTTTTGACCAGGCATATATATGTTGCTGTGACAGTGATTTACTTCTAACAGTACTATTATTCTATAGCCTTATCCACTCTTCTGTGGTTGAATCATGAGCAGATGTTAACTACATACCTATTTATCTCCTTACCAGCCACTATTTCAAAGACCTCAAAAAGAATGAAACCTAGCAGATATCAACACACCAAGAACACTGCTTTAACTGCGTAAAGTTAAAAAGTTTCTTTTTTCAACATTTAACTCCATTGTAAGTCACTGCTATTAATACAGAATTTTGATTAGCTTTTTATTATAGAAACAAAGCATGCTATATCAAAATATTAAAAGAAAGGGAACTGGATAAAGTAGAAAGTGCAATGTTATTTGTGTTGCACTCCCCCATGCCATCAGTGGAAACCCAGCTAGCAGGCAGTAGGGTCTGAGATTTTTCAGAATATAAATGTTCATATGTACACACTCAGATACAATTTTTTTAAAAAACAGATGTGGCAGTGTAAGCTTCTCTGACTCTTCAAGCCTTCATCCCATCCATCCTGACCAAAGCTGTGTGTGTATAGTATGTTGTGTATGTGTTTTTCAATGTGTAACACTAATTAATCTTTTATCAACAAAGTATTCTTCCAGTGCAAATTCTGAGTCCATTAATTTTTTATTACTTTACTAAAGATGATACGTAGACTATTTCTAATTTTTTTCAATTTTCATGTTTATTTTGCTAAAATAATTTGTTTCAATCGCCTTTAATGTAAATCTTACAGCAACGATGCAATCTGCTTTTGACTCATCAAATTTTATCAATTAGGGCCTTTATCATCAAGTTTTCCTTTGTAAAAATTATTACTATCATGCCCAATTTCTTAAGGGAAAATTGTGAAGGCATATACATATGGTCATATATATGATCTGTACAGAATTTTCAATGTCTAAAGATAGAATATACATGACCACTAGTATAAAAGGAAGAGGCTAGAGAGACATAATTGATTATATAATTTCTACATTTTATCTGATTACATAAAAATTTAAGTATGTATATTATAATTCCCATAGCAACCAACAATGACAACAAAAAAGTATACAAAGAACAGAAATTAAACAGAACATTGTAAATCAACTATACTTCAATAAAAAAAAATTTTTTTAGGGCTTCCGTGGTGACTCAGTGGTAAAGAATCCGCCTGCCAGTGCAGGAGACATAGGTCCGATCCCCGATACACGGAGATCCCACATGTCACAGAGCAACTAAGCCAGTGCGCCACAACTATTGAGCCTGCGCTCCCAAGCCTGAGAGACTCAACTACTGAGCTGGCGCTGCAGCTCCTGGCGCCCTCGCACCCCAGAGCCTGCGCTCCCAACAAGACACGCCACCACAGTGAGCAGCCCGGGCGCTGCAAGGGAGACCTCGCACAGTCAAAAATAATAAATACAAATATTAAAAAAAAATTTTATTATATAAAGAGATAGGGTCAAAAGCCAATATATAAAATAAAATAGATTACTAAAAAATACTCAAGTAATCCAAAAGATGGTATATGGTGTCTCTAAGAAATGCCCTTCAAATACAGTACAGATAGAATGGAAATATAGAATGATACAGAAAGGATAGAAAAAAATAGATGATACCAACACTAATCAAAGCACACCTCAGAACAAAGAAAATTACCAGAGCCCCCCAAAAATGCATAATGATAAAAAGCTCAATTCCAAAAAGACATAACAACTCCTAAATGGTTCTGCACATTAAAAAAACAAAAATAAACAAAAAACCTTCAAAATACACAAAGCAAAAGCTAACTGGAATAAAATAAAAACCCACTAATATATTTGGAGAATTCAACACTCCTCTCTCAGTAATTGATAAAGCAAACAGAATCAGCAAGAACAGAGAAGATCTAAAAACCATTGTCAATCAATTTTATCTAACTGACATTTATGTAACACTCCATCCAACAGCAGCAGAATATACAAGGGCACATGAGAGATTTGTCAAGGTAGATCATGTTCAGTAACATAAAACAAATCTTAATAAATTAAAAAAAAAAGAACCCATAGAAAGTATGTTTTCTGGCATGGAATCAAAGAAAGCTATGTGGAAAACCCTCAAATACTTAAGAGATTGAACAAAACCCTTCTAATCCATAAATCAAAGAAGATGCCTCAGAAAAACTAGAAACTAGAAAATATTTTGAATAAATTAAAATGAAAATAAAATACAATAAATTTTGTGGAATGCAGCTAAACAACTGCTTAAAGAAAAATATTCAACATTCAATTCTTCTATTAGAAAAGAAGGTCTCAGCTCAATAATTTAAGTTTCCATCTGAGAAAAACTAGAAAAAGAATAAACTAAACCCAAAGCAAGTGGAACAAAGAAAATAATAAAGATAGGAGTGGCAATGAAACACATATAACAATATAAATTAAACTAAAAGCTGATTCTAGGACAGTTCAGTTCAGTTCAGTCACTCAGTCGTGTCCAACTCTTTGCGACCCCATGAATCGCAGCACGCCAGGCCTCCCTGTCCATCACCAACTCCCGGAGTTTACTCAAACTCATGCCATCCAGCCATCTCATCCTCTGTCATCCCCTGAGTCTCCTCCCGCCCCAACTCGTCCCAGCATCAGGGTCTTTTCCAATGAGTCAACTCTTCGCATGAGGTGGCCAAAGTATTGGAGTTTCCGCTTCAGCCATCAGTCCTTCCAATGAACACCCAGGACTGATCTCCTTTAGGATGGACTGGTTGGATTCTAGGACAAGGTATATAAAAATCATAAACTTCTAGTTAAAATGTCTAAGGAAAAAAGAAAAGACACAAATTTCCAATATCAGGAATGAAAATCCCCAAATATCTTTCAACTAGGAAATGAATAAACAAACTGGGATACAGCTATATTATGGAATACTACTCAGAAATAAAAAGCAGTGAACTCCTGATATATGCACTAACACGAATGAATCTCAAATGCATTATGCTAAACAAATGAAGACAGAATAAAGAGGCTAAGTACTGTACAAATCATTTAAATAATATTCTGAAAAAAGTAAAAGTTACAGGAACAAATAACAAATCAGTGGTTGCTAAGGCCTAGCAACCACTGAGGCGAATGACTTTAAAAAGCATGAGGAAACTTTATGGGTGACAGAAATGTTCTATATCTTGATTGTGGCTGATTATACAACTGTGTTCTTTGTCAAAATTCATACGACAGTATATACTAAAAAGGATGAATTTTAGTGTATGTAAATTATACCTCAATAAACCTAACACTCCACACAACTTCCAAATGAAGAAAATCTTTTAAAAACAGTAAGGACAAAAAAGGTAAACTTTCAATGAGTAAAATGATCATTCAACAGATACAAACAGAATTATATATTTCACATGAAGAGTGAACAAGCATTTAAAAAGAATACAGTTAAGTCCCCTACGAACCTCCAAGTTGCAAAGTTTCAAAGATGTGAGTGTGACTTGCACACCCAATCATGTGGTTCACACGTGCACACTGTCATACGCGTGCATCCTCAACGACTGTGCTTCTGTGTACTTCACCGTGGAGTACCGTACACAGTACCATCGCACAGTACCTTCATTTCAAGGCCAGGACGGCCGGGAGCAAGCGTGAGAGCACGGTGACGCAGCTGCTCTCCCATCGCCCACCCCCGCGCCTCCTCCAGCCAGTAACTCTTCTTGCCTACTCACTCGATGCCAGCCATCTGTACTGAACTACTCTACTTTTCAAGGTAGTGTACTGTTTAAATGAAGATTAAAAATGCCTTCTTTAATTTTGTGTGTGTCTTTTATGTATTGTTTTTGTGAAAAATATTATAAACCTATTACAGTACAGTACTATACACATATAGTACTATATACCACATACAGGAACTTTCTGGCAGTCCAGTAGTTTAAAGACTCGGAGCTTTCACTGCCCTGGCCCAGATTCAATCCCAGTATGGGGAACTAAGATCCTGCAAGTCTTGTGGCATCAACAAAAAAAAATAGAATAAATAAAAAGAATATTCAGTTTAGTTCAGTTCAGTCACTCAGTCATGTCCGACTCTTTGCAACCCCATGGACTGCAGCACACCAGGCCTCCCTGTCCATCACCAACTCCCAGAGTTTACCCAAACTCATGTCCATTGATCCTGTGATGCCATCCAACCATTTCATCCTCTATTGTCAACTTCTTCTCCTGCCTTCAATCTTTCCCAGCATCAGGGTCTTTTCTAATGAATCGGCTCTTCGCATCAGGTGGCCAAAGTACTGGAGTTTCAGCTTCAACATCAGTCCTTCCAATGAACACCCAGGACTGATCTCCTTTAGGATGGACTGGCTGGATCTCCTTGCAGTCCAAGGGACTCTCAAGAGTCTTCTCCAACACCACAGTTCAAAAGCATCAATTCTTTAGCACTCAGCTTTTTTTATAGTCCAACTCTCACATCTATACATGACCACTGGAAAAACCATAGCCTTGACTAGATGGACCTTTGTTAGCAAAGTAATGTCTCTGCTTTCTAATATGCTGTCTAGGTTGGTCATAACTTTTTCTTCCAAGGAGTAAGCGTCTTTTAATTTCATGGCTACAATCACCATCTGCAGTGATTTTGCAGCCCAGAAAAATAAAGTCAGCTACTGTTTCCACTGTTTCCCCATCTATTTGCCATGAAGTGATGGGACCGGATGCCATGATCTTAGTTTTCTGAATGTTGAGCTTTAAGCCAACTTTTTCACTCTCCTCTTTCACTTTCATCAAGAGGCTCTTTAGTTCTTCTTCCCTTTCTGCCATAAGGGTGGTGTCATCTGCATATCTGAGGTTATTGATATTTCTCTCAATCTTGATTCCAGGTTATCCTTCCAGCCCAGCATTTCTCATGATGTACTCTGCATACAAGTTAAATAAGCAGGGTGACAATATACAGCCTTGACGTACTCCTTTTCCTATTTGGAACCAGTCTGTTGTTCCATGTCCAATTAATAACAACTATTATTTCTTATTAAATGGTAGTATATGGCTACTACATGAATTTATTAAATATCTAAAATATTCTCTATGACTCCAGGAAATAGATATGTAAGGAAATATCAATGGAAGCAATGAAGTACTTTATTACATGCACTGAATTGATAAAACTAAAGAAAAGATATGAAGTCCAATTCTGACAAGGCTTCACAGCAACAGGTAAGACACACTTCTTTCTGTTCACAGGGTAAACTGACTCAATTATTTTTTGGTAAGCAGTGCTACAAAGCAGCAAATTATTTAAAACAACTAAATAATCTCAATCTTGGGAATGTTTTTTCCTAAAGAGGCTATATATCAATGTACACTTATTTATACCAGTGCCCAAACACATACATTTTAAAATATATTTTTACTAAGGTAATTTATAGGAAACAAAATAGAAATCCACTGAAAAGGAGAGTGATTCAGCCAAAGTTTACAAAGTTTTACAAAGGGGAAGCTATTCTATAACCTCTCACTATGCTTAGCCTTAAACCCAGTTACCAGTCAAAAGTATACTATTAATAAAAAAAATATATCAGGATTCTGTCCCCTGGTGAAGAATCTGCCTTGCAATGCAGAGAACACCAGTTCGATCCCTGGTCCAGGAAGATCCCGCATGCCTTGGAGCAACCAAGCCCATACACCACAACTCCTGGGCCCACACCCTAGACGGCAAGCCCTAACTACTGAAGCCCACGGACCCTGGAGCCTGTGCTGCATAACAGAAGAAGCAATGGGAAGCCCGCACACAGCTGCAGAGCGGTCCCCACTCTCCACAGCTAGAGAAAAGCCCACACAGTAACGAAGACCCAAGACAGTCCCCCCCCAAAAAATATATACGTATCAGACAAGAATATGTATTAATAGGTGGATCAGTATCATCTCATCAACCATTACTAGAAATATGCAACTTTCTGTCCAACAGGATGTCCAACAGGCCTTCCAAGGATTATTGAAGATATTCTTCTCAATACTGAGCTAGCAGTATAATCTTCATAAGCAAAGCTCGCTTACAAGAAAACAGTAGTACTTATAAACCTAGTGCTATGCAAGGACTCCAAACCAAGGAAACAGACAAAAGACGCACAGAAGACAGGCTTGGGTCTTCAGGCTCACACTGCTTTAAAATAGGAAGCCATCCGTTCATCCACAGTTTTTACTGGGTCTCATTTAAATCTTGCATTTTATTAATACCCCAACTGAGGGGAGAGAGTAACAGGTTTAATTACAAAGGAGGTTTTGGATGGGCTATCTGGGAGAATATAAGTTCAAGTTGTGGATCCTAATTCTTCCTAATACAATAGAGACAGCTCTGAAGTAGGACAACGGCATTCCTGTGACACTAAATCAATTTCCAGGAGCAGATTTTTCAAGAATTCCAGGGACAGTATTAATGGCAACTGCTTTCTAGCGAAGTGACGAATGTCTATCCTACAAGTCACCTAGCAATTCCTGACTGCTCACAAAGCACTCAGAATCACGATAAAGTCCCACAGGGCCAGAGCAGGCTTTTGCAATTAAGTAATACTCTTCTTAGTAATACTATGTATTTTCTTACTTTTATTGTTAATCCTTGAATAGTATAAAAATCCACACTGTCTCGCTCTTTAATTCTAAAGCCCGTAAGGTCAGGGATGCCTTACCTCAATGACTTACATGTTGTTCTGCACAGAGTGAGCATGGATTCTAAAAGAATACAAAGACATCACCTGGACTTCCCTAGTGGTGCACCGGGTAAGAATGCACCTGCCAATGCAGGGAACACAGGTTCGATTCCTGATCAGGGAAGATTCCACAGGCCAGGGAACTAAGCTTAGGCCACACAACTACTGCGCCGGTGCTCTAGAGCCTGCGAGCCACGACAACTGAGCCGGCTATTACTGAAGCCAAGGTGCTCAGAGCCCGTGCTCCATAAGGAAGCCACCCCGAGGAGAAGGCTGCGCACTGCGACGCAGAGTAACCCCGTTCACTGCGACCAGAGAAAAGAAAGATCAGCACACGTCTTAAAAAATTAAAAAAAAAAAAAAAAGATACCGTTTGTCCTTATCTTTAAAAATATCAGCGTACATGCACAATGGGAAAACGTAATTAATGCAAAATAGTTTTTCAGAAAATACTAGATACATCTCAGTAAATCACAGTAGAACAGTAAGTAAAATAACTATCAGAAATTTTTAAGAATAATAAATTGGAAAGGGTATATACAGAAAAAAAAATCAGGCTTTATCTTCCAAAATTTCCAGATTATTATTATTGCTTTCGAAATGTTAAAAAATTTTAGTGCATTATGCCTCAAAAGTTTATGGCCTACTCTGTATGCATACTGAATATAACAGCATTTATGAAACCAGTTGATAACGACAACATTATTAACTCAACCACTCAGGTAGGTTGGAAATCTCAGTCAAAATGATGACCTCTCATCTTCTCACCCTGCAAATCTAATCAGGTAACAAGTCCTGTTATTTCTTTGCTTCTCAAATACAATCCTTTTTTCACTCACACTACAACCACCCTATTTCACACAAAGAAATTAAGAATGATGAAAATGAGAATAAAGATAAAAAATAACCATCTAAAGCAAAAAGAGTAACAATGTACTGTGGAATTCACAACAGAAAAACAAAATACTGGACAACAGCACAAAAGATGTGAGGTAGGAAATATAAGTGTATTACTATAAGGTTCTAATGTGAAATATTAGGTAACGGACACAGAACATTTCCATCACTGCACCAAGTTCTTCTGAACAGCGCTGCTGTAGCAAAACCATTAACCACTGAGAGTGTAATGAAAAGAGGTGTAACTATAACTAACAGTAGAGATAAAATGAATGTAAAAATAATCCAAACAAAGATAGGAAAAAAGAAGCAGGGTCTTAGAATTCAAGTCTGAACTGATATTGACTCCTGAAATGTATTTTACAACAGAAAGAAAAAATGTACATCTTTGATCAAGAAACTTCATCTCTAAAAATTATCTACAGATAAGCTCATTTATATGTATAAGTACATAAAGAAGTGTAAATAAGAATGTTCAACACAGGACCATTTAACAACAGAAGACTAGAAAATGATCTAAACGTTCAAAACAGAAGTCTGGGGAAATAACATATGGTCTATAGACTGAAGCAACTCAGCAGCAGCAGACCTAAACATAAAGTCACACACCGATATATGTATATGTGCCTAGAATAACTGTAGAATAATACAAAAGCAGCAGCTAACGATTTCTCTGAGAAGAGTGAACTTAATGACAAGCAGGGGAAGACTAGTTACTGTATTTTTTTTTATTATCTATAATTTTTATCGTGTGCATATATTAACTGCACAGAAAGAAAGGAGAGAGAGAGGGAGGGAAGGAGGGAAGGCAGGAAGAAAGGGAGGAAAAGAGGGAAGGAGGGAAAGAGGAATACAGGCCAGGAGCTAAACTTATAAAATACACAATTCCAGAATTAGCTCCTTGGAGGCAAGAAATCCCCCCAAATTTAAATTTACTTCCAAAAGAAATTTACACTAGTTCATAAAGAAAAGTGGGTCAATTAAAAATGCTATATGTATTTTCATTTTGGAATAAACTATAGTTAATTTCACCTTGACTACATACTAGCCTTTATCAAAAAAAAGTAGCAAAGATTTTCAATTAAAATAATACTGAAGAAATAAAAACATGTTACTCACAAAGACAACAGACAGGGAAGGAGGCAAGAGCAGAAAAGAGGTTTCAATGAAGTTTTCAAAGTAGATGTCTAAGTGGTAACTTAGCTGCAGTCTGACTAGAAACTCAAATCAAGACTTCCTGATCTGCCCTGATGGAAGTTCTAGACTTCTGTGGCAAGAAAAGTATCTTGTCATTCACAGGAAAGCAATGAATAATTTGCTGCATTTTCAACTTCTTACATGAATAAACAAACTTAATTGTTTAACAAGTATCAAGAGCTAGGAAACAAATGTTTCATTTCATTTGAAAATGAAATGTGGGTGTGTTCATTTCTAGTTCAACTCAGAATTGACTATTTGTATAGAAAACACACACACACACACACACAAAAACCTCTAGAACACATTTCACCTTAAAAAGATAAATTTTTAAATATCATTTTTTATGTATAGACCTATAAATGAGGTCACAAAGTCAATATGTGCCAGTAATTCTGCTAAACCTATAGTTGAGACAGGGCATGTTACTTGAAGGAGCTTCCCAGGTAGCTCAGTGGTAAAGAATCTGCCTGCCAATGATGGAGATGCAGGTTCAATCCCTGGTTAGGAAGATCCCCTGGAGGAGGAAATGGCAACCCACTCTAGTATCCTTGCCTGAGAAATCTTATGGACAGAGGAGCCTGGCAGGCTACAGCGATTGAGCAGGCACATGTTACTGGAAGTTTTTCAAATTCAAACAAAATTGTATTTCAGGCTAAGTTTTTGTCATTTTTAAAAAAATTTTTGTCATATTATCTTGGCTTACAGTTTTAGTAGTTTTACTGTACAATCTTCTCAATAAATTTTCACACTATAAAAGGACAAATTTACTAATTTTATTTAAATTAAATCTACTGAGCCTACCTTTAGAAAAATGAAACCTCACTTGGCTTAAGCCAACTATTTAATCACAATGTACTTTGGTTGCCTTTGAGCTTTTAAAAAAAATCTATGAAAAGGGATTAATACCAAGAAAGGTAAGCTAAGCTTAACTATGTTTGTGTCCAAGAAGGGTAGAGGTGAAATCTATACCCCAACCTGTTTACACCTACACACCTATAAAATGAACAGGCTTATAAACTGGCCAAATAAAAAGATCCACAGAGAAACCAGTCTGTACTCAGAACACTGCTATTTCATAGTATCTCAACTTACTGATCACTAATGCAGGGGTTCCCTGAGAAATTGAAATTATTCCAAGGGTGTCTCCAAAGCAAAAAGACTGGGAGAAAGTGCTTGAGAGAGATTTACTAGACAGGCTCTGTATTTAAGGACACAAGACAGATCTTCAGGCATGATATTGTAGGACTCTTCCCAGGAGAAACTGGCCCAAGAGAAGGAAAAAAAAGAAAACCTACTTTTGAGAGACCCTGCATCATCATTCAACTTTGAGAGCCTCCAGTCTACCAGAATGACCTGCACTCAGACTAAAAACCTAATCAGCAATTTTGTACCTTATTTAAATATTAATTGAAAACTAAGGAAAGTTTCCAACAAGAAAGACACAGCTCAAGACAAAAAGGGCTCTCAGGACAATGAAGAAGGCAGGGAAAACTTGGAGGGTATTTATACCTTTTTAAAAATGTTTTCACAAGACACTGACAAAACAAGGAATAACTTAAAAAGTAAGTTACAAAAAGTAAGGTTAAATCCTTCCCCAAAATGATTATATCCAAAAAATTAAAACTCAGTTGAAGCGATAGAAAATGTATCTGCTAGAAGAACAACAACAAAAAAGATATGGAAACTAGGACAGAAATAAGAAAATTATTGATTGAATCCAAGAGGTTCTACATAGCAGTGGTTCCAAAAACATAAAACAAAGATAACAAAAAGAAGAAATGAGAGAAGAAAAGGTCCCAGAAACAAAGAGTCCTGAGGTGGTAAAATTCCAGAGTACCCAGCACACTAAATGGAGGAAAACAAATGCTACACCAAGGTAATCACTTCAGAACAGTGGGAGCGCTTTCATAAAGACAAACACACACACTATACACAAAGGACTAAGAATGAGGATGGCCTTCAGACTTCCCAAAGGCTTTTCTAGAGCCCAAAAAATGAAGTCCTTTCAATCATCAGTAGAAAAATTATTTCCAACCTAGAATTCTATACGGAGTTAAACCATTAAGTGCAAAGACAGATAAGTGCAGACATTCAAGGTCTTAAAAAAAAAAAAACTTTGGAGGTTATGCTCTAGTAAAACAAGTTCCAGAGATCAGGGTGTCCAAAACCAGAGGGAGGGGAAGGAGTTTCCAGAGAAGTTCCAAGGCAAAAGCCACGCCACCGATCTGGAAATCAATGTGAGAGTTGGGAACAGGAGGCTAGGAGAGTCCAGAAAGGCTATCTTCAAGGAAAAAAATAAATAAAACTGACAAAGTACTGGATGTGTTTTAAAATACTTAAAAGAAAGTTTGTTATGAAAAGTTTGGGGATGACTTAGTCAGAGGTACACAGAAAACAAAACAAAAGCCTTTTCAATTTCAAGGAGCCTAAAAAGTTATAAAAGAAAGGAAATATAACTGTAGCATACCACAAGGTTCTGCTGTAAACAGTATTTACACAGTCGTAATAATATAAACATTAATAATGATTTAACCAGAAGAGTGCTGTAACTACAGAGGGAGGGCTGGGAAGGACAATAAGGGACCAAGTCTACAGCTGTCAGAGTAGGAAGTCACTGTATAATCATAAAGTTGAACAAAGTGTTAGTGTTACCTGACATTTTAAATTACATACATGTACTTTGATAAAAACAAAATTTTAATTTTAAAATACAGTATCTGACAAACATACTATTTCTTCTTCAAGTAGTTTGGCAATAAAAATAGCTTACTTTATCAACTCCCTTCCGGTCTATTGCTGAGTCATCTATCGTCTTAACGCACCCTTACCTCCTCTCCATCCTCAGAGAAAGAAGTGTCTTTAATTGTTTCTGAGATTTCCAGACTACACCCTCTGCTGGATCCCACTGCCTCTCTTATCTTCCATGACCTTGCTCCATCTATTATTGCCTCCTCTTGAACTTGCAGTCTCATTTTCTTGGGAATCCTTTCCCCAAACCTATGACACATGCTGAAGTGTTCCCCATCCTCTAAGTAAACAAACGAACCTTAGCTCACCTCTTGGTCCTGTTTTCTCACCTTCCTTACTGTGACACAGTAATTTATACTCCGTAAGAGCAATCTATAATCATTACCTTTACTTCCTCAACCAATACTTTAACCTGATTTGTGTCCCCAACATGCTAGTCTAACATTAACAACTGGACTGAAATGTCAAATTCAAAAGCCTATTCTCCAGGCTCAGCCTGCTTGTTACCATCACAGAATTTTAAAATCTTTACCGTCTCCTCCTTGAAATCCAAACTTTCTCTTGGCTTTCTCAACACTATTCTACCACCACATCCTCAGGCTTCTTCGGTGGCTTTTCTACCCACCCTTCCCTGGGGGCTCAGCTGGTAAAGAATACACCTGCAACGCAAGGGACCTGGGTCCGACCCCTGACTTGGAGAGATCCTTGGAGGGGAAAGATAACCCACTCCAGTATTCTGGCCTGGAGAATTCCATGGACTGTATATCCATGGAGTCACAAAGAGTCAGACACAACTGAGCGACTTTCACTTAACACATTACTGACTGGAGACATATTACAGCCACAGGCGTTAGTTTCTACAAAAATTTCCCCAGTCAATAATGCGCTAAAATGTTTGTATTCCCCCACTGTTGTATCCTCAACTTTCTCCTATCATCTTATCCATCCTAGTAACTAGTCATTTCAATTACCATCCATACGCAAACACTCAGCATGAAGTGTGGGTTAAATGAATGTTTACTGAGCTGAAATAAATGAGTCCCAATTTTTTGCCTCCAGTTCAAACTGTACCCCCAACTTATAAAACTGTATCTGCCACAATTTAGAAAATTACCTGAATTTCCTGAGAGCACAAACTAAGTATGACCAAAACTGAACTCATTTTTCTCTTCCCAAACTGGCATCACTCACAGTGCTGTCTATCTCAATTAGCACCACCATCCAACCCTCAACTCCTTTCTCCATCCCTACACCCAACAGGTTACTGAACCCAAGTTTCCGCAGTCTCCTTTAGCCTGGCCATTCCCACTGCCAAAGCAACTAAATTCATGTGCTTGATGCCTTTGTTAGTACTATCCAACAGTCTCTCCCATCTCAAATTTGTAGTCTACTCATCCAAGATATTTATCAACTCTATGTATTCGAAGAATGTAAACACCACTAATTTAATCAATTCATTTTTAATGCCTAAACCCCTGGATGAGGATGATGAAAGTAATGTGAAAATAGCTAATATCAAGAGATTCTTTATTATTCCCACACAGAAATTACAAACATTTTGTCCTTCTAACAAATGCTGGGATGGATGAAACTCAAGCTGGAATCAAGACTGCCAGGAGAAAAATCAATAACGTCAGACATGCAGATGATACACCCTAATGGCAGAAAGTGAAGAGGAACTAAAGAGTCTCTTAATGAAAGTCAAAGAAGAGAGTGAAAAGTCAGCTTAAAACTCAACATTCAAAAAACTAAGATCATGGCATCGGTCCCATCACTTCATGGCAAATAGATGAGGAAAAAATGGAAACAGTGACAGACTTTATTTTCTCGGGCTCCAAAATCACTGCAGACAGTGACTGCAGCCATGAAATTAAAAGATGCTTGCTCCTTGGAAGAAAAGCTATGACAAACCTAGACAGCATATTAAAAAAGCAGAGATTAAAAAAAAAAAAAGCAGAGATATCACTTTGCTGACAAAGGGCCATCTAGTCAAAGCTATGGGTTTTTCCAGTAGTCATGTATGGATGTGTGAGCTGAACCATAAAGAAGGCTGAACACCAAAGAACTGATGTTTTCGAACTGTGGTTCTGGAGAAGACTCTTGAGGGTCCCTTGGACAGAAAGAAGATCAAGTCAGTTGATCCTAAAGGAAATCAACCCTGAATATTCACTGGAAGGACTGATGCTGAAGTTGAAGCTCCAATACTTTGGCCACCTGGTGCAAAGAGTCGACTCACTGGAAAAGACCCTGATGCTGGGAAACAGTGAGAGCAGGAGGAGAAGGGAGCAACAGAGGATGAGATGGTTGGATGGCATCACCGACTCAATGGACATGAGCCCGAGCAAACTCTGGGAGACACTGAAGGACAGGGAAGCCTGGCGTGCTACAGTCCATGGGGCTGCAAAGAGGCAAACGTGACTGAGCAACTGAACAGCGATGACCTTGAATAATGAGGGGTTATGACCACTGACTGTATAGAAGAAAATCCGGATATAACTTTAGAGTTGGCCATCTGGTTCCACACGTGCAGATTCAATCAAGCTCGGATCAGGTATGTTTGTAGTATGATTTAGACTTTTAAAATTCATGTATAAATGGACCAGAGCAATGCAAACCTGCTTTGTTCAAGAGTCAACTTATTACTAAATATTAGTTAGCATCCCATTTTCACAGGTGAAGTGAATTTGCCCAAAGTTAAACAGCTACTAAGTAAGCAGTAATACCAGGATTTGAACTTGACAGTCTGGCTCTACTGGTATTATGCATGGGATACATTTGAATTCACATTCTATCCTAGGCTATTCTGTAAACTTATCTTCCTACTCTCTTTTTTGACTGCTTGCTCTTTCCTCCCCAAACATCCTATACTCTACATTTTAAGACACAGGATTGAATATGATATGTATATGTTCACATCTCTATGACTGTAAAATTCTGGTCCTCTCTTTCCAACTCAAAGCAAAATCCATCTCCTCTGAATTTCTATCTTCACTCCCTACAGAATTACTCACTTCTCTATGAGCCCAAAGCACTCATATTACATACTTAGGAACCTGTCTTATAAGGCTGGTTTGTGTCTTTGGAGTTCTCTTTTACATTCCTATATTGCACAGTTGAGGAGGGCATGGCAACCCTCTCCAGTATTCTTGCCTGGAGAATCCCCATGGACAGAGGAGCCTGGCGGGCTATGGTCCATGGGGTCACAACTGAGCGACTAAGCACACTGCACAGTTACTAACACATAGAGTAGTTCAAAGATTACAGAATTGAACTTAATATAAATTCTACTAGCCAAGATGCTGAACTAATAATAAGGTTCCAGTTGCCTCATCTTCAATGTTTGTAAAATAAAGATATTAAAACCAAAAGGATTCACCTGAATGTGTGAGATTACCAGCAATCCTCCAAATGTTTAGAAACACCTAAGTCTCAAAGCTGCACACTTCACAAAGTACTAGAAAGCAGAAGTCTAAGATGGCGCCAACATGAAGTTCCCTTTCACTACTTCCTGATTATTAGTCCAGAGAAGTCCGTCTCTTATTGCTGCTCTTGCCACACCCCCAGCTCAATTAACAACCAAATTCATACACGACAAAATGCATCCAAAGTAATGGAAAAATGAGCAAAAACACAACTTGCTGTCTACCTATCAGTCAGCCATACTGCAAAAATGACTTTTACACATACTGTATGAATGCCTTTTTCTCTAAAGAGGAGTTTTCAAACTATTTCCCTTTGTTGCTTCTAGTAACTGTTTTTCAAACACAGAATTCAGCAAAATCAAACAGGTGGCAAGGTACTTTCAAGATCTGGAGTAGGTAGGGCCTGGGAACTTGCATTTTTAACAAAGACCCTAAGTGATTCTGATACAAATGAACCACAGATTACACTCCAAACAGTTCTGGCTGTTCTTGGCAACTTGAAATTTCATACAACCAGGAAAACTAAGCCTACAGTGGCAATTCATGCTCTATCCACTAAAACTAGCAGCAAAAACTAGTATAGCACACAATAGCTAACTTTTATACTGAGGTACTGTGCTGGGTATTTTTCACTTTTCTTACATTTATTCCTTACCACCGTATGAAGTATCATCACCGATTATCTTAATACAAATGAGAAAGTTAAGGGATAGAAAGTTAATCACTTCCCCACATCATATGGCTTTTAAGTGGCAGAAGACACAATGTCTACCCAAAGCCTATGCGCCTGCCCTCTTTGTGCCCCCTCTCTACTGGTAACACATCTGTCTGACATTATACAGAGTAAAACAGTCAGGTAAAAGGAGGGAAGGAACAAAACCTTCACCTTCTTCACCATTTTCTCTACAGTTAACACTGCTGCCTAGTTATCTTCTCTAAGCCCTAATGAAAAACCACTTGGCCCTGGAGATGGCAGGCACTGAGGGTGGGAAGTTGAAACTATCTGTCAGGGACAGGTGCTTGGATTACCTTACAGTCCTCAAGAGAAGGAAGTTCTCAATCAGCCAATGAGTAACTGTAACCCGGGGGGAATAAAGCAACTGTGGAGGGAGCTGACTGAATAGGGACACCCCTCAAAAGATCCTGAGACATTCAAACAGGGGACTTTCAGACAGGATTCCTAACAAAGATCAGGGCATCCAACTCACCTACAAGCTGACTGCCTCACCTAGATGGACCCTGGAATTTGAGTTACTTGAGGTTTATTTAATAAGGTAGACCCCTGCCTCTACCAATAAGGACGTCTGCATTTCATTGAAGCTGAAAACCAGCAGTGATCTCCTTTAAGCAAAAAGGGAGTCTCTTGATGTGCACCTGAAACTCTGTAAATCAACTATGTTTCAATTAAAAATAATAAAGGACTTCTCTGGTGCCCAGGGGTTAAGATTTCACACGTCCACTTCAAGGGACACAAGTTGGATCCCTGGTCAGGGGAGATCCCACATGCCATGTAGGGCGGCCAGGAAAAAAAAAAAAAGGAATAAAAAAAATTTTAAGGAAGTCTCATGATTTATCCCTTTTCTTTCAGATTTAGTTTGTGCTAAGAGGACAAAATCAGAAAATACTTGTCCCACTCTGCATAGAAGTTCACTAGAGTGAAACAAGAACACATTCCTGGGAAGGAAGCTATGAGAGACTCAGACGGTGTAACTCAGTAACAAGCAGTATCCCTTTTTCACACCCAAGAGAGAGCGCTCCACTGGAGGAAAAGGGTTTTATTTTTCTGGGCTTTTTTGTTTGTTTGTTTTTGTGGGGAGGAGAGGGCTAATGAAAAGAGTCCATTTTACAGCATGAATACTCTATGAAATGACAGATCTGAGAGAAAGAAGCTTTGGGAAACATGAAAAGTGGGCATATGAGGAGTCTGAGATAAGAAAAGAGCACCTTCCTCCACACATTCCCAATACTTAATTTAACCCGGGTCTCATCAGGTCGCTACTTTTTAAGGGTCAAATAGTTGAGAGAGTAGTCAGATGTTGTTATCAGACCATCAGATCACCACCAGCTTCCTCCATCTTAACTGCCTACCTAAGTAGCTCTACTTTCCTTCCACCTGCCACATTACGCCGGCTCCAGAAGGTTGAAAGCAAACTCAAATCAATTATGTTCACCAGATACCTCTTAAGAGTTGCTTGGAAAGCTAAGCACATGTCATTTTTGGGGTGCTGTATATGTCCCCAGTACTATCTTACACACCATGAAGCTTCCTCCTTGATACAATGTAAAAGACACAGTTTTGGAGTACCACCCATCAGAGTTTAAATATCCACTCCACTGCCTGCTCTCCAAAATCTCCTGTGAGTTAAAGTAAGATCCAGGAAGTAAGTCACTCAGTAAGTAGGAGCTCAATAAGTAAGAGCTATTATTTGAGGGAGAGGGATTTTTTTTTCAACGTTTAAAAAAAAGCATTTTGCATGTTTGAAAGGTTTCAAACAGTACTCTTGTTTTAGTCAGAAAACATTATCAATCATTTTTCAGGGCAATTCTCTCCCCTCAAAGTATCCACCATCTAAAATCTTTGATGAAATAAACGGTAGAAAAGATTCACCCCATTCCCTGCAATTCTGAATGAGCCCTTGAAACCACTTCGTTATCATTTTTATTTGGTTAGGAAGTACTGCACTAAGTTTCCTGAAATATCCAGCCATTCTGCCTAAAAATTCTAACAGAAGTTTCCCAAACAGGGTAAGACAACGGTAGATGCTGGCAGTATTAAAAACACAAGCTAGAAACCACACATTCCTCTTTTCAGTAGATTCTACAAAGACAACCAGATGATAAATATTATCTCTTTCAATTTCTACAGTCTGAATTTCTCTTGAATGACTCCTGAGGAATTCAACAGCTCCATTCAGGACCTTTCCCAAAAAAGCTCCCAGGTCTAAAGAAAAACAATTTTTAGGTCCCTAAAATAAGAACAAGGAGACAAACCTTTAGGTCTTGTTCTTTTTTAAAAAATGGTTTTATATCCTAAACACAAAATCAGTGTATCAGAAATACACCAGACCCTCAAAGCCCATAAACCTCCCAAAGGAATCTTGCTTAACTTACTTCTCACTTCTTGCTACCCACTTAGTCTTAGGGAATGCTAACACACTCCCAGCCTCAAGTCTCTTCAGGGACCCAACGAGACCTGCTATGCTAGTGCCCTCAAGTTCCCCAAATCTGACATTGTTTTGTGAAAGAGAAACGCTTAGCAACAAACATGTACTATACTAACATTAACCATGTCACTAAAGTGACAAACTACTCTTAGCCTCACTCCCAAGGGAGGGTAAGCAATAACCAGCGGGCGGCCAGAACCCCAGGTTTATCATTAACACATCTGCCTAGGCACAAGGTTAGCGGCTGCACCTCCACGGACCGGCACCAACTCAAGGCTGACCGAGGGATGAATGAGGCGGCCCGGGAGCGGCGGAGGGGACGCGGGGCCGGCCCGGGAAAGGCGGGGCCGCACCGCCCAGGCCCCGCCCCAGCCCCGCCCACGGCCACCCCGGCACCGCGGTAGCGCCGCAGTCCCCGCGCGGTAGCGGCGCGCGCCCCGGACCCCTTCCCGCCGCCGCCTTTCCCTCCTCGCGCAGCCCCCAGCACGTACCTGCTTTGCAAACCGGGGCGCTCGGGCTCCTCCTCTCCGGGGAGCTTCGGCTGTGCTCCGGGGACCTCCTCCGGTGCCGGACGCGGGCTGGGGGTGGGGCCGCGCTCACCTCTCCAGTCCACAGGTGGGTGGGCGACGAGCAGGGCGACGACACGGTTCCCAGCAGCGGCGGCGGCGGCGGCGGCCGTGGGGGGCTTCCGCGGGCTCCGGGCGCGGCGGCGCGCGTGGGGCTGGTGCCTCGCGTGGACGTCGCGGACGCGCCCGTCTGCGTGGCCACCGTGGGGCTGGTGCGCGCGGCCGCACTCCCGCCGCCCCGCGTGGGGCTCGTGCTGCGCGAGGCGGTGCGCGGGGCCCCGCCGGTGCCGCCGCCGCCCGAGGGGCCTGAGGCGCCACCACAGCAGCCGCCGTTGTTGTTGCCGCCGCCGCCGCCGCCGTTGCTCCGCGTGGGGCTGCCATGTTGCTGCTGCTGCTTCAGCTGGAACGGAACCGTCGCCCTCATGGGCTGCAGGCGGCTCCCGGATCCCCCGGCCGTGGCGACCGCACTGCCCCCGAGGGAGCCGGCCGGCGTGGGGGACCCATTGCGCCTCACCCGCTGGGACATGGTCCCCCCTCCCGGGTGACTGGGCGAGACGTGGGGTGGTTTTGTTGTTAGAAGGCAGGGGGAGGATTCTCGAGGCTGGAGGGAAGGCCTCCGCGACGGGGTGACGAAGCCGGAGTCTGGGGTGCTGGGGGCGCCCGGGCCGCGGCCGGCAGCAACGAGGTGGTGCAGCCGTCGCCGCCGCTGCTCCTCCTCATCAACAATAGTGTCTCCTTCGCTGCCCCCGCCCCCCGCGAGCGCTCATTGGTGCAGCGTCAGCCGCGCTCGAGCCGCTCCACCGCGCCCATTGGCTGCGAGGAGCTCGGGTCCCGGGCCCCCGGGCCTTAGAGAACCTGGGTTTGCGCGGAGACCGTCTGCTCTTTAAAGAGAAAGAGACCCGCCCCCCCGGGGGGAGGGGGAGCGGAGGAAACAGGCTGTGTGTATGTGTAGTGTGTGCGCGCGCGCGCGTGTGAGTGTACACGTGAGTGTACACGCGTGCGCGCGCGCCTGGCCACGCGCATCTTTCCCTTCCCACTGGGGGGAGCCCTGGGGACTCAGATTCTGGAATATTGCCAAAGGGATTGCCCCCGAACCAGAGCGGTCCCCAGGGATGTCTCAAGTCTTTCCCCCCCAACTCATTTCCTTAACTCAGTATTTACTGGCAGTCTGTGTTCCTGAGTCTCTTTCTGGCTTTTTTCCCCCCTTGATCTTTTTGTTCTGTCCTAATTCCATCAACGTCTGGACAGGGCTCAAAGGAAAAGAAATTTAATTAATGTTACTGGCATTTTACACCTTGTCTCTCTTTTTTTTAAGCTCTGTAGAGAGCCAAATCTTAGAAAGATTAAAACTGCTGGTTAGAATGCCATTTTAGATTGTATCAACGAAGTCCAGTGACCAAATGTTGTTAGTACATCTCCTGTATCTCAAGTAATGAAGAATCTATTTCAATCAACCACTTCCGAGTTTCCGGATACCTTGGAAAGATGATTGTTGCCTTACAAGTTTGTTAAGTGCCATAGTTTTCAAAGGGCCTAGTTTATCCTCACAGTCATTATTTGAGACAGAAGTGGACTAGCCATTCATATTTTTGTCTAGTGGAGAAAACAGGTCTTTGTAGAATGGGCAAGAAATCAGTGACACTAGTTCTCAAATAACCTAAAAGGCTCTTCATCAAGACAAAAAAGTGAACCCATACCCCACATACTCATTTCCCAAGCTATAAACTCTCTGTCCATGACCTGTTTTCCCTTTACTACTTTATTAGATAAATATTCTAGACAGATTTCATCCTCTAAAAATATGGGAGTGGAGGGCCCAGTGTGATTTGCCTGGACCTGAAATTCTGCTGGGTCCTATACACTGTGGCGGAGAGCCTTTGAGGACCTAGAAGAGAGATTCATATTCCAAATCCACAACATACTCTGTGGCTCAGATAACTCACCAGCCACTTATCCTTTATCTGTAAAATGCAGTTAAACAATACCATCTCCTTCATACAATTGTGATTTTCAACCAAGAGTTAAATGAGAGTATGGTGCATACAAAGTACTTAGTACTTTGAGTCTCCATGTGATTCAGAGGCCCTTGTCTCCCCTTATCACACATTCCTCCTCTCTTCCATATCAGAAAGAAAGGCCCCAGGCCTTAATTCCAGGACCTTCTTAAGTTGGCTGGTGCTCTAGATAGACCTAAGTCACTACTCATCCCCATAACCTGGAATGAAGACAAAAGCAACTTCTCCCTAGACAAGGAGAAGGAAGTTGCAAACATCCATGCAGACAGTTAAAGCTAGTCTTAAAATAATGAGTAAGAGAGAAGATAAGCCACAAGGCTACCCTAGAAGCTGTATCTGGCACTTTTTCCTGTGCAGAGTAGTAAAGTGAAAGTCGCTCAGTTGTGTCCGACTCTTTGCAACCCCCTGGACTATACAGTCCATGGAATTCTCCAGGCCAGAATACTGGAGAGGGTAGCCTTTTCCTTCTCCAGGGTATCTTCCTAACCCAGGGATGGAACCTAGGTCTTCTACATTGCAGGCGGATTCTTTACCAGCTGAGCCACAAGGGAAGCCCAAGAATATTGAAGTGGGTAGCCTATCTCTTCTCTAGCAGATCTTCCTGACCCAGGAATTGAACCAGAGTCTCCTGCATTGCAGGTGGATTCTTTACCAACTGAATTATCAGGAAGAAAAGTAGTAACCCAGTACATACTCATTGAGTTAAACTGAGGGAGTTCCACAGTCCTAATGTCTTAGACTTCCTGATCAATTACTTTTAAAAAGATTTTACTAAAGTTTTGTTGATTTACAATGTTGTATTAATTTCTGCTGTACAACAAAATGACTCAGTTATGTGTGTGTGTGTGTGTGTTCTTTTTCATGTTCTTTTCCATGATGGTGTATCACAGGATATTGAATAGAGTTCCCTGTGTTATACAGTAAGACCTTGTTGTTTATCCATCCTATATGTAATAGTTTGCATCTGCTGATCCCAAATTCCCAATCCATCCTCCCCCACCTCTCTGCCCCCTTGGGAACCACAAGTCTGTTCTGTACATCTGTGAGTCTGTTTCTGTTCTGTAGGTGTGTTCCCTTGTGTCATATTTTACATTCTACACAAAGTGGTATCATATGGTATTTGTCTTTCTGACTGACTTCACTTAGAATGATGATCTCTAGGTCCATCCATGTTGCTACAAATGGCATTATTTCATTCTTTTTAATGACTGAGCAATATTGCATTGTATACACCAAATCTTCTTTATCCATTCATCTGTTCCAAAATTGACAAAACCCTTGGGTACTTAAGATGTCATTTTTAAGGAGTATTTCAAGAAAGTCTCATTAAAAGATGAAACTAAGAATTTGAGTCAGTTCTGGAGAGGTGGATGAATTACCTGATATACAGAGTAAAGGAAGTCAGAAAGAGAAAAACAAATATCATACATTAACACATATATATGGAATCTAGAAAAATGTACTGATGAACCTATTTGCAAGGCAGGAATAGAGACTCAGACTTTCTCAGAATAGAGAAAGACTTCTGGACACAGTAGGGGAAGGAGAGGGTAGGACAAGTTGAGAGTATAGCATTGAAACATACAGTTGCTGTATAATGCGGGGAACTCAACCCCGTGCTCTGTAACAACCTAAAGGGATGGGATGGGATGGGATGGGATGGAGAGACGGGGTGGGAGGGAGGTTCAAGAGGGAGGGGAGATGTGTATGCTTAATGGCCGATTCACATTGTTGTATGGCAGAAACTAACATGACATTGTAAAGCAGTTATCCTCCAATGAAAAATTAAAAAAGAAAAAATAACCATAGTTCTACCCTGGGAGAAAAATCTCTGTTAAATCTGTTTATCTCTTAGTATGTGCATGTTGTTATTTTTGTTGTTTTTTTTTACAAGAGTAGAATTTTATATTATTAAAAAAAATACTTGTTTGGATATCTTAGAACTCTTCAGTCCGTTTTTAAGATTTAATGGCAATGCATAAAAGCATTATTTACTCTTGCCCTTGACTTACATAATCTGTTGATAAAGATTCAAAACAATATGCATCAAGGCTCAGTTCAGTCATGTCCAACTCTTTGCGACCCCATGGGCTGCAGCACAGTAGGCGTCCCTGTCTATCGCCAACTCCCGGAGCTGGCTCAAACTCATGTCCATTGAGTTGGTGATGCCATCCAACCAGCTCATCACTGATATTCAGTTTGCTAGTTCATCTACAAACACAGTCCATGTATTTTCAAGACTCAATGAAATAAACAATTCTCCCTGTGGTTTAACCCTGTCCTTAGGATATAATTTGAATTTTCCATTTTCTCTTCAAGGTTGACTATATGAAGTTGAAGAAGCAACATATTGAACTGGCTTATTGGTATTTAATCTCCAGAAGACAGCATTATCAATAGACTCATTTGCTTCCATGGTTTTTAAACTATTTTAAATGATCTTGTTAATGGTAAAGGAGGATGGGTTGTGAGAAAAAGCTGATCTTCCTGTAATTTTTTTTCTTCCTCTTTTTGATAGACTAGGCCATATCTCTTTACCGATCTCTAAAATGTCACTGAATGAAACATTACACAGCCACTAAAATAACAATTAGGAAGTCATTAAGTTTCTTTCACTTTCAAATGGAAAAAATTAAACTTATGCATTCATTTTAGCTACAGCCATGCAAAAATGTTTATGCATTATAAATAAATACTGGAAGATAAAATACTTTTATGAAAATGAAATAATTATTTTAAGGTGGGAGTGAAGGAGGTGTTTTTTCCCCCAAGAAATGTTGATATACAATTTTCTAATAAAGGGGGAGAATTATCATAACTTAAATTATTGAGTGATGTTCTCTACTTAAAATCTGACTGCTAATTCACTGAAACATTCGTCTTAGGCCATTTCCTCAAGGCCTTCCCTAGCACCACACAGTCCACTGTTACTTTTACCCTCTGACTATTCCTTGGTCACTTTGCTGGCTCCTTCTCAACCTGATCCCTAAAATGGTGAGAGGATCTCAGGATTTCATCCTAAGCCCTTCACTCCACTCACTTCCTAGACAGATGGATCCATGTGTACACAGACTCCCGCTGACCATTATATTGCCATCTTTTCCACTGTCTACTCAGCCTCACGCCTTGTATCTCACATGTGCCTCAAATTGTGTCCACAGCCGAATTCATCATTCTCCCACCACTTGCCCATAAACAACTGGCTCCTCTTCCAGTTTTCACTTAACTCTTATCAATGGTACCACTCAGTCATCTAAATCAAAACTTTGGAAATCATCTTGGTCCACCTGCTCTCTTACGGCAAGCCCAGTGACCCACCGTATCTTAACTACTCTAGCTTCTAAATCTCTTATGGATCTACCATTATTCTGCCAGCTTGCCAGTGTCTCTAGCCAAGCCTCTATCTTCTCTGACCTGTGCTCCTACGTAGCCACTCTAACCAAAATCATCTCTGCCCTGGCCTCCTTCTCCAAGCTCCTCCCTTCTCCTTGCTCTCTATTTCTCACCTGTAATCCATTCCCCACACAGCTGTAGTGGTATTTTAAAAACAGACGTAGGACTTCCCTAGTAGTCCAGTGATTAAGAATCTGCTTGCCAATGCAGAGGACACAGGTTTGATCCCTGGTCTGGAAGATCCCATATGCAGCAGAGCAACTAAGCCCATAAGCTGCGACTACTGAGCCCACATGCATAAAGCCTATCCTCTGCAACAAGAGAAGCCACCATAATGAGAAGTCCAAGCGCCACAATGAAGACTAGTCCCTGCTCACCACAACTAGAGAAAGCCTGTGTGCAGCCAAAAGTAAATAAATAAAAATTAAAAGAAAAAAACCCATAAGCCTAACCACCTCACTCTGCTGCCTGAAGATTTTCGTTTCCTTAGGATGAAGCTCCCAATCCTGAGGGTTAGCATGTATTCACACGTGCCCACCTCTTCTGCTCTAGGCTTTAGCCATAGTGGTCTTCTTTGATTCCCCCCAATACTCCATACTCTATAGAGTATCCTGAGGCTTTCACACTTGTTATTTCCTCTGCCTGAAACAATCCTCACTCTAGTCATTTGGCCAACTCCTAACCCATTTTTAGATCAGGGAGGCCTGGATTGACTTGCTCCCCACATAAATTATCCTCTTCAGGTTTACGGTAATATCATACTTCCCTGTTGTGCTCGTCATAACGTGATCATCTGTTCAGCATCTGTCTTCTCAACATTTTTTTTTTTTTTTTTTTTTTCTTCTCAACATTTTAAGCTCTACAAGAGCTTGTCTGTTCACTTAACAAGTGTTCATGTGCAGCCTGTGAGGGCAGTTCAGCGCAGAGCACTGTGAGGGGCATTGGCTCTGCCGCAGTGAACAAAGCCACAAACCCCTCGTCCTCGTAGACAAACATCTGCTGGAAAGAGACAATGAACAACACAGACATGCGTGCACACACGCATGAATAAATTATCACTTACAAATTCTATGAACGAAACCACAGAGTGCCATGAAAGAGAACAACAATGGAAAGCCAGCTAAGACAGATGCACAGGACATTCTGAAAAGATGACATTTAAGATAGGACCTGAAATAAGAATGTGCCATCCTTTAGGCCCTGGTAAAGGATTTCGAATAAAGCTGAGCCCACTCATTGCTTATATCAGCAGAGCCTGTCTCATTCAAAAGAAACAGCAAGTACCAAAAATAAAAATGAAAAACAATGTTTATAGAAGTTTGTGAAATAGGCACAAAAGGAAATTTCTGTGTATGAGTCTCAGTAAGCAGTACTTTTTAAAAATCTTGATCTATTTCTCTAAGTTCTACCTATCACAGCACAACAGTCTGCAATTGCACTTCTCTTTAAATATTATCTCCAAACTAGACCAGACCTGGACCTGACTCTTCTTTCCTTGACCTCCTTCTCTCACCTTTTAAAAGACCATTCTTGACCCTTGAATAACCTCCTGCCCTTGCTCATGTAAATCAATCTGTCCTTTCTGATCTCACCATTTCTTTATCTCTACCAATTTATTCTCATCAACACAACAGAAGCCCCAGGCCCACGGGTAAGAATCTTCCCAGAAAGGAGTGGGAATGAAGAATACTTACATTTTTAGTTTTATTGTGTTTTGCGTTTGTTACCAGTACTGTAGCTGTTGCTTTCACACTGGGAATCCATTCTGGCCACTGTATAGAGAAGGGCTTGTAAGGTAGCAAGAGGAAGCAGGGAAAATAGAGCACCTATTGCAAGAAGTCTGAGCAAGGAGGGTTGCAGGGAGGCAAACAGCGGATGGTGTCAAGATCTGCCTTCTAGGTAGAACTAATTTGTCTTGCAGGTGGGAGGTCAGGGAGAGGAGCTGTCAGGCAAGTCCCCCAGGTCTCCAGCTTGAACACCTTGGTGGATGGTGGTCTGTTTACAGAAATGGGGACAAGAGGAGGGACAAACAGCTTGGGGATCAAAATCTAGGTTTGGATGTATTATGTTTGAGTTTCTTATGAATTTTATTTAAAAGGAGTCATCAAAAAAGTGGGCGGGCTTCCCTGTGCCTCAGTGATAAATAACCTGCCCTAAAATGCAGGAGACAGGAGTTCAATCCCTGTTGGGAAGATCCCCTGGAGAAGGAAACGACAACCCATTCCAGTATTCTTGCCTGGGAAAACTCATGGACAGAGGAGCCTGGCGGGCTACAGTCCACGGGGTCACAAAAGAGTCGGACATGACTTAGTGACCAAACAACAACATCAAAAAGGAATTGTATATATAAAAGTCAAGTTCAGAAACATTAGTCCTGGAAGCATAAATTTGGGAGTTTTCATATATAGATGTTATTTGTAGCTATGTGAGCAAACGAGACAACTACAGGATTAACCACTACTTCTCAGCCTTAGCACAGAGGCTGGCACATAATAAATGCTCAAAAACTACTTAAGTTCCTGTCTATCTTGTTCACTCTTATATCCTCACACTTAGGACAGTGTCCAGCATACAGCAGGTGCTCAATAATGTCCTGTGAATGAAATAAACGATTTTGCATCTCTACCATTCACAGCTTCAAAACATCTTTTCCTACCCATGTGTCTTAGACTCCAAAGACAATCTAATCTGCTCTCACCATAGGATGTTACTCTACTTCAGTAGACAGTCTCAAAACCTGGTGACAAACATAAGTAATGTGGTATCCCCATTACAGAAATTACAGAAAATTACAGAAATTACATGCTTGCTTAAAACTAGAACCCAGGTCTTTTGACTCAAATTTCAGCATTCTTTCAACATAGCAGGGATGACTTTCAACCAACTACTAGCTGCTCTGGGTATTTCAGTTCAGTTCAGTTCAGTTGCTCAAGTCGTGTCTGACTCTTTGCGACCCCATGAACCACAGCACGCCAGGTTCCCTGTCCACCACCAACTCCCAGAGTTTACCCAAATTCATGTCCATTGAGTTGGTGATGCCATCTAACCATCTCATCCTCTGTCGTCCCCTTCTCCTCCTGCCTTCAATCTTTCCCAACATCAGGGTCTTTTCAAATGAGTCAGCTCTTCGCATCAGGTGGCCAAAATATTAAGAGTTTCAGCTTCAACGTCAGTCCTTCCAATGAACAGTCAGGACTGATCTCCTTTAGGATGGACTGATTCGATCTCCTTGCAGTCCAAGGGACTCTCAAGAGTCTTCTCCAACACCACAGCTCAAAAGCATCAATTCTTTGGTGCTCAGCTTTCTTTATAGTTCAACTGTCACATCCATACATGACTACTGGAAAAATCATAGCCTTGCCTACACAGACTTTTTGTACCTACTAATTCACATGTGCTGTGAAGAAACAAAAAAAAGAATAACCAAGGAATCAGGTTTGGAACAGTGAGTATTACCACTTAAAACAATCTTCTAGGGCTTCCCTGGTGGCTCAGCCGTAAAGAATCCACCTGCCAATGCAGGATACACAGGTTTGACCCCTGATCTGGGAAGACCCCACATGCCTGGGAGCAACTAAGCCCTTGCACCACAAATATTGAGCCCGTACCCCAGAGCCCGGGAGCCCCAGCTCCTGCAGCCTGCGTGCCCTACAGTCCGTGCTCCACAAGAGAAGCCTCTGCAGAGAGAAGCCTGCACACCACAGCTGGAGAGGAGCCCCAGCTCACAGCAACCAGGAAAAAGCCCACACAGCTATGAAGACCCAGCATAACCAAAAACAACTAACTGAATAAATAAATAAAATTATCTTTTTAAAAAAACCCTCTCGTACTTCTCTGCCATGCGAGCCTTTCCCTCAAGATTCAGCTAAAATATCATGTGGCCTTTTACATTTCCCAAAAGTTAGGTATTCGCTCCCTCCTCTCTGTTCCTTGATCTTGTGCTGTCAGAGATGTGGTTCCCATTATACCAGCAGTTTTGTATCTTTTCAGAAACTCATTTGATCTGTGTATTAGAAGAAACATGAATGAACAAAGGCATGGTATAGAACAGTGTATACTGCCAATAAGGCTTTTCTTTTCTCTTTAAGGATTATAGTTACTCACATGCTTGTATGTGCATGCATAGAATATTTCTGGAAATTCTCCCAAGAAACTGGCCTTTGAAAAGAGGAACTGGGAAGGGTAGTGGTAGGAGGAAGATATTCTTTTTTATGTATACTCTTTGTACTATGTTTGAAGCTTTTAAAGCATGTTTATGTATTAATTTTAGCAAAAAATTTTTAATATATAAAAATTCTCAAAAACCAGATTATTCTGGTAAACACTCAGGTTTGAAATTAGGATTTATAAATGATAATTGCAGTCTTTTTTTTTTTAATTTATTTATTTAGCTGTGCTGGGTCTTAGTTTCAGCACACAAACTCTGAGTTGCAGCATGTGGGATGCTCCCTGACCAGGAATGGAACTCAGGGCCCCTGCACTGGGAGCCCAGAATCTTAGCCACTGGACCACCAGGAAAGTCCTTTTTTTTCTTTTTCTTTTTTTTAAATTGTAGTCTTATATATGAGCTTCAGTATCCAAAATATTTCTCTAGTTTGTTTCAATTGAGTAATATTGAGGAAATCCTGATTAACAAAGATAAGGAATTACAAATGGTAACAGTGTTCTTTTAATTGTTCTTCAACTGGACAGATTCAGATAAAAAGGAGTAATGGAAAATGTTTATGAGAAAAAATAATAATCAAGTAGGGAACAGATGGAGATTTGGATGACGTAAGAATGGCAGACTATTTATAACTGTTGAAGCTGGGTGATTAAGTGTAGAGTTGTTCATTACTGTATTGTTCAGTTTGTATCTGTTTCAAAGTGTTCATAATAAAATGATTTACAAATTGGTTCACAAAAACAGCCAACTACTCCTCACACGCTTTACTACAAAAGTCAGACAAACAACGAAAATTTTATAAAACTTTAAATTTAAGGATCTGCAAAATCCTGTCTACCCTACCTGTTATACATTTATCTGTTATGGCACATAAGAATGTCCATCAAGCAGATGAATTTGAACTTTGCTGTGTATTTAGTCATGTTCAGTACATAAATGCTGTGTTTGCATAGTCTCATTGCAATTATTATATAAGCACATGTATGCAGACTAGATTTTTTAAAAGACCAATAATAAAGCTACAATCTTTTAAAAAAATAATTTTTAAAATTTTATTTTGGGCTGTACTGGGTCTTCGTTGCTGCACAGGCTTTTCTCTAGTTGCTGTGAACTGGAGCTACTCTCTGGTGGTGTGCGGGCTTATCACTGTAGTGGCTTCTCTCGTCGCAGAGCACAGGCTCCAGGGTGAGTGTGCCACGGTCGCTGTGGCGTGTGGGCTCAGGAGCTGGGGTTCCTGAGCTCGGGAGCACAGCCTCAGTAGTTGTGGTGCAAGGGCTTAGTTGCTCCGAGGCATGTGGGAATCTTCTTGGATCAGGGATTGAACTGTGTCTTCTGTATTGGCAGACAAATTCTTTACTACTGAGCCACCAGGGAAGCCTAAAGCTACACCTTTCTAAGTAATGACATGTTTACAATAAATTCAAATATATGCTCAGAAAGAACAGGAAAAATTTAGTGCTGACAGCTACACAGCTATATTTATTATACTAAATTAAATTATTTTATTATAGGTGTTTTAATATTGAAATATATTTTGAAATGAAATTCAGATCAAACGTTTACTCCATCCCTAAAGCACCAGGCAATTTAAAAACCTTTCCACTAGACTGTGATAAAATTGAAGGAATATATTTTATTCATCTCTGTCTCTCTAGCACCAAACACAGTATTTTGATGAATGAATAGTGTTAACTGAAGGTATGGAAATATTGATTTCTAAGCTCCAAAGTAATCTTATTAAAAATTCATCTGAAACTATTATATAAAGGATGGATAGGCAGTGAGGTCATACTGTATAGCACTGGGAACTAATATTCAGTACCCTGTGATAAGCCATAATGAAAAAGGATACCAAAAAAAGAACATCTATACGTGTATAACTGAGTCACTTCACTGTCCAGCACAGATAGCACAACATTATAAATCAACTGTACTTAATAAAAATGAAAATAAATAAAAGAGAAAAAAAGTAAATAAAACTAAAAATTCATCTGTGTTGATTTTTCTTAGTACATGAAGTCCATCCTCAGTATGAACAACAATTCAACACCAAAATTTTTAATTAGGAAATAAAAATCCACAGTTCCTCAAACTTTTGTTTTTCTATGTATAAAGTAATATATAGAAGAAGTTTTTTACTTTAAAAAACAGAGTCACATCTTGGATACAAATTTTGAGATCTGTTTTTCTTTCCCTTACACAAATATCCTGGACATCTTTTTGCTCAGTATACATCTGGATTCTTTTTCATTCTTTTTCAAGGGTACATAGTATTATATCATTTGGCAGCACCATAACTTAACCAATCTTTCACTAATGGACATTTCATTTATTTTCAACTTTTTGATATAGCATACAATGGTGGAATGATATCTTTGCACTTATACTTTGTTGTTTTTTTTTTTTACTTTTTTAATTTCAAATTTTATTGCCATTTTTTCTGTTGTTACAGAATAAACAAGTTCTTTAAGCCTTATACATGCTAATTTTAATTCTTTTTTTTCCCATTTATTTTTATTAGTTGGAGGCTAATTACTTTACAATTTTGTAGTGGTTTTTGCCCTACATTGACGTGAATCAGCCATGGATTTACATGTATTCCCCATCCCGATCCCCCCTCCCACCT